>NC_136059.1:1255002957-1255602957 GCF_964261635.1 Lissotriton helveticus | reverse complement strand
ACTGAGTTCATAGGCAGGGTCACAGCTGCATGAGATGGAGTGTAGATTAGCAGCAGTGTGCAGTAAGATCTTTAAGCATGGTTAACTGATTTAGTTATTTATTTGGGGTGCATCATATTAGCACATTTTCATAATTGATCCTTTAAAGGACCAATGACTGCTCGACCACTGTTCTTAGATCTGTGTACAGGGTGAATTATTTGACATTTATGAGCAGGATTGGTTGGTGATGGCCTTAACATGTCGGTCAAAATTCAGTTTATTGTCAAGCGGGGAAAGGATTGGGCATTCTTCACAATATCTGAGGATACCCCAGAAGACGGCATTTTTTAGGTCTCGCCTATGCAGCGCGCATGCGGTGCATAGGAGGGCCTTTAGCCATTTCTCTGCTCATTTTCAAGCACACACTCGTGCTTGTGGTGGCATCCACCTTGCAGGAGCGAGCACGAGTGCAGTGCTTGAAAATGAGCAGACCACGCACCACTCGCTGGCTCACCTCCTGCTCCTCCCACCTCTCTCTCGCAACAATTAACTTTCGCGGCCGCGTGAGCTTCCTCTTGTTTAAAATCCACTCGCCCACTCATCCTGCTTTGTTTAATTTTGCTTTACTTGTATTTGCCTTTCAGTTTCTATTTCTTAGTTCATTTTAACTCTTGTTTCCACCTCTGTTTGAATTAATACCCCTACCTATTCCCACCTAGCTGTCTATTACATTCTTTGTTTTTGATTTTTTTTGCCTTTTTTCCTTTGTTTTTTTTGTTTCTTTGACTTTATTTTTCTTTCTTTTCTCCCATCAAACTCTTTTTTTGCTCCTTTTATTTCTTCTCAATCGATTTGCAAATGGGGACGTTGCATATTTCACCATTGACCGGCTCCTTCCTAGCAGTGTGGAGTGCATAGTTAGCCGACACTTCTCACCAAGTGATGCGCGTGCATGCAGCAGGCAGCTCGGGTGCCTGGCATCTTGTGGTGCTCCCCTTTACATAAATAAACGAGTCTCAGCAGTCCCAGATCTGAGTGATCTGCTCAGAGCCTGCTGCGGATTTGTGGAATCAGATCTCTGCGCCACGAGAATGACACGTCATTTATAAGGAGTGTTGAATTATTCAAGGTGCGCAGGAGGGGGGTTGCTTGTCTACGGTCTCTGTAATGAGATATTCGCGTGAATGACTCCGTACTTTCTAGAGTTGCTGACTTGTTTTTGAGTTGTTCAAAGTTCACACAGTAAATCACAAAGCACAGCCCCCTAAATTTCTAATTGCCTTTGATATTTTACCTGTGGGAAAAGAAAAGGGTGTTTCAGAGACCATAATTTTCTTACTTCATCTAGTTATATCTCCAGAATGATAATGTGACGTTTCACCGACGTACGTCCTATACCAGTGACTGTTCCACAGTGACAATGGCACTCTCATTACCCCCTCCCAGGCTCGTACCTTAGTCTGTGAGCATAATGGGGGGTGGGGGGGGAGTTGTGAATCTTACATTTCTCAAAACCAGCATTGGCATAGCCAATAGGTCTCGCCTTTGGAACCTTATAAGTGTTTAGCTATGCAACAGTTGAAGTTGTTGTGCCAAGGATATTGTGCTGGATAACCAAACACTTATAAGGTCCCAAAGGTGAGACCTATAGTCTGTGCCAATGCTTGTTTAGATTTTGTGAGTTTGAAGAGGTCTGTATAATTCAGTCAGTTTTTGCAGGGCTTGGACTGATTTAACATTGAGCCATACAGAACTTCGCTTATGCTAAGCAGTTTGCAAGGTTAGATATAATTCAGGAGAGTAACCCTTTCCCAAGGTATTTTATTATGTTTTCAAACCGTTCCAAATATTTATTAAAAATCTGTAAATCCAGTATTTGTAAAGCGCACAGATACCCATGGGTGTCCCGGTGCTGGGGGACGTTGGGAAGATTAAGCGAGCTATTGCCCAGAGTCACATGGTGCTGGGCAGACTCCTGCCGCCGGTGCTGGAGATCGAACCGTGATGTCCGGCGTCAACAAGCAGCATGATCAGTCTAGATGCATGTGAGCTCCGATAGAAAATGTATTTGAAAGCAACAGATGAATTTATTAGTACTTGTTATACAGGAAAAGGAGGTGAACCGATAACCGTAGGTACCTAAAAAAACAAAAAAAGGATGTTATTTGTTCATAGTGATTTATATTATGGAAGCTAAGAATAGGTGAAGGACTAGAAAGCCTACCCTTTCCTCATATACTATTTAGTTCTCATCACTCCTTTTATGGTACCTAACTTTATACTGTTCCCATTTCTAAAACCTAGCAGACCATTTACAGAGAGAAGAGCTCAGAGTTGGATAGACATCCACTTTTTTCCATCTGAAAAGTGTTGAATAGTGATGGATCTGAATATACAGATCATTATGATTAGCATGTTGTTTTCTTTGAGTGTTTTTACGCACCTTTTTATGCCTTTTAGGGCTGCACATTAGGCTTATGAGGAATGTTATCTTTCAGTCATGACTGAAATTGATATTTGATTACCTCTTTGGTGTGGTGGACTGGAATCGGATGGTAATCAGTAGTGCAACTCTGAAAGAATTCGAAGTAAACACAGAACCTGCCAATTTTGAGTTGGAAGGAGAGGAGTCTTTACGTATTTGGGTCCTGCAGTAGTGGGTTGCTTTAATGTCCAAATTGTCCAGCGCATTAGCGATCCCGGAGTTGAGGGGGTGCCATGGCATTGCTTCTGCTTTTTGAATAGCACCTCTATAGGACAGCTTTTAGCAGTCTACTTCAAGGTTCCAGTATATTTGTTTGCAGGATAACCAGAGTCAAATTTAGACACAACTGAAGTGTATCAGAATAGGCCTGAAATTGTGAGACTTTTTTAAAGACGCAAATAACATGTTGTAAATGACTCCACGAAAATGATTAAACACAAAATATGATTGTTTTCCAATTTTTCTTGTGGATTAGTGATTTACATTGCCTTCACGTAAAACCTTGCACTCCTTGCTAAATACTTGATACATTGCAGTGAGGACAATGCACATTTCACTTTAAGATGTGATCATGTTGTAAAGTCAAAAAGTGGTTAAGATCATAGGAAAGTTTTCTTGTGGTGAACTAGTTGACAACTCTCTCGTGAGTTGCTTGCTAGTGAATTTTGTGCTAAATGAAACCCTTCAAAGTACTTTGACTCTGACGCTTAAAGGTGACTGTTTAGGATTGCTTAATTAGTCCAGCTTCCTGGTTTAATGTCTGCAGCACATACACTGCTAAAAATAAATTAGATTAACCCCATATTTGATAAAGGAAATAATGGCACTGTGATTAACAAGGATACAACGTTCAAGATAGAGTCCTAATTTTACAGTAGTTGCTATGTTTAACAATGCAAGGTAGATTAAGTCGCTCCAAACCCCTTTTCAGGTTCAGACTCTAGACGGCACTTTCACAGTCTCTTGCGAGGCAAATTGTGGCTTACCAATTAGAGGGCCTTGGAGCCTGCCCATTGCCTACCATTGGTTAGATTTTATTGTCTCATTTGCAGTTCTCTTATTTGTGTCCCAGTTCTTCAATCTGTTGTCCCTCCCACGGAGTGTCAACTCTTAACCAGCACTTTGACTGGCATCACTACAAGTGCTTGCTTTTCAGGGGTTACTTTTTTAGGTCTCGCCTAGCGATTCAGCGCCGTGCGTTGCTCACGTAAGCGAGACTTATTGTTGCCGGGTAGCTAGTGAAGTGGGACCTCTGAGGTGCACGAGCTTGTTAACACATTGGAGACAGTGGCTGTGCCCGAGTGCTTTTGGAGACACGGCCCGTGAACGCGCGCTTCTCTTCTCGCACTCCACCACGGCGGTGTCCTCAAGTGAGGGCGGCAGGTGCATGCAAAGGATGGCAATCTGCTCCGCGCCAGCACTTTACTTACGTTCAGTAGCGGGAGTGCAGGATTTTGCAGCGCAGTCCCCAATTCAGGTAAGGTGTTGCATTATTAGGGCTCGGCTGAACGCGCGGAAGCGCGTCTCCGCCGAGAACTTATTGTGGCCGTGTCTCCTTCCCAGGAGACAATCCTGGCCGCGCGCGCATCGCCTTGGAGGCGATTCCAAACTGACACGCGAACGAGCGCTGCGGCCAGGCGCTGTCTCCTGGGAAGGAGACACGCATGCGATAGCCTCACAGCCAGACATGCACATTGGGTAAACCCGCGGCTCGTGCTTGGCGGCGCCCTGTCCATGACATCCGCCCGCCCCCCCCTCCATGAATGTCAATGCAGGCTCCGGCGGGAGGAACAACGGCCCCGAAGTAGAAAGTAAACAGAGAGCGCGCTGTGACGTCAGAGACGGGAGGCGGGGCCTCCGCGCCGGTGGGAGGAGGCTTGGAGCCGGCCAGGGCATTACGCAAGGGCCGGTGAGTGCTGGGCCTGGCCGGGCCTTATGGTTTCAGAAGGTGGGCGGCGGCGTGACAGGTTGAGGGGCGGCGGCGTGACAGGTTGAGGGCCCGCGGCGAGGAGCTGGAGAGCGGTTGTCAGGTGAGAGCACACGTGAGGGTTTCCACAGGTGGGGGTGACATGGAGGCGTCATTCATAACTTACCGTGGCCTGTCAGCGAAGCCCTCCCCGGTGCTTCCTGTGAATGTAAATACTGCTTCCAGAAGTATCCCGGGGCCGCCGCGTGCACACTGGGAGTTACAACACCCCAGGGGGTTGGACCCCCTGTTCCCCAAACTTACCCTGCACGCAGCTGGGGGCCTGGGGCGCATGCCTGCTGTTGACAACTTGCAAACCACCCGGCCTTGCCCTAATTAGAGAGACAAAAACTCGAGGGATAGGTGCTAGTAAAGTTTGGTACAAACTTTACTCTTAATAATATGTCAAAAGTCAAACTAGTACTGTTGCACTTCCAAGTAATGCATTGATAAGGATGCTGCAGGCATGGTTACATAAACCAGCTACGGTGCGAGTTTGCAGACTGTCATTTAGTTACATAATTTTGAAGTTTCCAAGTAAACGTCTCTCCATGCACGCTCCCTTGCAAAAACCTCCAGTTATTCATTAGCTCACATAGGTTCACTGGTTTTACATGTGGTCTTGGATTGCACCATTCTCAGTTAGTTCTCTTGTAGGATTGCTATGCTCCCCTATCTCCACCCAAAGGAAGAGGTCTGCTGCAGTGTGCCCCTGCTTCCCAGTAGAAATTCCTTTATAGTGCAACATAAATACTGCTTCATTGGACTCAGTGAGTCAGGTGGTATCATATCACACCTTTTTCTGGTATGAGATCTACTTGTGCTCAATAAACATACCGAACTACTAATATTAGTTTTGTAGTAGTCACCACATCAGACAAGATTTGATTAGTGACCGCCATAGGCAAGATTATTAGCAGTAAACCCCTCGGTGCACCAGGGAGGGTTTGCTAGCAGTAATGTAAAAAAGTTTTCTCCGTTTCAAATGCCTGTTTGCTGGTAATACGTCATGGCTGTAGCTGAAACGCCCCTGTCACAAATGTAATAATAGTATCGTTTCCCTAAAACCACCTGAATTGGCACTTAAATATCACCTATAAAAAAATATTGGAAATGCAACCATCCCCCCCAACAAATCGTGTATGAATTCTGTAAATACGCACATCTTTGTCTCAAGTCGCACACTCAATTTCGGTAGACTTTTATTACTTAAACTAACCAATAGCTTGATGTATAGTAGGTTCGACTGCGCATAGGAGAGCTACTTACGGGAGCTTGTGACCTACCAGGAGAAGCCTGGACTACATTTACATAATTTACTAAAGGCTATTATGGCACCCATCTCAAAAGTTGAATGTTGCCAGTGAGTGCCCGTTTTTCCAGTCGCCGTGTAAATTGTACTGCCTCACACTCAGCTTGCCACTTCAAAGCACCCGGCTGCTCAGCAAAAATGTGCCTGCCAAACTCAGCATTATCCTAAATGTTTATTTACAGTGTACTTACTACCTGCATGGTAAGAATTTCTGATTCAAGACTGAAGTGAATTCGGTAATATCATTTGTTTGACCTAATTTCTCTGCCTGCACCCAGTTACGTTATATTCACAACTTCTACAGTGTAATGTTGCGTGGCGGAATCCTCTTTTTCCCAAAATCATGTAATTCACAGTTCCTGACCCCTATTAAAATGTAGCCTGTAAGGTTCCCCCGAGGAGTTCTTCCATTTATTTACTTGTTAAAAAAAACAAGTGCTGGCAACCTGATTGCTGTGCAAATTAATACAAATCATGCATACGTTTTATAATCTTTTTCAATCTTGCAGCTTGACTTGATCCACTGTCGTGTCCGCCATGAACGCAGGGGACGTTTAATCATCATTTTGCCCATGCTCTCTCCAATGTACAGGTTGAGGAGGAAGGGGTTTAATCAAGCATGTTTCATAAAACATTTATCATTCGTGCAAAGGTGGGGTGCAGTTAGAATTTTATAAGAGCAGAAAATCGACCACAGTGATTGTCATATGAATGTATATAGGACGACCTTTGCACTGGTTTTACCCAGAAACAATTCTAATTCACTCATGTTTGTGTTGACTCATTTGCAGTTCAAAGCAACATCTATAGGTCATATAATTTTCGAAATGAGATTACAATAAAGAGAAGTGAGTTTTTTTAAGACAACTGAGGCTAGGACTCATTCTGGATTTGCTTTTAAATGAATAATGCCGACACCGTTGCATTGTAAATGCTTGTTCATCAGGCCGCAGCGCACTTAGTGCCCCCAGGCCATGACACTGCCCTCGCCGTCTCTCGCGTGGCCTCGCCGTCTCTCGCGTGGCCTCGCCGTCTCTCGCGTGGCCTCGCCGTCTCTCGCGTGGCCTCGCCGTCTCTCGCGTGGCCTCGCCGTCTCTCGCTCGCGCAAGCCGTCTCTCGCTCGCGCAAGCCGTCTCTCGCTCGCGCAAGCCGTGTCTCGCTCGCGCAAGCCGTGTCTCGCTCGCGCAAGCCGTGTCTCGCTCGCGCAAGCCGTGTCTCGTGGCCTCAGCTTCTCTAAGCAGCAGGGTGATCACTTAAAGATCTCGCGGTGAGACTTGTGTCTGTGGCAGCAGCATCCATTTTGTGATGCTGAGGCTCTGGTTAACTTTAACCGGGATTAACAGGAACAACATGTCTTCTCCCTCTAGAAGGGTGGAATGCTACCCCCTTGCCAGAACTGGCGAGGGGGTAGTATTCCAAAGCGTATGACACCTTACACGACATGTTTTGATGAAGCCAAACCAGAGTTAGCTTTAACCGTGAGGTTCATAATGCACATATGGTATGGCTATATCATAGAACAGCTATAAGGACATGGTTCCGAAAGCTGCAGAAAGGCTCAGCTCATGCTAGAGCACCATCTCACATAAAACCAAGCACTCTGCCTCCAGGATTGTTAAGGCCTTCCATAGGAGTGAATTATAGGTATATATGTCTATATATAATGGTAGGTATAGGAATACTATACCTAAGCAAGGGGTGATTACACAACCTTGCCCCAGCTGAGTGATCAGCCAGTTGTGTCAATTTGGATGGCCAGCCAGGGGTGGGATAATATATGCTGCAGCCCCTGGTAGGCCTTGGATGCACCTATGCCCTGGGTACCTATGGTACACTATACAGGGGCTCACAAGGTGACCCAACATCCAATTGGAGATGTACCTAAAGTACATGGAGTCCATTTTACAGTGAGAGCAGATAGCCTGGGGCCCTGATTAGCAGGATCCCAGGCCAACTGTCGAAAACCAGCTGAACACTAGGCAAAAAGTTGGGGGTAACAATAGTCAGATATCCATCCTCCAACACATGCGCCAAGCACCGGCATGGGGTCTCAGCACACCTTGCAGCCTCCAGCGCGTGCACGGGCATCTCTGCCCCAGGCGCCAGCCCGCATCTAGGGCCAGCTTTCGTTCCGCAGGATGTCTCCCCCTAGCAGGTAGGCGTTATGTTTTTTCCCTTTAGGCCGCAGCAAACTCCCTGGGGGATTAAAGTCTAGTTTGCACCGATGTATTTTCGATTGGAGAATCCCAGTACGGGTCACAACGCGGTGCCCTATCCGAAAATGGTGCACTAAAATGTATGCTATGGAAGGGTGGGGAGCGGGGTCGGTGGGGGTTGAATGGTGCTATTTCTGATAGACCAAGAATGTAGTGACTGCTGATAGGCGGTTGCGAACGCCTTGCAGGGAAAGTTAACTTTTCCTCTCAAGTAGATATTTAACTCGGACTAGGTGTTTCGTGTTCTGCTCGAGCTGCTCTGGGCCCAGACCGCAGCTCTGGTATTTGTGAGTGAGTGTGTTCGGTATAGGGGAGGGGGTCTGAGGAAATGAACAGGCCAGCCTTTAATTTGTTTGTAATGGGGAGATTAGGGTTAAACTCTGGGATGACTAAATTCTTTAAATAGAAAAGAATCAGGCTTCCTGTTTAATCCAGGCAGTTCTCTGGGAACCACAGTCCTGCCTGCTCATTGTGTGCGTGCACGCACCAAGAACTCGCACCCTGCACACCTGGGGCTTACTTAGAGATTGGCGGATTGATACTCCAAAAAACGTGACAGATTATCTTTACAAGTGCCGTAAAATATTATCGGGGCCACTTGAATTATGCGGAAGTAAAGGATAAATTTATGTGGCTGGGTTTACAATAATATGCCGACAAGAAAAAGGTACATTATGAGGCGTAATGTGACTTCTTTTCTAATGGTGTTACCTCGTTATCTCTTAAATTTTGTACATACTATCTGGGTCACGGTTTTACCTCATCAGTACTAGTCTGACACCCAAATATAATTTAGCAATAGTCAGCAGAAGGGTGAAACCATTGCGCCTTCCTCTCCACTACGCATCAACAGGTTTTGCTTCAGTTTACTTTTTTTTTAGGTCGAGGACCGAAAGGCTGCGCTTGCGCAGTCTCCGGGAGGAGATTTAATGTTTTTGAGTACGGGGCTTGAACCCGCCTCTCTCCTCCATCTCCTCCATTTGCTGGCTTCCTAAACGGAGGCCAGTCATTGGAGGGGAGAGGCGTCACTCCAAACAAGCCCCGTCTCTTTCGGATTCGGGGGCGTGTTTTTGGCGTTCTTTCTACCTATGACGTCATCCGTCACTCAGAACACCAAAACACGCCCCCGAATCCGAAAATGCTCGGAGCTTTGCGGCCGCCATTTTCCTGCTCCTTCAGATGAGGTAGGCCGCTGCTGTCTTCTTTCCCCGCCGTGTCTTTTTTCCGCCCTCCTCCCGCTGTCCGTGTCTGTTCCCGCCCTCCTCCCGCTGATTAGGTCGGCCGCTGCTGTTCTCGTTCCCTGCTGTTCTCGTTCCCTGCTGTTCTCCCGCCCCCTGGAGTGACCAGTTAATCGCCGCCGAACCTCCAACTCTAATTGCGCAGACACTCTGCGTTACTGATATACATGCCCCTGGTCTCCCTCTCTCATTCCTTTTTAGCCCTCCCTCTTACATTATGAGGCGTAATGTGACTTCTTTTCTAATGGTGTTACCTCGTTATCTCTTAAATTTTGTACATACTATCTGGGTCACAGTTTTACCTCATCAGTACTAGTCTGACACCCAAATATAATTTAGCAATAGTCAGCAGAAGGGTGAAACCATTGCGCCTTCCTCTCCACTACGCATCAACAGGTTTTGCTTCAGTTTACTTTTTTTTTATCCATGTGAGCTGGATTTTTGGGGGTCAAAATATGCGTTTTGTGGCAACTGGGGCAGATCTGTAATTTTGCAGAAAGGCAGTGGCTGCAAAATCACAATTCCAGTGGCCCCAAATATGCACTTGTAATAAGGTGTCGGATATCCATAATGTTTGTTACTGGGTAATCAGCCTGCCAAACTGTAAACAAGACCCCTGGTCTCTATGAAGGGGCTTTCAGTGGTAATGCTAGGAGTTGATCGGTCAGGCGTGCTGGGCAGGGAGCCCTCGTAGCAAGACTCCAAACATCGTTTCCCCAGCTATGAACTGCCAGTGATGTAAGGGAAAACGTAACTGTTCCTGAAAACAGCTGTCCTTGACTGTGCTGGCTTAGTGCACACTTATTCTCAATGGTGCTCCTGTCAGCATAGATATTGGTTCTCTTAGTGGTGCTAGTGTCTTTAGCTTTGTGAGGTTAGCGATAGTGCCCTGGTATATTGAGTACCCGTTCTCAATGGTGATACTAGTATCACCGCAATCTTTGAGCAAACAGATGTTTGCCTAGCACTCACTGCTTTGTATGGTGCTAGTGTGTTGCTGATGGGCTCTCTCAATTCTCTGGTGGTAATGTGCTGGGATAGTGTAAATCTGCTCTAAATGGTGCTCACTATCGTTATTTTTGCGCTATGTGGTGGCAGTGTGCAGTGCAGCCCAGTGTTGTCAGTATACTTGGGGGGTGGTGGTGTGTGCTGTCGCCTCTATCTTTGTACCCTCTGTGTTGGTGGTGTTATCATGGTGCTCTCTGTGGTGGTAGTCAGATGGTATGCAGAGTGGCCTTTCTTTTGGCAGGCGCTGCCATTTTGTTTGTTTTGTGCGCTCTGTGGTGGGTGTATACCAGTATACAACACACCCATTCCCTCTACTGATGCGGTCAGTATTTTTGGGCGATGTGGTGGTAGTGTGGGTGCATAAGTGTTGCTGAGGTTGTAGAACTGCTGGTAGTCCTACTGAGTTGGACACCACTACCGCACTTTGGCTGGTTTAGCAGCACTACTGACTGTTGTCACTGCCCTCTGTTGGTAGGATGATGTATAAAAGCAGCCACACCTAACCATGTTAGCGGTCTCTGTGCTGCCAATGATGGTCCTGGGCCGCTAGGTGTCGCTGCTGTGTGCGAACACAGAGGCGTGATTGGTGATGAAGTCCCAGTTGTTTCATCAACTAAGGTGACCCCAGCAAGCTGCTCGGGCTGTGGTGAGTGGGGGTCAGGTCAGAGCACACACTCTTTGCTCTGGAAAGCAGCATGTGCCACTTACATGAGAAGCTACGGAACACAGTATGCAGCGCCTGTGCTATTCACATTTCTGACTGATTTCATTCTGAAAGCTGGTTGTCTGTATTTTTTGTTGGGGAAACTATTTTCAGCATCAGTTGGCAATCATGGAATGTGTTCTGCAACAGAAAACACACTTGGCAAAACATCATATGAATCCATAGCTATAGGGAGTGGCAGTAGTCGATAGCGTCTTATCCCACGTGCTTAGACTGTTTTTCCTATATCACATTTGCCCCACTATTGCTTACTAACATTATAAACAACCGTGTATATATTTATTGCTTTTAAAACAAAATAGATAAAAAACAATGCCATTTATAATCCCAACAACTTTAAACGTTGCTACTGCGAGGCCTATTGCATTGTAAATGCTTGTTCTTTTCTGTGAAGCACTCTATTAGAGTCCATCTGTCTTTTAACTGTTGTGACCTGAGAGCTTTCTTCTCCCTGTTGGCTCCCTGCATTCTCAGTTCTAGTTTCCTGTCCCTCCTGGCATCCCCTGTGTTGCTTAGGCTTTCCCGTCCTTCTCTTTCTCCCCCCCCCCCCCCCCCCCCCCCCCTGCCCACTTCTCGCTCTCCCTCCCCCTTGTTGTTTGGGCTATAACCCCTGTGTTGCTTAGCCTTCCCCCTCCCATTCTACCCCCCAGGTTGCTTTGGTCCCTTGTTGTTTCTGCCATTATTCACTTCCTGTTCGCTTATACAAAAAATAATTTGTACTTTCTTTTTTATTCTTAGATCCTTTAGTTACCCATCCAGTGTGCCAGAATGTTAGCCGCAGTGCATGGATGGGAGCTCTAAGAAACTGGGGTATGGAGGGGGCATCCCAGAATGTAAAAAGCACAAAGGCATGAGGGGGGTGCTCCTCTTACCTCCCCTTTAAATTTATGTGACTGCCATCTTGGAAATATAGAAAATAATGTTCCAAAATGGCTGGATGACACTATTTGCTTTGCGAGTGCTTTCAGTATAAATGTACAAGCATTGGCAAAGCCAGTAATGTTCGCAAACCAGCATTGCAAAGCAGACCAATACGTGTTAAACTTGAAGTGGAATCCAGTTTACAAGTAACTCCTTAAAAACATTTTTTTCGTTATCTTGCATTATTTTGAAATAAGTGTGGAAACTATATTCACACTTTTTGTGAACACACATTCAGTAGTATTGCAATAAAGCCTGGTGAAAATTAAAATGTCCTCTGATTTGTTGTCTGTTAAGTTCAACATGCGTGTGCCAACCATTAATACTTTCTTCTACCGTTTGATATTTTTTAGGAGTGCTTCAAGGGAAGTTGGTCTACCCATAAGCAACTACACAAGAAAGCAAGTAAGTGATGTCTGGTACCTTACCCCAGATTTTTAAGTTTACATTATTTGGTGCACAGCAGCTGTTTCTCTGTTTGGAAATAATACACTACATTTTGGCCCTTTTTAGGTTTCACCTTGACAGTGCATGCGCTGTCTGCGAGATATGTTTACATAAATTGGGCTTGCAGCCCGCACACAGCTTGCCATTTGTTCGCCGCAGCGTCGCTCTCATTTCCTTTGTCACTGCTTTAAACGGCAGCCAAGTGTCATGTCATCTTCTTGTGTTTGGCCCTCCCCCGAAATACGGACCAAGTACTTGAATTCTTCCACAGCTCCCCGTTTTTGGAGCTACTTTATTCTTTGTTCAAGCTCTCCATATGAGTGCATGTGTTTTCAGTCCTTCTCTCATATCACAGTCCATGTTTCTTTTCCAGCGACCCCCTACCCTGCACTCTACCCAACTGCATAACTCTACTATGCACAAACACTCTACTCTGTGCCACTCTGCTCTGTGCCACTCTGCTCTGTGCCACTCTGCTCTGTGCCACTCTGCTCTGTGCCACTCTGCTCTGTGCCACTCTGCTCTGTGCCACTCTGCTCTGTGCCACTCTGCTCTGTGCCACTCTGCTCTGTGCCACTCTGCTCTGTGCCACTCTGCTCTGTGCCCAGTACATCACTCTGCTCTGTGCCCAGTACATCACTCTGCTCTGTGGTCAGTACATCACTCTGCTCTGTGGTCAGTACATCACTCTGCTCTGTGGTCAGTACATCACTCTGCTCTGTGGTCAGTACATCACTCTGCTCTGTGGTCAGTACATCACTCTGCTCTGTGGTCAGTACATCACTCTGCTCTGTGGTCAGTACATCACTCTGCTCTGTGGTCAGTACATCACTCTGCTCTGTGGTCAGTACATCACTCTGCTCTGTGGTCAGTACATCACTCTGCTCTGTGGTCAGTACATCACTCTGCTCTGTGGTCAGTACATCACTCTGCTCTGTGGTCAGTACATCACTCTGCTCTGTGGTCAGTACATCACTCTGCTCTGTTGTCAGTACATCACTCTGCTCTGTGGTCAGTACATCACTCTGCTCTGTGGTCAGTACATCACTCTGCTCTGTGGTCAGTACATCACTCTGCTCTGTTGTCAGTACATCACTCTGCTCTGTTGTCAGTACATCACTCTGCTCTGTTGTCAGTACATCACTCTGCTCTGTTGTCAGTACATCACTCTGCTCTGTTGTCAGTACATCACTCTGCTCTGTTGTCAGTACATCACTCTACTCCGCTCTAGGCAACTGCACTGTATGCTGCGCTACTTTACTCTGTCAAATTACCCACATTACTCTACTCCATTGCACTCTACTCTGCGCCACTCTGCTCTGCAACACAGCACTCTACGCCACTGTGCTCTATTCCAATATACTCAGCGTCACTGCACTTTACCACTGCACACTAAGCCACTAATCTACTCTGCACCGCTCTACTCTGTGCCACTTCAGTCTATGCCACTGCACCCTGCGCCACTACACTTTTAGCCGCTGTACTCTGTGCCACTGCACTCTGGTCTGCACACCCGCACTACACTCTACCATCATGCTCTTTACCCCACTCAACTCTGCCCCACAACATTGGTAAAAGACATTGGCAAAGCCAATAGCGCTCGCATTGGTGAAACCTATTGGCTTTGCCAATGCGTGCTTTTGTGAAGCCACACTGCATTTGGAAGGCCCTTCACATATAGTTTCACGACCTTGCAATTTCCTTTCCGTTTATTTATGAAATTAGTTCCTATGCTGCTGCTTATCATTAAATTAACTTGATCCCTTATAGATGTTTTCCACATTTGTAACTATAAATGTACACTTCTTTTGCATTACCCTTTGCCGTGTCCTCCAGAGTTATTCCAGGTTTTATTTCACATGTTGATTTGCTAGCACCAGCTGCCTAGCATATAGACCAGTTCTGACTGTGTATTGTTGCATCATACTGTGCTGCAGTGGGGACATTATTTAAGAAAACCTATTGAGAAGAGCTTAAAGTGGTGCAGTAGGGTCAAATCTCAGGACAGAGATGTGCCTGCAGGCACTTTAAAATAGGTCCTATAAGTAGTTGATATGCAAATATTGGGTGTCTGCATTGGTTGGGGTCACACAGTGCGGCTGCTGGTTCATTTACCGTCGGACTTCCAACGGATCATTCCTCATGCAAGTTGGGGTGTCTTGCCCGATTTCTATGTTAAAGCTTAAATAGTGTAAAACTTTTTTCTTTTTTTTCGACTCGATTCACTGGTTAAATGCAGTGTGTAAGTTTGTCCTTTGAATATTTTAATTGAATAGTTGGATCGAGCAACAGCAGTATGGGATGCTTTATGATTACTGTGACAATTCTAGTAGAAGGGGCATGCAGATTTGTTTCAGGCCTAGGAAGTTATCAGAATCCCTCTCTGATTTTGCACCCTGTGCCAAACTTTATGCTAGCACCCTACCTTCTTCATGCTGTTGGGTCATAACGTAGCTCTTTCTTCCATTTTGTTTTTCAAGAATTCTGTGGCTTAACATCTCATGCAGAGATGACGGGCGGACGAGGCTGCTCTTTCCTGAAGACATAAGTTTAGGTCCGCACTAACTGACTTGTATTCAGCCCCATTAAGCAGTAGTTCTGGCTTCGCAGCGGGAATGGGAGCTGCAGTGGCTAAGCCACTCCCTTCTTGGAATGACTTTAGTTCACAGGTCGTCTTGATTAGTGTTACTGGAGGTAGTAGGAGGACAGATGGGGCACATTTATTGTTGCGGCTGTGGTGATGTTAAAAGGCTATGAGACGCCCCATGGGGTCTTTTGTGGAGCACAAAGTGAATTATGGGTACGGTGGGGTTTTAGTCCAGTCATGGGAGTTTTCAGGACAGAAATCTGAAGGTGATAGAATGCTTAGGTTTGACAGAATAAACACAAGGGGCATAATTCCCAATGCCCTATGGTGTAGAAGAGGTGCATTCGGTTAGGATGAGACCTGTCCCAATTCTCAGCTGACTATTCCCATGCCGATGGGACGAAGATTGATGCTGCAACCATTGACACTGTGAATCTTGGATGATGCAGGCAAGATTCTTTTTTAAATTCCAGATTCTTTTTGATCACATCTTTTTATTAGGCACATGGTAAATCAAAGCAGGCCTGTATACAACAATCACACATGGGTACAGCAAATGTATACAATGCAATCCAATCTCGGACAGTTGCCCTTATTATGTTACAACACTCTCCTATCCTGGTGGAGATCAGTTTATTTATTTATTTATTTATTTATAAAGTTTTATATAGCGCGAACAAGAACCCGAAGGTTATCAGAGCGCTTCACAAAAAAGTGGAAGGAAGGTCAACCACCCAATGTCTATATCAAGTAAGAATATACACCTAGAATAATCTCATGATTTACAGACGAATGACACAAAGGAGAGTAACACAAACAAAAAACAGGTATATAGCAGGCTGCGAGGTGGGCACACAATGCGGTAAGGGGGGGAGCAGCATCTCATGATGGAACAGTGGTTGTAGGATCAATGAGTTCGAGCCAATGTACATAGCCCAGCTTAAGGTAGGAATTGTAGGATAGGTAATAGCTACAGCCCCATGGGAGAAGGGGGCCCGCACCCGGACTACCTCTGTAAACATTCTATTTACCACAGATCTTTTCCCACTTTTTTGAGCAGCCCATGCTTTCATATACCACTCTCTCCGCTACCATGCATCCATCTAGGTCTCTTTTCCAGTCTGAGTCGTAGTGCAGGTGTCCTACTCCCCTCCCCACCAAACAGACAGGCTAGGTTTCGTTTAACAATCGCCATACTTGGTGTCACCCAGGTTTGCTCCATAGTAAATTAGGACCATGGCATCACAGACTTTAAGAAGACACCACTAGGCAGAAGGTTTGAAATCACTCCAACCTACAGTATATATACAAGTTACTATAGATACCCAGAAGTCTTGATTTATTTGGCACTCCCAAAGGATATGGAAAAAGGACCCCTCCCGACCACATTCACTATGACGAGTTGAATCGGGTACTCTGCCCATCTGTGCCATAGTGTTGCAAGACAAATAGGACCTGTGGAATATCTTAAGCTGTGCAAGTCAAAATCGTGCTTTTACTGCCACTTCTTTGGGGGAGGCGAGGGCCTCCGGCCAGTCTTAATCAGCCAAGTTTCCTAGATCTGCGTCCCACTGGTGACGTACGGGAAGAGAATCTCTGGGGAGTTGGTAATTAACTTTTTATAAGTGAGGGAGATTGCCCTTCGGCCCATGTGATAGTTTAACAATCTATCTTCTAATGGCGATGATCCCTGAAGGACCTCTCCCAAGGGGATAGCTGCCAGAAGGGCATGCCGAACTTACACATAACTGAAGGTCTGTGCGGTTGCCAGTTCATATTCTTTCTCTAGTTCAGAAAATGGAACCACCCTACCTTTAGACCAGGTGTCTCCCACTTTAGATATACCAATTAGGTCCCACTTATCGAATACTGGTCTGTCTCTCAGCGTGCCTAACCCCTCAGAGTCCCAAAGTGGTGTGACCTGGGTAATCTTGCCCTCTCAAATAAATGTTTGGAGTGCAGTGTGCCAAATTTGGACTGTGAGTGCAGATGGTCCTGTTATGGTCAGCCATTTCGGGCGAGTTTAAAGTGCATGTAAATACCCTCCCGGGTGCAAAATATGATGGTCCATACGGTACACTAGTTCGTCTATGGAATGATGAATCATTGATTAAATTCCGCCAGATGTGCCACCCAAAAGTATTTTTTAGTATCGGGTAGGACTATTGACCGTCATACCAATCTCTTGTCAATTTACTGAGGGCGATACAATGTCGTGTCCCCCCCCCCTCTCCTCCCCCATAGCAAGGTTCTAAATTTGCCCTCTATAGTTTTAAAATGGAGTGCAACTAATTCCACATTTTGCCTAGGAACTGAAACTTCTCTAATTTGTGCAGGATGCTGTCCTGCAGGATCTTGTCCAGAATCATTAGGAGCGATCATGCACCTACACCTGTCACCTAAATTTGACACGGTTACATCTTAATGGGTTTCTTTTTACCCATGGCAGTTATTTTAGACAGATGGGATCTTTGAGAGTCTGCATCCCACATTGTGTGACTAGGATTTTTTTTTTTAACTTGACTCCGCTGTTACAGTGGTGTTTCCTAGGACTTGGCTCTGTCAGTCAGCCCACTTTAGCCAATGACTTTCTTGCACTGTAAGTTATGGCATTTTGTCTGATAACAAGGGCACATAACCTGCATAAAAAAGTGTGCTTCAGTGCCAGGGCTCATGCTACAGTACTTGCCATTTCTTTTTTCTTTCGACTCTATCAGTTTTTTTTGTTTTGTTATCCTAGTGTCTTTGAACGAAGTTTAAGTAATTCAAAGCCAATAGCGCATCTTCTTTGTGCTAATGACAATATTTTTCTAAATGCGTGGCAGGTACACTAGTGCATTTTAGCCTATGTTCCTCCAGTCCCAAAAGAAGGGTTGAGTCCGCTATGATCTTTCTTGCCACAATAGTGATAATGCACAAAGTTGATAAACCTAAAAATGACTGCATCATAGCATCCTATTTTGCTTTTAAATATATAAGTGAATGTCTCGCAAAATGTTTGTGAATTGCTTAAGTAGTGTTTTTGAAGCAGTAGTCTATCCTGATCAGTCTGGCTTTATTCCTCAGAGTATCAGCTTAAACCATAGATGATTATGTGGCTGTATGGAGAGCATAAAGACAAGCTTGGAGCCAGCCTCATCCCATTATTTCACACCGATAAAGCCTTTGAATAAGTTGAATGGCATTATTCATTTGTGCTACTGACCAAAATAGGTTTCAACCAGACATTCATGGATCTGACTATTGTATATGGACCCATTAGCTAGCCAGTGTGAAGGCAAACCGCATGCTGTCTGAACCATTTGAGTTGAGCAGGGGCCGAAGAAGAGGATGCCATGCCCCCCCTCCCTTATTGTTTGCTGTACTTGTAGAACCACTGTTGGATGCGGGACGACCCCTCTCGGCTGTGGTCTCTCCTGGAATGACACCAGATCACTGTTCACAGATTACATTTTGCTTTATATAGCTGCCGTTCGGCGACAATAGACCAGTTCATACATATGTTCTGGGTGGTAGGAAGGTTCTTGGGTTTTATGATAAGTTGGGGCAGATGTGTACATTTCCCCTTAAACGCTGGCGTCCACCACCTGCCCTTACCTATCCCTTCAGGATGGAGAACAAGAGCTTCAGGAATCTTAGGAACGATAAAACTGTGAATAAGGGAGATTTTCGTGACCTTAATTTAAACCGCACACTAGCCAATTTTAAGGAAGATGTTCGCCACTGGAGGAAGATAACCACCTCTCCATTCAGGGTCAGGCAGCCTTATACAGCCACAAATCTTGTATCTGATTCTAAACTCCCCCCACTGTGTACCTGAAGGCTTGCTCAAATATTCGGAGGTTAAACTGAGTACTTTGTTGTTGAATGGTCCCCCACAAAGATGGCACTGCAAACCTTATGGCAGGGGATTTATGATGTGAGAATAGCCCTAACAGATCTTCACAGATATAATTGGGTATCTGTTACACCGGTTTTCCAGAATTGTTAATATGTTCTAAATATCTAAATCAATATGAAAATCGAGTTTGCTGCCATGGTGCTCTTATTGCTAATTTAGTGTCCCCTAGTCCTGTCATTTTTTTCAAGATGTAAGATAATATTGAGAATCCTATCATATAAACCCATCCGAATATAAGTTGGAGAGGTACTTCGTGCCAGAACTATTAAGGCAGAGGTCTCGATTATTCGCCAATTGACAACTGTATTATCTAGGAAACTGACCAAGAAAGCCAATTGCTCCATTTATATAACTGTGACGAAAAACTAGCAAGATACGTTAGAATGACTTAAGGAAAATTGGGTAATGGTTACACTATTAATGGATGTAACGGAGTGGGAAGAAGTTATGCGCTGTCCTAGAGAAGTGGCAATCAGGCTAGCCTCCAGATTTGTTTTGCAAGGGGAGGAACTTGGAAATTTGGTTTGGCCTAAGTATATTACACTACTCTAAACTTGTATCCAGTTAAGAAGGTTTAGGATGGCCTACAAGACTTTATGCACCTGAAGATGTGAAAAAGTGGGGTATTTTTATCAGATTATCTGGTCAGACTCCATACTGAGAACTTCTTGGAAGGGGTGAATGAATTTATACCCAGAGTTATGGATGTGTCTTTAGAAGATGGGGCAAAACTAGTAATTCAAATACGAAAATGCTTTTGTGTTTTGGGTTTTATGGTGGTGAGGCGAGATGATAAAATTATGTGGCTCTTTGGACCCTCCTAAAGTAAATGTTTGTAAAGCTAAGATGGATTGGTGCATGGCTGTGGAGAAGCTTATGTGAGAAGAGGTTGCCCAAAATTGTTTGACAAGGTATGAGGTCTGTGGATTCTATGGCGCCCCACCCAAGAATTATCAACAATGTTATACATTGGCTGTCGTACAAGGTTATATAGAAGTCCTAGGCATTGAGGGGCACACAACGAAAAATGTGTTAATTTGAAGGTTACGCTTTTCTAAGAAGTGCACCTTTCATGAACATTTACATTCGTGATTTAAGATCTGAATCATTTGCAAACAAGCCACTATAAACGTTGAAAATAGAAAATTTAATTAAAAAAATAATTTCTTTAAAAAATAATTTTACTGTGACACACATTAAAGGATTACTATGTTTTGCAGAAGTACGCTTGCCTTTTAAAAGCACCCATAATGCTGTAGTAAAATTATATACAATCATTATTTTAAAATGTAAAAGTTTTATTGCCAATATTAACTGCCATGTTTTGTTGGTGTCATTTTTTCCCCCTTTAATTTTTTAAAGATAAAGAAATAACCATTGGACTTGCTTGCCAAGGCAAACCATATTTACTTTACCAATTCTTGTTTTCTGTAACAGATTCTATACCTAATTGAATGTATATGTTTGAAAACCACCTGCTATGAGTGGCTATGAAGCGTTGAAGAATCAGAGTTGGCTGAGGTAGTAAATAGTCTTAGGGCAGCTGTGAGATGATAGTTCCCTCCACTTTCCTCCTATTCTGGTCCACTTCCTGTCTGCCTGCCTCCTATCCCATGGTGAAGAACTTGGGGGTGTTGGTTTGGCTTAAGTATAGAACCATAAACATTTAATGTAAATGGACACTTGCAACTACCTCAGGCTCATGTTAGTCAGTACCTCATATCTCACTCAAATTATTTTGGTGGGACCCCGAGCTATCCCCTCGTTGATTATGCAATTTTTTTGTGGCTTTCATAATTATTTGTGATCACTGAATGTGTGTATATATAATTACTTGGACTATACAACTGTTTTTTGTGGCTTGGATTCATTCTATGACCCGCAATCTTTGTATTTTATACAGTCGAATGGTATTGTATTATGCTCATTACTGCCATTGAGGTTAAACATTTAACTGATGGGAGTTTGTGTACAGAACGGATCTGTTGCATTGTATGTTTTTTACTTATGTTTGAAAATAAAATACAGTTTAAAAAAAAAATATTTGTGTCTTAAGCTTTGAGTTGAAAGAAATATCGCAATAGGGATTTAAGAATCTTTACCCAGATTGATAGACGTCAATCTTAAATATTACTTTTGTGTCCAAGCTTCTAGCCATTTATCTAGTTGGCGTTAGGAGGCCTGTGCCTTAAAGCTGTATCAACGATGTTGGCTATCTGTCCGTGGGAGCATTAGCCCTTAGCGGGAGCATTCGTCCCAATCAGTCTATAAATTAAATGGGTTGTACTGGTCTTTACTTTGACTTTCACTCTGTGGCTTTATATGGTGCGTGGAAGTACTTTCTAATTCTCACAGCACTCTTACTTATAGCCTTCTTGGTAAATATTGAGCAACGAAGATTGCAACACTAATCAATACCTTGATAAAACCCAAGAGCAGAAGAGCAAATGAAATGCCAGACCTGAAAGCCTTTCTTGTTCCAACAATGAAGAACATGAAATAATCTGTAAATGCTTTTCAGTAACTCAAAACTTGGCTTTCTTCAGTAGTCTAGGGGCTCTGGGCTTCTGCCAAATGAGAACAAGTTTTTTTCACGTTCTCTACGTTTGGGCCTCTGTTTAATCCTATTAAGCGGCAAAATTCTCAATGAAAACAATTTCTTGTTGCCACATCTTGTTTCGTATCTACTGTTGAAATTATATGGGGACTATTTAACATATTTGTCTAACGACCTCTCGATATATATCTTATACAAAAGTCTAAAGGGTCGTTCTCCGTGCCAATGAAATAGAAAAATGAAGTCTCCATCCCACAGTTGAACCCCCTCGACTTTAAACTCTGCACATACTCCCAATGCAAGCAATAGTTATCCAATTCGTGTCACACTCTTGTAGTACTTTGCTTTGGTCCCTTAGATAGTTTATTCTCATTTTGCCTCCTTGTTTAACATTTTTGATCCACTTTTGAAAGTCTTTTCAAATTGTGTATTGAACTTTACATAAAGAAATAAACATTTGTGTCCCTGGATTATAATGTTTACCTCTGCCGTCGCCTTTAATTTTTCATGATTCTCTGTCCATCATACTTAAGTGGCTTCTGGGAGCAATTCTTTTACAAAGAACTCAACAATCCGTTTCTGCATTGCAAGTTTGTTCTCTGTTTATATTCCATCAATTCTTATCTTGGTATTTTCTTTGCCTTGTAGTCACACTTGCAGATTTCTTTACTTTGTAACACGGAGTTTACACACATCATTTTTATCGGTATAGCATATGAATATTTATTAGAGGTGTAGATTGTCGATGCAGTGTAATCGGCATCTGACCTGTTTTTCAATTTGAATGTTCTCTTATTAATTTCCAGTATAAAATGGTCTTTGGACAGTGAAATAATTTCTGGTAATCTAGCATTTGACCATTGTGTTTACTTGGGCTTTTAGTGATGTGATTAAGAAATCTTTTTAAACTGGACTATCTCGCTTCTATGCGGTTACAAAGATTGAGTGTAATACTTTCCAACATTACTTTTTAGAAAAAGTTGAGATCATACTCTCTGAGATCAAGAGCAACACGGTGAGTGAGCTTTACCCACCGCAGTTGGTCGAAATACCGCAGGATTGCATTATTTCGACTTTTCCAGAGTTGGACTTCACGAGGCTTGAACATCTTATGTCCTCTATAAAATCTGTCTCACCGGCAGATCCGTGTCCTCCGACTATCTTCCGAGGAGCATTAGCCTTTTTGTCAGACCACATTGTCTCCTTTTGAAATAGCTCACTACAGATGGGCTATCTCCCAATAAGGCTTAAAGAAGCTCGGGTACGACCCTTGCTGAAAAAACCAGGAGCTGAACCAACAAATCTGAAAAATTATCGACCAATCTCTCAGCTGCCGTTTTTGTCCAAAATTTTGGAACAGCATGTGCTACAGTCGATGTCTGCTTTCCTGGAATCACACAATCTTCTCCAGGGACGCCAAGCAGGTTTTCGGGCACATCACAGCACCGAGTTGGTGATGCTCTCGGTGTTGGATGAGCTCAGGGACATGGCTGACTGTAGGAAACCGAGTGCCCTGATACTTTTAGATCTGTCAGCGGCATTCGACACTGTCAGCCATGATCTGCTCTTGGACAGACTGGCGAGTTTTGGAATAAAGGACACAGCCTACAAATGGCTAGAGTCCTTTTTGACAGGGAGGCAGCAGAGGATTCAATTGGGAGAGGAGATTTCTGAGTTGGGCAGGATGAACTGTGGGGTTCCGCAGGGATCCGCGCTATCACCGTTACTTTTTAATCTCTACCTGCAACCCCTTATTGAGTCCTTGGCGCAGATGGGTTGTCGGGTGTTTAATTACGCAGACGACACCCAACTGCTTTTTAGCATTGAGAACTCTAAAGCAGCACAGCTACACATACAGGAGGTCCTTAGGTATACAGTCAGCTGGATGAGTGACAATCTGCTGAAAATTAATCCCGAGAAGACGGAGGTTTTGGTGGTGTCAACTGGCATTTCACCATGGGGAGACTTGTTTTGGCCAAAAGAACTTGGGCCCACCTCAACACCAGTGCCCAACGTGAAAAGTCTGGGTATAAAAATTGACAAGGATTTGTCGATGGCTACCCAGATTTCTACTGTCGTAGGTACCTGTACTGGCCTAATTAGGCAATTGCGCAGACTAGTCCCCTTTTATCCGAATCTATGCTTCGGACGGTGGTTTCGGCCACCATATTATCAAGACTGGTCTATGGCAATGCCCTTTATTTAGGTCTACCAAAGAATTTGATCAGTAGACTGCAGGTCGTTTTGAATGACGCTGCACGTCTAATCTTCAAACCTCCGAGAAGATCACATGCATCCCCCTTACTGTCTAAGCTTCATTGGCTTCCTATGAAGCAGAGGGTAGAATTCAAGAGCCTGTGTATTGCACATAAGGCAATCCATGGGCAAGCCCCTGTTTATATTAAGGATCGTCTAATTCCTTACAACCCGAAACGAGCCTTAAGATCATCCGATGCCCTGCTGTTGACTTGTCCTCGTTTTAATATGGCCACAAAAGGCGGAAGGTCCTTTTCCATACTTACTCCACTGTTATGGAACAAGTTACCAGTTTCCTTGCGCAAGGAGTCAAATCTTCTTTGCTTCAGAAAACAGTTGAAAACGATCTTGTTTAGGGAGGCTTTTGGTTATACAGGTTAACCTGTATTTTACTTTTATCTCTTCTGTGAGTAAGAATACAGTGTGTTTTCTTTGGTCGGGAGCGCCTCGAGACCTGTTGGTGAGGTGGCACTATATAAACCAAAGTAACATAACATGTGTTTTAAGGAATCTAGGATGCTTCTGTAAATCTAACGTGACTCACTTCTCAGTGGAAAGGTCTTGTCTTTTTTCCCCTTTTTTTTTTTTCTCCCCCCTGATCCATTTTGGAAGGAATACCCCTCAAAGGAACCCCACTTACCCAAGAACAATGTGCGCTTGAAAAATGTTTTTGCTATGGCTTTTAATAGGGTCTGGAGCGAGTAAGAGATTTAGTTTAAAAAAACGAAAAACTTAACCATAATCTTCAAGTACATGAAACAAACGCAGGTCTATTTTGTATATGAGTTTGACTGTTTACTAAATTTAGTAGCAAACATTTGTTCAAGGAGTTCAGTAACCATGACCTTGAATTAACATCTTGTACGCTACATTACATGCCAGACTCTGCAAATTGGTTATTTACCATTATTACAAAAAATCATGAGTTGCTTCATACTAAAGTTGAAATAGTGACACATTCTGTCTTGCTAACTTTGTTAGTCTTTAATGCTTTGTCTTTCAATTAAGAATATCTGTTTAAGTATGGATTGTTGAGATTATCACATACCAAAGTAAAGCAGTTTAACTTTCAAAGGGGTTTACTTTGCACCGATTGTCTGTACAAGACCCGTCATTTTGAGTTTTTTGAAGACTTAAGTTGCGTCTCTTAACTGCACGTTTTTTGCTTCCTCCATATTCAACACAAATGTAGGATTGTACTTACTCAATTTCATGAGTAGTGTGGTGTGACTAGCCCAACGTTTATTTTATAGTGACGTTGGTTTTACTGAATTGTATTAACCAGTGCCATGAGGATTACAGTATGGCTGGTTCCTACAAGCAATTGCATCTCCGATTTGACAATTTTCTTGGCAGAAGAGGAGGCAGGCTGAAAGATGAAAAAGACTAAAGTTCCAGAATTGTAGTGAATAGCGAAAAAGGAAATAGTCTCTTAAACGCTTTCTTCCCAAAGGAGGGAGCAAATCTTGCTTACCTCACTATTGTTAATTCCTGTATTCCAGTGGGCAATCTTTCTTGATGAGCATTGCAACAGCCCCCTCCAAGATTCAAGATTATTAAGGGCTGACTAGATACCGTATAAAGATAATCAACCTAATCCTCCTCCTCGACTCATAACCTAGCTGGATAGCACAGTTTTCATTTATGTGCCTGCTGACTAGTTTAAAGCTTGCAAGACTAATCAGTTTGCATTGTATGATTGATGTCTGATGAATACAGAACGTTAGTCCCTTCAAATGACACTTTCCTTAATTATAAATTATTTATTTTAGCAGCTGCACAGTTGACAGACTCCCTCTGTGAGGCACTATGCAGGGCCACAATGGAACTTTTGGACTGGACCCTCTTGTAGGGCTGCAAAGACATTTTTGTACCTCCATTTGTACCTCCGGATTACTCTGGAGAATATCTTCTTTCACACAGTGAAGTATTAGAACTTCATATAGCAAAGGGTATCCAAGTAGTTGTAGTTGGGGGTATTTGCCCTGTTATAAAGCTTCTCCACTTCAATTTTCACATGTAACATAGCTTTCAGTGCCACTTGTCTGAAACTTTAATTTGACTGTGCTATGTGCAGATTATGTTGGGACTCAGTTCGAGTACATCCAACTTCTGTTCATGCACTTGAGTCTTGGTTTCAGACCCTCCGGTTCTTGTGGCCTGGTGGCAGTTGGAGCTCCACAGCTGATGCATTTGGGTCTATAATCCTTGTGGTAGTAAGCACTCTTAATAGGGTCTATAGGTTGTATTACTTGGACTCCTGCCCCCCCCCCCCCCCCAGCCTTCCTGAGGCAGATTGCCCACTCGCAGATCTGCTTCTTCTGCAGTTTGTCATACCTTTGTACCATGTGGGCAACCTTCTAATTCTAAATTGTTGATCATTGTGTACCATGCCTACAATTTACTGCACTGGCCTAGGTAAGCCACCCCTCTAGCTGGGTGTACTGTACCAGTGGTGAGGGTACAGGTGCATGTGCCCTGTACCCCTACAGTGCCTACGTCAATTCTTAGACATTGTAAGTGCAGTAATGCCATAAAGAGTATATGGTCTGGGAGTTTGTTATTCTGAACTCCACAGCACAATAATCGCTTTACTGGAAACTGGGTAGTTTGGTATCAAGCTTCTCGGCACATTAAACCCACACAGATGCCAATGTGGGATTTAATAAAAAATGCACTCAGAGGGCCTCTTGGAGACGCCCCCTGAAAAATGACATAACTCTAGTGTACTGGCTGAGTGGCTGCTCACCAGCTGGCACCACCAGACATGTTTCTGGATCGCTGGGTCAAGAGCCTGCCGCTGTAGGGGTCCTGAAAAAAAGCACATCCTAGGACGAGGTGCCAAGCCTTCTCCCCTAGGATGGGCTGGGTCCACGAAGGGGAAGCTTCAAAGGCGTGCCACCTTTGTGAGCTACCCCAGCCATTTGCTATTCCCAGCAACTGGCCTCCACCGATTCTGACCCCCACATTGGGTGGGAGAATCGACGGGAAAACCAAGTTAGGGGAGAGGTGTGCCCACCTTTGCCAACCCCACCCGTCAGGTGGGGGAGGCGAGGTGAAACACAACTCTTAGTCCCCGCCATCTTGAAGATGGGGGTCCGGGAAAGAGTACCCACCCCAAGGAAGAGACCCATTGGTCTTAACCTGTACCACCTGTAACGCCCCTAAATTTAGTATTGATGGGCAACCCTGAACCTTGACTCCTCAGACGAGAAGAAAGCAGGACTGAAGAGCCGTGCTGAGGAAGTAGAGGACACCCACTGACTTGGCCCCATCCCTACCTAACCTGTCCCGACCTAGACCGACCACAGCAAAATCTCCCTGTGTTCTGAAGCCAGCAGCCTCCAAGAACACGAAGGATCTTCCCTGCCTTTACAAACCAGACTTTGCCTCACATGAGCACCGATTTTCTCATCAAAGACTCTGGGTCCAGCCGGATCCACCGCTCTGCACCATTCTGCACCCATGGCCCGAGTTAGTGGCCCAAGACCCCAAGGAAATCTCCCTGGCGATCCTGATCTGTCACAAGCCTCCAGCCAACGCCTCCAACCTCAATCAGGAGGGTACCCCCCTGACCGCGACCAGGAGCTGGTGAGAAAACCAGACGCCAAAGGACACCCCTGCACCTGACGCCCCATGGCCTTGGGTGGCCCAACCAATGGTGTCCCGGCAACACCCAGCATCTCAACTTACCTCTACAAGTGGTGGTGGCGGCCTCCAGAAGATCTTCGTCCCTGAACCACCAGTGCTTTTGCAAACCGGAGAATCCCCATTTAAAGTAACAGGGCACCCGATGCCAAACCAGCACTCTCCACCCGGCCGCCCTAGTGCAGCTGTGGGTGCACATTGGGTGCTAAACCGGATCCGACTTTCCCTGAGCTTAAGCCCAGGACCTTAAACCCTCAACCTTGTGGCCTGTTCGTGAACAGCCACCAACCAGAGGCCCCCTATCCCCCATTGGATAACATTGGGCCTCAGCACTCTGCCCCCAGCTGCCCTAGTGCCACTGAGGGTGCTTCAAGAGGGCATCCTCGACCCTTGGGAAACCTTGAATCTAACCCCAGAAAATCAACTTCCAAACCTAAGTACTTACAGTTAAGTCGATAACCTTGTTTTCTGTCATAGCACGGCATTGAACTTCTTTATTATGAATATTGTTTTAAGTGTGGCGTTGGTTTGTATAAAACCTTGAAAAACCACAAATATTCAAAAACTGACTTGCTTACCTTTTCTCTAGGAAATATCCCAGTGTGATATCTAAATGAAGAAACAAGGGAACCCTACTCACGGAGGAACCAGGGTATAGACATTTATATAGGAAACAGCGGTTCCAGTGGTATGATATACTTGATAAGGCAATACTTAACCATTGTAACCAACTGCTATTATGCGTTATGTAGGATGTCAACGAGAGAAAACAAGACTTACACCTTAGGATTCTGGTAATGCAATACTATTTATGTAAATAAATCAAGATATATACATTTTTACAAACAGTTTTGAGTGCAAGAAGTGTCCCCAGTGTATATATGAAGAACCTATAAAACAATTGGGTGAAGACAAGTGACTGTATTTACAAGGTTTCTGTGCAGTTAATATTTTACAGGAAAGCGACCATTATGAATATGTACAAGAAATATATTCAGACACTATATTCAATCATAAGTGCTGTGGCAAGGTTCGTTTTCCTTATTGCGTCGACGGCGTTTCGATCCTGGAGAGGATGGAGGGTCTCATCAGGACCAACGGTGGGGGGACATCTAAGGGACAGGATGAGAATGGTAAGAAGGGGATATTGAATGGTACCCAGTAACTTTACGGACAGCGTGGAAGGGGAGTGTGTACCTGTAGGATGAGGTGAGGGTCACGTGCCAAGTGATGGGTGAACCATGTGCAGTAGGTGAAATAAAATTACTCACAGTGAACCCAGCCGGGTTCTGGACAATGAGTCAAGGGAGGGAAACAAAAGGTGAGTGTTAAGAACGGCTCCATATTGTTAACACGTGATATAGATCATCACAGATAGGATGACTTACCACTGATGCGAGTACAATCGGCACCCGAAGTGTTATCTGGGTGGGCGCTGGAGGTTGCAGCACGTAGTAGTCCAAGTTGAAATTAATCCAGAGGGTGGGTGGAAGCCCAGGGATTGGGCTTGCATAGATGAGGATAGTACCTATGGTGAGGGATAGGAGGTTAGAGTCTACCGGTTACTGGTTGACAGGAAGGAAATGGAGAGGGCACAGCGAGCATGGCTTACCTCAGGAACTCGCATCGATGGCCTAGGAACAGTCCGAGTGAATCGTCTGCTCCGGCAGAAATTGCCACGTGTGGTTGGCGTTCTTGTGGAGGAACCGTATATACGGTGGAACGTGCGCAGGGAAACTAGGGTAGATCGATGAGTGCGCGGGGCAGTGTGTGATTGCCGATGCTGTGATCGTGGCTGGTCATACCTGTGTGTATGACTGAATGTGATTGAGGGAGGAGCCACGATGTGGCGTCATGGACGTATTGTGTAACACGGGAGGGTGCGATCATACACATGTGCCTTCTGAAAACAAGAATAGAATACAAGCATATCTCAGTGGGCGCGATATGCTAATGCAGTGCGTAATAAACATACACATATGCTGGTACACGACAGCAGGGTAATCACAAGGAGCAAGAACATAATGAATGCAACTATGTCATGGTTGGCACAGTTATAGACATAGTGATGTCGGGCCTGAAGAAGCAAACTAAGAGGTGGAAATAGATGCTAGTGGCATTTTGGTTAGTGTCTCAGAGTGGTGACGAAGCCTCGCCATTCCTCAGCAGAATTGAGACCATTATTGATAGTCAATTTTGTCGATTAAGTGGCATTCACGCCGCTGGAGAATTTGGGCACTGTCTCCCCCTCTTTCTGGAATCTTGGCAATGTCAATAACCTGCCACTAGATATCTTCTGCTGTGTGTTGTTTTTCAACATAGTGTGCCACCAATGGTGCTGTAGGCACTTTGCGTCCTATGCGACTGCGGTGTTGGCCTATTCTGGCTTTCACAGGTTGTTGAGTTTGTCCGACATACGGCAGTCCACATGGACACCGAATGCAGTATACAACATTGCGTGTATTACAATTTGAGAAAAAATCTAGGGCATGGTTGAGGTTCTTGTGTATGAATGTGTTCGTGTTTTCTGTGAAGGGACAGACTACACAGTTGCCACATTTGTGGTGACCTAATACAGGTGGAAGACACCACGTGGCTTCAAGAGTACCTCCTTTCTTTTTTGTGGTTTCAGTGGAGGATCTGACCAGGTGGTCTTTCAGATTTTTTGCCCTTTTGTAAGCAAAAAGGGGAACTTCAATCGATGGATCAATAGTTCTGATTATGTTCCAGTTTTTGGTTATAAAATTGCGAATTTTGTTTGTGTGATATCTAGGCATATCACACCGAGTAGAAAAATAATTAAAAAAGTAGTCCAAGAAGTAATGTACACAGTAATTTGAAAAGTAATTTTGCCTGTTGACTTACCTGTAAACCAACTGCATTCAACTTGTATTTCACCGCGTAAATCTTGAAAAGTATTATTATACTTACCTGTACCAGGCCTGGCTCGGTTCTAGAAAATAAAATATAACGAAATTTTATATATTTTTTTTATACACACAAATTGTGTCTTTGAGTGTGTGACATAATTTCTTGCCTGAGTGTGTACAATAAATGCTTAACACTATCCTCTGATAAAGCCTTACTGCTCGCCCACACTACCACAAATAGAGAATAAGATATTATCTACTTTAACCTCTGCCTACCTACGGGGTTCCACTGGGCTCTGTGCATACTATAACCTTACTTTGGTATAGTATATACATAGCCAGCTTCCTACAGCATGTGTATTTGGCTGGCCTAAGATGACCGGCCAAACACACATGCGTACTTGAAAGTACACAAGCACTATTCCCACGACACACCCCTCCCATGGCCCTGCCCTGCCCCTCCCTACTGCATGCTGGCTCAGTCAGCAACTGAAAAATAAAACTATGAAAGTATATTTTATTTTTTAGCTGCTGGCTCTGAGCCAGTTTAGTGATGCTCCTCCGTCTTTGCGGAGGAGCTGGCCCTGGCTGTGAACTACTCTGAATGTCTCTGGGAGATACTGGTAACTTGTGATCTACTGGTTGGAGACACTTACCCTAGACAGTTTGTCCTATTTAAAAACTTGCTACGTGTAAAATACCTAATCTGAATAAATATTAAAAAAAATCTTTGCAAGTATTGGCTGTGATAAATCTCAGTAAGTTTCAAAACACGATATGTTTATGGAGCACAAAGTATTCAGTTAAGCTACCATATCTGGAATTCTGTGATCTGATCCTCGGCAGATCAATCCATATTCTTTACTGTCCTTAATTTTGGTGGAATTAGGAATTCAGGTTCTTTATTATAATTATAATAATAATAAAAATACAAAAATCGTAATTGCTCTAAGACTGAACATAAACCAATGTAAATTTAGTGCATTCCCAGTAGGTATGATCGCTCGGAGGACATATCTATAACAATCATTACAAACTATTTCCGGCTTAAAATATTCAATTAATTGGGATGATTGAAATCACATCCCTGAGCCTGTCTTTTCATCGATCAGAGAGTACGTTCACTTTGAAAGAACTGTAATTTTGTATTCCGGCACCAAAGGTATCTTGTTTATATGTTCCGAAACACGGATCATAATGGACACTCTTCAATTGTGTCTTCTGTGGCTTCAGTCTGTGTACGTTAAAGATTGATAATCAATTTTTACCTTCTCTGTTTCTTGAGAGAACATCCCAAGACCCTGTTTGATGCACAGTGTCCTGCAGAGTCTAGTAAAAAGCAACCGCCCTGGCCACACCGTTTGATTTCTCATTATTGAAGACATTTCTTATTAGGTTTCCTTAGGCTTAGTAGAGACAGTCGAAGGTTCAGTGCAGAAAATGTACACATAATGCAATCATTTAAAAGTATTCTGTTTTTTGGCCGTAGACATTAAACAAGAAGCCATTTTCTAAGTGTTCCTAGTATTTTGGCAACTTGGTAACATACACATCTTGCACAAGAAAGTTAATTATCAGGGAAAGTCTAGATTGGATCTTTGGTCACTTGGGTACACTTGGGTATAACATTTTGCTGGGGAGTATGCTTTTGCCTCTCCTAGCCTCCTTATTGTTGGTGCAGTGCTGCTGTATGAAAACGTATCATACTTTTCTCTTAGACTAACTAACTTGCCTCGGTCTGCTACCTAGTTCCAGAAGCGGACTTCCTATTTTATTCTACTAATGCGTGCTTCCTAATTATTTATCTCTTGGTTGCCAACTGTCATGGTTGCCACACTGTCAAAAAATTTAATTTCTCTAGTAGCAAATGTGAAGCGTGTAGACCTTCAGACGCTGCATTTCTGATCTTATCAGGTTCCAGATTTCATAAATAATGTGCCATCATGTATGTAGTGACTTTTGTCTATTATGAATTTGCAGTTTTGGGTTTATGGGAGTTTATTCGTTTAGAGCTGTGCATAAAGTCTCTTTTCTGTAGATTGACACAGTTATATCTTTTACCTGTGGAAAAGCTGATTGGGATTGAGCTGTTCACATAAGGTGAAATTAAGCTGGTTGACATACTTGTAGGCTTATCCGTTGAGGGTTTCTGCGGAGTACTTGCTGGATAATCTTATGTAACACTGTCTTAAATAATCACTTGCAACTGTTAAGGCTGATGAGAAACTTCAGATTTTTAAATGGTATAATTATTTCCAATAATAGAATGCTCTCTATTGTCTCCAATGGTTTTCTAGAAGACGACAAGGCAAAAGGTGAGGTTTCTCCGTGGTCCCTGGAAGGCGAAATAAATACAGATCCTTGGCCTGGTTATCGATACACTGGGAAATTGCGTCCATATTATCCATTGGTAAGTATTTTAAAAGTGGTGAATTATGCAAATGATCAACAGTCATTGATTAGTAATTCTGGAGGTCTTAACCTTCGGCAATATTGTTGCCTGTTGAGGGGTAAAAAGCTGCTATTTCAGATTATGAAAAAAAAAAAAAATTGGTTGTTGGACAGGCCACATGAAGGGCCGCTCTCCCCCGGCCCAACCAGGCCCGAACCAGCCACGCAAGTACCACACACCACCATTGCACGTCCACCGTCCCCGCAGGGACCCCTACACTCGAACCTGTTGACCCCGTAGGCCGACCCACTACCGGCCTGCGCGCCCATCCTGGGCGCCATCTTGGACACTCCACCACGAGGCCGCCTGGCCCCCGATCGACCTCAACCCTGGGCCTGGCCAGGCCTCAGACATTCCGGCACCAACATCCACCCAGGAGGTGAGCGGGCTACTTGGTCAGTCAATGGGAGCAGGAGGTGTCGATGGCTCTCACCCGCCAAGTGCCGCTCGCCCATCGCCTCCCCGGACGCTGGCTCCACCCCCCCTGCTGGGTGTCTGAACCCCCTCATCCCGGACCTCCCGACCTCCAAGTGCGAGGGTCCGGACATCAAAGCACACCAGCCCTATAACTGGGGCAGCTCCAGAGCAGGACGGGAGTTGTATCTTGGAGTCGAGAGACGCAAAGAAGAACTCATCCTTGACGGACTACTGGCGCTGCCGTAGCTCTGTCTTGTGCACCCTCGTCTTGCCTGCTGGCGCTGCCGCGGCTTTGGGAACCACCCTATCCTTCATCATCGTCGGGACCTGCTGGCGTAGCCGCGGACCGTTTGTAACCACCACCTTCATCGGGACCTGCTGGCTCTGCCGCGGACCGTCGTCTGCCTTCATCCATCTCGGGACCTGCTGGCTCCGCCGCGGCCCGTTCATCTACACCACCGAGCTCGAGGATTGAGAGCTATTTTCCATCGTTTTGGTAACAAGACTGTCCCGCTACCCTTTTCCCGAACAGAGACCAGAATAGAGGGGACCCCTGAGTCCAGACCTCCTTGTACCATTCTACCGTACTTGAAGAATTGTCTATAAAGTATCGTTGAACTTTATCATTGTGTGGTGTCCGTCTGTGGGGGGGAAGTTACTTGTCTGTACGATTCACTGGAGACGGCTCTCCCCGGAGACCTCTCCCCGTATCCTCGGCCGACCCTCCCGGTCCGTCTAACATTGGTGCTACCTTCACAGGCAGAAAATAATGACCCCCTGGTAGTAGGAACCCGGATTACTTATCTGCTAGTATAACCCACTGTACAAAGAGCTCCCACAATCTTTTGGGACAACTTTTCGGACAACAGAAGAGTTAAAATATGCAGCCATAAGTGCCTGTAAAACAAAATGAGATCCTGTTTCCTGCTTGTAGAGATCTACACTTGCTTCAAGTAGCAGGTCATGTTTGCTTTCTTTAGAGTGCACTGTACTGCCTTTAAATGTATTTGTAATCAGGTCCCCACCTTATCTGTACAGTTCACTACATCCTTAAAGCCCTAGATGGAGTTCAAGATTAAGACCAGGCCGGCTAACAGTCCTCATACTGCCACTTTCTTCTGGGGGTGGACATTCGTTTCAGAACAGGCTCTTCTTGAATGCACTGCCACTGGTTATTAGACTGTCGCACTATGGAACCACTGTCAGGAGAAAAAAAAAAGACTCCCTTCCGGCCCATTGCTCTCTAACCTGCCCATTGCTCCTGCCCTCCCACCCGCCCTTACCTCCCACCCACCCGCCCCTTACCTCCCACTCACCCGCCCCTTGCTCCTTACCTCCCACCCACCCGCCCCTTGCTCCTTACCTCCCACCCACCCGCCCCTTGCTCCTTACCTCCCACCCACCCGCCCCTTGCTCCTTACCTCCCACCCACCCGCCCCTTGCTCCTTACCTCCCACCCACCCGCCCCTTGCTCCTTACCTCCCACCCACCCGCCCCTTGCTCCTTACCTCCCACCCACCCGCCCCTTGCTCCTTACCTCCCACCCACCCGCCCCTTGCTCCTTACCTCCCACCCACCCGCCCCTTGCTCCTTACCTCCCACCCACCCGCCCCTTGCTCCTTACCTCCCACCCACCCGCCCCTTGCTCCTTACCTCCCACCCACCCGCCCCATGCTCCTTACCTCCCACCCGCCCCTTGCTCCTTACCTCCCACCCACCCGCCCCTTGCTCCTTACCTCCCACCCACCCGCCCCTTGCTCCTTACCTCCCACCCACCCGCCCCTTGCTCCTTACCTCCCACCCACCCGCCCCTTGCTCCTTACCTCCCACCCACCCGCCCCTTGCTCCTTACCTCCCACCCACCCGCCCCTTGCTCCTTACCTCCCACCCACCCGCCCCTTGCTCCTTACCTCCCACCCACCCGCCCCTTACCTCCCACCCACCCGCCCCTTGCTCCTTACCTCCCACCCACCCGCCCCTTGCTCCTTACCTCCCACCCACCCGCCCCTTGCTCCTTACCTCCCACCCACCCGCCCCTTGCTCCTTACCTCCCACCCACCCGCCCCTTGCTCCTTACCTCCCACCCACCCGCCCCTTGCTCCTTACCTCCCACCCACCCGCCCCTTACCTCCCACCCACCCGCCCCTTACCTCCCACCCACCCGCCCCTTGCTCCTTACCTCCCACCCACCCGCCCCTTGCTCCTTACCTCCCACCCACCCGCCCCTTGCTCCTTACCTCCCACCCACCCGCCCCTTGCTCCTTACCTCCCACCCACCTGCCCCTTGCTCCTTACCTCCCACCCACCCCTTGCTCCTTACCTCCCACCCACCCCTTGCTCCTTACCTCCCACCCACCCGCCCCTTGCTCCTTACCTCCCACCCACCCGCCCCTTGCTCCTTACCTCCCACCCACCCGCCCCTTGCTCCTTACCTCCCACCCACCCGCCCCTTGCTCCTTACCTCCCACCCACCCGCCCCTTGCTCCTTACCTCCCACCCACCCGCCCCTTGCTCCTTACCTCCCACCCACCCGCCCCTTGCTCCTTACCTCCCACCCACCCACCCGCCCCTTGCTCCTTACCTCCCACCCACCCGCCCCTTGCTCCTTACCTCCCACCCACCCACCCGCCCCTTGCTCCTTACCTCCCACCCACCCACCCGCCCCTTGCTCCTTACCTCCCACCCACCCGCCCCTTGCTCCTTACCTCCCACCCACCCGCCCCTTGCTCCTTACCTCCCACCCGCCCCTTGCTCCTTACCTCCCACCCGCCCCTTGCTCCTTACCTCCCACCCGCCCCTTGCTCCTTACCTCCCACCCACCCGCCCCTTGCTCCTTACCTCCCACCCACCCGCCCCTTGCTCCTTACCTCCCACCCACCCGCCCCTTGCTCCTTACCTCCCACCCACCCGCCCCTTGCTCCTTACCTCCCACCCACCCGCCCCTTGCTCCTTACCTCCCACCCACCCGCCCCTTGCTCCTTACCTCCCACCCACCCGCCCCTTGCTCCTTACCTCCCACCCACCCGCCCCTTGCTCCTTACCTCCCACCCACCCGCCCCTTGCTCCTTACCTCCCACCCGCCCCTTGCTCCTTACCTCCCACCCGCCCCTTGCTCCTTACCTCCCACCCGCCCCTTGCTCCTTACCTCCCACCCGCCCCATGCTCCTTACCTCCCACCCGCCCCATGCTCCTTACCTCCCACCCGCCCCATGCTCCTTACCTCCCACCCGCCCCATGCTCCTTACCTCCCACCCACCCACCCACCCCTTGCTCCTTACCTCCCTCCCACCCACCCACCCCTTGCTCCTTACCTCCCACCCACCCACCCCTTGCTCCTTACCTCCCACCCACCCGCCCCATGCTCCTTACCTCCCACCCACCCACCCACCCCTTGCTCCTTACCTCCCTCCCACCCACCCACCCCTTGCTCCTTACCTCCCTCCCACCCACCCACCCCTTGCTCCTTACCTCCCTCCCACCCACCCACCCCTTGCTCCTTACCTCCCTCCCACCCACCCACCCCTTGCTCCTTACCTCCCTCCCACCCACCCACCCCTTGCTCCTTACCTCCCACCCACCCACCCCTTGCTCCTTACCTCCCACCCACCCACCCCTTGCTCCTTACCTCCCACCCACCCGCCCGCCCCTTACCTCCCACCCGCCCCTTGCTCCTTACCACGGCAAAGGCTTCCCTCTCGATGGTGCTCCACCGCTGTTCTCTTGCCAGGAGGCGTCGGCTGATGAAGGCCACAGGCCGGTCGATTCCTTCGGGGTTAACTTGGGACAGGACCGCCCCGATGCCGTGCTCCGAGGCGTCGGTTTGGACTACAAACTCTCTGCTGTAGTCAGGGGCCTGGAGCACAGGGGCGGTGCACATGGCAGTCTTTAAAGTCTCAAAGGCTGTCTGGCACGCGGGGGTCCAGTGCACCTTCTGGGGTAGTTTCTTTGAGGTCAGTTCTGTGAGGGGCCCCACAATGCTCCCGTAGTCTTTTATAAATCGCCGATAGTATCCGGTGAGCCCCAGGAAGGCTCGGACGGCGGTCTGGGTGACCGGGGGCTCCCAGGCCCGGATGGCGTCTACCTTTGGTTGGAGGGGAGCTACTTGACCGCTCCCTACTTGGTGTCCTAGATAGGTCACGGACCCTTGGCCTATCTGGCATTTGCTGGCCTTGATGGTTAGTCCAGCCCGCCGGAGGGCCGTCAGGACTTCCCAGAGGTGGGACAGGTGCTCATCCCAGTGAAGGCTGTACACCGCAATGTCATCGAGATAGGCGGCGCTGTATTCTTCTAGTCCGGCCAGCACCTGATTTACTAGCCTCTGGAAGGTGGCCGGCGCATTTTTCATGCCGAAGGGCATCACTTTGAAGTGATAGTGGCCATCTGGCGTCGAGAAGGCCGATCGTTCTTGTGCACCAGTGGTAAGGCCGATCTGCCAATACCCCGCCGTGAGATCGAAGGTGCTGAGGTATCTGGCGGCCCCGAGGCGATCGATCAGTTCATCCGCCCTGGGGATGGGATGTGCGTCGGTCCTGGTGACGGCATTCAGTCCCCGGTAGTCAACACAGAACCGGAGCTCGGGCGCTGCTCCGGGGGAAGCAGCTTTCGGGACCAGGACAACGGGACTGGCCCAGGGACTGTTGGAGGGTTCGACTACCCCTAGGGCCAACATCTTGGCCACCTCGGATTGAATGCAGGCCCGAACCCGGTCGGGCACTCGAAAAGCTCGTTGTTTCACAGGGGGGGCTGTCTCCGGTGTCCACATCGTGGACACACCACCGGGTGACCCCCGGCGTGAGGGAAAACAGATCCGCAAACTGCCCCAGCAGCTTCCGACAGTCTTGTTGCTGCTCCGGGGTCAGGGTAGAGGAGAGCCGGACCCCTTCGAAGGAGCCGTCTTTCTCGGTGGTGCTGAGGAGATCTGGTAGTGGCTCGGAGTCGTCTTCAGCTCCGTCATCGGTCGCCAGCAGCAGGCTCAGTTCGGTGCGTGCAAAGTGCGGCTTGAGCCGGTTAGCGTGTAGAACCCGGAGGGGGTTCCTGGGGGACTCCATGTCTACCAGGTAGGTGACGGGGCTCTTGCGCTCCACCACCTTGAAGGGCCCCGTCCATTTGTCCTGGAGGGCACACGGTTCAACCGGGGACATGACCCAGACTTGCTGGCCCGGCTCGAACTCGATGGACGAGGCGTTCTGGTCATACCAGCGTTTCATCTCCTCCTGACTGGCCTCCAGGTTGGCCTCGGCAAGTTCCCTGAACTTCCGAGTCTGATTGCGGAGTGTCAGGAGGTACCGGTAGACATCTGGTGGGGCATCTCGAACTGCTGTCTCCCAGCCTTCCTTGACCAGGCTAATGGGGCCTCGAACCGGGTGTCCGTACAAGAGTTCGAACGGGCTGAACCCCAGGGATTTCTGGGGTACCTCTCGGTAGGCGAACAGGAGGCAGGGCAGCAGGACATCCCATTTGCGCCGGAGGGGCTCTTCTAGGCCCTTGATCATTCCCTTCAGTGTCCTGTTAAAGCGTTCCACTAGTCCATTTCCCTGGGGATGATACGGGGTGGTGAACTTATATGCGACCCGGCACTGTTGCCATAGGGACCGCATATGCTTCGAGATGAAGTTGGACCCCCGATCACTCACGACTTCTCGGGGGAAGCCGACTCGGGAGAAGATGCTCATGAGGGCTCGGCCCACCACGGGGGCCGTGATTGTTCGGAGAGGGATGGCCTCAGGATAGCGGGTGGCATGGTCCACCAGGACGAGGATGAAACGGTGCCCCTGCGAGGTGCAAGGGTCCAGGGGTCCTACGATGTCTATTCCCACTCTCTCGAAGGGGGTGGTTACCACAGGGAACGGCTGGAGCGGGGCTTTGACTTTCCCCCCGCTCTTCCCGCTGGCTTGACAGGTCGGGCAGGTCCTGCAGTGGTTCTGTACATCAGTGCCCATTTTTGGCCAGTAGAAATGGGTCACCAGGCGGCTGTAAGTTTTGTCCTGGCCCAGGTGCCCGGCGAGGGGCACATCATGTGCTAAGTTCAGGAGGAAGTCTCTGAACCGGAGGGGTACAACCAGCACCCGGCCGGCCCCTAGCTCGGCAATCTTCTGCTCACTGTAAAGGAGGTCGTTGTCCCAGTAGACCCAGTGGGACCCCGCGGGGTCTCCAGCGGCTTGCGTAGCGGCTTGCTGTCGCATCCCCTCGAGGGAGGGGCAGGTTTTCTGTTCCTGCCGGAACTGTTCGCGGGTGGGGCCACCATCTTGGCGCCATTGAGCGAGTTCCGGGAGGCGGTCGATCTCGGTGAGATCTTCTTGGTCGGGCCCTTGGGGGCCGGGCCCGGTGTCGGCGCCCTCTGGGACGACGGGCGGCGGAGGTGCGGGCCATTCTGGCTCGTCTGTTGGAGCTTCCCCCGCTGGGGCGGAGGCTCGGGCGGACATGGAGCGGGTGGTCGCACAGACCCACTCGGGAAGGCCTAGCATCCCCAGGTGCTCTCTTCGTTCGACGCCAGCCCATGGGGAACTTTCCAGGTCGTTCCCAAGGAGGCAGTCCACGGGGGCATCGTCGCGGACAGTCACTTTCAGCATGCCCGACACTCCCCCCCCCCCCCCCCCCCCCCCCACTCGAAGGGGATGCGGGCCATCTGACACATAGTTTCGGAGTTATCTGCGGATCGGACTGGGCACAGGACGTTGGGAAGGATCTGTTCCGGGGTCACCAGATGGCAGCGGACCGCTGTCACGCTGGCCCCAGTGTCACGGAGGGCTTCGGTCCGGCGACCGTTGATGGTGACCCACTGGCGGTACTTCTGGGTGTTGCCGGGGATCGGCCCTCGGGGGATCATGTCGTGAGTACCCAGGCAGGCTAAGGTCATGGCGGCGGGCTCCCACTCTGCCTGCTCGGGGTCGTCGTCCTCTTCCTCCCTTCTTTCTTCACCTAGGGCAGCTGCCGTGATCTGGCGGGCTGGGGGCCCGGTGGTGCCGGGTCGCTGGTTCATCGGGCAGAGGGGGTAATTCGCATAATGCCCCTGTCGCTGGCATCTGTGGCACGTAACGTTCGGGCGGGGCCCCGGCCTGGCTGGGGGGCCCCCTCTCCCGGCCAGGGATGGCGACGTGGAGGTAGGGGATGACCCCTGGGGGGTGTCTCGACCCCGGCTCTGGCCTACTCCGCCACCTCGTGGTCGGTGGTTCCCCGGGGACCCCCGGCTGTAATCTCCCATCATGTTCCGGGGAACTCGGGTGCTGGCCCATCGGTCTGCTTTGACAGCGAGTTTTCGTGGCTCCGTCAATTTGCTGTCGAGGAGGTGCTGCCGGAGTTCGACGAAACAGTTATTGGACAGGTGTTCCCATAGAATGAGGTCGACCAACTGCTGGTAGGTGGTGACCTGGCAGCCCCGAGTCCACCCCTCGAAGGCTCTACTGTAATAGTTCACGTATTCTACCCACGTGGTACCGGGGATTTTTTTGCAGTCTCGGAATCGCTGCCGGTACATCTCGGGGGTGAGTCCGTAGCGAGCGAGGAGGGCGGTCTTCATGTGCTCGTACGAGGTCCTCTCGGCATCAGGGAGCTCCAGCAGGGCGTCTCTCCCTTCGTTGATAAACTTCCCCCACAGGCCGGCACCCCAGTCCCTGAGGGGCACTCGATGGGCGGCCATGGCGACCTCGTAAGCTTTGAACCACTGCTGGATGTCGTCGTTCTTATAGTACTCTTTGACGACATCCTTGGGTATGTGCACCTTCGTGTCCACCGGGGAGGTGAGGTCTTACTCCCGGAGGTGGTAGTCTCGCCTGCCTTGGCTTTAAATTCTAGTTCTTTGAGGACGCGCTCGTGCTCGAGCATGAGTTTCTTCTCCTCGAGGTCTTTTTGTCTTCGCTTTTCTTCCAGGTCTCCTTCTAGCCGTAGCTGCTCGAGGGCTAGCTTCCTTTCTGCCAGTTGGATCTCTCCTTCTTGTTTGAGTCGAGCAAGCTCCAACTCGTGGAACCGGTTCCTCTATCGTTCTCGGGCGTCTTCGGGGGAGAGGCCCGGGTTTGGGTTTGCGGGTCTCTCTCCCGCTGGGTTCAGCTGAGCCTCCGGGCCTCCGTTCGGGCCCGGGTTATCTTCCCTCGGGGGTGGCGCCTCCCCGGCGTCCACCCAGGCCTGCAGGGCCGATTTGAGATCTTCTTTGGTGCTTAAGCCAGTGGTAGCGATGCCTAGATCTTTGCAGAATTGCTTCAGCTCCTTGTGACTGTAGTCTTCCATTTTCTCCTTCTGGAATTCTGTGCTCATGGTCGCAGTGGGTTTTTCTGGGTAGCGAGTGAATCACTCTCTGTACGATTTGCGTGGGCTCGGATCCCAGCGTTTGCCACCAATGTTAGAAAGGCGACCCCGGGGGAGGCGGAAGATGTCTGACTGACCACCCCTAGGTCCACCTCTCCGTCGAGAAGTAGCCGAGCGTTTACTGAGAGGCCTCCTGAATGAGGGTCCTCTCCTAGGATCGTACAGCAGAGTAATCACAACACTACAGATGGACACCACACAAGAGGTCAAGTTCTTAAGCTTTTATAGCTAGTAAAAGGTTGCGGGTTTTTGGTAGTATGTACAAGCAGATCGAGGGATCTGTAAAGTCTCGTAAAGAGGGGTAAGGTAGCGGGACAGTCTTACTCTGGGCGGAGGACGGGATACCCTATGCACAGCTCTCAATCCTCGAGCCGGGGGGTTCCAAGAGGTCGAGCCGCGGCAGCGCCAGCAGGCTAACAGATGGTTCAGCAAGGTAGGCCGCGGCAGCGCCAGCAGGCTCTCGGAAGGTTCAGCAAGGTAGGCCGCGGCAGCGCCAGCAGGCTCTCGGAAGGTTCAGCAAGGTAGGCCGCGGCAGCGCCAGCAGGCTCTCAGATGTTTCAGCAAGGTAGGCCGCGGCAGCGCCAGCAGGCTCTCAGATGTTTCAGCAAGGTAGGCCGCGGCAGCGCCAGCAGGCTCTCAGATGTTTCAGCAAGGTAGGCCGCGGCAGCGCCAGCAGGTTCTCAGATGTTTCATTAAGGTAGGCCGCGGCAGCGCCAGCAGGCTCTCAGAAGGTCGTCGGGTTACGGATGAGTTCGTCTGGTGTCGGCCGTGACAGCGTCAGCAGGGCTTCCAGTCCAGGATACAACTGGCGTCCTACTCCGGGGCGGGCCCAGATATAGGACGGAGGTCCTTTGATGTCCGGACCCTCGCGCCTGGGGGCCAGAGGGGCCGAGATGATGGTGTCCAGACACCCAGCAGGGGGGTGGAGCCAGCGCCCAGGGAGGCCGGAGGGCGATCGATACCGGGAGTCCGGGGACGGCTGGAGGGCCATCGAAACTCCTCTCCCTCCGGGATCTGTCGAGTGGCCACTCGACCACCTGGGTGGATCTTGGTGCCTCGATGTCTGGGCTTCGCTGGGGCCGAGGCCACGCGGTCGTGACGTGGTGGGCCCAAGATGGAGTCGGGCCCGGCCTCGTGCTTAGGTCGTGAGGGGCCTACGCTGGGGCCAGGCCGATGATGGGGGTCCGGGATGGTAGCCGGATCGGTGGTGTTGGGGCGTGCAGGGTCGGGCAGAATGGGCCGCCCGAGGTCCGGAGGAGGGCTGATGTCGTCCTGGGCCCGCCATGCGGGAGGGGTAGGACCGCGCCATGAGGCCGGGTCCAACACTTACCTCCCACCCGCCCCTTGTTCCTTACCTCCCACACACCCGCCCCTTGTTCCTTACCTCCCACACACCCGCCCCTTGTTCCTTACCACCCACCCGCCCCTTACCTCCCACCCACCCGCCCCTTATCTCCCTCCCACCCACCTGCCCCATGCTCCTTACCTCCCACCCACCTGCCCCTTATCTCCCTCCCACCCACCTGCCCCATGCTCCTTGCCTCCCTCCCACCCGCCCCTTGCCTCCCTCCCACCCGCCCCTTGCCTCCCTCCCACCTGCCCATTGTTCCTTCCCACCCACCTATTGCTCCCTCCCGCCCACTTTTTTTTATTTCATGTATTTTTATTTTTAAAGTTTTATATAGCGCTAGCAAGGCCCCAAGGTATCAGTGCGCTTTACAAGAGAAGATAATACATAGCAAACATGGCAAACAAGTAGATACAAGATAATGAAATATCATGTGAGATATACAAATCAAAATAGATATACAGGTGCAAAAGCTATACATGTCAAGTGATTAGATAGATAATGTTCGAGAAATGAACATGTATAACATGGTGAATGGCGATCAGGTGCAGGACACAGGTTAGGACCTCCAATAATAATTTGGTCAAACATGGCATATAAATAGATAAAAGATCACAAACACCATGGGAAATATATAAATCAAATAGATAAACATGGAGAAGAGCTATATATTTCAAGTTTTTAGGTAGATGATCAGGAAAATGTGCAAATATTACTGGACTAGTATAACATGTTGAATTGGCGATCCAGTGCAATCCTGCCCATAGCTCCCTCCCATCTGCCCATTGCTCCTGCCCTTTGCTCTCCTCTCCCTCCCACCTGCTCATTGCTCCCCCTCTCTCCCTCCCACCTGCCCATTGCTCCCCCCTCTCTCCCTCCCACCTGCCCATTGCTCCCCCCTCTGTCCCTCCCAGCTGCCCAATGCTCCCCTCTCCCTCCCACCTGACCATTGCTCCTCCCACCCACCTGCCCACTGCTCCTCCCTCCCACCTGCCCATTACTCCCCCTCCCTCCCACCCACCTGCCCATTGCCCCCCTCCCACCCACCTACCCATTGCTTCCCCCCTTCCTCCCACCCACCTGCCCATTGCCCCACCTCCGCCTACTGCTTCATTGTTGGTGCACCCCTAGCAGTTCTTGGGCAACTTCACAATGCTTTAAGTTCTTGGTTAATTCAGCTCCGTGGGGGAATTGCTTAATTATCCTGTGGGGTACATGGTACTATGTAGGGTAGGTCCTGTTTCATCATTGTGGGTTCCCTCAGGTGTGCACGTTCGTACTTGATGCCGAGTATTGGGCATTGCAGTAAACATAGCTTCCAAAACTTTTCAAAGCCAGATCAGGCAGCTATATCCGCACTACAGTAGAAGGTCAGTCTATACCACTGAGATGCACGCCAAGGGAATCTTTAATGTTGGACATGTGACTCACTCTTCAGGAAGGTCTTATCAAAAAACAACAACCCCTTCATGAGTACATTTTAGCAGAATACAGTTTTGCTATAGGAGTGGTGGGTATATCAAAGGTAAGCAGTGGCAAGAAAAACAGAGCAGCACTTACAGACCAGAGTCCCTGAAATGGGCTCTCCTGCTCTCACATGACTGCTCACTCTGCCTACTAGCTAAGGTTTTCAGCCCCAAAAGGTGCTGTGATGTCACTTGGGCAGTGTGCATGTAAATGTGCTGCAGCAAGATGGATAACACCACGCCTGCTGAAAAGGTGACCCTTGCTGACTTACCAGGCCAAAGAATCTCTAGCGAACCCATTGTTGCATTCGTAAGGAGCGTTTTGCTATAGAAATTGAGCTTGGTGAACAGAACAGGATTAAATGATTCTTGCAAGGAAATGTGAATCTCCTGTTCCACCTCCCAATCTCACGGAAAACGCAGTTGTCTCACCTGAGGCGCTATTAGTTCACCCCTCCGGCTTTTTTCCTTTTTTGTTTTTTATATCTTAGCTGTTTTCATTGTTTAATTAAAATAGTCTTACAAGTGCAGAATCTACAATTAAAAAGAAAAAAAGCAATTACTTTCTCAGTCCTAGTATAAGCTTATATAAGATCAACTTGGCCTCCCAGGTGGATAGTGGCTGGGGTGCACGAGACCCGTAAGTCTTCAATTTTTCAATCAAAACCGGTAACCCCCCCCCTCCTTTTCCACCATAGCAATATTAAAGGTGCAATTGGCTCTGCTTTGCTTTAAACTTTAAAATCCTAGAAACCTAAACCATAGACACTTTGATCTCTGGGCTATCATAACACAATAGCAAGTGACTACATAAAGTTTTGGAAAACACAAATATTCTTCGTACCTCTAGTAGACATTGCTGCAGGTTTGCAAAGCCTAAAACAGCAGTATAGATGTTTTCACAGCCTCTATAGATAAAGGTCAACATCAGCTGACCCTTATTGGACTGATACAAATGTGTGTGCTTCGATGTGTTCAGTGTCTGAAAAGTAAGAGTCCCTTACAAATCGGAGAATCTTTGTTTCTACAGTAAAAAAGGTCTTTTCACCCTGCCCAAGGTCGGATTTGCCTCTAGGGCAATCAGGCAGTGCCTGATGGGCTGGTCTGACAGGACAGTCTGTGGGCTAAGTAGATCAAGCCTAGGCAGCGCATGTGCTCCTCTGCGAGGCATGCTGTATCTAGAATATGGGCTTCAAGCTGCTCCCATCTTTTCTATTGGTTCCTCTTACTATGCTTCATAAATTCGGGCTTTTGATTGGTGAAATGGCTTACAAGTCCCGTCTTTTGCACTTTTGTAATATTCCATACAGACTGCAGGCAACCTGCCCCTGTTACATGTGCTCTTACGTTTGATGTTATTTACAATACTTTCAGAGCAGTCTTTTTGTTTTGGCCTATCTCTGTGTAGTCCTGCCAAAACCACTGCTCCTCCTGCTGGCTGCTTCAAGGCAGCAACCCTCTGCTCTATTTACAGTCACTTGTTTTGCAGTTGTTTCCTATTTCGTAGGTATTAACAAGCTTGTGTGTGAGTAGATCTATATAGATATAGCTCCGGCTTCAAAAACTACGAGCACTGGGAAAAAGCATTCATACTTTCCGATCGAGCGCGCACTCAGCAGTCCCACCGGGGCACAATCCACTCCTGTGCAGCCTCATAACTTCAAAAAGCATGTATGAATTGCCACTAGGGCCGAGAGGTTTATTTTTGTACCCACCAATGGCAATGCACACAATTTAAAAAGAATGTTCTTTATTTAACTAACGTTTACATTTTTTTATGTGTTGGTTTGAAAGGCGCTACAAGCACTGGTAAATATTAAAAAAGCATTCATATACTCTGATCGAGGGCTCACTCAGCAGTCCCCTTGGGGCACATGCAGGCATCCACTTTTGAGCTCCCTCCTTGTTTTATCTTGCCGCTAATCTTGTATGAGATACGTTTGAAGGAGGTGCTCTAGTATTTCTCTTTGTTCTCCCTGCAGTCTTATTTGCCATCTTGTGATTCGCGTTCAGTGACGAGCTGCCGGCCATTTCAAAGTGTATTTCTCTTTGTTTATTTAGGAGAGGAGGTGTGATTCCTTGTATCTTTCCTTAATCATTCTCTCATGGTTTAGGGCAATTGCAGTGTGTAGGAAGGTAGATCCCTGACTATGGTTACCCCCAACTTTTTGCCTGGTGTTTTGCTGGTTTTCTGACTTAGTTGACCTGGGGCCCTGCTATTCAGGACCCCAGGCCTACTGCTCTCTCTGTAAAATGGATTCCATGTACCTTAGGTACATATCTAATTGGATACTGAGTCACCTTATCAGTCCCCGTACAGTGTACCTTAGGTACCCAGGGCATAGGTGTACCCAGGGCCTACCAGGGGCTGCAGCATGTATTATGCCACCCCTGGCTGGCCATCCAAATCTGACACAACTGGCTGCTTGACAGCTGGGGCTTTAGATATAGTATTCCTATATCTAACCCTAAAATGGACACATATATTCCTATCAGTCACTCCTATGGCAGGCCTTAACAATCCTGAAGGCAGAGTGCTTGGAATAATGTGAAATGGTGCTCTGGCATGAGCTGAGCCCGTTTGCAGCTTGCGGAACCAAGTCCTAATAGCTGTTCCATGATAACGCATACCATATACTCTTAAGTGCATTATAATCCTCGCGGTTATATGCCAACTCTGGTATCGCTTTATCAAAACATGTCGAGTAAGGTGTCATACGAATTGGAATACTAACCCCTCGCCAATTCTGGCGACGGGGTTAGCATTCCACCCTTCTAGAGGGACACGACATGTTGGTAACCTGTAACCCCGGTTAAAGTCAGACATAGCCTCAGCTCCACAAGATGGATGCTGCCACCGAGACACAAGTCTGCCCTCCTGTTGCTGGGAGTCCTCCCAGCGCAGGAGGCAAGGACAAAGGGTTTCCTGTCAGGGGCGGCGCCAGCACCGTCCCAGACAGGATTTTATGTATCCTAGGTAGGCAGGGCTTTAGAGGAAGGTGACTGCAAGTGGCACCCCGGTGCTCACTGTGCATAGGCCGGCTTGAACCAGTTCCAGGGGCACACCAGCCCCTGAGCTGGGGAAAAGCCCGCCAAAGGAGAGGGGTGTAACCACCCCCTCCTAGTCCCACCCATAGGGCAGGACTTAGTCGCGTGCCAGCCCCCTTTTGCAGGATAAAGGTAGGAGCAGGCCCCCTTCCAAATTAGATCAATCTTTGAATCCTGAACCGACTTTGTACACGAACTCAAGACTCTTCAAGATTTCTCCCTTGTGACTAAGGAGTAGTCACCCTGCAGCAGCAGGCACCAACCAAGCATCGCGGTCTGCTGTAAGTCTCTCCTCCGGATCAAGACTGCCCAGCTCGACGAGAACCGGCTTCCCTGGCACCTCTGACCTCAACCTACATCTTCAGCCCAGCTGAGACCCGTGGGTGCGACGAGACCTCGAGGGACCGGCCATCATCAAGACTGCACGACGCTTGTCCAGCACGACCACCGAGTGACCCTCGACTGAGTGCTTTGGGGTAAGAGAAGCCCCGACCCTGAGCAGCTCCAGCACCGAAGTTCAGCCCCCCTGCATCCACGAGATCTGCGTGGGGCCCTTCTGCTCTTTGCTGCTCACCGCGTTGTCCACGTCACTTGCCCGTTGGCTAGTGGCCCCTTTTACGACGCTTCACGACGACAGACACCGCTGGTCTGGTTGCTCCAGATTAGCCCTTGCTCCCCTCCAACAGAGGAGCACCCCGGACCCTCCTGGTCCACTCCAGACGCCATTTTAAGTCCACCGCGTGGGCTTGCATTTGCCAAGACTTGTTGCCCCAATCCTGGGTCCAGCGACGTCGACAGCAGACACCTTCGTGGGACAGCTCGCACCTCCATCCTGGTTGCCGACAACGCCTCCTGGTCCGAGAGACTGCAGAGCCCAGCAGCGCCCACTCACCTGGTCGAGGTGACTTCGTCCGGTGCCATCCTGGTGCCCACCTAAATCACTGGCTAGTGATTCAGAACTTGGTCCCCTCTGCTTACAGGTCTTCTTCTTCCCCGATCCAGGCTTGGATCACCACAAACTTCTTCACTGGCCGCCTGCCAGCAACTTCTTTCTTAAGGCTCCTGGTTCGTCAACGAGGGTTTCCGATGCAACTTGAACCCTATGCAGCCGCAGCCCCTGGGCTAGGTAAACCGAGTACTCCGGTGCTCCAGCATAGTCCTACACTCTAAGTGTTCGGATCCACTCTTGTTTTCGACCCACCTAGTCGGGTTCGCCCGAAAACAGTAACTTTGTCTTTACTAGCCTCCATAGACTTTTTCCCGCCTTACGCGTGAGAGTTCCCACTCTGCACACGACGTCCACAGGCCTCCTGCTTCTAATCTAAGGGTTTAGCATTGTAGGCCTAGCGTTTCTAAAGCCTATGAGAATAGTACTTACCTGCTAGTAATTGCGCATTCCACTTTTTGTGTATATGGTTTTTCGTGCCCCTCGGGCATTTGTGTAAATTGTGCGACTTTAAGTATTTTCGTAAGTTTTGTTGTGTGCTTAGCTCCCTGTCTCATAAAGAGCCAGGGTAGTCTTGTTAGAAATAAATATACATTTATTTTCATAACTTGTGTGGTGTCTTTTCACTTGGTGTTCAAGGGGTACATGTGATGGTAAAACAGCTGGCTTAACACGCCCTCTAGAGTCTTAGCCTTAGACTGCTCGTATCCATGCTACTAGGATAGCTGGTCTATAAGGTTGACTTACAACCAATCATCAATAAGGGTTGTCTGGACTGATACATAGTGATCACTAGAATAGTGAGCACTGCATATCAGGCCAACTTCTCACACAGTGCAGTTGGTAAAGTATTGTTCTTGGCACGCTACAGCACTTTATATTTTTCCAAGTAGCAGCATTACATATTGTTCCCTATTTTAAAATGATGCTCTTCTTATGCTTGCCATAAGAACAAGATGTTCATGGTTTGTATTCATTTATGTAGCCAATGTTACACACACAGCTTGTTTTATTTTTGATGTGAAGCAACTCCATTGTTGCACTCCTTGTAACATTGTGTGTAGATATTATGCACACAAACGTATTAAGGCAGGTCAGTACCCACAGTGCCAACACATGCTCCTTTAAAGCTGCTGGACTGTTTTGTTTATTGTCTCATTTACAGCAGAGACAATTAGGTTGCTGCTTGAGTACAGAGCGCCACATTTCTCAGTACTTTCCTGGTGTGGCTGCTGAATATTTTTGTTTCCCTATACTTTGATGTAGTGATGAATGCAAGGCTTCTTAGGTTATCCAGCAAAGCTTAGCGTACTGCTTTATTGTGTAGATTTGTATATATTTTGTCCTGCTCCTTACTTTGTGTAACTCGCATGTACCTTCGACATGCCTGCCCCAAACCGTAGCCTCAGCACGCAGTGTCCTGTTAGCATCACCACCCGTGAGGCCCAATCTTCCTGTGTGCCAGAAGCACCTTTCTTTTAATTCCTTTTTCCATTGGTTCTCCGCGAGGTCATACGAATGGCAAGAGGGCTATGCAAATATGATAATTCCACTGCACACAAACAAATAAAAGTAAATCAGCATCTGCAGTGCAATAGGTCTCGCATTTGCGAGAGTTTAAGTTATTGTCATTGTAAATAACAATGCCTTTTGAGTTTACAATTCCTGCAAGCATGCTTGCAGGTTTTGTAAAAAAAGACATTGGCATTTACAATGGCAATAGCTTAAACTCTCGCCAATGCAAGACCTTTGTGGCACCCATGCTTTTGCTTTACACATCTGAAGCTAAAGCACGGGTGCTGCGATTGCTTTAAAGGTAAATAAAAAAAATGCAATTTTTTTTCTACTGGTTTATGTTGGACGGCTACCTCGGGGGCGAGCAGGAAGTGTACCTGATCACCCTGGGGCCCACCTTCCTAAGTACAAGTCGAGCCCTGGCGGGAGACTTCTCAGGGGGAGAGTCTCGAATCTAGGATCGTACACACTATACCAGCACCACACGACAGAGACACCACACCGTAGCTTCTTAAGAACGTTTCTTTATCTCGTGATTCAAAAGGATCTTTATGATCAGGAAAGGTAGGTATTTACAAATAGGGCAAGGGCCCATAAAGTCTCGGTCAGGGTAGGGGTAGCGGGACAGTCTTATGGCTCAATGTCAATCGGTGCGTATCTGGCGCACAGCTCTCAATCCTCGAGCCGGGGGATACGATGCGATCTTTGGGGTCCAGCCGGACCAGGAGAGTCAGGGAGCCGCGAGTCACTCAGCAGGGCTCAGGAGTTCCAATGTTGCAAGGGGAGCCGCAAGTCACTCAGCTGGGCTCAGATGTTCCAAAGTTGCAGGGGATCAGCGAGTCACTCAGCAGGCTCAGGTGGTTCCGGCAGACGTCCTTCTCCGCCGAGTGAGCCGCGACCACGTCAGCAGGGCTCTCGTCGTTCCAGAGTCGAATCTCTCGATAGTCCCGGAGCATCCCCAGTTATAGGACTGCTCCTCTTTGATCTCCGGAGTTCTGGTATGCGGGAGTCTTGACACCTGGGGCCGCTTGTTGGGGTTTCCTGTCACGCGGCCTTTGATTCATTCATGTCCGGTTCGGGATGAGTCCCAGACACACAGCAGGCGTGGAGCCAGCCCTCCGGGTGGCTGAAGGGGCGATTCAAACCCATCTCTCGAGGGAAGGTCGGAGGTGTGAGAGAAACTGCTCCTCCCTCTCTCACTCAAGGGGAGCGCGCTGTCCTCCCGCCAGGGTGGCGCCTCTCGTCCTAGGCCGCGCTGGATCGGGCGGCCATCTTGGGTGCCGGAAAGTGGGCACACGGGGCCTACGGGCCGGGAAGATGGAGGCACGGACGGGGCAGTCCGGGGACGGGTGTGTCTCACATGGAGGGAAGGGCTGACTAGGCCGGGGGCTCAGGGGTCTGTTGTGGGGGTACAGTTCGGAGGGGGGTGCCTATGGGTCAGGGAGGACCACGCCACGAGGCCGGGTCTAACATGCGTCCACCCCCCCCCAGCTGAAAGTCTGAGAGAACTACCCACCCTCTTGGGGGTTCTCTTCGCTGAGGCGGAAGAACCTGGAGAGGCCGTCCGCGTTGGCGTGGTTGGTACCAGGGTGATGCTCTACAGTGAAATCCATTCCCTGGAGGGAGATCGACCATCGCAGCAGTTTGGGGTTCTCGCCCCTCATCTGCATCAACCACCGCAATGCTTGATGATCCGTCTGGATTCGGAAATGGGTCCCGAACAAGTAGGGCTGTAACTTCTTTAGGGCCCAGACTACTGCGAACGCTTCCTGTTCGATGGTGCTCCACCTCTGCTCTCTGGGGAGTAGCCTCCGGCTAATGAAGGCTACGGGCTGGTCTAGTCCTTCCTCATTCAGTTGGGATAGTACGGCCCCAATGCCGTGTTCCGAAGCATCGGTTTGTACCACAAACTCTTTGGAGTAGTCAGGGGCTCGAAGCTCGGGGGCAGTGCACATGGCTTTCTTGAGGGCGTCGACCGCCCCTTGGCAGGCTGGGGTCCACTGCACCTTCTTGGGCTGCTTTTTGGACGTTCGTTCTGTGAGGGGACCTACGAGGCTGCCGTAACTCCTGATGAACCTCCGGTAGTAGCCGGTGAGGCCCAGGAAGGCTCGGACCTCTGTTTGGGTGGTTGGTGGTTCCCAGGCTAAGATGGCGTCGATCTTAGGCTGTAGAGGGGCGACTTGCCCGCTTCCGACCTGGTGTCCCAGGTAGACCACCGAACCTTGCCCAATCTGGCATTTGCTTGCTTTTACTGTGAGGCCTGCCTGGCGCAAGGCCATCAGCACCCTCCGGAGGTGCTCACTCCATTCTGAACTGAAAACCGCGATATCGTCCAGATATGCGGCGCTGAACGCTTCCAACCCGGCCAGGACTCCGTTTACCAGTCTCTGAAAAGTGGCCGGGGCATTTTTCATCCTGAAGGGCATCACGCGAAAGCGATAGTGCCCATCCGGGGTTGAGAAGGCGGACCGCTCCTTGGCTCCCTCTGTGACCGCAATTTGCCAGTATCCGCAGGTCAGGTCAACGGTGCTGAGAAAATGAGCAGACCTGAGACGATCAATGAGCTCATCTGCGCGGGGGATAGGGTGAGCGTCGGCTCGGGTGATGGCATTGAGCCCCCGGTAGTCCACGCAGAACCTCAGTTCAGGGGTGACACCTGGGGCAGCGGCTTTCGGGACCAGCACCACTGGGCTGGCCCAGGGGCTGCCTGAGGGTTCGACCACCCCCAAGGACAACATCTTCGAGACCTCGGCCTGTATGCAGGACCGGACTCGATCGGGGACTCGGTAGGCTCGGTGACGCACCAGCTGGCTGTCTCTGGTATCCACGTCGTGAACACACCAGTCAGTGACTTTGGGGACGAGGGAAAACAGGTCAGAGAACTGCCCCAAGAGCTGGCGGCAGTCTTCTCGTTGTGGAGGGTGAGGGAGGGCGAGAGGTTCATTCCGTCCACGGAGCCATCTTTTTCTTTGGTGCACAGGAGGTCAGGGAGAGGCTCCGTTTCCTCTTCTGCCCCGTCATCTGTGGCCAACAGTAAACTCCGCTCCGTCCGCACGAAGTGAGGCTTGAGGCGGTTCACGTGTAGGACCTGCAGGGGGTTCCGGGGGGACTGGACGTCCACCAAGTACGTGACTTGGCTTTTCCGCTCAATCACCTTGAAGGGCCCCGTCCACTTGTCCTGGAGGGCGCAAGGTTTTACTGGGGCCATGACCCATACCTGCTGGCCCGGCTGGAATTCGACCAGAGTGGCATTCTGGTCGTACCAGCGCTTCATTTCCTCCTGGCTAGCTTCCAGGTTGGCCTCGGCCAGCTCCCGGAACTTCCGAGTCTGGTTTCGGAGGGTCAAAATGTACCAGAACACCTCCTGAGGGGGGTCTCGGGGTGCCGTCTGTGAGAAGTTGGCCTGATATGCAGTGCTCACTATTCTAGTGATCACTATGTATCAGTCCAAACAACCCTTATTGATTGGTTGTAAGTCAACCTTATAGACCAGCTATCCTAGTAGCATGGATACGAGCAGTCTAAGGCTAAGACTCTAGAGGTCGTGTTAAGCCAGCTGTTTTACCATCACTTATACCCCTTGAACACCAAGTGAAAGGACACCACACAAGTTGTTATGAAAAATAAAGTATATTTATTTATAACAGGACTACCCTGGCTCTTTATGAGACAGGGAGCTAAGCACACAACAAAACTCTTAAAGAAATACTTAAAGTCGCACAATTTACACAAATGCCCGAGGGGCACGAAAAACCATATACTATACAAGTGGAATGCGAATTACTAGCAGGTAAGTAACTATTCTCATAGACTTTAGAATCGCTGGGCCTACAATACTAAACACTTAGATTAGGAACAGGAGGCCTGTGGACGTCGTGTGCAGAGTGGGAACTCTCACGCGTAAGGCGGGAAAAAGTCTATGGAGGCTAGCAGTTGCAAAGTTACTGTTCTCGGGCGAACCCGACTAGGTGGGTCGAAAACAAGAGTGGATCCGAACACTTAAGGTGTTGGACTATGCTGGAGCACCGGAGTACTCTGTTTACCTAGCCCAGGGGCTGCGGCTGCATAGGGTTCAAGTTGCGTCGGAAACCCTCGTTGTCGAACCAGGAGCCTGAAGAAAGAAGTTGCTGGCAGGCGGCCAGTAAAGAAGTTCGTGGCGAATCAAGCCTGGATCAGGGAAGAAGACCTGTAAGCAGAGGGGACCACGTTCTGAATCACTAGCCAGTGATTTAGGTGGGCACCAGGATGGCACCGGACGAAGTCACCTCGACCAGGTGAGTGGGCGCTGCTGGGCTCTGCAGTCTCTCGGACCAGGAGGCGTTGTCGGCGACCAGGATGGAGGTGCGAGCTGTCCCACGAAGGTATCTGCTTCTGACGTCGCTGGACCCAGGATTGGGCAACAAGTCTTGGCAAATGCAAGGCCCACGCGGTGGACCTAAAATGGCGTCTTGAAGGGACCAGGAGGGTCCAGGGGGCTCCTCTTTTGGAGGGGAGCAAGGGCTAGTCTGGAGCAACCAGACCAGCAGTAGTTGTCGTCGTGGAGCGTCGTAAAAGGGCCACTAGCCAACGGGCAAGTGACCGGGACAACGCGGCGAGCAGCAAGGAGCAGAAGGGCCCCACACAGATCTCGTGGATGCAGGGGGGCTGAACTTCGGTGCTGGAGCTGCTCAGGGTCGGGGCTTCTCTTACCCCAAAGCACTCGGTCGAGGGTCACTCGGTGGTCGTGCTGGACAAGCGTCGTGCAGTTCTGAAGATGGCCGGTCCCTCGAGGTCTCGTCGCACCCACGGATCACAGCTGGGCTGATGATGTAGGTTGAGGTCAGAGGTGCCAGGGAAGCCGGTTCTCGTCGTGCTGGAGCAGTCTTGATCCGAAGGAGAGACTGGCAACAAACCGCGATGCTTGGTTGGTGCCTGCTGCTGCAGGGTGACTACTCCTTAGTCACAAGGGAGAAAATCTTGAGAAGAGTCTTGAGTTCTTCGTGTAGAAGGTCGGTTCAGGATTCAAAGATTGATCTAATTTGGAAGGGGGCCTGCTCCTACCTTTATCCTGAAAAAGGGGGCTGGCACGCGACTAAGTCCTGCCCTATGGGTGAGACCAGGAGGGGGGTGGTTACACCCCTCTCCTTTGGCGGGCTTTCCCCAGCTCAGGGTCTGGTGTGCCCCTGGAACTGGTTCAAGCCGGCCTATGCACAGTGAGCACCGGGGTGCCACTTGCAGTCACCTTCCTCTAAAGCCCTGCCTACCTAGAATACACAAAACCCTGTCTGGGACGGTGCTGGCACCGCCCCTGGCAGGAAACCCTTTGTCCTTGCCTCCTGCTCTGGGAGGACTCCCAGCAGCAGGAGGGCAGACTTGTGTCTCGGTGGCAGCATCCATTTTGTGGAGCTAAGGCTCTGTCTGACTTTAACCGGGGTTATAGGTCACATACATTTCGTGTCCCTCTAGAAGGGTGGAATGCTAACCCAGTCGCCAGAATTGGCGAGGGGTTAGTATTCCAATTCGTATGACACCTTACTCGACATGTTTTGATAAAGCGATACCAGAGTTGGCATATAACCGCGAGGATTATAATGCACTTAAGAGTATATGGTATGCGATATCATGGAAACGGCTAAGGGATAGATCCCGAAAGCCGCAGACAGGCTCAGCTCATGCCAGAGCACCATCTCACACGATTCCAAGCACTCTGCCTTCAGGATTGTCAAGGCCTGCCATAGGAGTGACTGATAGGAGATCTGTGTGTCCATTTAGGTTTAGATATAGGTATACTATATCTAAAGCAAAGGGTGAGTACACCACTTTGCCCCAGCTGTCAAGCAGCCAGTTGTGTCTGTTTGGTTAGTCAGCCCAGGGGTGGCATAATACATGCTGCAGCCCCTGGGAGACTTCTGGGTGGACCTCAGCCCTGGGTACAGGGACTTAGAGAGGGCCCAGTGCCAATTCAGTACCTGGGTACAATTTGGAATAGAGAGAACAGCTAGGCTGTGGGTCTGATTAGCAGGCCCACAGCCAGGGAAAGTCGTAAACCAGTGAAACAAAAAGCAAAAATCTGGGTGATCATAGGATTGCAGACCCTACTCTCCTACACAGTCTCCCAACCTTCTCTGACCAAGCTGAGGGGCCCCCGGACAGGGTGGCCGTACAGTAATTCAAACGGGATGAACCCCAAGGATTTCTGGGGAACTTCCCGGTAGGCGAACAAGAGGCAGGGGAGCAAGACGTCCCACTTACGCCGGAGGGGCTCCTCTAGGCCCATGATCATCCCCTTTAGAGTCTGGTAAAACCGCTCTACTAGGCCATTTCCTTGGGGGTGGTACAGAGTGGTGAACGGATAGGACACTCCGCATTGCTGCCAAAGGGAGGTCATGTACCGGGAGATAAAGTTCGTCCCGCGGTCACTCACAACTTCTCGGCGAAATCCTACACGGGAAAAGATTCCCATCAGCGCCCGGCCCACCACGGGGGCCGTGACGGTGCGTAGGGGGATGGCTTCAGGGTAACGAGTGGCATGGTCCACTAGGACGAGGATGAAGCGGTGACCTTGGGAGGTCTTGGGGTCCAGCGGCCCCACAATGTCAATTCCGACCCGCTCAAAGGGGGTACTAACGACGGGGAATGGTTGGAGGGGAGCCTTGCGCTTTCCTCCGCTTTTTCCACTAGCCTGGCAGGTGGGACAGGACTTGCAGTGGGCCTCTACGTTTGCTTTCATCTTGGGCCAGTAGAAGTGCGTGACCAGGCGGCTATACGTCTTGTCTTGGCCCAAGTGGCCGGCTAGGGGTACATCGTGGGCTAAGCCCAGGAGGAAGTCTCGGAAGCGTAGGGGTACCACCAGCACTCGGGCTGACCCTAGCTCCGCAGACTTCTGTTCGCTGTAAAGGAGGTCATTCTCCCAGTACAGCAAATGTGTTCCGGATTGGTCGCCCGCGGCATGGGCTTGGGCCTTTTGCCGGGGTCCGACCAGGGAAGGACAGGTAGCTTGCTCTCGGCAGAACTCCTCTCGGGAGGGGCCCCCCTCGTGGCGCCACTGCCCCAATTCGGGCAGATGACCCAGCTCGGTGATCTGTGCGGGGTCGGGGCGTAGGTGCTCGTTGTCGGCGACATCTTCTCCTCGTGGGGAGAGGTCGGATGTCTCTTCTGACTCGGCCCTGTTGTCATCCACAGGGGGGAGGCTGGCAGTTTCGTCCTCGACTTCCCCGGCGGGGGGCAGTCGGGCTGCCATAGATCAGGTGGTGGCGCACACCCACTCGGGGAGACCCATCATCCCGAGGTGGGTTCGTCGCGAGACCTGCTTCCATGGAGAACTTTCCAGGTCGTTCCCCCAGGAGGCAGTCGACCGGCTGGGAGGTCCGTACTGCTACTCTCAATTTACCTGCTACTCCTTCCCACTCGAATGGTATCCGGGCTACCATACACAAGCTCTCAACGTTATCTGCTGAAATTACAGGGCACAGGACATTGGGGAGGATCTGGTCTTCTCTCACTAAATGGCTAAGGACACCTGTGATGCTGGCTCCGGTGTCACGAAGGGCCTCCACTCGGTGGCCATTCACTGTTACGATCTGGCGGTACTTCTCGGTGTTGGTAGGCAGGGCATTCCCGGGGACCATCTCTCTATCTCCCAGGGATACTAGGGTCATGGCAGTAGGTTCCCATCCCTCTGTGTCCTCAAATTCCTCCCCTAGGGCTACATTCGCTATCTGCTTAGCCGGGGGAGTTGTGGTCGGGGTACGTGGGGTCATGGGGCACTGGGGATCGCTGGCGTAGTGCCCGGGCTTTTGACATCTCCAACATGTGATGGTCACTTGGAGCTGAATACCTGGGGGACCGGCAGCAGCTGGTGGAGGTGTGGGGAAACTTGGCGGTGGGTTTCTCGGGGGGCTATGCTGGGGACCGGACTGGGCGTCCCTGGGTCCTCCAGGGTTTTTCCCCCCCCCCCCATCTGGCGGGGTGGTCCTTGATTGTTGCGGGGGTAGTCACCTACGGGGCCCCGTGCGACCCGGGTTTTCACCCAGCGATCTGCCTCGACGGCCAGCTTCCTCAGATCTGCGAGCTTGCTGTCGAGGAGATGCTGGCGTAGTTCCACAAAACAATTCGTGGACAAATGTTCCCACAGCATAAGGTCGGTTAGTTCTTCCATGGTGGTCACTTTGCTGCCCTTGACCCATCCTTCGAATGCTCTGGTAAAAAAGTTTACGTACTCCACCCAGGTGGTACCAGGAATCTTTTTGCAATCCCGGAACCGCTGGCGGTACATTTCTGGGGTGAGGCCGTATCTCGTCAGGAGGGCCTCCTTCATGTGGCTGTAGGAAGTCTGCACGGAGGACGGGAGATCGAGTAGGGTGTCTCTCCCTTCGCTCAGGAATCGACCCCACAATCCGGCCCCCCAATCTTTCTGTGGGACTCGGTGGGAGGTCATGGCACTTCGTAGGCCTTGAACCATTGCTGGATGTCGTCATTCTTGTAGTATTCTTTGACCACAGCCTTGGGGATGTGGACCTTCGGCTCTGCCGGGGGTCCGGTTTCTCTGTTCCCCGGGGGGCGGTTTTCTTCGTTCCTCGCCTTGAGCTCGAGCTCCTTCAAGCTTCGCTCGTGCTCCAGCTGAAGTCTCTTCCCTTCATGCTCCCGCTGGAGTTTCTTCTCTTCCAATTCTCCTTGTACTTTCATTTGCTCGATTGCAAGTTCCTTTTCCGACGATTTTATTTTGCCTTCGATCTTCAGTCTTGTCATCTCGATCTCGTGGTGGCGACTTCTTTCTCGATCCGCGAGTGTTTCCGGGGATAGGCCCCGTCCGGTATGATGCTTCGTACCTAGCTGCTGCTTTCTGTCTGGGGGAGTCCCGGTTCGTCTGGCTGCGCCGCCGCTCCTTCATTGCGGGGGACTCCGGCCTCCACCCAAGCTTTCAATGCTTTCTGCATGTCCTCCTTTGTGTTGAGGCCAGTGGTAGCGATTCCCAGCTCTTTGCAGAATTCCTTCGTTCTTTGTGCGTGTACTCCTCCAGTTCTACACGGAATACGGTACTCGCGTCGACTTCAATGGTGCTCATGATGACTTCTTCTGCCGTCTTTGCTCGGTAGTGCGTTAGTCGTGTACTGTACGATCTCTAGATTGTGGCTCGTATCCCGTCGCTTGCCACCAAATGTTGGACGGCGACCTCAGGGGCGCGCAGGAAGTGTACCTGATCACCCTGGGGCCCACCTTCCTAAGTACAAGTCGAGCCCTGGCGGGAGACTTCTCAGGGGGAGAGTCTGGAATCTAGGATCGTACACACTATACCAGCACCACACGACAAAGAGACACCACACCGTAGTTTCTTAAGAATGTTTCTTTATCTCGTGATTCAAAAGGATCTTTATGATCAGGAAAGGTAGGTATTTACAAATAGGGCAAGGGCCCATAAAGTCTCGGTCAGGGTAGGGGTAGCGGGACAGTCTTATGGCTCAATGTCAATCGGTGCGTATCCGGCGCACAGCTCTCAATCCTCGAGCCGGGGATATGATGCGATCTTTAGGATTCAGCCGGACCAGGAGTCAGGGAGCCGCGAGTCAGTCAGCAGGGCTCAAGCAAGATGTCGGAGGTCTTACGATCTTCAGGGAGCCGCGAGTCACTCAGCTGGGCTCAGATGTTCCAAAGTTGCAGGGGAGCCGCGAGTCACTCAGCAGGCTCAGGTGGTACCGGCAGAAGTCCTTCTCCGCCGTGCGAGCCGCGACCACGTCAGCAGGGCTCTCGTCGTTCCAGAGTCGAATCTCTCGATAGTCCCAGAGGATCCCCAGTTATAGGACTGCTCCTCTTTGATCTCCGGAGTTCTGGTATGCGAGAGTCTTGAACACCTGGGGGCCGCTTGTTGGGGTTTCCTGCCACGCGGCCCTTTGATTAATTCATGTCCGGTTCGGGAGGAGTCCCAGACACACAGCAGGCGTGGAGCCAGCCCTCAGGGTGGCCGGAGGGGCGAAACCCATCTCTCGAGGGAAGGTCGGAGGTGTGAGAGAAACTGCTCCTCCCTCTCTCACTCAAGGGGAGCGCGCTGTCCTCCCGCCAGGGTGGCGCCTCTCGTCCTAGGCCGCGCTGGAACGGGCGGCCATCTTAGGTGCCGGAAAGTGGGCACACAGGGCCTACGGGCCGGGAAGATGGAGGCACGGACGGGGCAGTCCGGGGACGGGTGTGTGTCACATGGAGGGAAGGGCTGACTAGGCCGGGGGCTCAGGGGTCTGTTGTGGGGGTACAGTTCGGAGGGGGGTGCCTAAGGGTCAGGGAGGACCACGCTACGAGGCCGGGTCTAACAGTTTACTTTTAAAGCACTTGCAGCACCCACCTTTAGCTCTAGATAAAATCTAGAGCACGGGTGCTGGCAAGTTTAAAAAAAAAAAAAAAGAATCCCCAAAATAAAAATAAACAAGCCTTTACAATGCAATGGTCTCGGCATTATCAAAGGTAGAGCTATTGGCATTGCTCATGACATTTTTTTTTTTAATCTTAAATAAATGGCATTGTCATTTACATTGCCAATAGCTTAATCGCTCAAATGCATGACCTATTGCAGAGTGTTAAACTGCAGGAGGGGAGATTGCCGGGCAATAGAGGAGGAGGGTGTCAGGCATAGAATTTTAGATTGCGAGAGACGTCCGTGTCTGGCTTCAGGGGTGAGTGTCATTTTCTTGCTGGGATGTGAGGCTTGAGGCGAGAGTGTCGGCCTCTAGAATAGAGCGCTCTTCTAAACTGCGAACGCATCAGGGAGTAAGAGAAGGCTTGCCTATAGTAGAGTGGTCCAGGCTTGGAGAGAAGGAATGTGAAACTCAAGAGGTGTTGGAGTGGGGAGGACTAATGCGAAAAGAGCACCGGATGCGAGGGAGAGGGTGTTGGGTTCGAGGAGTATGGGATGTCAGTCTCTGTGAGCACCTCGTGACAGACTATAAAGGCAGGGGTTGGCAGTCCTTAAATAAAAGTGCATTGTCGTCTCTCCGATGCTCCACATGCTCAGTCTCGAGTAAGGGGCAGTTGTACATTGCAATTTTTTGTGGAGAGAGCCCTGGCCTCAGCAGTCTCAGATGTTCAGGAGAGCAACAGTGTGAGCTTGGGCAAGTGCAAATCACAGGGCGTGGATGGGAGAGGGCTCCGTAGGCAGCAAGCTGTTTCTGGGAGTGAGGGTCCCGCAGGCAGCAGGCTCTGAGCGTGAAGGCTTCTCAGGTCCCGGGCTTGAGGGTCCCGCAGGCAGCAGGCTCTAGAAGAGGGACAGATGCAGGAGGTTTGTTCAGACGAGAACAGTCACAATCCGAGCTAAGCAGGCGACGGTCACCGTGGAGTTGTCAGAGCCAGGAAACACTTACACAGGGAGCACGCTATGAGAGGGAAGAGGAGCACACACAAGCAGGGAACGGGCACAGGCGTTCAGGGAACAATCATAAGTAACAGCCACTGCCTGATAGGGAACAGTCACTAACAGCCTGGGAGTACTTAGGGGCACAGGGAGGGTTCGCAGTCAGAGCAGTAACAGGGTAGGAGCGTTACAAACAGCGGCTAGGGGGCAGACTCTCGCAAGTAGGGAGCAGGCACAACTAGGGAGCAGTTTCTAGCAGGATGTCACCGCGGGAAGGTAGCAGGCACATGGAAGAACCACAGATAAGATGCAGTCGCATGTAGGGCCCTGGCACACACATGTAGGATCCCATTAAGGGCACTCTCTTGGGTGGGGACCAGGCCCAGACAAGAAACAGTCGGACAGGAAGCAATCGCAGGAGCAGGCTCATGTGTGCAGCAGTTACAGAGCGCACACACACAGCTGGAGACCAGTTACAGTCAACGAACAATCGCAGGCAGGAGCAGTCACAGACTGGAAGCAGTCACAGGCTGAGACAAACAGAGAAACGATGCAGTCACAGACATGGAGCAGGGCATGGCACAGGGCACCGACAAGGGCTGCGGGGAGCAGAGGAAGCTGATGGAGGTGGTGTCCTGCCTGAAGGGGCACAAGCGCTTCTGCCGCTGGCGGGACTGTGAGTGTGCTAACTGCCTGCTGGTGGTGGAGCGGCAGCGGGTCATGGCGGCACAGGTGGCGATCCGGGTACAGCGGGAGGGGGGCGGGATACAACGGGAACCAAGAAGGATACAACGGGAACCAAGACACGGACAGCGGGAGGGGGGCGGGATACAACGGGATCCAAGACGGATACAACGGGAACCAAGACACCGACAGCGGGAGGGGGGCGGGAACGAGGAAAGCGAGAGCAGCCTACCTTACCAGCATCAAAATGGCGGCCTCAAGCTTCTGTAATTTTTCGGATTCGGGGGCGTGTTTTGCTGTCCTGAGTGACGGACGACGTCACGAGCTAAAGAACAGCAAAACTTACGCCCCCAAATCCGAAAAAGACGGGGCTAAATCGGAGTGACGCATCTCTCCTCCAATGGCTGGCCTCCGTTTAGGAAGCCAGCCAATGGAGGAGAGACGGGCTAGGGAGGCGGGTTCTAAATCCCTACTAAGATACATTGAATCTCCTCCCCAGACTGCGCAAGCGCAACCTTTAGGTCCGAGACCTAAAAAGTATGTCATGCGATCGCATTGAGCCAACAAATATGAAAATAAAGCGCCGCAGCCATTATGCTTGTGCGTACAGCGCTGGAAAAACAAAAAGAAATTAGGCATAGAGGGAGAGCATGTTCTGCCTGCTACAGCAGGCAGGACAGAGCGATTTCAGAAAATAGTGCTCGGAGGCTGTAATTAAGCCTACTAAGCAGCAATACATTTAACGGGGGTGGGTGTCGCCATGGGAGGTTAAAACATGAGACCAGGAGGTACTAAGGTTGGATTACTAAGTCTATTGACCAATGAAATGCCACACTGTCCAAAGGACAATGACACAAGCCAATTAAAAATATGGACGGCGAGTGGGCGGAGCTTCAAGTCCTTACTTGAATACAGCATCCCTCGCAGAGCAGCGCATGTGCTGCCCATGCTCAACCCAAAAACATTGTCATTTACAAAGCCAATAGCTCTAACTTTCACACTGACCGATTGAATTGCAAATGTTTGTTTTTTAGATGTTTGTGGGCCTGTTTTATGTTCTGCTGGGCTGGTGTTTACTGTTGATTTCCCGGATATGAAAACAAAAATTCATGCAGCAAGCTCAAGTGCATGTACTCTGCCATACCTTGCAAACCACGTATACAGCTTGTTTTTACAACTTCAAAAATTGGCCTAATTTGCATACATAGGCATATTCGTTCAAGCTATATGATTTGTTGATGAGGGCCACTTTTATTTGGTGCCCAGGCCTATTTTCTGTCCAGTCCAACACTTCCCCTGGCCACTCTTGCCACACTGCTTGAGACAAATGTTCATCATCATGACCAAGTAGAAAGGCTTGTTGACTGAAGTGGCAAGTGTCTGAAAATGAGTGACCAACTGTAACAGGATTCCTTACTTACAGTCCAAAAACTAGAACGCAGAGTGCTGTGCACCTTAATGCTTGAGCAATCTCAATAAAGCGTAATTTGACTGCAGGCCCTCCTACTTCCGTTCAGAGAAAAGAAAGGCCTAGATAGATTGAAAACAGTCAAGTACGCATTGGTCCCAACTCAAACCACCTCTCTGATCACAGCACACTACTGTGTTTCAAGAATAATCCTACAGACAAAACTGACTGCGGCAGTGAATAGCCTGGACCTATTCATCTTTGAGACATAGACATGTAATTGTAGACAACATAGGTGTTCTATATTCAAAATGTACCATATGTACCTTCTGTATAGCTGCCTTGGACTCCCAAACATGTGTAAACCAAGCTGGAAAAGCTTTGAAAACAAAGATAGTAAATTGCTGGAACAGGGAGAGACGGGCGTTTTGCTTTTTCCTTAAAAAGAAACTTTTTATTGTGAAGATATAGAATCTCTGCTGCACACTGAATACGTTAGCGGTATGATTACAGGTGTGACTTGTCAGTCGTTGGTCTCCCAAGGGACAGTGATTAGCAAGCGGTTGAGGTAAGGAATTCCTTACGGGGCTGCCTTTATTGTTTATAATAAGCACCTTGACATGCAGTGAGACTTTTAGGCTTCCTCAGTTGCATAACATGTTTTCTATAAATAGGTACAGTGTTTATTCAAATTGTAAGCATCGTTACAATTATCTAGTGCTGATGGGCTTCCATCATTGCACCCTCCCCCCTCCCTTCCTCACCAGAAGACAAGCAGCAGGCCTTGCCTCGTAGTGTGATTTTTATAGGAAATATTGTCTCGATCTTCTCAACTATTCTCACTAGTACAAACGTACATCTTGAGCAAACCACTTTACCTGTGTCTACTGAAAGACCGTTAGGAAAACCCCGTGCAATATTTCGAAAACAGTGCAACATAAGAAAAATAATCAGGTGATGTGGATTTAAAATTGAAAAACGAAAAACATTGTTGAATACTCACGAATATGCATGGTTGCTTGACAAGTCTATGCCTGCCTGCAAGGCATGATTGCCCTAAGAATTGACCATGACCTGATTTAAAAAAAAGCATTGGCAAACTCAATAGTGCTAATTTGCATTTAAGAAAGTTTGCTTTAGTGGAAAGAAAAAAAGACTTTCTGTATACTTTGCATTTGTGAGGTAAAAAAATGAAATGTTTGATGTATCAATATACTTTCAGGATGTAAAGTCCCTCGTGCATTACAATGCAAATGGAGGCGAAATAATACATGAAACAGCCAAAGACACGAGCTGATAAGGTAATACACCTGTGGAGTGCAGCCAAAGCCCAAATTACTAAATAATTGGTAACAGTAGATAATGCAGACATCCTGCGCATTCAAGATTGTCCTCAAAAGAGACTAAATGAAGCAGGTGGAATAGTGAAAGCAATGCAAAGGCCAGCAAGCTCCTCCTGGCTCATTATTTGGAGGAGTGCAGCATAAGGATCACCCCAACCACAATTTGTGTGTAAAGTTGATTGTTTGACACGGTCAGTGCTCCTTGGAACAAGAGGCCTTTCGACAAGGGGGGTTTGGAGACCAGCCTACATCAATACCTTATATCATTTTAGGGCTTTAAAAGTTTAGTGTAGTTTACTTGATTAGGGGTTTTTTTCGATCTCGCCTACCAGACCGTTTTAGTTGTCTGGTTGCGTGGACCACTTGTGAACTATCCCAAATATTTACAGTCCGTTTAGAGCCTACCCATTGCTTCCATTTGTTGACATTGTTACTCTTCTTTCCTTGGTTTCTATTCAGTGGTTTTCCTTCCTCATCTTATGTCCTCTTCTCCCCAACCCCCAAAAGCTTTGGTTCCATACCATACTTTTGATAGGCTGACCTGTATCTTTTTGCTGCTCACTTTTAGGGAACGACTTTGTTTGAGGCTTGTGTGGCTGTAGATACACATGGTGTGCATGCTCCTGCCATCTAGTTTTGTGCTTGGATGTATGCAAGTTCTTTTTCTTCTAAGAAGTCCTTCAAGTCACGAGGTTGCTGGTAATGTTCATGGGCACCAACTCCATTGTTAGATTGTTATTTCTGCTGTCTGGTTTGAACGTGTGCTCCTGTTCTAGACAATCGTCTGTATTGTTTTCAGATCCCATGGTACCTCCTAACTGTCTGTATAGTTTTCAAACACATAGTCCTTTTACCTTCTATTCTAGGTCGAAGACTCCATCTACACCCTTGCGATCCTCTGATTGATCTCGGCCCATCGGAGGCTTGCCCTCCGTGGCCACCTTCTCGGTCCTTCTGACTGGTTCTATGCCTTGTCACCAGGGTGATGGAATTACCGCCTTTTTGATATTGTCCTCGGTGTCATTTAAAAGATTTACAGACCGATCTACATCAGGTCTGTAAACTTTGCCTTTTGCCTGAGCGTTTCGAGCTCACTTGCGAAGCTTGCTGCTCTTTCTGATTGCAGAAGAATCTCGAAGCCCGACTCGTGGAGATGTCGCAGAGAAGCGCAAAGATAAGGTGGAACTCTTCAGGACTGCAGAGCTTCAAGTACACCCCACTGAGGCATTGCAGCGGACGAGAAGGTGTTCTGACCAGAAGACAGCCCCAGCTAGGACCTGGTCATTGAGGACCTTCCATCAGATCATTAGATCATAAGTACACACCCTTCTCCTCCTCAATATCGCTCGCAAGCCAAGCAGGCCTCAACAAAAGGCCGCACAACCTCCGATAAACATCAGTGGCAAACCATTGGTCATCCACTGCCCTCAGGCCATAGAAGGCCAACCTTCGACTTCGGCCATAACGCCCAACTCGGCGCTGAGAAAGCACTTCAAACCAACTGGCTTAGCACTGACCGTGACCGGCTTGGCATCAAGTAAACCGTGGGCCAATTAAGTCGAGCCCCTCCTCCATCAGCTCCAAAAGGAGATTGATGCTTGACTGACGTTTGACAATCCATTCTCAGACTGGCTGGATCATTGCCCTCCCACCTGGAACTGCTATACATCCAGCAAAAAGTCAGCTTCTTTTTCAGGAAGTCTTGTATGAAGCCCCAGTTTCTAAACACAGGAAAAAGACAGACACCAGTCCACTACCTGCTCCTCCATCACCAACACGGGTCATGCAGGACTCTCCTTCTCCTCACTCGTCACATGGGGACCCTCCTTCCTACACTCTACAGGAGTCACCATTTCCATACAGTGACGATATTGAGGGAGAGACCCTGCCCCCTTATCCCCACAACAAGACCCCTGGGACACTTATGAATCTGAGCCCTCGGCAGACACTCGTACTGATTTTTACCCAGCTCGACGATCCACCCGAGATGATTCTCAACATATCAGGAGCTCCTTGCCAGAGCTGCGGTTTACAACAATGTTCCCTACATTCAGATCCGATAGAAGAGGGTTTCCAAATTGAGACCCTCTCTTCCACACAGCACACTATTTAATGCCTCCCTGTGCTAAAAGCTATGTTAAGTCACACAGTAGACATTTTTTAGGACCCTGTCTGTGCTCTGATAATTACTCCTTGAGTGGATAAAAAGTATAAGGCGTGTCCATCTGATCCTCCTTAAATTTGAGGTTTGCTCCCTTCACTCTCTTGTGGTGCAAACGGTGAGGAAGAGCGCTAACTCCCAAACAATCAGAAGCCCCCCCCCCCCCCCCCCGTCTGACAAAGAAAGTAAGGGACTAGAAGCTATGGTGAAATGGGTGGCAGCGCAGTCCTCTAACCTCTGGTGTATTGCCAATTCTTTGTTTCTTTGGCAAATATGACTCTGTGCGGCCGTGACCGGTTTGTGTGTGCACATATCTTATTTGTGTATGCAACTGAGTGATACTAGCAAAAATTATACTACTCTCTAGTAAGACTAGAAAGAACGCCTCCCTAAACATTTAAGTTAGTTAATTGAAAGTGCATTTCCCTGCTAAATTGCCTGACAAGCACTGGCCGTGCCAATAGGTCTGGCTTTGTGCTGCACCCTGCACTTACACAGGCACACCACTCACCATACGTTTACACAGACACACCACTCATCCTGCTCACACAGTACACACTGAGAAATTGTGTTCAGGTATGTCCTCACTCTGCTCTCACAGCACACCACTCAACCTAGACTTACAAAGACACACCACTTGCCCTACACTCACACTGCTCCCCCTACATTCAGACGCGTTGCGTATCCCGCATTCAGCTGCACACATAAGCACACAAACTATGCATTCATGCACATTCACTGTACACACTATTCTACACTCACACAGACGTGACTCACCATACTCTCACAAGCAAACCACTCATTCTAGAACGCCTCTGCATGTCTGATCCTCAACACCCCTCACCGCAGCCACATCACACCCCACCTGAGACCTGCACTGGCCCCCCCGTCAACAAGAGGATAACCTTCAAGCTCCTCTCCCACAAGGCACTCGACAACACTGGACCAGCATACCTCAACAGACTACTCAGCTTGTATACCCCCAACCTCCAGCTCCACTCCGCCGACCTGGCCACAGTCCCCCGCATCCGAAGAGCGACCTACGGCAGCCTGGAACACCCTCCCCACCCACCTACGGCAGACCCAAGACCTGCTGACCTTCAGAAGACTCCTCCAGACCTGGCTCTTCGAGCAGTAGCAGCTCCCCACCCCACCCCCAGCGCCTTGAGACCCTCAGGGGCATGTAGTGCGCTTTACAAATGCTATGATTGATTGATTGATTCTACACACCGCAAGCAATCCCTTCATCCTATGCACAGCACTCACACTCCACTTACATTACTCTCATTCATGCAAACTGCTAATTGTATGGTGAAAAAGGTCCAACCCCACCCTGCACTCACCATACACACTATTCAGTCTGCGCTTAAAGTATTTTGTTCACTCTGTACAGACTAAACACTTCTCATTTTCATATGGGCACACTGTTGACCATCCACTCGCTCAGCTCACCCTACACTTATACAATCGCTTTACCATGCACTTCTATGGATTCTCACCTCTTTCAGCATGCACTATACACATCACTAACCCTGCACACACGGTAAATTCACAAAGGCACAACCCTCAAAAAACGTGCTTTCCTTACCTCACAGATATGCAGCTTATCCTGCCCTCATACATGCACACTGCTCATGTGCACTCACACAGTAACAACTCACCCTTATGCTAATACAGACATACCCATATCCCTGAACTCTCAGAACCACACCACTCTCCTTTCACCCTGGTTGAGTCATTTGGAAGAACTGGACACAGAACAGCCCTTGCAAAGCCCAACCTGTAGGAATAGGAGGCTGCCAAGGAGAATTCACTCTCACCCCTTTCCCCATCCTTGTTATACTTAGATGAGCAAAGGAGATAAGGAATTAAGAGACATAATGAAATACTTTTGTAAGTAAATGAAAATATAGGGTGTCTTTTATGTAGGCAGTAAGAAAGGACAACGTCGGTGAAGCAAGCAGGTAGTTTGAAGCAAACTTAGCAAGCTATTGTAGGAAGCTGGCTCTGTATATACTATTCTATCAATATGGAGCTATAGTGGGGCATAGGAGCCAGATCGCCCTTCTCTCAACTAATCCAAAAACACACAAGATCTGTTCCTTAAGGCTTATATCTTCTTTAATGTGGACGTAGACTAAATTTCTCTTTGTATCTTCGTAGATTACTCCTTCAATTTCTCATAAGGTAGTATCAAACCACTTCCTTAGCCTATCTTTCTATCTAAAAAACTGTCTCTTTTGTCAAATGACAGTCAAAGCCCATCCAATAATATTTAGAAGGGTCACCTTGGCATATTTACCAAAACAAACACATCCATCCATGTATTTTAATATTCCAAATGTGAAAAAAGTCAAATGGCCCCTCATGTGCGCACCACCAATTGAGCTTTGCTGATTGGTACTCACCAGCTATGCTCACTCTTATCATCATCGGCCACCATTTTGCTGAAACTCATAAGGGTCCCCAAAAAAGTGATCAAATGATTCAAAAACACACCCTATGTGTTTTTTGCGACTACCACCACAAAAACAAGACCCAAAAATAGTATAAAAGCTGAAGTAAGCCGCACAGATTTACCAATTTTATTCTTTTCTTGTGTGCTTACTCAGAAATTTAAAACCGGTTGAATACATGCAAACCAACTCATTTCTTAGCCTGAAGCTACATTATACTGTAAAGAAATGGGTGCTTAGAATTACGTGTGTAGAGCTGCTCCGAAAAGCAACATTAGTGACTTTCATTTGTTTCAGTTTAAAGTAATTTAAGATCCTTCTTCTAGGACTTCTTTTGCAGCGATGCTCTGAATTTTTCCAAACTGAAGCTAGCCCTCCCTCTTCTCGTTTTTGTTTTTGATTAACTTGTTCAGACCGGACCCACCACTCCTTCAGCACCATCACTTTAAACCCATGCAGAACCCCAGTCCTAGATCAGCGTCACTGTGCTGCCTAGATGCCCTAAAATATAACGCCATACTGTCTGCAGAAAACATTGATCTCTCCTTAAAATGAAGGAAACAAGACTAGTGGGAAGAATGAATGGGCAGAATGCAGATTCAAAGCACATCAGACAAGTATGCTAATGTTTGGGACCACTCTCCAGAGAAAGTGTGTACCAGATAGGTAGTCATACATGTGTTTGTGGCACACACGTTCATCCAAGGGTTTGTTGGCGCTACAAATAACAAATGTTTATTACCCAGCTCAATGGGACATATACTCCAGTCACTTTATTTTCTTTAGGGATCATATTTTTAACTACAGCCTGGATTTACCTTTGCTCCCTTTCAGCAATCCTGGTCTTCCTCACGGTTTTCGAGTATTTGTTAAATTAAGCAAGGATTCAAAATTTCCCAACACTGCTACCCTATCTTCAATCCAATCAACAAGTGACAGTCAAAACAGTTGGAAAAATCAGGCGTCCAAACGAAAAGGAACTCAATCTTACGATTTGACTCTTGAGGTCATAGAGTTCGGTTATCTCGGACTCCCACCTGTGTTTATTCTCATAGAAGCTCATAGGTCTACAACTAGAGCATGCTATTAAGCTAAATGCAAGGGATTTGTCTTTTACTGCCATAATAAATACATAGATCTGTCAAATGCAACTGTTCAAAACATTGTTTGCGACCTTCTCCATTTACAACTCTCTGTAATTGCCTTCACATCAATTAGATTACACCTAGCTGCAGTGGCTACCTACCTCCAAAACAGAAAACACTTACCTTTGTTCAAAAATCCAGTTATTAAAGCCTTAATGGAAGGCCTTAAAAGAGTGTTTCCACCCAGAGTTCTATCTTCACCTACATGGAGTCTTAAAATTGTTCTCACCAGACTTGTGGGTCCACGTTTTGAACCATTACATAATTGTTCCTTACAATTGCTATCTTGGAAGGTCACCTTTTTAATTGCCATTGCTTCATGTAGACGCGTCGGTGAACTCCAGGCACTAACCTTAGAAAAACCTTTCTTTGGACAGCACAGGGTTAGGTTGGTCCACTGCACCAACCCAAAATTCCTTCCGAAGGTTGTTTCCTCTTTCCACGTTAATCGATCAGTTGAGTTACATGTTTTCTTTCCTCAACCAAACTTTGCGAAAAGGGCTCTTCATACAATAGATTTTAAAAGAGCTCTAATGTATTACATTGACAGTACCAAAGGTTTCCGACAACCAAATAACTTTGTTGCTTTTTCACGCCCCTCACAAGGGAAAACTCCTATCAAAATCTGGCACTTCTAGATGGATAGATAAATGCTTTCAAATGTTACACCAAAGCTAAAAGGACTTTACCTACACCCTACAACAACAACAATAAAACGAACAAAAATCATTTGCAATGCAATTAGCTCAAACTTTCAGTAATGTGAGACCTACTGCTTTGTAAATGCTTGTTTTTAATGCACTTCGACTGCTGGTCCTTCCAGCATGCTGCCACCTTTGGCTTCTCACGCCACGCCGGGAGAGCAAACTAAATAAGAACATTAAAGAACTGTTGATGCTGCAACTGCCTTACTGCTCTACCAAAGAGATTTCAGAATGCTTCATGAGTATGCAGACTGCCTAGTTGCCTCAGTGGATCACATGCTACAGAGTTCCCTCGTTTGAAATGATTATGGTCGGTATTTCAGTTTGGACAGGAACGGTTACTAAATAAATTAAAGTACGGGGAATTAATGTAGTGCAGTGTGCCTGATCTCTGTGGGTATTGCAGAATCCAAAAAGTATATTCACACCTTTTTGAAGAGCTAACCTTTAATTTCAACTATAAGCTGGTAAAGATTATCTCTTATTGTACATTTCTCTTTGTTCCTTGCAGCAAGTTCAAAATGTTGGAGTCGGAACATTTTGAAATTCCGAATCAACTGCTTTACACCTGCTTATTCACGCAAGAGCAGCAAGTGATGAGCTGTCTGAGACGCTGCTATTAATTGCTCCCATATGTCTATATCCCCTTAAAACAATGTATGTGACAAGACTTCCGATTGGACTTCAAGAGGCTACATTTAGCTTCATAATTTTTTGAAAAATATATATTAAGGTAGCAAACGTTCACATTTTAAAATAAATGTATTTCTGTTGTAGGACAGGCTTTCTCACATTTTATGGATCATTAGTTTAAAGTGATAGCCCCCACCTTCTGTGTGATGTTAGCCAAAAATAATGAAACTAATATATTTTCCTAACCATTAAGTAAAATGTCAAACACAGAGCTAGCACAGCGAATGATCTAACACATTGAAACTAAGTGGGGAGCTTAGCCTACAGAAATGATTTAATACAAAGCGTAATTAGCAGCGCTTCTTACTACTTCAAAAAGAGTGACAGGCTAAGACATAGTAGACGGAGGTGTAAAAAAGGTTAGTGAAAACATAGGGCTACTCTAATAACACTTGTATACGATGGCTGTGACAACGTTGTTGTAGAGACTTTGCTGCAGTGCATAGATTCCACTTTTGAACCTAACAAATTATTCAGATTACATAATATTGATGTTTGTCGTAATACCATTGTAAAAAATAAAGGTAAACTTTGTGGTCCACTTTAAGTATGCACAGTCTGTCCAAGACTTGTGGCAATGAGTTGCAGAGTGGAGGAAAAAGGTTTAGTATCGTGATCTAGGGCAATGAGGAAAGGCTGAGCCAGTGAAACTAACTGCTATGTGTACAACATTAGTTTCCATAAATGTTGCACGTGGCAAAAAAGAGATCCAAAAGAAATTTGCTCACCGCCACCCTTTGGTATCTGTCCTTAAGGAACGAAGACAGTAGTTTCAAAGCCCTACCTGAGATGCCAAATTCTTGTAGGAGATCAGCCAGCAGAGATGGGGAAATGGTGTCAAAGGTCACAGACCGATCCAACCGGATCAACGCTGCGCCCTGCCACAAGCCACCTAACTCTGTAGGTTGCCAATACCAGCGCGGTTTTGGTTCTGTGATCTTTACGGAACCCGAACTATCACATGTCCAGCCAGCTCTGCTGTTCCCCATACGCCATTAAGTGGCTATTAAGATGTTTTTTCAAGTTCTTGGCAGGAACTGGGAGTAGAGAGAGAAAGGTTGGATGTTTTTAAGGTCGTTTTGGTCCAGGTTGGGCTACTTGAGAAGAGGCTTCACTACTGCTTCTTCCAGTCAATGGTGGCTCCCAGAAGAAATGACTTCCTTCATTATGGATGAAAGGGGGTGCGCACCACACTAGCCACAGTGTAGAGGATTTTAGGAGTGCAAGGTTCCAGGAGAGAGCCAGACTTAGTGTTAAGAAGGTGCTGCTTCATGAGTTCAGGTGACTGCAGCTCTTTGCTTAAGAGCAGCAAACTATCCGCTACTGCTTTTAATTCTTCTAACTCTTCCTAAATATTACCAATTTGTGCTCAAAAGAACTCTGCAAGTTGATTGGCTAGCTCTTGTGAGCCTGCAGCTTTAGAGGGAACCAACGGGGTGGATAGCTGCTGAATAATTCTAGAGTTCTTTAGAATTACAGGTAGCCTCATTTAAGTTGGTACAGTTGTTAGATTATTCCTCTGTAAGTGCTACCTGATATTCTCTGATCATTGTCCTAAAAGCAGACCCTTACCTTAATTTGTTGATTAAAAGGAGCACAAAAGTCCGCTAACTACCGCTCGGTGATGTGGTCGGTAACAACTCGGTCACCTTTGTATAAGAGCTCGTTTGGATAGTTCAACTGTTGCTGGCAGGTACGGCTAAGTTAATTCATTACACTTGAGGCGCATTCATTTACACTTCCTCATATCACATTGGTGTTGATTTTCACCACTTGACTGCCGCTCGGAAACGCGGCCGATAGTCAGTTCAAAAGTGAACTTAACTACATGTAGGATTGGCAGCAACACGCTAGTGCCAATTAAGCAGTGGACATAGCTTGACTGCCGCTCGGAGATACAACCTATAGTCCGCTAAATTGTTAAGCTTCAGTTGTAAACAATAACACTGTGTAGGATTTGCCACTAACACATGGGTGTTAACCCGTTGGCTGCTGCCGACTGCTACACTACCTCGCTGGTGCTCCTGTCGGCCAATGGCCGACGCGCCCGTTTTTTAAAACGGCCGCAAAAATGCGGAAGCGGTCAACGGGTTAATTACCGATCACTACTGAAGTTCCTTCGTAAGATAAATCCACACCCCTTTGAATTAAAAGATATTCACTACAAACAATCCTAGTTTGTAAATAAATCCATATAAAACATACTTCGTGACTTACTTCAGAGTAATGTCCTTTTCCCTTTAAGTGCTGTAATAATAATCCATTCTGAATGCACGAAAATCTTTTCTTGTAAAGTCCTCTTGCACGTGTGAATTCTTTCCAGGGTTAAGCTAGAGCCCTCGTCGCCATTGTTGTGTTGCATAAATCACTGACAAGTGATTAAATAATTAAGGAAACTTTATTGTAGCTTAACCCTCAAACAGCAGGGAACAGTAGAGGCTTCTGCAGAACCAGTTCTTTCAATAATGCAAGCAGCCGTTCATAACAGTTTAACAGAACATCAACAGTGTTTAAACAATAATAGTATATACTTACGTTGTGGTAACCTCGAGGGGACGCGAGATAGAATACCCAAGCGCTCGAGCCCAGCTCGAGAGACAACTTAGCTTCACTGATTTTCTTCTCTTCTATAGATTTTTATCTTTAGTTCTTTGCAGTGTGGAGCCTAGAGCCACGCTCAAGTATTCAATTTGTGTGGTGGCCCACTGGATCGGGGTAAGCTACTTAAGCTATGTTTCTAGCTGATGCGGGCGGAATATTAAGAATCACTGATTTTGTGAGGTTATTTTTGAACCCTTACACAGTCTGATATATTGCAAATTTGATCAGGAGCTGAGGGAAGGGATGAGTGTTGGTCCGTGAGGGACACCAGGATGTAATCTGCAAACCTAGTTAATTCAATGTTCTGCATCCCGAATCGGATGCCCTGTATCTGAGGGTTATCCCTGATCCTTTGGGCCAGTGGTTCTACCGTCACCGTGATAGTGCGGGCATCCGTGCCATGTTCCTCTTCTGATTTGTAGCCAGCCCAAGAGTTTCGTGTTTTAACTGGATTCAGGCTTGGGGGTCTTCTAGCCTGCTAGCAGCCAGTTCAAAATGAGTTGCCGAAGCCCGTCTTGCTGATGATTTCAGCCATAACGTCCCAGTCCACCTGCTTGAATGCTTTCTCAACATCGAGTGATACCAGGACCAATTTGTTTGGCCCCTGTCCTGACTAGATCAATCTGAGGTTTCTTGGTGTTGGCACTTGCTTGTAGTCCCATGATGAAGCCTGCTTGATACGGGTGGATGATTTTCTCCATCACCCCTCGAAAGGCACATGAAGGAGATTTTGGTGAAAATCATAACCATTCAGGAAGGATAGGGGGCAGTAGGAGCTGCAGAGACTGGGATCCTTCCTGAGCTTAAGTATAAGCAAAATTGTAGATTCTGCCATGAAGGGTAGGACACATCCTTCATGGATCATCTCCAGGTTAAGTTTATGCAAGATTAGCAGCAATGTGGGAGCAAAACATTTATAAAAATACCCTGAAAAGCTGTCCGTACCCGGGTCAGTCCAGCTCTTGTGTAGGGCGATCGCGCCGAAGATCTTTTCTTTGGCTAGTGGTTTGTCTAGCTTATCTCTGCCCCTACCTGTTATCCTGGGGAGCACTATCCCTCCACATAGGACTTTCTCTCTTGAGGGTAGGAGGTGGGGTCTTGTGCAAAGATGAAACATTCTGCCATGTCCCAGTCAAGTGTGTGGAATCACCCTTCCATCCCTTAATTTCTGTTATTGTATCGAGCTTGCTTAGCCCTAGAGAGGTATGCCAATAGCTTGCCTGACTTTTTGCCACAGTTGTAGAGCTTATTGTCTAACTTTGTAAAAAGTAGACGGCCTTGTCCATCTCAAGTTCCTGAACTGACCTCAAGCTATGACCATTTTCCTCCAGATTTTTTTAAGGGCGCACATGTATGCTCACCCTCTAGAGCCTTCAAATTGGAGAGAAGTTTCTGTCTCAGTTCCTCCCTCAAATTCTTAAGTTAGGCTGCCCCAGTAATAAAGCAGCCAAGGATGACTGCTTTGAGGGCGTCCCACTTGGTGGCTACCATCGTGTCGTCCGTAAAGTGCTGCTCTATGTATTTCTAATGTTTTTGTGGATATTGTTGACTATTATGGGTTCCTCTGAAGATCTTCTCTGAGTCTCCAAGATGACCCAGACTTCGCGCCCATCTGATAATGCTGGGAGGAGTTTGTGGCTGGGCCGTGATCGGACAAAGTCAGCGGGCCTGCACCACCTCTGTTCAATTGGACAGGAGTCTCTTGTCTACCAGGATATACTCCAATTGTGCATATGTTTTTTATGAGCACCAGAGAAGTGGGATTAGCCTCTTCCCAGTGGGTGTCCATGCCCCCAGACGTCTATAAAGGTCCACCTCCTCCATCGTGGTTGTACCCGTGGGTGTGCCACCTGCCTATTGTTTTGTTCCAAAGTAAATTGAGGTCACCCTGAAGGATGATTGGAGCTGAGGACCATGCAATCAGGGAATGTAATGTCAGTGAGAAAGTGTTCTTGGTCTAGGTTGGAGCAGTACACTGCTGCTACTATCAGGGGTGTTCCCAAGGGCAATCCAGCGTCCCATCTAGTCTAGGCAGACCTTCTCCACACTTAACAGACATTGCGATTGTACCATTTTTTTACCCCCTTCTGTCATCCTCTCTCCTGAAGGAAAGTAGTAGGGGATAGTGTTTGGACCTCCGTCGTGACCAGTCTTGTTGCAGGTGGTGGGTCTCTTGGAGTAGCACATGGTCAGTGGGAAGACTAATCAGTTCTTGCAGTGTAAAGCGCCATTTGAGAGAGTTGTTTAGGTCCCTCACGTTATATATTACCACCCATAATTTGTCGACATGGCTATTTAGAGTCTGCTTGCCTGCTTCTGCTTCCTTAGTCCAAGCTGCTAGTGTCCTGAGTGTGTATGCGACTTGTCATCCTCTCCCTCCCTGACCCCTGTTCCTACCAAACTCCTCCAGCCAAACATAACTACTGAACCTAGCAAACTGGATAACTAATAAACTTGTGGACTGAAATTGTAACCATGTCTACCTCCCGGCCACAATTGGGGTAACTGCACTCCTCCTGCTTCTGCATCAGGTTTTTTGGGCATTTGGTAACGTTACCTCTTCCCCCCCTGATGTGGGTCTGTGTCTCTAAGCTGTGGAGAGAGGTCCCTCAGCCAGCACATCTATACCTCCCAATTCTTGTCAGTGCAACTCCCTGTGTCCGGGGACTACGGGCCACCTGTAGTTATTGCTGGGGTTTCGCAGAGTGCGTTTCAGGCTGGCTCGTGGCAGGGGAGCCACTACGCAGCTGATGCACCTGCTCGAGGGCTGCTTTGCATTCCTCTGAGATATCCGTCTTGCTTTGTGTGAGAGTAGTTTTCAGATCAGGCTATGGGGGTCTCAAGCGCTCATATGAGCTGTTTTGGCTCTCATACGGTTGTGGAAGTTATAGGATCTGATAGATTCCTTACCTTAGAATATCCCCAGGCGTCAGACTGGATCCGGAATTTTTTTGCGTAGCAGTACCCATGCGCGTCGGTAGGCGTCGTCCACGGCTCCGCGTCCGTCGTCGGCGTCGTGGGCGCTGTGATGATGTCGTCTGAGTACTTAGACGCCGCCTCCGCACGCTGACGTCAGTTCTTCCTTTTTTACCACGCCAGCAAGCGCAGATCCGGACAAAGTTGTTCCCTAGTCAATTTTTGACTAACTTTTTACGATCCTTTTTGATTTACTTTCTAAGTCTCTCGACTCCGACGGTGCCGGTGGGGATGCCCGGGTTCAAGCCCTGCGCCGACTGCAACTGACTGATATCGGTTACCGACCCCCATCGCCGGTGCCTGCACTGTCTAGGCCCGGACCACGACAGGTCCTGCTCCGACTGCCGGGCCCTGACGTCTAAAGCTAGACTGGAGCTGTCCCGTAAGCGACTCGCGCTTCGGCAGTCCGCCCTGCGCCGCTCGAGGTCCCGGTCCGGAAGGAGGTCGAGGGACCGGTCGCGGGGCCAGAGTCGCCACAGTTCCGGGAGTCGTCATCGGTCTTCGGGTTCGGGTAAGAGGCACAAGAAGTCGAAGAGGCACCATCTCTCTTCTGACTTCCCCCAGACGCTCGCGCGATGCGGCCGGGGGTTCGGGCGACACCGCCGGAGCCGCAGGCGTTTCGGCCTGCTCCATACCCGCCGGTCCCTGGGCAGCACGCGACGCCGGAGGAGATCGAGGCCTTCCTCTCTGCCATGAGGTCGCTCACTCCTCTGTCTGGTTCCGCGGCGCCTTCGGGCCAAGCGGCCCCGACTGGGTCCCCCAGCGGGCCGGGTGCTTCGGCCCTGGCGCTGCCGGCGACTTCGGTCCTGACGCCCGGGGCCCCACTGGATCCGGCTCCGGATCCGGGTCGCCGCCGGTCGACCTCGCCTGCGCCGACCCCAAGGGTGTCGCCCCCGGTGCCGTCCCAGGACGACGGCCTCCCTGGTCCTACCCTCTATTCGGGTCCGGCGTCGGAGCGGCGCCATATTCGACGCCGCTAGGAGATTTTTACTTCTACGACCCGGCCCCATCCTCTGAGCCTCGGTACCAGGCGATGGGTGACGTGGGAGATTGGGAGGGGTCTGAGGACCCTCTGGCACGTGAGTGTCAATCTTCTGCGGACTGGACAGGAGAGCTTGGGGAGGCCAGTGGTCTGGACACTTCGCCCGACACTGGTTTTGTCTCCCCGCCTAGCGTGGCTACGGAGGAGGGGGCTGCTTATAGCGTGGTGCTGATGAGGGCGGCCAAGGCCTTGGGCCTTGAGCTCCCCGTCGCGGCAGTGAGGACTAACCTACTCACTGAGGTCCTTAAACCGCAGTCAAGCTCGGCCGAGCCTCTGCTGCCGTTTAATGAGGCCTTGTCAGACGTTCTTCTGGGCGCTTGGTACAAGCCCGCTACAGGTCAGCCTGTGGATAGGCACGTGGCCAGGGGCCACCGCCCGGCTCCGGGCGACCCTGGCTTTCTGTCTACCCACCCCACCCCCGAGAGCCTGGTTATCCAGGCCTCTAATTCCCAGACAGCATTCCCGGAGGCTCCCCCCGATCGGGAATCCAAGAGGTACGAGCAATACGGGAAGAAAGTATTCTCCTCCCTGAGTTTAGGATTGCGGTCAGTCAACACCGCATGCCTCTTGGGCCGCTACACCCACTCTCTGTGGGATACGGTCGCGGATGTGCTGCCAGAATGCCCGGTGGAGGTCTGGGCTAAACTCGGCCAAGCCCTTGTGGAGGGTCGAGATGCGGTGCGTAATTCCATCCGGTGTGGGCTGGACACTACTGACTCACTGGGCAGAGCGATGGCAACAACGGTGGCGATTCGTTGCCACGCCTGGTTGAGGTCCGCCAACTTCTCGGCTGATGTCAAAAACACACTTATGGACATGCCGTTCGATGGCCGTCTCCTCTTTGGCGACAAGGCAGACAATGCGTTTGAGCGCTTTAAGGACTCTAGGTCTACGGCCAAGTCCTTGGGCCTCTCGGCCCCGCGCCAGCAAACGGCTGCCTTTCGCCCCTTTCATGGCCAAGGAAGGGGCGCCCCCACACGTCCTGCCAGCCACGGGCCGCAGACTACCATCCAGCGCGGTGGTGGATGTGGAAACCACCGTGGCGGCGGTCGGGGACAACGGCAAGGCCAGTCCACACCTACCCCTGCAGCATCCGCCTCAAAACCCTCCTAGTCCGAGCTTTCAGGCCCATGTGACGCCAGTGGGGGGCAGGGATCGCCATCACCACCACCACTGGCGCACTGTCACATCGGACAGGTGGGTGCTGCAAATCGTCCGAAGGGGCTACTCCCTCCCCTTCGAGGCATCCCCTCCAGCCATGCCACCGCAGTACCACCGCATGTCGGGGGATCACTTGAAAATTCTGCAAGAGGAAGTTGCGGCCCTCTTGGCCAAGGGGGCCATCGAGAGCGTTCCTGGGCCAGAAGTAGGGTGGGATTGTTACTCCCACTACTTTCTGGTACCCAAGAAGGGCAAAGGGGGCCTACGCCCTACATTGGACCTACGGAACATCAACGGCTTCCTCCGGAAGGAGATGTTCAAGATGCTGAAATTGGCTCAGGTCTTAGCTGCCCTAGACCCTGGAGACTGGATGGTAACGTTGGACTTGCAGGACGCTTATTTTCACATCCCCGTCCTGCTGGCCCACCGGCGTTACCTGCGGTTCACGGTAGGCCATGAGCACTTTCAGTTTACCGTGCTCCCCTTCGGCCTTACCAGCGCCCCACGGTTGTTCACGAAAGTAATGGCGGTGGTCGCAGTTTATCTGTGCAGGTTAGGGGTTTCAGTCTTCCTCTACCTCGACGACTGGTTGTTGAAGGCGGGCTCGCCTCAGACAGTCGTCAGCCACCTCCAGACTACGGCCGCCATCCTGCACCTGCATCAATGTGCCGAAGTCACACCTGTGTCCCTCTCCGAAGCTCCTCTTCAAAGGAGCGGTTCTGGACTCTGCGCAGTTTCGGGTTTATCCTCCGGAACAGCGGGTTTGGGATATTCAGGCTCTGATTCCGATCTTTCAGCCATTATCCCGAGTCTCGGTCAGGTTGACGCTGCGACTTCTGGGGCTGATGGCCTTCTGCATCCTTCTGGTGCATCACGCCCGGTGGCGGATGCGGGCTCTGCAGTGGGACCTGAAGTTTCAGTGGGCCCAGCATCCTGGCAACTTGTCCGACCATGTTTTGATCTCGGAGGGCACTGCAAGACAGTTGCAGTGGTGGCTCACGGACCGCTAGTGGGTCAGCGGAAGATCCCTCTCCCTACCCCAACCGGAGCACGTAGTTGTAACGGACGCGTCCCACCAGGGCTGGGGGGGGGGGCACATGGGAGAGGCGGAGATCAGAGGCCTCTGGCCTCCGGCGGAGTCCCAGCTCCATATCAACCTTCTGGGGCTGCTGGCGATCCGTCTTGCACTGAAGACATTCCTCCCCTCTGTCCGGGGGAGTGTAGTGCAGGTGTTCACGGACAACACCACCACCATGTGGTACTGTAACAAACAGGACGGGGTGGGGTTGTGGACCCTATGCCAGGAGGCTCTGCGCCTCTGGCAGTGGCTGGAACATCAGGGCGTGTCCCTGGTGGTTCGGTTCCCTGAACGCCAGGGCGGACAAACTCAGCCGTTGGTGCACGATGGATCACGAATGGCGTCTGAACTCGGACGTGGCGCAAGGCCTCTTTCAGCAGTGGGGAGATCCTTGGTTAGATCTATTCGCCACAGAAGAGAACTCGCAATGTCATCAGTTCTGCGTGTTGGAATTTCCAAGGCAGCACTCGCTCGGAGACGCTTTTCGTTGCAAGTGGAGTTGCGGTCTGTTGTACGCCTTTCCGCCTATACCACTTCTGCCCAGAGTGCTGAAGAAGATCAGGCACGACCGGGCCCAGGTTATCCTTGTGGCTCCGGACTGGGCACGAAGATATTGGTATCCAGAGATACTCGGCATGTCTGTCGATCCCCCAATTCGTCTGCCTCTTCAAGAGGACCTTCTGTCGCAGCAGCAGGGGACGATACTCCACCTGAACCTGTCCAGTCTCCACCTCCATGCGGCGACAGTTGAGGCCATTTGACTTGCCTCCTGAAGTTTGTAATGTGATTCTGGCAGCCAGGCGTCCCTCCACAAAGTCGGTATACGCCTGCAAGTGGAACAGATTTGTGGCATGGTGCACAGCAAAGGCTGTGGATCCACTCTCTTCCCCTCTTTCTGAGGTTCTCCTCTTCCTTCTTTCTCTTGCCCAGCAGGGCTCTGCTCTGGGCACTATCAAGGGCTACCTTTCTGCCCTTTCCGCCTTCCTAAGACTACCTGATCAGCCTTCTTTGTTCAATCCCCGATTGTTAATAGATTCTTGAAGGGCATCACTCATATGTTCCCCCCCTGTTCCTTTCGTGATGCCCCAGTGGGACTTGAACCTGGTTCTAACTTAACTGATGTGCTCTCCTTTTGAGCCGCTTCATAACTGTCCTCTCAGTCTTCTTAAACTTAAGACTGCTGTCCTGGTTGCCATCACCTCTGCCAGGAGAGTGAGTGAGCGCCAGGCTCTTTCCTCTAAACCTCCTTTCCATCAATCCGGACAAGGTTGTGTTGCGGACAAGACCCTCTTTCCGGCCAAAGGTAGTCACAGCCTTCCACATCGGGCAGTCCATCACCATGCCCACCTTCTTTCCGCCTCCGCATCCCTCAAAAGAGGAAGAGACTCCACCGTCTGGACCCAAAACGTGCGCTCTCATACTATCTGGATCGCACACGCCAGTTCCGGGTGGATGACCAACTCTTTGTTGGTTACGTGGGCGCTAAGAAAGGACGGGCGGTGCACAAAAGGACCATCTCTCGGTGGATCGTGTTGTGCATCCAGGTGTGCTACTCTTTGGCTAAAAAGGAACCTCCTGTTGGGCTGAGGTCCCATTCCACTCGGGCCTCGGCAACGACTACTGCCCTGGGCCGAGGAGTCCCCTTGCAGGACATTTGTCAGGCAGCTACGTGGGCCTCGCTGCACACGTTCGAAAGACACTACTGCCTGGACAGCCAATTCCGGAGGGATTGCATCTTCGGCCGTTCCTTCCTCCAGGACTTTCTGGTGTGATTATTGGTTCGCAGACCCACCACCGGGGGTGGTATTGCTGGGGTATCTATTGTAAGGTAAGGAATCTATCACTAACGTGTCTTTCAGATGCACAAGTTACTACTTGTGTAGCGATATATCTGTAAGAGACATTAGTTAGTGATAGATTCCTTACCGACCCACCCATCCTCCCCGTTCTGCGAACCAATATCTAGGGTTAAGGTCATCTCCTTTCAGGGCCCTAGTTTCATGGCACCAGTGTTGGTTTTTATCATGGCTCTGCGTTTCTGGCGCGAAAACCTGTGTATAAGAACTGACGCCAGCGCACCGAGGCGGCGTCTAAGTACTCCGACGTCATCACGGCGCCCACAACGACGATGACGACGGACGTGGAGCCGCGGACGACGCCTTACGACGCGCATGGGTACTGCTACGCAAAACATTTCCGGATCCAGTCTGACGCCTGGGGATATTCTAAGGTAAGGAATCTATCACTAAATAATGTCTCTTACAGATATATTGTTACACAAGTAGTAACTTGTGCAATAGGCATGCTTTTGCAATTGATTTCGTTGGCCATATCTTGCTCATCCAGTTTAGGTGGAGATGTAAAGGGTGTCCCCACTGGTATCCAACTTTGTGGTCCTTTATAAAGATGGTAACGGGTGAAAGGCCCTGCCTTCAGCTGACGAGATCGTAGAAACCTCTTGAAAAGTTTGAAGCGAGTTTCCTATTTAGCTGATGGGCCTCCCACTCTTGCCACTTGAGAGACCCTCCTTATCCGCTTGGTCGTGGAAGCAGACTAGGATGTCGGGCCCGAGCTTAAGTTTTGAGATATCGGCCTGCTCTATGTGTACGGTCAAAGTGGCGCCGCTCCGGTCTGTGGTCAGTTAGTAGTGTTTTGACAAGACACTGGATGTATTGTCCAATTTCTTTCCCTTCTCTCCTGGGTGGGACGTCTCTTATGCGTAGGTTAGATTATCTGAACCTGTTCTCCAAGTTTTCCTGTTTTTCTTGCATCTGTATTGCTTGGTCTTGCAGGCCTATCTATTGCGCTGTGCGGTCCAAGTAACGTCTGTCCTGTGCAGACTCAAGATAGTTTACTCTTTGGCCCATGTCATCCGGATCTCTCCAGACTTCTGTGCAGAAAGATTTAAAACCGAGCGTATTTCTGTCATCAAGTCCTTAAACATTTGAGTCATAAAGAACTTGGTGATCTTTTCATTTTCGTTGGGGGGGTGGGGGGGGGGGTTCTTGGTGCAGTCCTGCTGTTCTTGGGGTTGCAGTTTGGCTGTCCTCACCCCTCGCCCTCACATTTGCTGTTGGAGGAGCTTGTCTAGAGGAGGCATAACGCTTTTTCTCAGCTCTTTCCCGGCGGCAATACCCCAACCTCTTTGATGCACCGTTGTCCTGGGACTCTGTTGGGTGGCTGGACTTTAGGAAGATGGCAGCTGGGCTCCTTGTGTCCTTGAACTCCAGCTACCGGGGGTCACCACCCCTGCTATGAATTGGAGGTGGGGATGGTGGGGAAAGAAAGATGCTGCCCAGTCACGTCATAATGGTCTCCTACTCTCCTCTGCCAGTGTTGGATTCCAGGGCGGGCAGCTCATGTCCCTGTTGCTATTGGTCAGACTCTGTGGCCCTTTCCTGCACCTAGGTGTGTTGCCCAGTTCTTCTCCTCATTCCTGCCCTCTAGGTCCTGCTCTACTGCTCCGTGAGGACTCGCTGGTCGTTGCAGACTGCTTCTGAGTTCCTAACGCACCGCATCCCAGGCTCTTGAAGGGAATCTCATTCAAGCCACCGATGTGCTCCATGTGTGGGCGATTTCTCCTGCTCCGCTCATCCTGAGGCCTGCCGTTACTTTTGGGTCTATAGACAGTCATGCCTGGCTTTAAGAAAGCGGCTCCTAGGAACTCACGAGGGCTGCTCTCGCCTGGCATCTTGTCTCCACCGGCCTCCATTTAATTTGTCGTCCAGCCGGCATGCCAGGCTACATCACGTTCTGTCTTGATCAGGGGAGGGGTGGGTAGGTGTTATAAGGTCTTTCCTACTCTTCTGTCTTTCCACCCTGTCTTCCTGCTGTTCAGCCTATGTTGTGTGTGGAATGTGATGACTGCATAGAATGTTGGGTGTAGGAGGTTAGGCAGTTGGTGTCAGCAGGCTGAGCAGTAAGGACTCCACTCCTGGTGGGGTGTACTTTATGCTTAATTACCATCTTGGCTCTACCTTAAACTTAATTAAAAATAAAGATATTATTTTGAACCTACAACCAGTCTTCCTGAAGATTCATATTTGCAACAGTTGGCTTATACATTTCCAAGGACCCGACCGTCTCTGGGCTGCTGTTTCCCAGCTTCATCTTGCAGCCATGCCTCAAAGTCCGCGCGACCCCATATCACCTTCGGGACTATCACTGGGGCATCAGGTGCCCCCCCTCCCCCCCCCCTCTTGGCTTGGACACCACTGTTGGTGCTGGCAGGGAGATCTAAGACCTGCATTAGGGGCAGAGTACCACACCTACACGCCCATTGCCATCTTGGGATTGTCCATGACCCCACTATTTTGAGTTTTAGCCTGGCATGTTGCAGGGTTCTTCTTTAAGCCCTTCCATATTGAATGTTCATGTGACTACCCTGGCACACCTGATTCTGAATCATTTTCATGCCCTACATAAATGGTTTGCAATTCAGTTAGAAGACCCCTCAGGTTATAATAATAAAGTCCGTTTAAAAAAAAAAACTGCTTCTAACATTGCTTTTTGGATGCAACTCTATGCTCTGGACAAGAAACTGTTTTTAGGGCTCGGACTCCTCCCCACTGTAAGTGGGGGAGGAGTTTCGAGATCCTAATGTTATAAGAAAAAAAAGTAGTAGTATCCTTAGGGCCTTGGCGAGAGGAATTCCACACATTCCTTAGCGTTTTCTGTCATCTGGCCAGTGATTCGTCTTCCTTGTGTTTTCGTTTTAATAGGCTTGAAGTGATAGGGTAAATGTAGTTTTGTTCCGCCATTTTGGGCATATTTCGTTCGTGCTCGCGCAAAGAAGTACATTAATTATAATTAGGAGCTGTCAGGGTGCCTCCGTAAGTGAATCCAGATGTCCGGGCACGTTCACCATTCAGCAGCGCTCAGCGCGCAGCTCCCTTTGTTTGATTTCGTAGTCGTTTTAGTTAAGCAGCTTGAAAAAATTTCACAGTGCACTTTCGTTTAAGTACGACTTCAGGCAACAGTGTGCCTTTGTTAATTGTATTCACAGTATTATTTTATTTGTTTCTTCTCCAAATAATGCGTGCCATGATAGTGCTTTCCCCGGTGAAATGTAAAATTAATATTACGTATGGATCTGTTTCACTTCGCAACACACAGCAACCCTTTAGCTACCCTCATGCATTCTGCAAATGCATACATATTGTACCAAATAATGTGTTGCAAGATAACACTCACTGAAAACAATTTGAGCATGATAAACCAACCATCTCTTCTAAAAGCCTGGTATGACTAGACCGCTACCTTTCACCAGCCAGAATTGCCTATATGCGTGCGGTTTCCAAGCCAGGTTTATACTGACATTGCGGCCAAACAAATGACAGCAGAACACATTATGATCTGCAGGAAACAAGTCTAGCCCACGATAATCAGCGCATTCGTAAACAAACAATATATGAAACACAAAGTATAATCCTGGTATAGGTGACTCGGGAAGTCAAAATAGAAGAGCTCAACACAGATGCGAACTGTTAAGACCCATCCTCACAAGCACCTTGTGCAAAACGAGGCTAACACGATATTTAATTATGCATGTAACTTGCGTTTCCGAGAGGGGAGTGCGCGCGCAAGCCTCCACTGATCTACTGCTTCCGATGGTGTCTGCCATCTGTGCTGTGTAAATCAAGGCTCAGACAACAGGCAACGCGGGAGGGGGCACCTCTGTAAACATTACGTGCTGGATGAGGCAGCCACATCCAATGTGGAGGAGGAGCCCCACCTCTGTAAACAGAACGTAAATGAGGCTACCGCAAACCAACGGAGAGAAATGAAGGACCCTTCTTAACCCCCAATATTTTAAACACTGTGTTTAAAGGGTGCATATGCAAAACCTACCAGGAGGGATAATCCTGAGCCGGTAATCTCAAGGCTCCCAAGCGAACATACTGTGCACGGCACCCGTCTGTCGTTTACGTTAAAGAGCAGCGCTACGGTGCTGTTGGGGGCAGAGTGCTGTTGAGTGCAGAGTGCTGTGTGCTGTTGAGTGCAGAGTGCAGAGTGCTGTTGAGTGCAGAGTGCTGTGTGCTGTTGAGTGCAGAGTGCTGTGTGCTGTTGAGTGCAGAGTGCTGTGTGCTGTTGAGTGCAGAGTGCTGTGTGCTGTTGAGTGCAGAGTGGTGTGTGCTGTTGGGTGCAGAGTGCAGTGCTGTGTGCTGTTGAGTGCTGGTTGCTGTTGAGTGCTGGTTGCTGTTGAGTGCTGGTTGCTGTTGAGGGCAGAGCGCTGTTGAGGGCAGAGCGCTGTTGAGGGCAGAGCGCTGTTGAGGGCAGAGCGCTGTTGAGGGCAGTTGAGGGCAGTTGAGGGCAGTTGAGGGCAGTTGAGGGCAGTTGAGGGCAGTTGAGGGCAGTTGAGGGCAGTTGAGGGCAGTTGAGGGCAGTTGAGGCCAGAGTGCTGTTGAGGCCAGAGTGCTGTTGAGGCCAGAGTGCTGTTGAGGCCAGAGTGCTGTTGAGGCCAGAGTGCTGTTGAGGCCAGAGTGCTGTTGAGGCCAGAGTGCTGTTGAGGCCAGAGTGCTGTTGAGGCCAGAGTGCTGTTGAGGCCAGAGTGCTGTTGAGGCCAGAGTGCTGTTGAGGCCAGAGTGCTGTTGAGGGCTGTTGAGGGCTGTTGAGGGCTGTTGAGGGCTGTTGAGGGCTGTTGAGGGCGGCAGAGTGCTGTTGAGGGCGGCAGAGTGCTGTTGAGGGCGGCAGAGTGCTGTTGAGGGCGGCAGAGTGCTGTTGAGGGCGGCAGAGTGCTGTTGAGGGCGGCAGAGTGCTGTTGAGGGCGGCAGAGTGCTGTTGAGGGCGGCAGAGTGCTGTTGAGGGCGGCAGAGGGCCGAGTGCCGCAGAGGGCCGAGTGCCGCAGAGGGCCGAGTGCCGCAGAGTGTGTGACTATGTGACAGTGTGTGACTATGCAGGGTGACATTGGGAGTGTGCGGGTGAGCAGTGTGTGAATGTTACGGGGCAGTGTGTGAGTGTGCAGAAAACACCACACACACATACACCACACACACATAACGCACACACAAACCACACACCTCAGTCTCTCAACACCACACACTTGTCACCACTCAACACAACACACTCACCACCACACTCACTCCCCAGGCTCACCCCCACAGACTCACCAGCACACACTCACCTGCACACAGAAAACAACACACACAACAACACACCCCCAGCCGTCAATGAATGCTTTCACCATGCACAAACACCAACAGCCATCATCCATCTGTGCACGCTTTTACCAAGCACACACCCACCAGCCGTCAGTGCACCCTTCCACCAGGCACACACACCTCCAGCCGGCAGTGCACTTTTCCACCAAGCAATCGCAGTATGGTACACTTTACTTTTAAACATATTCATATAAAGCACAGCATGCCACCATTGGTAAAATTACAATTCAACCAACATACTTCCACTACACACCACATGCACACACTCCATAACACATGGCAAAAAGACATTGGCATTTACAATGCCATTAGCTCAAACTCAAATAAATCCGAGCCCGATTGCATTTCTAATGCTTGTTTACTATAGTAGGCTCTCAGGACTTAAAGCTGGTGGCCCATAGATGTACATGTCCCTCTAATGTTCCTGTCTGGAGTGTTAAAAAAATGTTGGCATTGATGGCATTCTTTCTTTTAGACAAAAAGTTAACACTATTGCATTTATTTTGTTTCTGTAAGAAGGTGAGTTGGTACTGTGGTTATAAATGCAGTTGTACTTCTGAGATCTCTGACACTGGCTGGTCTGGTCTTTTCCCAAAAAAGAAACTTAAGATACTTTTGCACACTGGAGTTGACCAGATTTGTACTACAGCCTTTTAGAAGTTTATGGAACTAAGGAAAGTGGCATGGCTCATGTCTGTTCATTCCTAAAGGTCCCTGTGCTAAGGTGCCTTTTGTGCACAGGAGTTGGTGGTTCCTTCAAGGTGTTCTTTTGTACAGTGCTTGTACAGTACCTTGACTGTCTGCATACATAAGTAGAGTGGGCTGTTTGTAAAAAGGACCTATGCTTGTTTGCCGTTGTTCTGAGATAAACTTACTTTGAAGCGGTCTTCCACGCCTCCAGAAACTGAGAGAAATATGTTTCCATGCCTTTCTTTACTGAAGAAGACCCAGACTAAATCACACGGCATAGCCCCCTCTGCCATTATTTGGAAATATACCTAATATTGTATTACTCTGTTCCTGATCTACGTTTTCTCTGCTCTCCTTGAAAGTCCTTGTGCTCCTGCAGTTAAAATTAAGAACTGCAATTCCCAAATCACAGCTCGTAGTAAATTATTTCTTGGTCAAACTTCTAGTCTTAGAGCTCATGGGAAAACATATTGGTTCAAACGTGGTTAAAGGGTGGGTGGGAGACATTGGATTTTGTCCATTCTCATTGTTACTTCTTCCAAGCCTCATATGACCTAAGATTCTGTGGAGGGTATTGGAAGTTTAAGGAGTGTAAGGGTAGAGATGGAGGAAGTTGGAGAGGAGAGGGAGCAGGTGTAGTGGAAGGGGCCCCTGGTCCTTAAGCCAATCCAGCACTTTGGTGGCTTAATTAAGAGTGGGTGGGGATGTGTGCTTGGCAGAAATTGAGTGTGATGGGAAGGAGGGAACATGGAAGGAAGTTCTATGGAGGTGACGGTGGGTGGTGCGTCTGTGGATCTTCTCCTCTGTCCATCACTGGAATTTTCTTTCCTTAAAACTATGGGCAGAGGTGGAAGAGGGCATAGTTTATTGAAGAGTTTAAGTAGATGTAGGCAGAGTGGCAGGAAAAATGGATTGACTACAAAGATAGACTACCACCAGCTCTAGTTATTGGGGTTTGGGTGGAAGGTGTGACAAAATAGCTATATTTTAGCATGTAACTAAAATTCATTCAGACATTTAACGTTCTGCTCCCTCCTACATGGTTCCCTTCATAAACTGCCCTGACATCCACTTAATCTAGTCCCACCATATACATTACGTATAGTACAGGAAAGAGTCACTGAAATGAGTAATGTTAATTCAGCCCAGTGGTATAGATGTTTGCGCACATTGTCTGATTCATTTGGAGTTGGGCATTATCTCCTATATGGTGTTACGCAATTTTAAAGCACAGTCATCCTTTGTCACTTGTTACGATGAGCTGTCATTAGCATGGACACATGCAGGAGTTAACTTTGTTGTGAGGCACCTCAACCAGAATTATCTAGTATGTTTGGTGTTCAAGGAATCTAACACAAATCTGCTAATGTCTCTTCTTATTGTCTTATGAAATGTATTATTATTATTATAAATATATATTGAAAATGGAAATAAAATGTGCCTTGGCATGTAACTTAGATTGCATGAATTAACAATGTCTAGCCTGCAGTTCTAGCTTGTATGTATAGTTGATCGCTTCTCCTTTTTTGTATGTAGATGCCAATGAGGCTGGTGCCTAGCTACATTCAGAGGCCAGACTACGCTGATCATCCTTTAGGTATGGGATCAGATTTTTGTCTTGCACTTACAGAATGAAGTTGTTGTCATAGCTTTGCATTCTGGCTCTCCTAGAAAGTGTTGCTTTTGCACCGAAATATTGCACAAATCTTTTTTTTACTAAGTGATGTACCCTCAGTTCTGATCAGATAGAGCATATATGTATCCAAATGTAATTTTCCAATAAAGAAATCCTACAGTAATCTGGGAATGGAATTCTTTGGGTACGCAGTATGTTAAAGGAGGATATCATCTGCATGCAGTGATGTCCTTTTATGCCCATCGGGCCTCCAACGCAACCCACTAATCAATGGATTTCTGCTAAACCAACATGCCAGTGATTGATTGAATTAAACTGTTCAACAAAGACTCCAGCAGTAGCTCTTCTGCCCCTAGTCCTGAGACATCATTCATTGTCTTTCATCCTAGCTTCCTCGGCCAGGCATTTTCTGACCTTATCATACATTTGTATTCCCATGTGATGTGTTGTCATTGCACCTGTGGCCATGTCCCAATACTCTTTCCTTTTTATTTCAACCTGCCTCCCTAGTTTCAGATTTGGGTTGCTGACCTGTTACCCCTTTAACTGTAGGACTACATAGGTTTACTGACCTGTTTACTGAACTCTCATTTTGCAAATTGAGTAGTTCTCTATTGTGATGAATTCCACCAAAATATGATTCTGTACTTCCTGTGCTTAAATGTTACGCTCACTGTTTCTTGTTCTCCATAGTCCCAGTGTCCTTATCAGTGGGGGATTATTCTGAGATAGCCCATGCCAGATACTTGTAATTATAAAATCTCACTACCATGTTTTGGTGCCGCTCATTTAATGGATGAGGCCTTCAAACTACAAACCGAGAAAGGCTTTACTGCAATTATAGGCCAAGATGTGTCTAGTAAGCCCCATACAGCAGTAGAACAAATAAAAATAATTCAGTGTCTAGGCATGCAAGATTCTATATCTGCTTTCTCAACAATATTGACCAGCATAACGGGCTCTGCAATTTATACCATATGTCTAGAATTCAATTTTTTATGGGCTCGCAGAACAAAATCCAGGTAATCAGCAGATGGCGAAGATTGTGGGACGTGACTTGTGTTCAGAGGAAGAAAGTGAAATCTATTTCTAAAATAAAAAAAACTACTCTGGCTTACAGTTTCAAACTAGATACATTTTTTTATTGACTTGTCATGCTTTCAAGTGTTTCCATAACCTTAGCAACCCATATTTGGCTGCCAAAGTTTACATTTATCAACAACGGTGGAGTGTGTGATCCTCAATCTTTGGCTTTGCCACTGTTTCCTATTTCTGACTTTAATCTAAAAGGGTACAGCTTTTTGGTATTGCAAAGGGATTATTCCTTACCATGGACTTGGTTTTAAGCATTGCTTGGTGTTGAGCAACATATGGGTGTAAGTATCTTTGATTTCAAAGTAGAAATTTTCTTAAAAATGTAATGTCTCGAGATTAAAATCCACAACACCACAGTAAATACTTCGTACTCCTTTATGGCGGTGACCAGGGTTGCATTTCTTACTAATACCTTCCTAATGGGGAACGTAGATTTGACAGAGCAAAGTCATCAACAGTGAAAGCTGACCTCAGTATGGAAGAAATACAAAATAAGGGATATAGGTATAGTTCATGTACATATTAATACTTTGTTCACGGACAGGGAAACATGGGCAAACCTATTGTAAGAAAGGTAACAGGCTGTACAAAGGTACCAGAGAAACTGACGGCATGACATTTTTTTAGCTTTCGGCACAAAAGCAAGATGGGTGAGAACTTTCTGGTGAAGCACACTAACCGGAAACTTCTCTTTTTTAAACTACAATCTCGTGGATGCACAAATAAGGTAACTAAAGGCCTTCATTAAAGTAGTGGCACCAGCATGGCATAAAAATGACAGCCTGCTACCTATGACTGCTGGCTACTGTTCAGAAGGTGTTTGTCTGCCTGCTTCTCAGTCCTGGATTAACTTTCCTTTAGTGGGGCACAAAGTGAGTTTATTTTCATGACTCTTTCCGGAAAAGTTGTTTATTGTTCACATATTGATAGTTTGTATTGAGACGCCCGAAATTAAAACAAACGTTACATGTTGAAGTGTCACAGACCAAAATGGCCAATTATGGGGATACTTTACATGTCCCTTGAAGAAGCACTAAAGTGTTTTCTAGCCAACAGGGGCACTATACCAAAGCAACTAAAATTAATTTAATACAAATCTGAATGTCGGTTTGTGCCAAATCTCATGCATAGGTTCAATTGTACATTGTCTTCAGTTGAGCCCTTTATCAGAAAGTTTTTTCCTTTTATTCTACGAATCTTCATATTTGTTTTGGACCGTGATCGAGAACTCCTACAGCACTTTATTTTGGTTTTGGAGTTAGCCAGATCTACTGAATCCGCCATCTCCGTCTGAGTGGCCACTCTGTATTCCACCAGTTTCAATCTCTTCTTCGATGTAAGAGGGATTTTTGTGTCCTCACATAGGACTTGCAAGTTAATATTTTTTTGAACCACTTGTTTTTTTTTTTTTTAGCAAAAATGTAATGTAAACCCGCTTTCATTCTTAAGAAATACAATAAGATGCCTAGACAATACATCAAATATATTAAACACAGAAGTACAATAGCAGTCAAATATACATGGCTCCACATACATTCTCACCCCTTAATTTTTGTGGCTCAAAAACCAATCGGTCCAATCCTTAATATTCAAAGATCCTCCCCAGAAGACAATCACCCCCCTGCATTGAACACAGCTATTCCTCCTGCCATGGAGCCCATATTTGTTACTTTCAGGACCAACTTCGACTTTGGCAGGTAGATTTTCCCGTGCCCATTTCATTCCTCAACCCCATTCATTAATATCTGGGTGAGTGCATTACATAAATTCCTACCAGTATTTCATCTACCTTACATCATACCTTGAGCATAGAACGTTTTCCTGTGCAAGTCTTCTTCACCCACTCCCCCTGGACACAAGACGTAGACTAAGTTCCCACTGTTCTTTTTAAAACTGCCGCCAGTTCAGTGAGCATCTTGCCCAAAATGCTTAGAATACCTCACACCCCCAAATGTTATGGAAGAGGAAGCATGCTTCATTCTTAAACCCAGTACATGTTGTTTTAACCAGACCTATTTTGTACAGTTTAGAGTAGTTATGATAGACCATAATACAAGATCTTGAGAAGTATAATCTTTAGGTTGGAATGGGTTGCATAGTTTACGCTCTGAGGTAGAGTGAGTATTTCTTTCTACTCCGTTGTTCAGTTAATCTAATCACTTGCATACTTAACACTCAGGTTTTCCAGTGTGTCTGTTTTGTTAATGAGGCTACTGATATCTAATGGGATCTTTTCCGTTTCCTCCAATGGAGAATGATCCAAAGTATCTTTCTTATACGTGACAACGGGAAGCATGTTGATTGCAATCGTGCTTACAATGTTCAGAGCCTGCTAATCCATCTGTAATTCCTCAAAGGTTTTCAGGCTGCCTTTCTGCTATCACAGCACTTTTCTGAAACAGTGGCACCTCTTCAGTTATTCGCCTTCTCTGCAAATTATTCTAACAGACTTTTTCTACATCCAGATTGATGGTATTAAGGCGTTGTCTGACGTAATATCAGAGCACCATCAGTTTTGCTTGCTTTCATTTGATGCACAGGTTCCTCATTTTGAGACCCTTCTGAGTCTCTGAGAAGGATAGGAATAGTAAAGTGCCCATGTTATCTCACCTACGCTTATGATACCGCTTAAGCATGGATTACAAGTAGTGTGTACAATTCTGATCCTTGTTCAAATGGGAGCTTGCACAGAGATTGGAATTCAACGTAGTGCAGTAAATAATGTATGTGCAGTATTTGTTTGACAGATTTCAGATGCAAAAACGGCAACATTTATTGGGGTGGTTGAGAATTGGACAGTGAGAGGCCAGACTAAAAGGCAATACGTTGAGCATTTAGTGCAATTAATGCAAAGTCTGCTTGTTATCCCTCATTCCAGCATAGAAATCGCTGAATGAAAAGAAGTTATTTACAACACCAGGGAAATCTCAACCTGGGGTGATGATATTTTCTAGGAATGAGAAATACGCCCTTATTTCTCACTGCTTGAAACCCAGCCTTGATGTCATTGGGTCCATCTCACCATTCCTAACATCCCAATATCTTTTGATGACTTTGATCCCCCTTTCTCTTGGCACGATTTCCCCATTATCTTAAAACAAAATGTGCAAGTGGGACAACTGAGGGCCTGCTGCTTGCTGCCTTTAAATTCTATGCTATGTGTAGTTGAGTGCAGGCCCATTTTAATGTGAGACCTCATTGTTTTCCTGTGACTTAGATGCTCACTTCTTGTGTGAAATGAGCATGCATTTTGGCAAAGGTGCTTTGCCCCCGTTCCCTGTTAGCGCAGCCAACCTGCCTGCCTGATATTCAGGTCATTGCTATTTTCCACAGGTTTTCCTTATGTCCCTTTTTATCTAAAGATGACCAATTGGCACCTCTCCTTGATTGTAGTCACTCATTGGCAGTCTGCAACCACAGATGAACATTTGTTCCAGTTCCTTCCCATGTTAAAAGGTATGCTCAGGCTGCCACAGTGAAATCCCTGGTAGTTGCACCCGGGATAGAGAACAAATATAAGCCTTCTCCCTCTGACCCCTGGTAAATTAGACGGCATGCGTCCTCTGGTTCCCTTGTGGTTGCCACTGCCTGCAAACGAGCAGCAGCCCAAGCCATGGTTGTTGCCCTGTCCGGATAAGGAGACTAAGGGAGTTGAGGTTGCAGGAATGAGGGTAACGGTAGGTGCCGGAACCCACTGGTGCATGACAAATGCGTGGGTCTTTGGTTTTGGTGCCACAGAACACAGTGGGACAAGTTAGAGGGCCTGCACCTGCACCTTTCCCCAGAACATAGGAAAAGAGGGGATAACATAGTAGCTTAAGGTAAACTCATCTCTAACTCTACCATCTGTTGTGCCATGGATGCTGCCAATTCCTACACCACCACCCCAGGCTGCGCACCCTGCTCTTAGCTTCAAGCCAGTAGTCAAGCAGCAATCAACTTTTCCTTTGATGGGAACATCTTTTAGAGCCAGAGGCTGATGAGATGCTAGAGAAAATTAGGAAGAAGAAAGACACATCTAAAGCTTTGGGTACCCTTCAGACACTGTCAGCTAGGAACTCCCTTCGAAGGCAGAAGGGTAGTGGCACCTCTCACGACCAATCCCAGCCCTATCGGCAACAGGAGGAGGTCTCCTTCCAGCAGTAGGGCAGAGATTACATTAGGGTTCCTTCCGGGTTCACAACTTTAGAGGTAAAGGCATACACCTGTCAGGCGCCCCACAAGACTCACCTGGGCTTGTGAAGGGATTCTGCAGAGACGACACGAACCACCGCCCTTGTTCCCAACCAACCCCTGCGGGGAGTAACACCCGACAAGGATTAGATGGTTCCAGGATTGGGGGCCAAATAAGCAAGAGGAGTGGCCTTGGTGGAAGGGACGTAGGGTAGGGTCTTGGCACAGCTGAGGGAACAAGAAAAGACCCAATTAGGACGTGGTACTACTCCTGCAGCATAACACCCCACAAAACGCATGCAGGAAGGAGCCCCTGTCTCCGGTACTTACCAAGACACACAGTTCGTGCAGAACCAATGAAGAGGTCAGCAACTTAGCGTCCAGGTGCCTTGAAAAGGGTGTGAAATAAAGCGCTCCTGCGCAAGAACCACCAAAGTACAAAACAAAGAAGAAGGCGGCGCTCCTGCGCGTAAGGGTACAATACCAGGGCTCCAGGGTAAGCGTTATAGCGTGGCCCAGTGCATGTTTGTTCAGCGCTCCTGCGCCACATGCAATAGTTCAACAGTGCTCCTACGCTTCACGTGCCAGGTAACTAGCAGTAGCGCTCCTGCGCAACTGCCAAAAGAAAGAGGAACACAAGCAAAGAATGTCACAGCGATCCTGCGCTTACTGATAGAAAATGCAGCAGCGCTTCTGCCAAATGAGGGGCAACACAAGTAAGGAAATGCAGCAGCGCTCCTGCGCGGCTGCCAAGTAAAGGGTTAATCCTGGTCCCAACGAAAAGAATCACAGCGCTCTCAGCGCTCAGCAAATTGGTGCAAGTAGCAGCGCACCCGCGTGGCTGTCTGAGCAATAGAGGCTCAGGGGAGAAATGGCCAGCGCACAACACGAAGTCGAAGAAGAAAAAAAAGCGGCAAGGAAAAGTCACGTAACGCGTACTGGCACAGGGAAGGCGTTACCGTGACTCGTAGTGCAGCGGAACCTCCAGGAGTCTTAAGGAGCAGAAGAACAGTCCTCCGACGTCTGCTGGGCTCCGTACAATACTTCGGTATCAGAAGCACCGATCTGGCGGTGCTTCACACATTTAAGCATAGTCCCCCGGAAGTGCTAGTGAGGCGGAGAACTAGACCGGGACACCACTTCCGGGCGGAAGTGAGTATTCCCGACGCCTGCATGTGTCCTGTGGCGCCCGGAACGGCGGAAAGCCGCCACATGACATTATTCTGCACACTGCTCTCCAGAAACGGGACACGAATTGCGACCCCATGTCCGTTATCACCACCTCAGGAATGCCATGGAGGCGAACCACGTTGTTCACGAACACCAAAGTCAGTTCTGCCGCGGTGGGTACTTTGGCAGAGGCGCGAAATGAGCCATCTTGGAGAGGTGGTCCACCACGGTGAGCACGGTGGTATGGCCGGTTTTGGTCAGCGGAAGCTCTTCCACGAAATCCATGGAAAAGGTGCGCCAAGGATACGGTGGTACCGGGATGGGACGTAGATGGCCCACAGGGGTTTCCGACCTGTTCTTGCCTTGCAGGCATATGGCACAACGGGAGACGTGGTTTTTTGTGTCGGTTTCTAAGGTTGGCCACCAAAACTGTCTCTGCACTAGGTCAAGTGTCTTGTGGTATCCTGGATGACCGGAGAGAACATGGTCATGACACATACGAATCGCTTTTTGCTGATGGAGCTCCCCAGGTAGGTACAACTTGTTTCCTTTGACCAGAAATCCGTTCTCACGAACCACACCTTTGTGTCCTTTCTCTAGGGCCGCTGGATCTATTCTGTCCGTGTCCTTACGTAACTGGGTCATGAATTCTGAGGAGGTCACTACGCCCTGGAAGTGTTGTTCTGAGATGATGGGAACTGGTTCAGTGGTTTCGGTAGCTTCCTCTGACTCATCCAACCGTGAGAGAGCATCTGCCTTGGCGTTGTCCTTACCGGGTCGGAACGTAATGGTGAAATTGTATTCGTTAAAAAACAGGGTCCATCGTAACTGTCGGGCGGTAAGGGCACGGGCTGAGCGTAAGAACTGTAGGTTCCTGTGATCCGTGTATATGGTGACCATGTGTTTTGCGTCCTTCAGGTAATGACGCCATTCTTCGAACGCCGTCTTGATTGCCAGGAGCTCCCGATCCGACACGTGTAGTTCCTTTCTGCAGGCTGAAGCTTTTTGGAGTAAAAGGCCACCGGATGTAGCCGTCCGGTGTTGGCGTCCCTCTGTGATAACACGCCTCCCAAGGCGTCCTTTGAGGCGTCTGCCTCTACTACGAAAGGCTGATCGGCGTCTGGATGTATAAGAACTGGGGCTGTGGTGAACCGCCTCTTCAGTTCCTGGAACACATTGTCTGCTTTGTGGTCCCAACAAAAGCGATGTCCCTTGCGCAACAAGCGTGAGATAGGTGCCACCATTCCGGAGAATCCAGTGATGAAGCGACGGTAGTAGTTGGCAAACCCCAAGAATCGCTGTACCCCTTTCACGGATTCTGGAGTGGGCCAAAAAAGGATGGCCTCTACATTCTTGTTGTCCATTTGTATACCTGCTGGAGTGATGATATGTCCCAGGAACTCCACGGCTGTAACGTGGAAAACGCTTTTCTCCAGTTTTACGTACAGTCGATGTTTTCCTAGCTGTCGTAGAACCGAACGCACGTGCTGTACGTGTTCGGTGATGGTCTGTGAGATCAGGATATAGTGTATGTATACGATACAGAAGACGTTGAGGAACTCCCTCAACACCTCATCGATGAAGTACTGGAATGCTGTGGGGGCGTTGCAGAGTCAGAAATGCATGACCTGGTACTCGAACAGGCCGAATTTGGTCCGGAAGGCGGTCTTCCATTCGTCACCCTTCCGGACCCTGACCAGATGGTAGGCACCCTGCAGATCTAGTTTGGTATAAATGGAGGCGTTCTTGACTTGATCCAGGAGGTTGGAGATCAGCGAGAGCGGGTACCGGTTTTTAACCGTAATGGCGTTCATCGCCCTGAAGTCGATGCAAGTCCTCAGGTCCCCTTCCTTCTTCGACACGAAGAAAAGGGGAGATGACACCGGGGACCTGGAATGGCGGATGAACCCATTCTCCAAGTAATCATCTAGGTAGGAGTGATCCAGCGCCCCTATAGAAAATATGTCATTAGTACGTAACCCAACTCCACATACCATTAATAATAAAACTCTCAAGGCCCATAAACTAACGTGACATATTTTCGAGCAACTGAATCATGTGACCTAATTAATAAAACCTTTTCAAAAAATATATACACATTTATATACAACTGCAGTATAATGATTTCACCATGGTTTTAATGAAACTCAGCATTTAATTAAGTCACTTAGGCAAATGGATCAACTGATGGTAACAAGACTGTGAAATAACAAGGCCAGCTTGACTTTTCAAAAATCTTATTTATTAGCTATTTATTCGGAAAAGTGTGCATTTTATTTAGAATCTTTTTATTCAAGCAGCATTGTTTGAGGATTTGCAAATTAGTCTCAGTTTCAAGTAAAATCAAATAACATGTTAAATGAAGAATAAACAGTTTTCCATCACCTAAGCCCTATTTTCCCCGTCTAAAGCTCACTTTGCCTAAAAGAATAAAAGGTAAAAGTCATTTAACCCTATTGATCCATACGTGCTCCAAAGAGTCCGTCAGCACGTCACGCCCAACTGGATTGGGAAAGCGAGAAGCGCCCTCCCTCCAAAGTGGTCAGTTTTTATACCTTTTTCCCTAACTAATCTCACTAAATGTATTCTTTCTTTCCTGCCATCCAAAGTTCTTATTGGTTGACAGACGTCAACCCATATGGTGTCATCGCCTTTCGAAGCCGGATTCAAACTTTCCTCTTTGAGTCTATTGTTTCTCATTCACGAGTCACACAGCTTCCTCCAAAATGAAACCTTTGTAAATGACAGTCCGTGACTCCCTTAGCTTGGCAATCTCTACCGGCTACCGTCCTTGGGTTTGGTCCATCCAAGAGCAAGTATAATACATTTTTCAATGGAACGTGCATTTTTAAAACGTGATAAAACTTTTCCATGCAGGCTCTTGCTCTTTTCTGGACAGGACTCGACAACACCACGTTAATGTCGTGCTAGGCCTCAAGCCCTTTTCTCGTTAACTAATTGTGGCGGTTCAGAAGGAGGGACACTGACAACTGGGTGAGGTAAACGAGGTTTTATTTTAATGAATGTCTTCTTCTTGCGCTGGGACCTCCTCTCCCTTGCTAGGGTGGCTGGATCCAATGTTGCAGCTAGGTCGCGGGCTCTACGGGGACTTGATCTTCCGTCTTCCTCCTCCGAGTCTGTCTCGGGCCGGGTTCCACCGCCACATAGAAGACAAAAGAGATAGGCTCTCCGGTTTACTGGTCCTGTATCAAGCGTTCCCTTGGGGTACCAGGGTTAGTGAGGACACCAGTGAGAGAGTGCTAGTCCTATATAAAGTGCAGGAAGAGTGAGGGGGCTTCGTGAGGGAGGACGGTCACGGGGCTTTATATAAAGGGGAGGGGTGTTTGGAGTGGGTCGTGACACTGTACACTATTTACACGGCGGCTCCCCGCCTTCCCCACCAGCCTGCTACCCGGTCACGCACCTGTGAGAGCCACACTCCTCCTCCTCTTGGAGTGTGGCTGGGGGCAGCGTGGTATCGCGGGCCTCCTGGCGCCGCTCCTCCTGGATTCTTCGCGTCTTCTTCCTCCGTCCTTACTCCACGTTCGTCCTCTCCGTTCGGGTCGTTCTCTCCACTCGTCTCCGGCCTCGGGGTGTCGGGGCACACCCGTCCTTCTACTTCCGGGTATTTGTTGTCTCCTCCTCGCCACACGTCATGAGAAGGCGTGACCACCTGTCCCCTACCGCATTCGCCGACAGTCACCAGTACGTCATAGGGGGATGTGTCTTCCCGCTCTTCATCGACGTGGTTAAAGGCACAGTCCTCCTGCTGGGTCCACCATTCGTCCGTCTCCGGTCCCCATGTAGTCTGTGGCAAAGAAGGGGCGTGGTTAACGTTAGGATTCCACCAGTCCGTATTCGCAGGGAAACCCTCCACCCTGCTACACTAATATTCAAACAAACACAAAAGAATAGTTAATGCAAGAATTAGAAATCATTCTGTTACCCACCCACCCTTGCTAATTATTAACCCATTAATAAATGTTACCTAGCCAAAGCAATTTAGCAACAAACAGAATAAGCCACACAAAAACGAAAAGACAAAACATAAGCACACGAAAATAAGCACATGCCATTATTAAAGCAGCCGCAATTAATTCTGACATAGCAATAGACAAGATTAGCTTATTATTTTCCACGAACAAGCATTTGCAACATAAAGCACATATATGAGCACACATGTTAGTCCCCATGTATCGTGATTTGCAATTTTAATCTAGGTTGATTAATAATATTCATTCCACACACTTTAATACAATTAGTTTTATTATAGGAGTTTAACTTTGCGAGCTGAAACAAAATCTCGCTCCATCAACTCCCTCACCTGGTGATTTCAAAATCACCAAACCATACCCAAAAATGTAGCAAAATTTTATCCCAAAGATGAACATGCTTTGATTTTCACTGTTAGTATTTCTAAAGTCTTGTCTCAGCTGTTGGTCTGCCACTTTCATATTGAGTTCTACGAAACTCTTCCAGTGCTATCTCTCTCTCCTATTCCTTTCTGAGATTATAAAATCTCTTCTTTTCCCTCATGTATTTCTTTCTTTTGTGTAACATGCAACTGATCTTCAACAACAGTATCCCAAAGACTATAACTAATAAAGGTGTCAGTATTTTGCCAAGAATTGAACCACCAATCTCTTGAAACCAGGTTTTGATTGCTTCAAATCTCTTGCTCAGACGTTCTGAAAAATCATCCTCTTCTAAGGGTACAATTTCTGATTGCAACTCAGTGATGTTTTTAATATACATCTCAATATTCTGACTCTGGTCAGGAATATTGGTACAGCAGTGTTGGACATGTAAAATGCCACAAATTCCTCCCTCTTTTGCTAGCAGAATGTTTAAAGCAAGACGATTCTGCATTACCATGGACCGTATAGCAATGAGCTCAGTATCCACTAATTGAAAGCCACTTGCTGTATCAGTTGACAACCTGTCAACAATTGTGGACAGTTTTCGGATTCTTCCTGCATTCAGGGTAATACCCACTAAAGGTATTACTGCTTGAAAGATGTCTCCCAAAATTTCTGAGAAACTCTTTTTAATCTATTTAAATGATTGCTGATTTCAAATGAACCTTCTGCATTTCTGTCAACATGAAATATTTTTGGAAAAACAAGTACAACAAAGCACGTCCCATACCAATGGTCTGGGAGGTTGTAATAAGCTTTATCTGCGCATACAAAATAAATCCCAGGGAAAATTGGATCCTTGCCACCTTTGAATCCCCAACCCCCCATGATTTGATAAGTGTCCTCACAATGACTTGCACCTACGAAATATTTATCAAACAAAGTGTTATCTCTCCTAATACAGAATTTACCACTAATTGGTTTGTCAATGTGGATTGCAACATTTTCAAAAGTTTTGCCATTACGTTTTTCGTCCTCGTTTTTCGTCCTCTGACTGCCAGAATTTCGATTTGGTCTGTTTGAGCATCTCATTTCTTTTATAAATTGCTCTTCTCTCCTTAACTAAATTCAGGAAAGACAATTTTCCTCAGATCTCAATTTACATGTCAAATTGTTTTTAAAAGCATACTCATAGGTGAGTTCATTTGTCACAATGAAAAATGTAACAGTCTTTGACTTCCATGACCTTTACATATTCAGCCAGGAGTCTTGAAAAAGTATTACTAGAAAAATCACCAACAGATCTATCTTGATGAATCTCTGGATTGTGATCAATAACTCAGTTAGTTTTGCCTGTTGCACTATGTTTATCTTGTTTAACTGAAGCTTTGCTCGTCTTTTCAGGATCTCCTTTTTGACTTGTTATTTCATTATCTTGCTCCTTTGATCTGTTTACCAACTTGAATTTCAGACCTTCATTTTCTCTTGGCCAGTTATCACCTTTTCTCAGTAATTTCTTCTTTGGCTCGGACACATTACATTCTGCTCTCCAAGCTCTTTTTCTGAATTTTCTTATATCAGATTCTCCATCACTCTCTTCAGATTCTGTATCTGATACTTGAAACTTGTACCTAGGACTTTCTTTACTCTGCAGCTTCACTCCGTTAGGAACATTATCTTTATAGCTGGTACTTGGCAATTCGTCTTCTTCTTCTATTACCTTCAACTTCCCAGTTTCAGATTTTCTGTTCCTGCTTTCAGAGCTTCTTTTCTGCTTTTCAATACTCTCCTGGTCTTGAATTATGATTTGATCAGACTCTTTTTCTGCTTCTCTTTCTAGCACTTCTTCATTTTCAAAGTCTAGTGTCACAATTTCCAAATCTTTTTCATTCAATGCTTGATTCGCAATTGAACACTCCAAATGTCGACCTTCTTGTCGACCTTCAGGATCTGGATTTTTCTCAGGTTCTTCTTCAGAATCCGAATCAGTTGTGGAGTCACTTTCTTCGTCAGGATTTTCAGGTGGAGGTACACGAATGGTATGACTTGCGTGAATCCACCTCTTCAAACCCTTGCACATCACTGCATTTGTTGTGACAAGAATGACTTGCCTTGCTTTTTGCCACTTGGGTACTAGACAGTTTCTTCTTCGATGAACTTTTGTCCTCACCCAGTCACCTGGTAACAGATCATGTGCTTGCTCTTTTTCTCTTGTTTGCACTTCAGTTCCCACCTGATGGAACACAGAGGTCACAACGTCAGACAGATTCTTGCAATAGTCCAAAATGACGCTATCATTTATAGTCATCAGCTTTCCTACTGGAATAAATGTGTGTCTCATGACTCTGCCCATGATAATATCATGTGGGCTTAGACCTATCTTTTTATCAGGAGTACTTCTTACTGACATCAAAACAAGTGGAAGTGCATCAGTCCACTTCATACCTGTAGCTAGACACATTTTTCCTATCCTATTTTTGATAGTACCGTTCACTTGCTCTACAACACCTGATGCTTCTGGTCTGTATGCACAATGCAGTTTCTGTTCTATACTTAAAGCTTCACAAACCAATTGTAACAATCTGTTTTCAAAATGTGTTCCTCGATCAGTTTCCACAGTCATCGGGAAACCGTACCTAGGTATAATTTCTCTTAAAAGTAATTTTGCAACAGTAACTGAGTCATTGTGTCGTGTGGGGAACGCTTCAACCCACCTTGAAAACAAACAGATTATCACCAACACATAGCGTAGCTTATTGTGTGGTGGCATTTCAATGAAATCCATTTGTAACCTGGTGAAAGGACCACCCTCCCGTCCTATGGTTCCCATGCTTACAACTGTTTTTCTGTTGGGGTTCATTTGTTGGCAAATCAAGCACCGTTGGCAAAGAGATTCTGCAATTATCCTAAACTTTGGGTTATACCAAGTCTGCCTGAACAGCCTAATCATAGAATCTCTTCCAATATGTCCCTGACCATGGTACATCCTAGCCATGTCAGCAATCATGCTGTTTGGTAAAACTGGTCTGTCATCTTTGTATAGCCAAATTCCATCCTCCTCTCGCTGTCTGCAACCTGCTTTTAACCAAGTGTCTTTTTCCTCATTATCTGCCTCATCTTGTAAATCTTTTACTCCCTGCCATGTTTCAACTACAGATGTTAGCATAAGCGAACTCAAAATATGTTCATCATCCCTTTCCTGATTAATTGAAAAATTGTTTTTCGCACAGTACCTCGCTATCTCGTCTGCATAGGCAATTCCTTTTGTGATACAATCTTCGCCCTTTTTGTGCGCTGCACATTTTACAACCGCTTTTTTCTCTAGTAACTGAATGCCATCGATCAATCTCTTGATCAATTTTGCATTTCTGATGGGTGTTCCTGCAGAGGTTAAATAACCCCTTTGAGACCAGAGCTGACCATAATCATGAACAACTCCGTATCCGTATTGGCTGTCAGTTATTATGGTAATTTTTAACTCCTGTTGCTCTTTCACATGCACGAATCAAAGCAATCAATTCCGCTACTTGAGCTGAACGAATTCCTTCGAGACATGATGTTTCAATCACAGTAGCTACTGTACAGACCGAATATGCTGCTCTCAGAAAACCCTCTCTGTTCTTAAACCAAAACCATCAACAAAGTAAACAAAATCTGACACATGCAAAGGAACATCTTTAATGTCCTGCCTAGGCTTGGTGCAATATTCCAAGACATCCAAGCACTCATGGTCGATATCATTTTCATTTCTGATTTCTGTTACAGTACCATCAGGCAACAGTGTGGAAGGCAACACAAATTTTATCCTGAGCTAACACAAATATCACTTTGCATCCAAATGACAGATTACAAGTCGTTGTTTGTTTTCTTCTTTTTCTTTCTTTATTTCATGTGTAGATTGTTCACAAAACCTCCTAGCCGACACGTGTTTCGTCTGATAGGGAGTTAATCCCCAGACTTCTTCAAGGCTAGAACAATACAATTATATAATTTTAAGAAAATTCTTCACGTGTGAACTTTTATTATTTAAGACCAAAGTTGCCCAAGAATACAACTTAAGGTATCTCAATTGTAAAAAGTGGTGAATTATCAGCATCAGAGAGCTGTTGTACTATCACCAAGAGACAAACACAAGGTGTGCTGAGACCATGTGGATGAATAATAGACACCACAAACAGAATAAAAGATTGGTGTTTAGTGAAAGGAAACCACCACCATAAACTCGTTTATGTGTGCAGATCGCACCAACAAGATATTAGGCATCCAGTGCTCATAATCCAAGAATTGTCTAAACAAGCCCCTATTGGCTCAGGCTAGAGAGAAATAGCCCCACATGCATCATGCTCACCCAACGTTGTGAGCAAAGCATGAGTACCTCGTATGGATCAGTTCAATCTTGAGTCTCTTTATTCAACACCCCTGCTACAGCGTCATGGGGGTTCAATTCTCCTCTTGCTATCAAATAAAACCACAGTTTAAAAGTTAAAATAGCTTTGCTATCCATATGTGTGTTCAAAGGCCATAATCAGTCTGTTGATATACAATACTCACTGCTTTTCACGTTAAATCGGCCCGTGGGTAGCAAAAATCAGTCTCTCTCCACTTCATATAGTTAGGGTATTTTCCTCCTGTAGTTTAAATAGACAAAGTCCTACTTTTTTAAGGAATACTCGTTTCTATTCTCATTAGAGACAAGCAATCAATAAGTCGGGTACAGCGTTTCTCCGCCCCGCAACCTTACCATGTTAAACATCGGGCTTAACCCACTAGAGTAACAACACATCGATAAGCAGGGTGCAGTCTTTCTCTACCCAGCACCTTAACCATGTGTTGAGTGGGGATTAACCCACTAAGTAACAACAATCTATTAAAATAATCGCGTATTGCACGACCCATACCCATAGTAAAGCGCAACTCGTGTGCGTTAACTTAAACCCGCCACGGGAGCTAGCCATATGCGAAGAGTCTCACCTTAGGACGATATCTCGTCCTCCATGCATGGGTTTCTGGCGTGCAGCACCCGCGCCATGTTGGAGTTCCATAATATACCCACGTACGGTAAACAACATAGAAAACGGAACGGCCGCTTGTGGTGTAGTTTTCTATTGAAAAAACCGCGCCATCTTTGAATATATAAGTTGGTGTATGGAGCCTGCCCCAAACCCTATCTACTACTCGTAAGAATGCTTTTTGTCATATTTTTAGGCTTTGATATTCGAAATTCTAAGATTATGTTTATTTACAACGTGAAAATAATAAAAAGGAAAAGGAAAAGGAAAAAACGAAAGAGTGAGAAGGAGAAAACCGCAACCACCACGAGTACCCATCACCAAATAGTCATAATCTTCATTTTCGTTACCAACATCCTATGATACATTCTCTTGCATAGCAATATTCACAGTTATATATGTCTTTGTTAGTTAGCGCTACATTTGTCATTCTAAGTAATTCGAAAGCATTAAATCACAAGCGGTCATAATATATATCCAGATCTGTCTCAATGTCCGGATTGTTCCTAATTGGGTCACATTTTTTGATTTATGAACATCCAAATTATGGTTATCAACCCCCATGATGATATCACTGAGTTATACTCCAAAGTTAGTTACACATTACGGAAAAGTTGTCATTTCCCATATTATATCAAAGATTCTATTGCGTCCAGTTGCAACATAAGGCAAATCTTCGAACCTTGATACATCACATGCTTTTCCAGGAATCATATACATTTCAAACACAGTTTGTGAAAATATAGATGTTCTCAGAACACTGGTTCAAGTAAATCAGAAACAGATTTTATACATACATTAGCATACAGAGACCACCATCTGGGGTGTTTAACAAGTTAGTTTCCCAGGAAGAATTGAAGCTCGTCATCAAAATTAAGACCCCTCTCAACTGCATGGACCTGCATTATCCATCTAGCTTCGAGCTGTCTAAGTTTGAGCTCCCTATCTCCTCCCCTTACATCTTGGGGCATTGTTTCGATCCCATGAAATGACATAGTCAGATGCTCACTCTGTGATCCACATTCCATGGCATGGGCTGTCAGGGGATGTCTCATATCTTTGTTCTTAAGTGCCCTGAAGTGTTCTGCCATGCGGTCTTTAAGTCTGCGTATGGTACTGCCAATGTATACTCGGTCGCACTTGCAAGTTATCGCATAAACCACATAAGTGGTATTGCAATCAATGTGAGTTTTTATCTGATAAATTTTTGACCCATTGTATGTGAATTGTAGTGTTCCATGTCGTGACATCCTACACATGCTACAGTCACCACACCGGAACGAACCTTTTGCAAGTAAATGTAGCCAATTCGGAGTCTTCTCTACTAACTTTGGGTAACTGGGGCTGATCATATTTTTGATCGTCATACCACGTCGGTAGGATATGGAGGGTCGTGTGTTAATGTAATCCTTTAGGGTTTGATCAGAACTCAGCAGGAACCAATATTTGTTCAGTATTTGGTAAACCTTTGATGACCATGGGTTGTAATTGGTAATCAGTCTCACCTTATCTTTATTTTTCTTATTCACATGGGATTTGGCACTCAGCGTCTCATGTCTACTCAATCTAAGGACTCTGTTTTTTGCTCTACGTAAGACCTCGGGTCCATATCCTCTCCTGAGGAATCTCCCTTCAATATCCGTTACACACTCCAGAAACTCACCTTCCTCACTGCAATTGCGTCGGGCCCTGTAAAGTTCTCCATATGGAATTGCGGTGACTGTGGATCTAGGGTGTGCACTATCATTATGTAGAACAGCATTACAGGACGTAGTTTTTCTGAAAAGCTTACTACACAGTTTCTTATCTTTCACATACAGAGTTAGATCGAGAAAGTTGATTCGTTCCTTGGAGTATTCAATGGTAAAGGTCATGTTGTACACATTGTCATTCATATAGGCAAAAAAGGCCAAGAGTTCAGCCTCACTACCAGTCCAAATAAGTATGAGGTCGTCTATGTACCTTCCATAGTAATTTATATGGGGGTGCCAATTTGCACCGCCTGGGCCCCAAACGTGCACCGCCTCTACCCATCCCATAAACAGACAGGCAAACGACGGCGCAAATTTGGAACCCATAGCGGTCCCACAGGTTTGCTTATACCATTGGTCTTCAAACAGAAAAACATTTTCTTCCAGAATTAGTCTGGACATCATTAGTATCATGTCGGTATGCTCCAATAGTTCTACCGGTCTCCTATGTAGAAAAAACTCAAGGGCCTTAAGCCCTAAGTCATGATTGATATTTGTGTATAGGGAGCATACATCCATCGTGACCAACATCATGTCTGGTTCCCACTCAAAAGTCATTTAGTATATTTAAGATGTGTTTTGTATCCCTGATGTTAGAGGGTAGATTTAAGACATACGGTTGGAGAAAAAGATCTACAAACTCAGCCAGTTTCTCAGTCGGCCCACCTATTCCCGAAATAATGGGCCTCCCTGGTGGAGATAGGAGGCACTTGTGAACTTTTGGCAGTGTGTAAATACAGGGAAGGTGTGGTCGATGTACAGTCAGATATTTAAATTCTGTGTCATTCAAAAGGGTTGCCTGGTGCCAAGTTTTAAGATAGTTATTGATCTTAGCCACTATCGTGAACATTGGGTTATGTGGTAATTTAGCATACCAAACTTCGTTATTGAGTTGCCCCATAATCTCCTCATTATACTTAGTCCTATTCATCAGAACAACGTTCCCCCCCTTGTCTGCTTCTTTCACTACAAGGGAAGTGTTTTTGGATAACAATTTGAGGGCACTTCTCTCTTTAAAAGACAAATTGTCCTGGGGGTATGGAGGCTTGGATTCGCGTATGTTATTCTCAAGGATGTCAAGTTCTTTATTAACACTCCTATAAAACGCATCAATGTTACTCCCACTCCCCAACTGTGGTGTCCACTTGGACTTCTTTTTGAGTCCACTATCCTCACTCAAGTTGGTGCAACACTCCAAATCTTGTAGGACTTGGTGTAGAGTTACAGGGTCATTCTCTTGTTCCGTTATCGATAACAGTATTCTAGTGGCATGTACATCCTGAATAGTAATATCACCAACAACTGGAGATGGTTGACAATTCGGGGCTGAGACATTAGCAGAGAAAAACTTCTTTATTTTCAGTTGACGAACAAATTTATAAATGTCAATCTTAACACTATTGATGTCAATTCTGTTAGTTGGACAAAAATTAAGGCCTTTACATAAAACAGATGAAACATCCTCCGTTAGGTTAAAGTCTGACAAATTAATCACTTGAATATCATTACCCGTCACTTCCCTTGATTGGCCTTCCAATAACGGGTTTGGTAATGTGCCCTTTCGTCTGGTTTTCTTACCTCCCCTTTTTCCTCTCTTGGTTTTGCCACCATGTCTACTCTTTGATCTCGTTGTCTCGAATTCCCCATTCTGATCACTTGGACCTCTTTTAAAAAAGACGATGGATTATTGTCCAGTGTTTCTGCACTGGCATTAGTTGCCCCCTCCTCTCCACTCACTGATACATTACTAGAGGACGCCGTATCTATACTGCTCATGGATGTAGTCTTTATATTTTTAGAGAGGGTATTGTTGTTAATCAAAGCATCGTATCTTTTAGCAAATGTAAACACCCTCCCAGAGGTATAATCTTGCTCATCACGTCTTAATTTACGCGCTTTTCTCTGTTTAATGTCCTCTTCATATTTTTCCAAAATATTGTTTAAGATCTCATAGTTCTTTTTTGTTCCCTCCGTTTTATTCAAATCTGCTATCTCCTTCTCCAAAGCATCCACTTCTACAGTAATCTTAAGTACTTTCCTTTCGGAATTTTCTATTAGTAGATTCATTAATCTCATGGAATTGCCTGTAACTTCTTTTTCCCATATTAACATTAAGTCTTCCTCTAATCTCAGATTTTTTTAAACGTTCCAACCGAATGAATTTCATTCGGTTGGAACGTTTAAAAAAATCTGAGATTAGTAAATGGTGGGATGGAGCGACACTCCGGGAATATCAGAGATTGGATAGGGTCCCAAGGGGGTTAAGATCTCAGTTGTTCCCCACCTATGACGATTTAGAGGAAGACTTAATGTTAATATGGGAAAAAGAAGTTACAGGCAATTCCATTAGATTAATGAATCTACTAATAGAAAATTCCGAAAGGAAAGTACTTAAGATTACTGTAGAAGTGGATGCTTTGGAGAAGGAGATAGCAGATTTGAATAAAACGGAGGGAACAAAAAAGAACTATGAGATCTTAAACAATATTTTGGAAAAATATGAAGAGGACATTAAACAGAGAAAAGCGCGTAAATTAAGACGTGATGAGCAAGATTATACCTCTGGGAGGGTGTTTACATTTGCTAAAAGATACGATGCTTTGATTAACAACAATACCCTCTCTAAAAATATAAAGACTACATCCATGAGCAGTATAGATACGGCGTCCTCTAGTAATGTATCAGTGAGTGGAGAGGAGGGGGCAACTAATGCCAGTGCAGAAACACTGGACAATAATCCATCGTCTTTTTTAAAAGAGGTCCAAGTGATCAGAATGGGGAATTCGAAACAACGAGATCAAAGAGTAGACATGGTGGCAAAACCAAGAGAGGAAAAAGGGGAGGTAAGAAAACCAGACGAAAGGGCACATTACCAAACCCGTTATTGGAAGGCCAATCAAGGGAAGTGACGGGTAATGATATTCAAGTGATTAATTTGTCAGACTTTAACCTAACGGAGGATGTTTCATCTGTTTTATGTAAAGGCCTTAATTTTTGTCCAACTAACAGAATTGACATCAATAGTGTTAAGATTGACATTTATAAATTTGTTCGTCAACTGAAAATAAAGAAGTTTTTCTCTGCTAATGTCTCAGCCCCGAATTGTCAACCATCTCCAGTTGTTGGTGATATTACTATTCAGGATGTACATGCCACTAGAATACTGTTATCGATAACGGAACAAGAGAATGACCCTGTAACTCTACACCAAGTCCTACAAGATTTGGAGTGTTGCACCAACTTGAGTGAGGATAGTAGACTCAAAAAGAAGTCCAAGTGGACACCACAGTTGGGGAGTGGGAGTAACATTGATGCGTTTTATAGGAGTGTTAATAAAGAACTTGACATCCTTGAGAATAACATACGCGAATCCAAGCCTCCATACCCCCAGGACAATTTGTCTTTTAAAGAGAGAAGTGCCCTCAAATTGTTATCCAAAAACACTTCCCTTGTAGTGAAAGAAGCAGACAAGGGGGGGAACGTTGTTCTGATGAATAGGACTAAGTATAATGAGGAGATTATGGGGCAACTCAATAACGAAGTTTGGTATGCTAAATTACCACATAACCCAATGTTCACGATAGTGGCTAAGATCAATAACTATCTTAAAACTTGGCACCAGGCAACCCTTTTGAATGACACAGAATTTAAATATCTGACTGTACATCGACCACGCTTTCCCTGTATTTACACACTGCCAAAAGTTCACAAGTGCCTCCTATCTCCACCAGGGAGGCCCATTATTTCGGGAATAGGTGGGCCGACTGAGAAACTGGCTGAGTTTGTAGATCTTTTTCTCCAACCGTATGTCTTAAATCTACCCTCTAACATCAGGGATACAAAACACATCTTAAATATACTAAATGACTTTGAGTGGGAACCAGACATGATGTTGGTCACGATGGATGTATGCTCCCTATACACAAATATCAATCATGACTTAGGGCTTAAGGCCCTTGAGTTTTTTCTACATAGGAGACCGGTAGAACTATTGGAGCATACCGACATGATACTAATGATGTCAAGACTAATTCTGGAAGAAAATGTTTTTCTGTTTGAAGACCAATGGTATAAGCAAACCTGTGGGACCGCTATGGGTTCCAAATTTGCGCCGTCGTTTGCCTGTCTGTTTATGGGATGGGTAGAGGCGGTGCACGTTTGGGGCCCAGGCGGTGCAAATTGGCACCCCCATATAAATTACTATGGAAGGTACATAGACGACCTCATACTTATTTGGACTGGTAGTGAGGCTGAACTCTTGGCCTTTTTTGCCTATATGAATGACAATGTGTACAACATGACCTTTACCATTGAATACTCCAAGGAACGAATCAACTTTCTCGATCTAACTCTGTATGTGAAAGATAAGAAACTGTGTAGTAAGCTTTTCAGAAAAACTACGTCCTGTAATGCTGTTCTACATAATGATAGTGCACACCCTAGATCCACAGTCACCGCAATTCCATATGGAGAACTTTACAGGGCCCGACGCAATTGCAGTGAGGAAGGTGAGTTTCTGGAGTGTGTAACGGATATTGAAGGGAGATTCCTCAGGAGAGGATATGGACCCGAGGTCTTACGTAGAGCAAAAAACAGAGTCCTTAGATTGAGTAGACATGAGACGCTGAGTGCCAAATCCCATGTGAATAAGAAAAATAAAGATAAGGTGAGACTGATTACCAATTACAACCCATGGTCATCAAAGGTTTACCAAATACTGAACAAATATTGGTTCCTGCTGAGTTCTGATCAAACCCTAAAGGATTACATTAACACACGACCCTCCATATCCTACCGACGTGGTATGACGATCAAAAATATGATCAGCCCCAGTTACCCAAAGTTAGTAGAGAAGACTCCGAATTGGCTACATTTACTTGCAAAAGGTTCGTTCCGGTGTGGTGACTGTAGCATGTGTAGGATGTCACGACATGGAACACTACAATTCACATACAATGGGTCAAAAATTTATCAGATAAAAACTCACATTGATTGCAATACCACTTATGTGGTTTATGCGAGAACTTGCAAGTGCGACCGAGTATACATTGGCAGTACCATACGCAGACTTAAAGACCGCATGGCAGAACACTTCAGGGCACTTAAGAACAAAGATATGAGACATCCCCTGACAGCCCATGCCATGGAATGTGGATCACAGAGTGAGCATCTGACTATGTCATTTCATGGGATCGAAACAATGCCCCAAGATGTAAGGGGAGGAGATAGGGAGCTCAAACTTAGACAGCTCGAAGCTAGATGGATAATGCAGGTCCATGCAGTTGAGAGGGGTCTTAATTTTGATGACGAGCTTCAATTCTTCCTGGGAAACTAACTTGTTAAACACCCCAGATGGTGGTCTCTGTATGCTAATGTATGTATAAAATCTGTTTCTGATTTACTTGAACCAGTGTTCTGAGAACATCTATATTTTCACAAACTGTGTTTGAAATGTATATGATTCCTGGAAAAGCATGTGATGTATCAAGGTTCGAAGATTTGCCTTATGTTGCAACTGGACGCAATAGAATCTTTGATATAATATGGGAAATGACAACTTTTCCGTAATGTGTAACTAACTTTGGAGTATAACTCAGTGATATCATCATGGGGGTTGATAACCATAATTTGGATGTTCATAAATCAAAAAATGTGACCCAATTAGGAACAATCCGGACATTGAGACAGATCTGGATATATATTATGACCGCTTGTGATTTAATGCTCGAATTACTTAGAATGACAAATGTAGCGCTAACTAACAAAGACATATATAACTGTGAATATTGCTATGCAAGAGAATGTATCATAGGATGTTGGTAACGAAAATGAAGATTATGACTATTTGGTGATGGGTACTCGTGGTGGTTGCGGTTTTCTCCTTCTCACTCTTTCGTTTTTTCCTTTTCCTTTTCCTTTTTATTATTTTCACGTTGTAAATAAACATAATCTTAGAATTTCGAATATCAAAGCCTAAAAATATGACAAAAAGCATTCTTACGAGTAGTAGATAGGGTTTGGGGCAGGCTCCATACACCAACTTATATATTCAAAGATGGCGCGGTTTTTTCAATAGAAAACTACACCACAAGCGGCCGTTCCGTTTTCTATGTTGTTTACCGTACGTGGGTATATTATGGAACTCCAACATGGCGCGGGTGCTGCACGCCAGAAACCCATGCATGGAGGACGAGATATCGTCCTAAGGTGAGACTCTTCGCATATGGCTAGCTCCCGTGGCGGGTTTAAGTTAACGCACACGAGTTGCGCTTTACTATGGGTATGGGTCGTGCAATACGCGATTATTTTAATAGATTGTTGTTACTTAGTGGGTTAATCCCCACTCAACACATGGTTAAGGTGCGGGGTAGAGAAAGACTGCACCCTGCTTATCGATGTGTTGTTACTCTAGTGGGTTAAGCCCGATGTTTAACATGGTAAGGTTGCGGGGCGGAGAAACGCTGTACCCGACTTATTGATTGCTTGTCTCTAATGAGAATAGAAACGAGTATTCCTTAAAAAAGTAGGACTTTGTCTATTTAAACTACAGGAGGAAAATACCCTAACTATATGAAGTGGAGAGAGACTGATTTTTGCTACCCACGGGCCGATTTAACGTGAAAAGCAGTGAGTATTGTATATCAACAGACTGATTATGGCCTTTGAACACACATATGGATAGCAAAGCTATTTTAACTTTTAAACTGTGGTTTTATTTGATAGCAAGAGGAGAATTGAACCCCCATGACGCTGTAGCAGGGGTGTTGAATAAAGAGACTCAAGATTGAACTGATCCATACGAGGTACTCATGCTTTGCTCACAACGTTGGGTGAGCATGATGCATGTGGGGCTATTTCTCTCTAGCCTGAGCCAATAGGGGCTTGTTTAGACAATTCTTGGATTATGAGCACTGGATGCCTAATATCTTGTTGGTGCGATCTGCACACATAAACGAGTTTATGGTGGTGGTTTCCTTTCACTAAACACCAATCTTTTATTCTGTTTGTGGTGTCTATTATTCATCCACATGGTCTCAGCACACCTTGTGTTTGTCTCTTGGTGATAGTACAACAGCTCTCTGATGCTGATAATTCACCACTTTTTACAATTGAGATACCTTAAGTTGTATTCTTGGGCAACTTTGGTCTTAAATAATAAAAGTTCACACGTGAAGAATTTTCTTAAAATTATATAATTGTATTGTTCTAGCCTTGAAGAAGTCTGGGGATTAACTCCCTATCAGACGAAACACGTGTCGGCTAGGAGGTTTTGTGAACAATCTACACATGAAATAAAGAAAGAAAAAGAAGAAAACAAACAACGACTTGTAATCTGTCATTTGGATGCAAAGTGATATTTGTGTTAGCTCAGGATAAAATTTGTGTTGTATTCAAGGGCATTGACTGGTTCATGCCTGCTGTGTTTAGATTGGTGGCCTAAACTCTATCCTTTGAGCTTTTTTATATCTGTTCCTTTAGAGTAGTATCACTGTTACCTGGCGCAATTATAACCCAGCCATCAATTCCTCTGTTTGCTAACAGTGTGGAAGGATTTAAATTCACACACCTTGCTATCGAGACATCTGATTCCAGAATAACTTTCTCGTATTTTGTAAGCCTGTTACTTAAGTGCTGCGTTTTGCTTCTGGTAAGGAGAATTTCAACAGAGTGTGGTACATAGACTTTTACAGGACATCCCATGATAATTCCCTCACTTTGATCAAGACTCACACTAGTTGCAGCTACTGCTTTTAAACAGCCTGGTAATGCTTTTGCAACAGGATCAAGCACTGCTGAGAAATATGCTATAAGCTTTCTCAGTTTTCCGTGTCTCTGAATTAGAACTGACAATGCACATCCTTCTCTTTCACTGCAGTACAGCTCAAAATCTTTTTCGTAATCTGGCATGCCTAAAGCTGGAGCTTCACATAAGCTTCTTTTCAGCTTTTCAAAAGCCTCCATCTCAATTTCTGTGAGAACAATTGGGTCTTTTATATCAGATTTTGTTAGTCTCTGCAGTGGTTTCGCAATTACTGAAAATCCACTAATCCATTGGCGACAATGGCCAACCATTCCTAGAAACATTCTGACCTGTCTCTGTGTTTTTGGAGGTTGCATTCCCTGAATCATTTTTATTCTCTCAATTGTCACTTGTCGGTTTCCTTTTGCAATTCTTGTGACCAAGGTATTTTACTTCTTGTTTGCAAAACTGTAATTTTGCAGGTGACACTTTATGTCCCTCGTCTGCAGATGCTTTAAAAGAGTAATCGTATCTGTGACAGTTATCTCGTGTTTTGGTCGCTACAGGAGTTCATCAATGTACTGAACCAGTGTAGATTTTCCAGGTAAATTTAGATTCTCCAATGATTTCTTTAGCAACTGATTAAAGATAGATGGACTCTGTATACCCTTGAGGGATGCGACTCCATGCTAGGATGCGATCCTGGAACCTGAACGCAAAAATTTGCTGGCTGTCTGGAGCAATGGAACAGTAAAGAACGCATTGCAAAGGTCAATGACTGTATACCATTCTGCATCATGCGGAATTTGGTAAAGAATCACTGCTGGGTTTGGAACAACTGGGCAACATGGAACAACTATTTGGTTAACCTTTCTCAGGTCTTGAACTATTCTGTACGTTCCGTTTGGCTTTTTGATCCCCATAATCGGTGAATTACAAGGACTGCTTTCAATTTCTTTTAGAACACCCTGTTTTATGAATTTGTCAATTACAGGAATGACACCTTCAATTGTTTCTGCTTTCATTTTGTACTGAGGAATGTTTGGAAAATCTATTCCTTGTTTCACTGTGATTTTAACTGGGTCTACATTTTTCATTAAACCCATCTCGCTTCCTGTCAAATCCCAAATTTCAGCTTTAACTGTCTTTTTCAGTTCTTCAGGTAAATTGTCTTTATCAAATGCAGGAAATAGTTTACTTTCTTCTGCTTCAACCATCAACATTGTCAATTTGTACAGCCCATCTTCTTCTAGTGTCTGAAGCCCAATACCCTCCGGTGAGCAATATATTTTGCAGTTCATCTTAAGTTTAAGTTTAAAGTATTTATTAAGCGCGACATACACCTAAACGGTTTCTTGGCGCTAAAGTCAAGGGCGGCCCACAGAGCGGGGACAGTCGCTAAGGCAGCAGCTGGAACTGGACGAAACCTAGGGAAGAGTCTGAGGGAATAAAAAGGTCTTCAAGGCTTTGCGGAAAGCAGAATAATCAGTGAGGGACCTGAGGTAGAAAGGGAGAGAGTTCCAAAACAAGGGGGCAAGAAAGGAAAATTTCGAGCCACCCCGTTTCTTTTTCCGGAAGCGGGGCACAACTAGGAGGAGTTGGGCTGAGGATCGGAGGTCTCTGCCAGGGACATAGGCCTTGATGGCCGATGATATGAATAGAGGGGCCAGGCCAATCCTGGCCTGGAACACCACGCAGCCTAGTTTAAACAAGGCACGTTCCCGCACCGGAAGCCAGTGGAGGGTTTTCAGGAGAGGGGAGGAGTGGTGGAATTTGGGGAGACCAAAGGCAAGACGGGCAGCCTGGTTTTGCACTAATTGCAATTTACGAAGGCTGTACTGAGGGATACCATTATACAAAATGTTCCCGTAGTCCAGGCGGGACAGGACCAGTGCGGACATAATTAGCTTGAGTGCAGGGAAAGAAAAGAAACGAGAAATAGAGCGAATGGTGCGAAGAGTAAGGAAGCAAGAAGAAACCACAGAACCAATCTGGGAGTGCATGGTGAGTTGGTTGTTGAGCTTGATACCCAGAGTCTTAACAGAGGAAACCGGAGTGGGAGGGGAACCAAAGGAGGGGGGCCAGAAAAGTGAATTCCAGGGACTGGAGCAACCACCCGTCACCACAAGTTCCGTTTTATCGGGATTGAGTTTCAGGTGGTTGAGATTCATCCAGTCCCTGATAAAAGATAGAGTAGATTGGAAATTAGAAATAGAATCAGAATTAGAAGAGAGATTAAAGATGAGCTGGAGGTCATCGGCATAATTAAATACCGAGACCTCCAGGTGCTGTAGAGAAAAGATGAGCGGAGCGATGTAAAGATTAAAGAGTAAAGGAGAAAGAGAAGAACCCTGGGGGACACCGCACTGGACCTGGCAGGGGGTAGCTGAAAACTCCCCAAGATGGACCGCCTGGGTCCGGTCCCTCAGAAAGGACGAGAGCCAGATGAGGGCTGATCCTCCTACGCCCGCCGCCTTGACACGGGAAAGCAAGATGGAATGGTCCACCGTGTCAAAGGCGGCGGACAAATCAAGAAGGACCAGCGCCTGCGGTCTACCGGAGTCCATACCCTCTCTGAGGGAGTCAGATACTGACACCACCACTGACTCGGTTGAGTGCCTTGGCCGAAAACCCGCCTGACAAGGGGCCAACCTCCCATTCTCCTCGGCGAAGGTGCTGAGTGCAGATGTCACATGCCGCTCGAGCACCTTCGCCAAAAAAGGGAGAAGGGAGATGGGGCGATAGTTAGCCATCACAGAAGGGTCGGCTCCCGGCTTCTTCAATATGGGAACGATAGAGGCGGCTTTTAAAGAGGGAGTGACAACCCCTCGGGCTAGTGAATCGTTAAGGAAGCCCAGAGGGGGCGACGGGCAGGCAGTGTAAATCTGCCGTAGAATATGAGCCGGGCATATATCAGATGGAGAGCCGGACTTAATTTTAGGGAGAAGGGACAAAAGGAGTTCTTCAGAAAGTGGAGGAAAGGAAGTGAAGGTGGCAGGAGACGAGTGAAGGAGGGGGTCAACAAAAGAGGGAGAAGGCGGAGGGATATTGGATTTGATTGTCGTGATTTTATCGACAAAGTACAAGTTCAATGAATCGCATAGTTTCTGGGAAGGGGGGGGCTTAAGTGTGGTCCGGTCCGAGAACGCCAAATCATGAGTGATGGTAAAAATCTCCTTACATAGGATATCTCTTCCCAGCAAGTTTACAGGACTGCTGTTGCAAACTACAAATCTGTGTTTGTCTTTAAATTTGCCAATTTCTACCTTCACAGGCTCTGTCAAATCTTTTAATTTGTTGATTAGCTACACCAATTACTTGGATGCTTTCACCAGAGAGAGGCAGGTTTTCTATTTCCACTGATCTAACAGTAGAACGGGTAGCACCAGTGTCCACAAGAAAAGTGATTTCTACATCATTCACTTTACCATTTACAAATGGACCAGACTGGTCAACCTCAAGAGTGGCTCCAAGCACACACTCTTCCCCCTCTCTCAGGCACCGTCCTAAGTAATCCTCAGAATCACTTCCACCATTTTCTGTCATCAAAAATTGTTGAGAAACATTTGACACATTCACTCTTTGCGGTCTTATTACCTGTTCACCTCCACAGAATCCTGTTTCCGAATGGTACCTCTGACCATTCACACAGTTTGGAAGAGGTGCTTGTGGAATCTGACTCTGCTGATTCACTAACTGTCGCTGTAGCTGTTGCTGCAGATTTACATCATTCTGCATCTGTGGATTTAATGATGCATTTTTTAAATTTCTGGGCGGATATTTACACTCACGCTTCCAGTGTCCAATTTCGCCGCAATTAAAACAAGGTAGCTTTTGTTTTAGCTCTTCAATATTAACATTAAATTTTGGCTTATTGAAATTACCCTTAAATGTTCCTTGACCCTGATTCTGATTGACATTTTTGTTCTCTAAATTTACAATCTCATTCACATTGCCTTTTCCTTAAGCTTTTTCTGCTTTGCGTCTATCTCGTCACTGCAGTATTTTGCTTTTCTCAGTATATCATCAACTGAGAGTGATTGCCATCTGACAATACCATTTCTAATCATCTCACCAATTTCAGGTCTCAGGCCATAAACGAATCTGTAAATAAAGTGGCTCATGTCCTTTTCACTTAATTTTTCAAAGCCACTGTACTGTTTAAAAACCAACAGTAATCTTTCATAGAATGAATTAATTGATTCTTTTGGCTCCTGATTTGTTCTGTCTATTTTGACCCAATTAACTTCTTTCGGGGGAATCTTATTTTTCAACCAGTAAATCACTTTGTCATACAATCCCATGACTTCTGATGATGGGGCACCTGTTGAAACATCTCGAGCAGGTTCTACTTTTGGCCAACTTACAGCAATTTTACATTCTGTCCAAAGATCTGATGGGACAACAATGTCAAAGAATCCATCAAGATCAATCCACAGAACTTTCGAAACTTTTATAAATTGTCCACTTGTCGATACCATTCTACGGGCTTTTCTCTCAGCCGAGGAAAATCATTTGTGAACAACAAAATGTCTTGTCTAGAACAGGGAACATGCTCATAACCACCTCCTGCTATTTCTCTCATTGGGTACTGATTAGCCAGCCTTTCTCTCTTTTCTTACACTTTTTTGTCCATTTCACTCTCCATTTACTCAAATCACCCAATTTTTTAATGTACACAATCAAATCTTTTATATGCACAATCCTTCCCATAGTATTAAAATTCTCAATGTCTTTTTCAGTAAAGTCTAATCTGTAATGTTTTCCCAAATTTTTCTGCCTGCTCAAATCAATCTCTAATTCTGCAGCCAATTCTTCTAATTGTTCATATTTATTTTTTGTTTTCCACTGTACACTTTTGCAAATGAATAACAATTCATCATCTTGATAATGCTTCAAACTGTCAGGACCAATTTTGCCAATAATTAATTCCTCTAAATCTGCTTTTAATCTTGCAACATCAAGCTTTGGGGTTGAATCTGATTTCTCAACACTCTTCTCTGGGGATTCAGTATCTGACTCTGCACCTGCTGGAGTTCTGCATGATGAATTTTGATTAAAAGTTAAATCGTTACTGGTACTGTCACTACTTCCATGCCTTTAGTTAACTGTCGAATTAATTCTTCCTTTGATCGTAAATATTCTGATGTACTTGGAGTTCCCTCAACTCTCCCTGCTCCCATTGGATTTTTAAAAGCCTCATTTCCCACATTTGGGGTTTCAGGAAAATTATATGCACTAGAATTAGTTCTCGTTTCTACTCTTTCAGGAGATTCAGGATTATTCGGGTAAAATATGGGTGATTCTTCATTAAGTGGAGGTGCACTTGGAGTGGTTCCTGGAGAAACCATCGGGTAGACCATGTACAAGCTGGTTTAAAAGGAGTCTGTTTTTTATTTGTCAAATACATTTCTTCTAAAACTGGATCTTCTAATTCACTTTCTTCAATATTATTTTTCTATTGGGTATTCTTTTGACCTGGTATTTCGGTAACCATCACTCTTACTGGGTATAAACCATCACACATGTCTGCCTGTCTCCATCGACGCATTCTATCTTCATTGGTTTCTCTATGAGCATTTGATTTTGGAGCTCTTGTTATACCGCTCGTTGCTTCTCGTTTAAGTTCAAACATCTCATCCTCCCATTCAACTAAAGCCTCGAATTGTGTAGGTCTAGGCTTCGGCACAAGAGCCATCATTTTTTCTCTTAAATTTTTCAAAACCCTCATATTAAATGAGCCGTCTTCTGGCCATGCTAACACACCATCATTCTTGGTATATTCCATCCAAGTATCAAACCAAAGGCAAGTATGATAACCATATTCACCTTCCATATAGGCTGCAGGTGTTTTGTACTTATGAAGTAATTTTCCACCTCGCGTTTCAATTTTCTTATCAGGCGAAAATATATTTTTAAATTTCTAAAGCCATGTAAGCTTCTTTTCCTCCTTCTTGTAATAACTCATGGTTTTAATCAAATCCGTTTATTTAAAATGATCGTAAATATTTACTGGTTGTTCCGCAAAATCAGCCAATCCGTGCGCGAAACACACCAACAAGCCAATCAGGTTAAGCTACGTCACCACCTTGCTCAACCAATAGAATTGCTGCTTTCAGGATGAGCCAGTCAGCTAACCGCTCGTCAGTCATGTGAGCCAATCAGTGCACTAGCTGTGACGTATGTTAGCCAAATCACAGCGCGGACCCTGTGACGTACACAGCCGCTGCAGCTTCTCGTCTCTCAATCCTAGAGCTCACCCCTCCTTTACAAAATCTTTTCACAGCGCCATTTTAAAAGAACTTTTTCAATGAATTTCAATTAATAACAGAAAAACAAACCATTCGCCTGTTTCACTAAAATAAAGTGATAGCTTTTACAGTCATACAGGTATTCTTTTGCGTGGAATAGACGACGCTACTCTCACAGAATATACATTCGTTGATAAAGTAAACCTTTACTCTACCCTTCTAACAGGTAATAACGAACTAGTTTCCCTCTAAATGCACATATTGTAACAATTCAAAGTTCGACTCGGACGGAATTACAAAATCATTTATGCACTTTCAAACGGAAAGTTTCCCTAACCATACATGAAATCCTGGTAGGACTTTAACCATCCATAGAAATCCACATTCGCCAGTAAAATAAACGACGTCACTTTACCCTTCACTTAAGTTTGGATAAATTCTACTACTCTTTTCGCAGTGAGTTTTAAAACCGGCTCTAAGTCCTTATACTCGAAAGCTACGATTTCATAGACAATCCTCACTATACATTCTACCTAACACACCTAAAATCCCTAACTCGTGTTGTACGTCCACAACACTAGTGATAATAATACCACTATTTTGAAACAGAACAAATGCACTGTGTAACTTCACTTGTCACACCACTGATATGCCGGCACAACTAGGAATTTTTTCACACTGCTGGAAAAACCTTCCGACAACATATAACAACTTTGACAAACGTAACATGTTTTAGTCATGGATCCTATGTAATTACCATGTAACATGTCAGTTACCATAGTAACCGTCACTCTGCTACCAAAGATTTGATCCAGCGCCCCTATAAAAAAATTTCATAAGTACGTAACCCAACTCCACAATGCTCACCATTAATCATAAAACTCTCACAAGGCCCATAAACTAACGTGACATATTTTTGAGCAACTGAATCATGTGACCTAATTAATAAAACCTATTCACAAAATATATACACATTTATATACAACTGCAGTATAATGATTTCACCATGGTTTTAATGAAACTCAGCATTTAATTAAGTCACTTAGGCAAATAGATCAACTGATGGTAACAAGACTGTGAAATAACAAGGCCAGCTTTTCTTTTCAAAAATCTTATTTATTAGCTATTCGGAAAAGTGTGCATTTTATTTAGAAACTTTTTATTCAAGCAGCATTGTTTGATGATTTGCAAATTAGTCTCAGTTTCAAGTAAAATCAAATAACATGTTAAATGAAGAATAAACAGTTTTCCATCACCTAAGCCCTATTTTCCCTGTCTAAAACTCACTTTGCCTAAAAGAATAAAAGGTAAAAGTCATTTAACCCTATTGATCCTTACGTGCTCCAAAGAGTCCATCGGCACGTCACGCCCAACTGGATTCGGAGAGCGAGAAGCGCCCTCCCTCCAAAGGGGTCAGTTTTTATACCTTTTTCCCTAACTAATCTCACTAAATGTATTCTTTCTTTCCTGCCATCCAAAGTTCTTATTGGTTGACAGACGTCAACCCATGTGGTGTCATCGCCTTTCGAAGCCGGATTCAAACTTTTCTCTTTGAGTCTATTGTCTCTCATTCACGAGTCACACAGCTTCCTCCAAAATGAAACATTTGTAAATGACAGTCCGTGACTCCCTTAGCTTGGCAATCTCTACAGGCTACCGTCCTTAAGTTTGGTCCATCCAAGAGCAAGTATAATACATTTTTCAATGGAACTTGCATTTTTAAAACGTGAGAACTTTTCCATGCAGGCTCTTGCTCTTTTCTGGACAGGACTCGACAACACCACGTTAAAGTCGTGCTAGGCCTCAAGCCCTTTTCTCGTTAACTAATATTCAAACAAACACAAAAGAATAATTAATGCAAGAATTAGATATCATTCTGTTACCCACCCACCTTTGCTAATTATTAACCCATTAATAAATGTTACCTAGCCAAACCAATTTAGCAACAAACAGAATAAGCCACACAAAAACGAAAAGACAAAACATAAGCACACGAAAATAAGCACATGCCATTAATTAAAGCAGCCGCAATTAATTCTGACATAACAATAGACAAGATTAGCTTATTATTTTCCACGAACAAGCATTTGCAACATAAAGCACATGTATGAGCACACGTTAGTCCCCATGTATCGTGATTTGCAATTTTAATCTAGGTTGATTAATAATATTCATTCCACACACGTTAATACAATTAGTTTTATTATAGGAGTTTAACTTTGCGAGCTAAAACAAAATCTCGCTCCATCAGGAGCATAGGTGGACGTTCTCCTTTTCGGAAAGGAATAGATCCTGCTACAGGGTAACGTAGAGCCGGGTATAAGATCGATCCGACAATCGAAGGAACGATGCGGTGGCAGGATGTTGGCTCCTTTTTTATCGAACACCTCTGCCAGATACTGATAGTTCTCAGGTACTTCGGCTTGGGACACCATCCCCATGCCTTGTACCGGTAATGATTGAGCTTGTATGGAACGGATACCATGGAGGTTGTCCTCCTTGTAACAGGTTCTACAGCAGTGTTCAGAATCCAGACAGATAACCCGAGCAACCCAGTCGACTCGGGGATTGTGTTTTACCAGCCATGGTAGGCCCAAAATGACTCAACTGCGGTGCGTCTATGACGTCAAAGCTGATGGATTCGGCATGGTTGTTCGTGAAGCACATGGTCATGTCTTCGGTCTGATGCCTGATGAGACCGGATGTCAGGTCCGTTCCGTCAACCGCCTTTACCGTTTCTGGTTGTTTTTTAGGCACAGTGCTCATCCCCAGGGTTTGTGAAAAGGCTGTGTCAATGAAAATTGTCGGTGGCTCCGGAATCCAGCATCGCAATTACCACCCAAGCGTCGCCTGTCTGGTTCCGCAAGGTCACTTCCATGCCTATGTGGTGATTGCCATTGAAAACTGCAGGGATCGCTGTAGTGCAGGAAGAAAAACCCAGAGGACGGACCCCCTTGTCTACTGGGTTGTCTCGTTTCCCGTCTTGTTTCCTTTGTCGATGGACAAGGCGAAGGGCTGTTTGCTCCGTGTGCGGTTTGGTTTCACCGGGCACTCCCTGACAAAGTGACCGCTCTTACCGCAATATAGGCACTGGTTTTGCTTCCTCCTTCTTTCTCTCTCTTGGCTGGTTAGGGCCCCTCTGATGCCTCCTATCTGCATTGGTTCCGGGGTGTCGCTTGCTGGAGATGCTTCCTCTTTACTTCTTTCGGAGGCCTTCTCCCCGAAAGGGAGGAAACGGTTGTCACGGTTTTTCCCTTTTTCTGTTTTCCTCTTTTTCTGTTTTCCTCTCTTTCAACCGGAAGTTCATCTTGACCACCATGTCAATAAACGGCCCTATCATGTCTGGAGGATCGGGGTGGGGTGTTGGGCTGTAAGGTCCTTAAGGTCATCCCGCAACCCTCGGTAAAACACTGATACCTTTTTGTCCTCCGGCCAATGGGCCTCGATGACTAGTCGGCTGAAAGTCGTGCTATAGTGGAGAAGGTCACTGTTGCCTTGCCTCAATACGAGTAACTGGTTGTCTGCGGCCTGTACAAACGTGTGACGGGCGAACATCCGTCGCATGGTCTCTTTGAACGTTGGCAAGTGGTTTAGCATGGGGTCATCGTTTTCCACCAGCAAGATGGACCACTGCGCAGTGTCCCCGCCCATGTATGACAATATGAATGCCACCTTTGATGCTTCGTCAGGAAATGCAGATGTTCTGGCCATGAAATGCAGATGGCACTGATGGATAAAGACGCCATACTTGGTGCTGTTGCCATAGAAGCGTTCAGGTGGAGCCAGCTGCACCGGGTGGGGTGTGACGACTTGGATAGCCGTGTCCTGACCGGTGGCAGAGGAGGACCCCCCAAAGGTGAACGTAGGCGGTCTAAGCAACCCCTCTTGTCTGGCTCTTGGACTAGGGGTGGTTCCCCAAGGGTTGGTGATACCAGCCCCCACTTGGCCCTGTAGGGCCGTCCTATCCTGGCGTAAACTGAGGTTCTCTGCCTGCATGGCAGCCAGCAAGGCTGCGATGTCCTGCAGGGTAACCTCCGGTTCTCCCATGTCGTCTGGGCAGAATGAAACTAACGTGGGCTTCTGATTCTGTCAGGCGCCCCACAAGACTCACCTGGGCTTGTGAAGCGATTCTGCAGAGACGACACGAACCACCGCCCTTGTTCCCAACCAACCCCCGCGGGGAGTAACACCCGACAAGGATTAGATGGATCCAGGGATGGGGGCCAAATAAGCAAGAGGAGTGGCCTTGCTGGAAGGGACATAGAGTAGGGTCTTGGCACAGCTGAGGGAACAAGAAAAGACCCAATTAGGACGTGGTACTACTCCTGCAGCATAACACCCCACAAAATACATGCAGGAAGGAGCCCCTGTCTCCGTCTCCGGTACTTACCAAGACACACAGTTCGTGCAGAACCAAGGAAGAGGTCAGCAACTTGGCGTCCAGGTGCCTTGGTGCCTTGAAGAGGAAATGAAATAAAGCGCTCCTGCGCAAGAACCACCAAAGTACAAAACAAACAAGAAGGCGCTCCTGCGCGTACGGGTACAATACCAGGACTCCAGGGTAAGCGCTATAGCACGGCCCAGTGCATGTTTGTTCAGCGCTCCTGCGCGACATGCAATAGTTCAACAGTGCTCCTATGCTTTACGCGCCAGGTAACTAGCAGTAGCGCTCCTGCGCAACTGCCAAAAGAAAGAGCAACACAAGCAAAGAATGTCACAGCGCTCCTGCGCTTACTGATAGAAAATGCAGTAGCGCTCCTGCGCCACTGCCAAATGAGGGGCAACACAAGTAAGGAAATGCAGCAGCGCTCCTTCGCGGCTGCCAAGGAAAGGGTTAATCCTGGTCCCTGGAGAAATGGCCAGCGCACAACACGAAGTCGAAGAAGAAATAAAAGCGGCAAGGAAAAGTCACGTAACGCGTACTGGCACAGGTAAGGCGTTACCGTGACTCGTAGTGCAGCGGAACCTCCAGGAGTCTTAAGGAGCAGAAGAACAGTCCTCTGACGTCTGCTGGGCTCCGTACAATACTTTGGTATCAGAAGCACCGATCCGGCGGTGCTTCATGCATTTAAGCGTAGTCCCCCGGAAGTGCTAGTGAGGCGGAGAACTAGACCGGGACACCACTTCCGGGCGGAAGTGAGTATTCCCGACGCCTGCATGTGTCCTGTGGCGCCCGGAACGGCGGAAAGCCGCCACATGACAACAACCCCCCCACCCCCAAGTTAGGGAGCTTCTACCTCTAAACAGTGACTTGCTGCTTTTTCTCCTTCAGAGTCACCATAGCCCGGGGAGGGGGGGGGGATTATGAGGAGGGGGGGGGTGCCCCTCCCAGATGCCTAGCTGTGGTGACCGCCCATCTCGGAATGGGGGTATACATGTGTTTCTCTGTGTTGACAATTGGTTGATCAAGAGTGCAGGCAAGCAGCAGTGCCTGGCACACACTCAGGCCACCATCTCTCTCCGACACAGGTTGGGATTTACCATAAATTCCACCAAATCCCATCACCAGCCTCTTCAGATTCAATCCTTCATAAAGGCTGACCTCAATTTAGTCAGGGGCAAAGCTTACCCCAGCCAAGGCACGGTACAAGCTTTGCAACAGCTGCTGCCTTTTTTTAGCTATATCGTTGCCTAACAGTCAGAACAGTAATGCCTCTCCTTGATTGATTGCTTCCTGCATAGCCATAGTCCCACAGGCCAGACTACACATGCGCCCTCTCTAGAAGTGATAATCTGTGCATTGCTTACAAGCGGTGGGTCAGAGCGAAGATCTAGTGTTGATACTTGCTAGTACTTTTGGCTTTCTGCAGTGGTGAATCAGCAACAACCTTTTGCAGCGCTAGTCTTTCATGGACCATAATCAGTAGTAAACAATTACCACATACTGTTCTCTTTCAGGTTTGGGAGTGCATCTCCAAGATCTGGCTGGAATGAATCTGGGCGTGTTTAGTATGAAACATGTTGCAATCATACTCTAACACAGTATCCGGTGCTGGAGGTATGATTCCATCCACAGTAAGGCTCTTCCGGGGAGCCCTCCATGCTCCCGGGGCCCATCTTACAGAGCCTGACTGCAACGAAGGGCTGCTGCCAAATACAGATACGATTCTACCCTCCTGCCGCTTGGCCAAGCCCGAGCAGAGGAAGGTAGGACAATAGGTTTCCTGTCACAGGGCGGTATGACCACCTCCCAGACAGGATTTAGTGTATTAGGCCGTGGTGGGGGCGCTTGCCAGTGCCACATAGTCTGCTAGAAGGGCACATTTTGTGCCCTCCTTGCATACTCCTTTTCTAACCAGCTCAGGGAGCTGTTGGCTCCAGTTCTGGTGCGAAACTGGACAAAGGGCATTGGAGTATCCTCTCCTCTGTCCCGCCCCTCCTCTGGGAGGGACCTCTGAATCATTCCAACCCTCTCTTTAGGGTAAAGGGCTTACCTGAGGGTGGGTCCCTAGATTCGTAGTGGGATTTGATTCAGATCTAACTCCACGTCCTCTTCAAATAATCTGGATATCTCGACAGTTGTGCTGACTGAGTTGGACTAACAGCATTGAACTTCGCTGCAGGAACCAAGACTGCAACCGAAATACACTGTCTACTCTTCGTTCAAGTCGCTGCACCATCAGTGTCCGTGCTCCATACAGGTTCCATCCTGGGCCTGTGGACATCCAAAGACATCTGAAGAAGTGAAGCAGCCACTCCTCTGCATCTGCAGGCACTTCAATACAGCTGACTGAATCGCTGATCCTGTGCTCCTACTGACTCCCACCAGGTTTTGTAACATACAAGACTGTTCTACAAAGTCTTCAAGACTCGCACTGTCTTCAGATGGAGTCTGAGGCCAGGATCCCTCATCGACACTACCGGAACAGTCTCTCTGTGCATGGCATCGGCTGGCTGTTGCTAAGGTTGGGCGACTTCTCTCCAGTGATCTCCAGAACCTGTTGAGGGTCTGCTTTTTATTCCAGAAGGCTCCCCTGCTTGCTCCAGCCTACCCTGACTGACTTGAAACTGGTGAATCTCTTGGACCTTGCTGGTCCAGACACAGTACCCTTTTGTCTTCTTCCACGTGTTGCTGTTGCCAAGGCCTGTTGGTGCTCATGCCTGGATATCGGCATCCAACGTGGGACAGCTGGTACACCTTTCCTGGTTGTCCTCTGAGGCACCTGGTCCACGCAGGTGCAGAGATGAGGTGTAAGGACTGGGTCTATATATACTGCACCAAAGTGAGGTACAGTGTGTGTATAGAGTCCTAGGGTCTCCAGAGGTTTGGCAGAGGCTAAAGTTAGATAGAAACTTACTCTCAAGTGGTAGCTTGGTCGAACAGTAAGGCAGTATCAGACGACAGTGTAAAACATTTGATGTACACTCTCAGTCAGCAAGTGGTCTCACACACTCAAGAACTGAACTCTAGGCCAATTGTTTTGTATAAAAAACTATACTGTTTTATTTCTAGAACCAAGCAAGCCTGGTGCAGGTAAGCATAAAAATACTTTTCAGTGGTAAATTACTTGTATGAACAAAGTTCAAAATAGCAGTTTATCTTGTACTAGTTTTGGTTAGTTTTAAGAAAGCAGTTTGCGACACATTGCAGGTATAGTACATTCAATTGAATGGGCTTTTTAAGTAAAATGCAGTTACTTTTCAGATTACCTTTGCTAACACAAGACTGGATCCTGGATTCAGTCCTGGGACATTTCCTGAAAACAGGTGAGTAAATGTGTTTTGGTTAAAGGTACGATTTTTAAGGAATATTATTGTATTTCAAAAGTTGACACAAACTTTTTCACATAGAAACACCAATGTTACCCTATGGAAGGTAATGCAATTAGCAGGTAAGTTAGGTTATCGTTACTTTTTCTTACTTTGTGTTGGATCCTGGATTCAGCACTGGGACATTTCCTAAAAACAGTTGATAAAATGCGTTTGGTTATTCGGCTGATTTTTTTTTTTGATTTATAAACAAATTTTTATTGATTTTAACAAAATACCAGCAAATCAAGATACCATGATAACAGAAGGATGCATGTAACGATCTAGACATTCCAAGGTTAATTACATACAGAATCAAAAGGACAATTTCGGAGCATCCCCTACGAAACTAAGCCAGGCCCCCCAACCACTTCCACCCCAAACCCTACGGTACTTCTTGGGGCAGCCACGCGCTACATACATTGTTCCCTCCTGCGTGGCGCACCAGTCAACCCCAGCCCGCCATTTCCCCACAGTGGGAGGGTAAGGACTTTTCCAGACAGAAGCTATGTCCCTCTTCGCCACCACCATCGCTGTAGTGTAAAATAATTTTTAATTCCTGACCCATCCAACCCGTCCGTGATACCCAAAATCGCATGCTTCGGGTCGTGAGGGATCTCCCACCCCAGTACCTCAGTGAGCCCCTCAATGTCTCCCCAGAACTGCACCAAGCGTGGGCACGACCACACCATGTGGAAAAAGCTGGCTCGTGACCACATCTTGTGCAGGCAGGGGTCAGTTGTAACCCCGCGCGGTGCAGGCGTGCCGGTGTCAAATAGGCGGCATGTAAGAAGTAAAGCTGTATCATACGCAATCTGGCAGAGGCTGTGACCGTCCTGGGCGCCATAAGGGCATCGCGCCAGTCTTCATCCTCCAGGGAGCCCACCCATTCCTCCCACTGAGTCTGCAGCCGATCAAGTGAGGTGGGAGCATTAATGAGTGTCCGGTAGATGCGGGAGATACCTCCCCTCCCCAGGTCCCCCAGCCGGATTTGTGCCTCAGTCGGGCTGTGATCCTGGAGATGTGTCCCAGTCATGAGGTGCATCTGAAGGGCGTGGCGCAGCTGTAAATAAATGTAAAACTGCGAGTGATGCGGGGATTATCTAGCCTGAAGGTCGCGAAAAGAGCGTATGTGGTCACCCAACCAGACGTGAAATACCTATTAGGTCCCACAACCGGAAGCCCTGTAGCCCATTGACATCCCTGAGCCAGGTACCCTGCCACAAGGGTGTGTGTTGTGTCAGCATGCAAATCCATTTGGTGTGGCGGAGCACGCCCCGCCAGGCCAGGAACACAGAACGCGTCTCTTCCGGCGGACGGGACAGGCACCCCGTACATCATCGATAGGAGGTTGGACAAGCCCAACTCACTGAGTTCCAACCTGTAGGCCAGATCAGACAATCCCCGTTAAACCAGTCATGCAGCGAAAGCAAATGCGCCGCCAGGTAATAGAGGTATAAATGGGTCATCCCTAGCCCCCCATCAAAAGAAGGGATCTGGCAGATGCCCAGGGCCAATCTGGACCTGCCCTTCCCCCAAAGGAATCTTTAAGCCAGGCTGTCAAGCTCGCCGAACCACGCTCGCGGAAAATTGAGGGGAATATTCTGAAGCATGTAGAGGAACTGGGGAAGAATCGTCATTTTAAAAAGCGCAACTTTTCATATGTGGTTCAGGGGCAGTGGTTGCCATTTCAACAGGTCTGCCTTGGCCCGCTTCACCAGGGGAGTGACATTGAGAGCCCAGCTGAGTTCAGGGAGTAAGGTCACCCATATCCCGAAGTACTTGAAGGACTGGCGGCGGAGCGGTATGGTGGACTGCCACTCGAAGCATTCTCTGGAGATGTGGAGGGGGACCAAGACCGATTTATCCGGATTAAGCCGGAGGCTTGTTCAAAAGACCGGAGGATCCGGAGACAGTGGGGCCCCGAACTCGCAGGGTCTTTAAGTAAATCAGGACATCGTCTGCGTAGAGGGAGATTTTGTCTGCTTCTGTATTGGGCCACTCCCAGCCCCGTACCTGTCCACTAGAGCGTATCAGAACCGCCAGGGGCTCCATCTCCAGAGCAAAGAGCAGGGGAGAGAGGGGGCAGCCCTGCCTCGTCCCCCTGTAGACCTGGTAGGGTTCAAAGAACCCTGTTCACCAAGACACGCGCCCTCGGACGAGCGTACAGCACGCGGACGAAAGTGGGGTCCAAAACCCACCTCAGCCAGGATATCATCTAAAAAAAAACAGTCCACCGAATCAAAGGCTTTCTTAAAATCTACCAGAAGGAGTGTGAGGTAGGGGGTGATTAAGTTGTGATGGGCCAGGGCGGAGTGAAGCCTCTGCAAGCTGTCAGGTACCACGTGATGGCATGAACCTGCATTGATCTGGATGGATGTGTGTAAATGGGGTTTGAGGCGCTGACCGAGGATCGTGGCATACAGTTTTAGCTCTGTATTAAAAAGTGAGATGGGACTATAGTCCGCGCACCGAGGCGAGGGCGGCTGGATTTAGGGAGGATCACAATAGTCGCCACATCAGTCTGACGGAAAGGAACCCTTCTCAACTGCCTCGTTGAATAGCTCGGCAAGGTGTGGGGTCAACGTCTCGCGGATCAGGGCATAATGTTCCTGGGGGAGGCCATCCGGACCCGGCATCAAACAATCGCTCCCCCAATCTCTTCACAGGTGATGGAGCGTTCCAGGTCCTCCTGAACAGCCGAATCTAAATGAGGAAGTTGACGGACTCCTGCTCGCAACATGTCTGCGAGAGACCGGGACGGAGGCCGGGCCTCGTATAGCTGGCGATCTTACCAGGCAAAGGAATTGCATACCGAACCGTCCCGATCTATGATGTCAGGGATTATACGGTTCGCTCTGGGGTAGGTTGCTAGTCGATGGATAAGGGAACCGTTCTTGTCCCCCCAACAGTATACCCTAGCGATAGAGGAACGCCAGAGGAGTTTCGCCGCATCCATCGACAATTGTCGGATCTCTTCGCGTATGTGAGCAAGGAGTCTCACTTCAGAGGCGTCAGGGTTAAGGGCGGTGGACCGCTCAAGGCGTAGGGCCTGTTCCTCGCGGGAGGTGAGCTGGTCCAGCTGCCTTCGCTGCTGAATTTTGAGTTGCCCCCTGGCGACTCCACAGATTGTGGCTTTGGCAGCCTCCCACAGGACACCTGGCTGACACCGACCCTTCATTGGACTGAAAATAATGTTGGAGTTCCCACCCTACCGCTTTCCAGAATTCCTGGTCTTGGAGGAACCAAGCGTTCAATCTCCAAGTCTGACGCAGTGAGGCAGGAGGAGCACCCACAGTGATCATCACCGGAGAGTGGTCGGGAGAATAACAACATCCTGAAGCCTAAGGCAGGCGTCGAGGGACTGTAGATGATGTATATAGGCGCCTGAGTGTGGTGCGCGGCTGAGGTATGAGTGAATTGTCTGGACCGCGGGTGCAATGTACGCCATGCATCGCAGAGACCTAGGGATTCGGCCCAGCTCGTTGGGTGTTTCGCATGCGCCAGTCTGCCATGGGAAGGGATCCCAGTCGTGTCCAGATCCGGGGAAAGGACAGCATTAAAGTCACCCCCCAGGAAGATGGAACCCGGGGGCAAGGAGGCCAGGAGCCCAATGGAAGCGGCAAGGGTCACAGCCAGACGTGATGGGAGGGGAATATGACACCAAATAAAGGGGTAAGCCGTTCAGGGTGCCAGACAGGGCCAGGAAGGTTCCCTGGTCGTCCTGAATGACTCGTGTGGTCACTAAAGGAAGTGAGCGCTGGATCAGGATTGCAACCCCACAGGATCCGCGTGTGAAGCCCGAATGCCAGACCCTGTCATAACCATATCGCTTTAAAAAGGGACAGTGATTACCCAATAGGTGTGTCTCTTCCAGCAGTAAGACCTCCACCCCAAGACGCTGCGCATAGTGAAGTACGGCCGTACTCTTGAGGCAGGCAAGGAGACCATTGACGTTCCAGGACAGAAGGCGTAGAGATATTCCCTGTTGTAGTATGTCAGCCATTCTGATAGCCTGTCACGGAGAAGGGGGGAGGTCCCGGAGGGACGCTCGGCTGGAGGCAGGGACATGCGTCAGATACCATGTCCCCTGATGTGTAAATTATGACTTCCTGCGAGTGCTGGCACGATGAAAGGAGGAGACAACAGAAAACAACCAAAGAAACTCATAGCAACGGTCCCCCTGCCCTAACCCCACCCTCTGCCCTATACTTCAGAAACAGAAGCATGTGTCGCCCTAACAGTGATAACAACATAGGACCGAACTAAAACGCTTGGAAGTGTGCGAAACGTGGAGGACCCCTCATTGCAGAATGTTCATATTTATGTCCAACGAGAGAGAGAACAGAAGGAAGCCGGCATGACGCCGCAGGGCTACGCCCGGTGGGCAGAGACGGGTTCAGGCCGGGTTGCTGAGAAAGGTTGGGCTCCGGGTAAAGTCGGTGTCGGGGAGGTCCGGAATGGAGGAGGCAGGCGAGGTCCCCCCGCGGCCCGGGATACTGGAGGAGCCGGAGCATCGCACAGTCGAAAGGTCTCCATGCAGTGTTTCAGACAGATGGGGAAGATTCAACGGGGAGTCAGAGTGGGCCCTCCTGTACCCACAGTGCCTCCTCAAGCAGTTGTGCCGGGGCCTGGGGTCCGGAGGCCTCGTGCGGGCAGAACCACCCTCCACACCATCCTGCAGGGGTACCTGACCATTGGGCCGAAGGGGGCGCTCCTCTGTGGCCCAAGCCCTTGCACCAGCCGGGGAATCAAAAAATTAATAAGGTTTTATTGGCGAACACCACTTGGTGACGCGCCGGGAAGAGGAGCCGGTACTGGATGTTGAGGGCTCTTAGTTTTTTGCTTGACCTCACCGAATGAGCGACGCTGACCCTGGACCGCCCGGGTGTAATCCAGAAAGATCAAAATCGAATGGTTTTCAGAAGGGAGTTTGTGCTGCTTGCAGGCTTCAGCCAGGATGGAGTCTCGGTCTTTGTAGTTGAGGATTCTCATTATGACCGGTCGGGGCGGCGCTCCTGCCGGGGGGCCTCGGGGAAACGGAACGGTGGGCACGCTCTATAGCAAACCAGGGAGAAAGTGAGCCCTCTGGGAGCCATGATCTCAACCATTTCTCTATAAATTTGGCGGGCGGCCCTGCTCCGCACCCTCCGGGAACCCCAACAGACAGAGGTTATTGCAGCGGGATCTGTTTTCTGTATCCTCTGCCCTCTGATGCAGCTCCTGGGTGTGTGACTGGAGATGCGCCACCTGCCCCTTAAGTTGTTGAACGTAGTCTTTCACCGATGATATGCGGGATTCAGTCTCCTTAACCTGTGCAGTGTCATTACGGAGGTCTTGCCGGTTCAGGGTCATATCCACTCGGACCTCTGCAATCTTGCCCTCCACGAGGGCTGCGAGGTGTGGATGGCTTGGAGGATGGTGTACAGGTCCATTGCCGAAGGTTCTACCCCCCTACCCCACCCCCTCCTCCCATGTGACCCCAACATCCATAGTGGTGAAGCGGTCCATCTTAGTCTGGGTGGCAGGGGTCTTGGCAGCGCAGGTCCGGCTCATCGCGCCGCTCAGGGAGGCGGACGAACCCCGCTAAGTGCCTAGAGGCTCGAGCCACACCGGGAAGAATGGATACTACAGCAAGATGCAGGGCCTGGGGGCCGCTCAAGGTGAAGGCGACAGTCCCTCCAAGGCCCTCCGCCACTCAGTCAATGCCACACAGAGGCGCCCGGCCAGCCGGCAAAGGAAATGCCAGGGAACCAAGGCGGGCCGCCGAGAAGGACTAGACACACAGCTCCCCGGAACCGTTAAATGACTCTTCTGGAACTGGAGGGGACCCAGGATGGGCATCCCCACTCCGCCCGATGAGCGCGGCCGAATGCCCCTATCCCCACTTAGGCAACCCAAAGGGCAGAGCAGGCAGGTCCACTCACACGGGGGGCCAATACTTCGCGGGCCCAATGAGATCATGGCCTCCACACAAGGCGCAGGGGGGCCGCCGCCCGACAGCATGGCCGACTCCACCACACCGCTCCTGCAGCCCCAGGGCCCGTGGCCCTGTCACAGAGCTGCGGCCCTTCGCAGTTTGGGGCCCAGAGAGCTCATAGGTAGATCCTGAGTCCACAGAAGGATCTCTCACGCGATGGGCCACCTGTGCGCGCAGGGGGGGCCCAGACAGCCCAGGACCCCGCCCCCCCCCCCCCGCCACGGGACCTACCGCCACAGGAGCTGCGCAGCGCCGATCCTCAAGCAACCGGCCTCTCCTCCAGTGCCTGGCACAGGCGGCGGCGCGCACGGACCCAGGCCGAGGCGATTAGCGCCGGATGAGGACAACAGCCACAGTCCAGCGTGGGCCGCAGCCAAAGAATCACCGGCCCCCACCGCTCGATATAGCGGTCGAGGACGTCTCTCCGCCGCAGACACCTCCGGCGGGATTTGCTAGCTCCGTGCCAACTTCAGAAGCCGAGCCAGGTCCACGTGGCCGCCTGCCTCGAGTCTGGCGCCACGGGGATGGGGGAACACAGGCAGCGTCCTGGAGCCCACGGCACACTGTGGAGCACCACAGAGCCGGGGACCCCTACAGGTCCTTCACGGAGTGCGGGTCAATGGGCAGTTCAGAGGATCTGGGGGCGCGACACTCAGCGCTGCCGATCTGCCATTTTGCCCGCCGGTCCATCCGGCCTGCCGATCTCGCCCCAGAGGCGCCCCTTGGATGATTGTAGGCGGCCAGGAAGCAGCTGGAGGGCTACAGTGCCCAGGGCTGCAACCGCCATTTTGGCTCACCAAGCCATGCCTCCTAATCAGCTAATTTTTAAGGAAATTTGCAGTTTTCAAAAGTCGACACTTTGACACTTTTTCTCCCAAAAAGTTTCTATGTTATCCTATGAGGAAAAGTGAGTTATCGGTTTCAAGGTAAGTAATCGGTCTTTTGAGTTGGGGTTCTGGGGTTAGACTCGGGGGTCTCCCAGGGTCAGTAATGCACTGTTGCACCCTCAGCGGCACTTGGGCCGCCAGGTGCAGAGTGTTGAGGCCCAATGTTATCCAATGTAGGTTAGGGGGACTCCGGTTGCTGGCGGCTGGTAAGCAGGCCACAGGGTAGTGGGAGCAAAGCTCCTAGAGTTAAGCTCAGGGCACGTTGGGGACCAAGTTAGCACCAAAGGGGCACCCTCAGTGGTGCTAGGGTAGCTGGGTGCAAGGTGCTGTTTTGAGTTCGGGAGCCCTGTTGAGATCAATGGGGATTCTCCGGGACAAAGAAACACTGCAGGCTCGGGGACGAGGATCTTCCAGGAGTGAGCACCACTTCGAGGGGTAAGTTGGGATGTAGAGGTATGGTTAGGCACTGCTGGGTTGGGCGCACAAGGCCGTGGGACGTCGGGTGCAGGGGTCCCTTTGGCGTTTCTTACCCGCTCTGATATTTGTAGGGGGGGGGGTGTCCTCTGGATTGAGGCTGCAGGCGTCGTCTGGAGGCTTGAGACAGGTCAGGGGTCGCCAGAACCCTGGTCCGGATCGCCGGGGGGACCTCCTTGTGGTGTTTGTTCACTCAAACACAGGCTGGGCTCGGCGGGTGCAGAGTGTGCTGGATTCGCGGTTTCTGGTTGGCACCAGAAGCTGCAATTCAAACACGTCCGGTGTTCACAGGAGAAACAGCTTGGGAAGTGAATGCAGGCAGGTCCTCAGGGGTTTGTGAGGTTGCTGGCCGCTGGACATGCCAGGATTTTGCACGAGCAGGTTCGAGGGGAGACAGGATGGTAAGGCTGGGGCCAAGTCAGTGGGTGTCGTCTTCTAAATTTAGGGGCGTTACAGGTAGGTAAAGGTCAAGGACCAATCGGTCCCTTCCCTCTGGTGGGTACACCCCCTATTCTGGCACTCCAGTGGGAGAGGGGCAGAAACCTGTCCCTGGTTGGCTGGGTACCCCCATCCTCAAGATGGCGGGACTTGAGGTTGTGCTTCACCTCGCCTCCCCCACCCTAGGGGTGGAGTTGGCAGAGGTGGTCACACCTCTCTTCCTCACTTTTTGTCCCGCCGGGTCTCCCGCCCAAAGTGGGGGGTTAGAACCAGTGGGGACAAGTTGCTGAGTACAGCAAGTGGTCTGGAGAGGCTCACAGAGGCGGTATGCCTTTGAAGCTTATCCTTTGTGGAGTCTGCCCATCCTTGGGGAGGAGGCTTGGCACTTCGTCCCAGGATGTGCATTGTTTCAGGCCCCTCATTGTTTCAGGCCCCCAAGAGCGTCAAGCTCTCGACCCAGGGGCCCAGAAACATGTCTGGGGTGGCAGCCTCGGCAGCCACTCAGTCAGGTCACTGGGAGTTGGTTGAGTTTCAGAGGGCATCTCTAAGATGCCCTCTGTCGTGCATTTTACATTAAATCCCACACTGGCATCAGTGTGGCTTTAATGTGCTGAGAAGTTTGATAGCAAATTTCTCAGTCTTCAGTGTAGCCATTATGGTGCTTTGGCGTTCGTAATGACAACCTCCCAGCACCATATACGCTTAATGGCAGCACTGCACTTTCAGTGCCCAGGAATGGCCCTGGGTACTGTAGGGGTACAGGGCTAATGTACCCATACCCTCACAACTGGCATAGGGCACCCAGCAAGAGGGGTGACTGATATATGCCAGGGCAGTGTTTTGTGGTCAAGGCACATAGGGATGTGTGCCATGTCGACTCTTTCTTTTCTGCACCAAGACAACCAGCCTGCCAAGGCAGTGTGTCTGTCAGGGCACAGGACCTCTAAGGGTGGCATAATAAGTGCTGCAGCCCTTAGGGGCCTTCTCTGGTCACAGGGCCCTGGGTACCTAGGGTACCATTTACCAGGGGCTGACATGTGGCCAGAGATGCCAATTGTGTTTTAGGCTTCAATGCAGTTTTAGGGAAGGGACAAAGGCCCTGGGTACCGGATTATCAGGAACCCATGGCACACTCCGTCAAAGCACATCCAGCAATTCAGCAAAAAGTGGGGGCATACCATGCATGAAAGAGGGCACTTTCTCCCACAAGGGTACTGTCCACTCTCCTGTAATAGCAGACATTGGTGAGCACTAGTCGCCTGTGCCTCGTGGTCCCCCCTGAGAGCCCTAGACTCTGTCCACTCTGATTACAGGTACTCTTCTTCTTGAATCCAACCTTGGATTCCAACGGACTCTTCCTGCTTCTTCATCAGCAGCACCTACTTGAAGTCCTCCATTTTGGTCAACAGCAGTTCCCGACGTCACTTTGTACCTATGCACCTGGCTTCCCTGGGGCAGGTAACTTGGTCTCCTAGGTATCCACAGGTGGGGTGACTCTCGAACCGTCTATCTTCCACAGGATGTCTTTAAAGTCCTCTGGGAAGGGTCCTTTTTTGTAAGCACTATAACTGCCACTTCCCCCATTCACTTTCCCTGAGCACGCAGTCATGTATTTTCGTAGTATACATCTTCTATGGGGTTCCTGGGTCCTTACCATGGGTGGTTCCTTGGTTCCCGAGCACTTCTAAGTCCTCTGGGTCCACTCACGACTTTAATCACTAGTCGCATTCCACTATTTTTGTATATGGTTTTGGCTTCCCCGGGAGTCCACTGTATTTTCGTGCTACTTACCTGTCAAATTATCAAAGTATTGTGTGTAGTGTAATTATCTCCTGCTAGGAGATATTGAATTGAATTAGTGAGTGTCTGTAATAAATAACTTTTTATAACTACACTGTGTGGTTCCTTTTCACTTACTCTCCACTATAAGGTTAGATACTGGTGAAACAAGCTGCTTTACACTCCTCCTAGACTAAACTTGAAGGCTGCTCGCCACAGCTACCTCTTAGAGAGCTTTCTAAGGTTGTCTAAACCACTAAAAACACCATAAGGGTTGTCTGGATTGGTGCAGGGTGCTACATGTGAATGAGTGTGCACCATATACCAGGCCAGCCTCCTACAGCGATCTTCTGGCATTCACCTCACTATAAGAGCCTTTCTTTCAGGTCCATTACAGGCAGGGTCATACTTAAGTCCAACCTCCAATTTCTCCTCAAAGTCCTATCCCCCCTTCCACCTCAACCAAGCTAATGAGCTCCCTGTCTTTTTCGCTCAGTCAGAAACTGTAGAAGAAAGGACACTTCACACTCTTGATGTAAAACACTTCCTTATGTCCTACTTTGACAGAGCCAAGACTTTCCCCCAGACAGCTACAACTTTTTGTTGCATTTGACAAACCTCCCAAAGGTCACCCTTTGGCAGATCCAGGTGGATTGTCCAGTACATCCAAACCTGCTACCTCAAAGCCAAAGAGAATGTTGCCGGTTAGGCCCAGACTACATTCTACCTGTATGAAAGGAGCCAATACGGCTTCTTTGGGTAACATGCCTCTAGCTGACATTTGCAAGGCAGACATGGTCCTCTACACACAGATTCACTCAACACTACTGTGTAGATGTCCTAGCTCACCAACAAGCTAGAGTTGGTCAAATGGTTCTTGGGACTTAGTTTGAAGAATCTGCACCATCGACTGACTAACCGCTGCTTAAGGGATCCCTGCTTTACAGTCTATGCAGAGCATGTTTCTGAAGCTACACATGCTATGAGTAGAAAATGTTACTTACCCTGTAAGCATCTGTTCGTAGCATATAGTGCTCTAGATTAACATACGACAAGGTTCCCCAGGAGTAAATGATTGCTACAGGTTACTTTCTCCTCGTTATGTACTTTAACGCATAGTCATCTAAATGTCCTACATGCTGCTCCAATAGTACCCTCACCAGCTGACTAAAAACAATCTAACAATGGAGCCAATGGTTGTGCGCATTGCCAGCTAAAGGCAGAGTACTTTACCTTGTGACTCAAAATATTTCTTCAGACCAAAAAATAACTGCAAATTTCTAAGCTCAAAACTAGATGACAGGAGTTGTAGAGCATGCAAATTTAAAACGCTACGAGCAGACGCTTATGGGGTAAGCAACATTTTCCTTCGTGCTGGTTGCTTAATTGAACTATAATTCTGAAGTAGTTTCTAGGTGTTCGCAAAAAAAGTTAAATAACTGCAGATGAATCCTAGTTTTTGATATGATCGAATTCCTCAGGTTCTACTCAGTTTATGGTTATCCCTAGCTATAGAATATTACAGTTTATACACAGCATGTATCTACATAAACACATGCTGCTAAGGTTCTTTATCTCTTTCAATTGGTTTGCAGCTTGTATTATAGATTCACACCAAGCTCTCTCGCCTTCATGCATGTAGGAAAGTATTATTGGAATTCTTTGTTCGAGGCATGTGGGCTGCTAAATTCATATCTTAGCATTAGATCGCCGCCTAGTGTTGGGTCCGGATGATTGCACATTGTTGTCCTGGAAGAGTCTTCGAAGTATCCTGAGATAGGTGGCTCCTCCCCTGGACTACAGTGCGCATGGGCATCGGCTCCATCCCCAGATTGTTTTTTTCCGCCATTGGGTTCGGATGTGGTCCCGACTTCTCTTTGTCGGAACCGAGAAAAACTAACTTTTTCAGGCCAAAAGGCCTTGTATTTTCTAGCGTCGGTATTGTTCGCGCACGGTCTCGGGTTCTTCCAACTCTTGAAGTCGGATTCAACGGAGTCTACACTCTTCGAACATCGAGGCCTTCTCATCGCGACACGACTACAACTTTACAGCATGGAGCGGAGTCCGTTTAAGTACTGTCCGCTCTGTGGGTACAAGTACCCACATATAGACCTCCACCCGGTCTGTAACAAATGCCTTTCACCGGACCATGACGACGGCAAGTGTAAGGCTTGCGCTCAATTCAGGTCGAAAAAGACTCTCAAGCTTCGGCGCGCGGTGCGCCTGGAGGCCAGACAAGCGGCCCCCGATCCAGAAAACATCTTCGGCGACCAGGAAGACGATGAACAGGGTCATCTTCTCCAAATCTCCCCACCCGAAACGGAGGTCGAGGCGGATCCGGAGGACGACGACGGAGTCGCGGGTCAAGACCTTCAATACGTCGACGAGGTAGGGGACGTCGAAGAGATTTATGGGGCCGCGGCAGATAGCTCTGGAGACGAGCTATGCCCCGAAGGTTTCGAAGATCAAGATCGGGTCACGGGATCGCCAAGTGGCCTTACCCAAGACCCAGTGCCGCAAGCCACGGCCCCGCCATCAGGCCCGGCCACGGACGTACTTGCTGGGCAAACCGGATCGAAACCGAAACCTGCGGTGTCGACGACACCTAAAATGGCCGACCCGAAAACGAAACCGAAACTTATGGACTCGAGCGTCCCTAAAATGGCAGCCGGCCCACAAAAACATACTGCACCCGCTGCCGCATCGGCTCAGTCGGGCTCCGGTCCGCAGAAGCCGAAGAAGTCGATCGATTCCGCTGGAACGAAATCGGCGCAGGAGGAGGGATCCTCTAAAAAGGGTGGTCGGCACGGATCAACCGCTGCGACACCGTCCAAGCACGCCAAGGCCAGCAGCGTAGTGGATACGGAACCGACTCAAGCGCACGGATCAACTGCTGGCACGTCTGCGCATCGGTCCAAGGACTCTGGGTCGGCGTCGACGGCATCGGCGCCCAAACCTCAGAAGGGCCACAATCACGTCGGATCCGAGGGGAAGGTCAAGACGTCCTCGTCAGCGCCAAAAGCCACTGTGGATGAAGCGTCTCCCATCGCCGCTTTGCTGCAGAGAATCAGGGAAAAGGCCGCAGCTACGTCGGCTCCGTTACCGTCGCCTCAGACGCCGAAGGATGCTCCGGCCAAGCCTAAAAGCAAGCTTCTCTTCCTTCTGCCGCCGAAAGAGGCTCCGAAGGCTTTTTCTACAAAATCGACGCCAAAGAAGGCGGATTCTTCTACGGCAGGGGTGCCTTCAAGTCGAGAACTCTGATCCGAGGACGATTCTGAGCACTTCATCGACGCCAACACAGGCAAATTGACAATATACAAAAGAAGGATCACATCAGAGCCTCTAGACTCCTATGTTATCCCACTTAAGAAGAAAAAAGTTCCTCTGGACGCTTCTAACCTCATAGAGCCTATCCAGCCTCCTCCAAGAAGAAGCCCTACTCCCTCACCAGACCATTCTGATGGTGAGGGTTACAATGAGGAGGACCAATACACCTTCCCAGTAAATGAACCAGATGCACACACAGATGCATATGATGACATTGGTGACCAAGGCACCCAAGGTGTGGGGCAAGACCCACAGCCTTTCAGTGCACGTGCATCCCCAACAGAGGATTCTGCAGGTTTTCATGCACTAATTGAGAGGGCAGCTGCTAATCATGATGTGGACATGCATGCTGACCCGGTTGAAGAAGACTTTCTCTTTGACACGTTTTCAGTCTCTGAGAAGACTGTAAAGACACTGCCTATGCTCAAGGGAGTCCTCAAACATGCTGCGGACATCTTTAAGGAACCCACTAGGGCGAGAGTGGTCAATCCACGTATTGAAAAAAAGTACAGACCAGCACCTGCAGACCCTGCATACATTCGGGGACAGTTGCCGCTAGACTCCCTGGTGGTCGCCAATGCCCGCAATCGGGCCAACTCCCAAACAACGGGTGAAGCTCCTCCCCCCGGATAAGGAGTCCAAAGTGCTAGAGGCAGGGGGCAAAAGAGTAGCTGCACAAGCTGCCAACTTTTGGCGTATTTCTAATACACAAGCACTCTTAGCACGTTACGATAGGGCGCATTATGACACCCTAGAACAGATTGTACAACACCTGCCTCCAAAGTTTCAAGAGGGCACAAAACTGCTTATAGAGGAAGGAAAGTTGATCTCCAACGCAGCCATCAAGTGTGCACTTGACGCCGCAGACACAGCAGCTAGGGCAATCAACACTAGCGTCATGCTGAGACGACAGGCTTGGCTCCGCATATCTGGGTTTAAACCCGATATTCAGACAACCATCCTTAATCAGCCAGTCAATCCTGATCGACTGTTTGGTCCAGATGTTGACACCACCCTCGAAGATAAAAAAGGACACAGACACTGCTAAGTCCATGGGGGCCCTACAGTCACAACAGTTTTGTGGCAACAATTTTCGTCGCTCAGGTGCACGTGGAGTCACCAGAGGACAAATGGGTCAACAATCTCAATTCTCAAAAGGTGGAGCACAATCCTCGTTCACAAAACAGAACAAGGGAGGTTACAGAAATAACAGCAACAGAGGTCGCGGCAGAGGAAACAGCTCCCGCTCCTCTACCCCAAGCAAACAGTGACTCTGTCACTGCCCCCCGACCACTTAACACCTGTCGGGGGGAGACTGCAGCAGTTCCTGCCCGTCTGGAGAAACATCACCACAGACAGGTGGGTGCGTCAACTAGTCCAGTATGGTTATTGCCTAGAGTTGAAATCCACTCCACCCAACATCCCGCCAAGGCAAAGGCCTATGTCCGCAGAGCACTTGCACTTATTGCAGCAGGAGGTAGTGGTGATGCTGCAAAAAGGCGCAATCGAGCTCGTGCCAGTGGAGGAGGAAGGCACAGGGGTGTATTCCCTGTACTTCCTTATCCCAAAGAAGGACGGATCTCTCAGACCCATTCTGGATCTACGTCCCCTAAACCTGTATATACTGTCAGAACATTTCCATATGCTCACACTGCAACAGATTCTTCCCTTATTAAACCAGGGGGACTTCTTAGCAACCTTAGACCTCAAGGATGCTTATTTCCACATACCACTACACCCGTCCCACAGAAAATACCTCAGGTTCACTATCCAAGGCAAACATTATCAGTTCAAAGTCCTACCCTTCGGAGTCACCACAGCCCCAAGGGTGTTTACAAAGTGTCTGGCGACAGTAGCGGCGCACCTCAGGAGGCAGGGCATCCATGTCTACCCCTACCTGGACGACTGGCTCGTTCAAGCCAAGTCAGAACAACAGTGTGCCGCGGACATGTCGACTACCATTCACCTCCTTCACGATCTAGGTTTCTCGTTGAACTACCCAAAGTCGCACCTTCAACCGGCGCATGTCCGGCAGTTTCTAGGCGCGACGATCAATACCCTGACAGCCGTGGCTCAACCAAACCAAGTCAGGATACACAGCATGCAGTCTCTGATCCTGAAGTTCAGATCACAACACTCACTTCCAGCGAGAGTGTTTATGCAGTTGATAGGCATGATGGCCTCCTGCATCTTCATAGTCCCTCACGCACGGCTACATATGCGCCCGCTCCAGGAGTGCTTAGCAAATCAGTGGACACAGGCTCAAGGACAATTAACAGACCTAGTGTTGGTTACCAGTCGGGCATACGACTCTCTGCATTGGTGGACTCCACACAACCTTTGCAAGGGCCGACTGTTCCAGGAGCCAGTGCCACAGATTATCCTGACGACGGACGCATCTCTCCAGGGATGGGGAGCTCATTTGCTCACGTACACCGTGCAGGGACTATGGACGACGCAGCAACAGAAGATGCACATCAACTATCTGGAACTGATGGCAATCTTCATGGCACTCAAGTCCTTCATTGTACATCTGTGCAACAAGGTAGTGTTGGTCCGGACGGACAACATGACCGCGATGTACTACATTCAAAAGCAGGGGGGCACCCACTCGCCACAGCTGTCTCATCTGGCTCAGGGCATGTGGAAGTGGGCCATTCAGAGGAACATCTTCCTCATGGCAGAACACCTCCCGGGCAAGGACAATCTAATAGCGGATCTGCTCAGCAGACACAGCCATCAGATGCACGAGTGGGAGTTACACCCATCTGTACTCCACCCGTACTTCCAGCAGTGGGGTCATCCGGAGATAGACCTGTTTGCAACAAGAGAAAACGCAAAATGCCAACACTTTGCCGCCAGGTTCCCTCACCCACAGTCGCAGGGGAATGCGATATGGATGAACTGGTCAGGCAAATTTGCGTACGCTTTTCCGCCAGCCCCTCTGATACCGCTGGTGGCAAGAAAGCTAAGGCAGCACGCGATGACTCTCATCCTAGTTGCTCCAACGTGGGCGCGCCAAGCATGGTACACCACGTTCCTCGAACTCTCAGTGGTGCCGCATCAAAGACTGCGCCTCACGCCCAGACTTTTGACGCAGAACCATGGAGAAATTCAGCATCCAGATCCGCAACAGGTCAACCTGGCGATCTGGCTCCTGAAGTCCTAGAGTTCGGATACCTTAACTTACCTCCAGAATGCATGAACATCATCAAGGAGGCAAGGAAGCCAACTACCAGAGCATGCTATGCTGCAAAATGCAAGCGTTTTGTCATTTACTGTACGGCTAATGACATCACCCCGCTAGATGCATCTATCCCTAACATCATTTGTTATCTGCTACATCTGTACAAGTGCAATCTAGCGTACACTTCCATTCGGATACATCTATCCGCCATAGCGGCTTATCTTCAGAACAGGCAGCATCTCTCTGTCTTCAGAGTGCCTGCCATTAAAGCTTTCCTTGAAGGTCTGAAACGAGTCATTCCCCCAAGAACACCACCAGCTCCGGTGTGGAACCTCAATGTGGTCCTCACCAGACTGATGGGACCACCTTTTGAGCCACTGCACTCGTGTGAACTCCAGTTCCTAACGTGGAAAGTAGCTTTCCTAATAGCTATTACGTCACTAAGGCGTGTTAGTGAGCTACAAGCGCTCACAATCCAAGAGCCTTTCATTCAGATTCATCCAAATAGGGTAGTGCTACGCACTAACCCCAAATTCCTTCCGAAGGTGGTGTCACAGTTTCATCTCAACCAAACTATTGACTTGCCGGCATTCTTTCAAAACCCACAAACGGTGGCAGAAAGAATGCTCCATACCTTAGATGTACGGAGGGCGTTGATGTACTACATAGACAGGACACAACCCTTTAGAAAGACAAAACAACTTTTTGTTGCCTTCGCACCACAACACAAAGGCAACCCTATTTCCAAAGCAGGAATAGCCAGGTGGATTGTTAAGTGCATCCAAATATGTTATCAAAAGGCCAAACGCACTCTAACGATACCCCCAAGGGCGCACTCCACACGCAAATTGGGGGCATCCATGGCTTTCCTAGGGAACATTCCTTTAGAGGACATTTGCAGAGCAGCCACGTGGGTTACACCACATACCTTTACAAAACACTACTGTGTTGATGTGCATTCCAAGCAGCAAGCTGCTGTAGGACAGGCTGTTCTCAAAACTCTCTTTCAGGTTTCTGCAGCTGGCACGGGCACCCGCCGCTGATGGAGGGACTGCTATGTATTCTATGCTAAGATATGAATTTAGCAGCCCACATGCCTCGAACTGAATATGCTACTTACCAGTATGCATCTGTTCTTGGCATGTAGGGCTGCTAACATTCATATCGCCCACCCTCCTCCCCGGTGCCTGTCGCAGCTGCAGATATACTATTGTATTCAGTCATTAGCATGGACATCCTTTACACTTTTCACTCCATCTTCTGCCACAATGGCGAAAAACAATCTGGGGATGGAGCCGATGCCCATGCGCACTGTAGTCCAGGGGAGGAGCCACCTATCTCAGGATACTTCGAAGACTCTTCCAGGACAACAATGTGCAATCATCCGGACCCAACACTAGGCGGCGATCTAATGCTAAGATATGAATGTTAGCAGCCCTACATGCCAAGAACAGATGCATACTGGTAAGTAGCATATTCAATATTGAATACAGATTTTTACTAGACACACTAAACATGCATGTACTTCAGTGGGGGAACAAATAAATAATCTAAGGTCAAGCGGGCTTTGGGAGAAAAAGAAAGAGCACAGCATGTCACTTAAAACAGTACAAGCCCAAACCGATTATAACAGGTAAGTAAAGTTTGTATAACCGCATTCTGCCCATAGAATTAAACAGTGAACTTAGAACAGTGATTTGAATAAAGAAAAACAGACGATAATGAATCGTTAGGTTGATGGATTTACTAGCCCTTTTCTTTTGTAGGTGTCTCTGAATCTGAGCAGTCATTAAAGGGTACGTCACAAATAAAAGTGTTGTGTACCGAAGACATAGAAGGAATGCGACAAGTTTGTAGGGTGAGTGGAAATGTTTATCATATAACTGTACTGGTGTTTAAATAATGCATGTTAAAACATGTAACTACCTGCTATTGACTTCCACATAATTTTGCCCGCCACATATTTATGGGTTAACACTTTGTGCAGCTTCCCAAATATCCTATCATGGCCACTTGGTTGTTGCCAACATCATTGTAGAACTAGGTGCTATGATACGTGCCTGGAGGCCGCACCTTAGCTTCATGATAAAATATGGCATGACGCCGCCAGCCCCTGCTGCCACACACTAGGTACAGACTTTCTCCACATGTTCCAGGCGTGGGAATCACAGCCTTCTTACACGATAGTTGGGCTCTCTCCATGACAGCGTGGGCACAGTCTGAAAGCAGAGCATTACATCGTAAAGACACGACAGATCTGCGTAAATACACTAGCCGCTGCCTGGGACTCACTCCTGTCAGAGCTGAGAACCAACATGCATGTGTCAGACTATTCCACACCCGTTTAATACCGAAGGCATCAGCCTGATGTCCCCCCCCCCCCCTTCCTGCCAGATACAGCATAAATAACTCGTACAAATGCAGGCGGATACAGGCCTGTTTTAATAGCTGTTTCTGTAAAAGTTTACTTTTTTTTTTCCATCGTGTTAAATTTGCATGTTCGTGGCATGTGTGCTGTAGATACACATGCAGAATTTTTTCATCTAGTGTTGGGGCTCGGATGATTACAAGTTGTTTTTGTTCAAGAGGTTTGTTTCGGGTCACAAGGCTGTGTGACTCCTCCTCTTGGTAATAATGCGCATGGTCATAGATGCCATTTTCAGATTTTTTTTCCAATTACAGATTCTGATGTAGTATCTCGCACGCCGGTTTGAGACTCCTTCGGGTTGGTTATTCCCATTCAACGTTTTTTTTCTCGATCGGTCTACTTTGTGTCCCATACAGTCTTTCTATAGCGGGTCTTCAGCTCACTTCTTTGGCCCACAGGCCGCACCTGGCAAGGCAAAAGCTTAATTTCCAAACCTCTCGGAGAATGGCGTGTGGCACTATTTCTGTCAGAAGTGCCACACAAAATACCCTCACACCGGCCAACATCCTGTTTGTAACAAAGCCTCTCATCTGAGAATCAAGATGACAACTGAGAGACCTGCAAATCCTTTCGGTCCAAAAAGACCCTTCAGGATCGACATGCAAGACGACCGGAAATGCAGCGTAAGCAAACAGACTATGTCCAAGACATCTTTGGTCGACAAGAAGAGAATTAAGAAGCTTCAGCGGCACAAGATGAATCACTCTCCATCCATGATACCGAGTCTCAATCCAAAGATGACTCAACCATTATGAAGCCAGCACAAAAGCAACGGACAGAGAGTACCTCTGCCCCTGATCCTCAACCCAAACCCAATCAGTTTCCACTGAAAAACCTCCTCAAGGGCCGCCACTGCACATAAGCTGTCGTGCGCACTGAAAATATGACTCTGAAGCCCTGCCCTCTGGCTCTGAAAGTTTGGTCTACAGCAGGGGCTTCCACCTCATCGATAGCAAAGGCCATAAAACCATCTTCTGTCTCGGCACCCAAACAGAGACTACATATTTCGGAACTGAACATTCCTTTGTCAAAATCAAAGCTTCCACTACTGAAATGTTTTGTTTTCCTTTTGAAATGTCCTCCAGAGCCAATTCTCGAGCAATTTCATCAAAAGTCCGAATTGAAACAGAAGACACTACAAATTCAGCCTGGAACTAAGAAAATAATGACACAACCACCAAAACACACTTCTAAGAAGCAGTTGAGGATTGAAGAGGCATTGGACATTCCTATTCAACCTGTAAAGAGGAGGAAGGATGCTGCAACTAGTCCATTGCACATTCCTATTCCCACTACCACAAACACCTCCTCCACCACCTGAGTCGCCACATTTATGTGAAGTAGGTAACATATCCCCATAGTCTACAGTAGAGGAGGATCAGGATATCCCAGATGATACACCACCAGGGGATCCTTGGTATATTTAAGATCGTGAGCCTCAAGCAGACACTCATCCTGAATTGTATCCCACTCGTCCTTCACCACCTGATGATGACACTGCTCATCAGGGCCTAATAGCACTTGCAGCAACATTCCATCGAGTTCCTTTATATAGAGGAGGATTTTTGTTTCAGACATTGTCTATTGCACAGAGATGGGCACAATAATTACTGTAACTCAAAGGTATTCCACGTCATTCAGAGATCCAGTCAAAGCAAGGATAATTACTCAACGCATTGACAAAGTACAAGGCAGCACCATCAGACCATCTTTATATTAAAGGCTAACTCACTGTGACTCTTTGGTAGTGTCAAATGCCAGGAAAAAGTGCAAACTCCCAAACAACTGGAAATGCACCACCTAGAGAGAGAGAATCCAATCTTAAAGATACCTCAGATAAATAGTTGCGGCACAAGCAGCTAATCATTGGCATATAGCCACTAGCCAAGCTTTATTAGCAAGGTATGACAGGGCCCACTGTGACGAAATGAGCTTCTCCTCCAACATCTCCCAGAGGAGCATAGAAAAAGGGGTCAAGAAGTAGTGAACAAAGGTAAACTTATTACTAAAAATTCTATTAAGTGTACTCTAGATGCCACTGACACCGCTGCTAGGGGTATTAACACCAGTATCCGAATACATAGACCTGCATGGCTAAAGATGTCAGGATTTAAGCCTGAAGTGAAGCAAGCCATATTAAATCTACAGTTCGATAAAGAACGTCTTTGCGGCCCTCGGGTAGACACAGCCATTTATAAAAAATGAAGAAAGACACTTAGGTAGCAAAATCTATGGAAGCTCTACAAACTAACACCGACCGTGGATTTTTTCATAGGCCCAATTACAAACAAGGTGCCAAGACAGCCACCACAGATACCTCTGGGTCACAATACAAAAATCGGGGACAGACTTTTACACCTAAAACTTTCTACAGAGGCTCTTATAGAGGAAACCGTGCCGTGATGGCATCCTGTAATCACATAGAACCACTTGCCCGACTAAATATGAGACCTCTACAACAATGTCTCTCTAGGCAGTGGCCTCAGTCACTGGGTCAACTTCACAATCTAGTGTTGATAGATAGCAGCATAAATTACTCTGCAATGGTGGATTCCACACAATGTATCCAAAGGGCGTACGTTTCAGGGCTCAGTTCCCCAGATAATTCTCACAACCGATGCTTCCCTAACGGATTGAGTTGCAGATCTCCACAAACTCACTATTCAGGCAATATGGGATTCCAAATACAAGAATCTCCATATCCATCACCTTGAAGAAGAGGAAGTGGAATTCTTCTTTGTGGAGGACGGAGACGATGAGGCACTAACTTATGTGGGCTTGGCGAACTCGGAGGCTCAAGACCTACAATAAATAGCAGGATCTCGACGCTGAATCACCACAAGAGGCGGTAGACACTTATCCTTCGCCACCAGATGACACCGGGAAGTACAACCAAGTCATAAAAAGGGCAGCAGACACATATGGAGTGCAACTTGAATAAGAAAAGCCACAATCATGCTTTCTACTAGAAACCTTACTGCCTACGCAATCAAGGAGCCAGTTTCTACCCATGCTACCAAGTGTACTGGATCATCAAGGGAAAGAAGCGTTTAAAGAGCCTGCAACTTGCAAGGCAGTCACACCAAGGGGTGAGACGGAATACAAACATTCTTCAAAGGCCCCTCTGTATATCAAAGGGTCGGTGGCAGCTGACTCAATTATTACGTCTACAGCCCGGAAAAGGGCAAATGTACCAACCAATGTGGGACCACCGCCAGACATGGAGAGCAAGAGAATGGACCTTATGAAGAGAAGTGTCGAAAGGAGTGCAGCAATTCAGTGGCGTATTGCTAACTCCAATGCATTGATAAACAGACATGCTTATCAGCATTGGGAAGAGGTAGGAGTACTACTAAAGCACGTGCCTGAACAGTTCCAAAGAACGGCAAACCACTTGGTGGAAGAGGGAAAGAACATGGCAAAAATATGTTTAAAGTCTGCTTTAGACCCTGCAGACACATCTAGCAGACTATGATCGGCATTACAGAGAGAAGACATGCATGGCTGAGAATATCCGGTTTCAAGCCAGAAGTGCAGAATAACATACTAAACTCCCCGTTCAATGGAGAACAGCTGTTTGGAAGCGTCATAGATGAAAAGCTGAATCCACTGAAGGACAATGAAACAGCAAGGTCTATGGGTGCACTACATTTTAGAGGCATGCGTAGAGGCACACCCTCAAGGAGACTAGCAGGCAGAGGGAAAAATCAACCCACAGCCTTGCACCAAACATAACAGCAACCTTACAAAGAGTAAGCCAGGGCCAGCAACAGGGACAGCATAATTGGCAGTTCCAACAGAGAAGACAATCCTTTCGAGTGCGCCCTTGGGCAAGAGGGCAAACACAACGAGGAGAACCACAGACAGCAGCAACTGCATTGCAAAAGTGGGCCACTCACCAAAAACATCACGGAGGAGTCCCCCAAGGACAGTATAAAAAGAAAGATTTGATCCTTTAAACAAACTGTTCCTTCAACATAGTACACCAGTAGATGGTAGGTTAAAATACTTCCTCCACAAATGGAGAGATATCACTAGAGACAAATGGATATTAAACATATTGCAGTACGGTTACTGCATAGAACTGACAAAGCAACCTACAAATAAAAACAAACATTCAGAAAAATAATTATCCCAATTACTCCAGGAGGTGCAAGAACTTCAATCCAAAGAGGCCATAGCGCAGGTACCACAATAGGAAAGGAACTACAGCATTTGCTCAACATACTTCCTAATTCCAAAAGTAGACGGAACATTGCATCCAATACTAGACTTAAGGTTTCTCAACAAGTTCATAAAAACACAAAGATTCAAAATGACAACATTGCAAGAGGTAATACGTCAATTGCAAAAAGGAGACTAAATGGCAACCATAGACTTAAAGGATGCATACTTGCACATTCCTATGAAAAGAAAACACAAAAATCTATTCAGGTTTGTGGTCATCCAAAAACACTACCAATTCAAAGTGATAGCATTTGGCCTAAAATTAGCACCAAGACGTTTCACAAAATGCCTAGCAGCAGTAGCTGCACATCTAAGAAGGCAGGGGATTCATGTATACCCGTACCTGGATGACTGGTTAATAAGAACAAGCTCATACAGTCTCTGTAAACAGCATATACAAGTGATAGAGACAGTGGTTCAGCTCGGATTTTCAATGCACTGGGATAAGTCGTTACCAGAGCCAGAACAGAAGGTGTTCTTAGGAGCACATATCAACTCTATAGTAGGGAAGTGTAGGAGAGTAGGGTCTGCAATCCTATGATCACCCAGATTTTTTGCTTTTTGCTGCACTGGTTTACGACTTTCCCTGGCTGTGGGCCTGCTAATCAGACCCACAGCCTAGCTGTTCTCTCTATCCAAATTGTACTTAGGTACTGAATTGGCACTGGGCCCTCTCCAAGTCCCTGTACCCAGGGCTGAGGTGCACCCAGAAGTCTCCCAGGGGCTGAAGCATGTATTGTGCCACCCCTGGATTGACTAACTAAAACTGACACAACTGGCTGCACGACAGCTGGGGCAAGGTGGTGTACTCACCCTTTGCTTTAGATATAGTATACCTATATCTAACCCTAAAATGGACACATAGATCTCCTATCAGTCACTCCTATGGCAGGCCTTAACAATCCTGAAGGCAGAGTGCTTGGAATCGTGTGAGATGGTGCTCTGGCATGAGCTGAGCCTGTCTGCGGCTTTCGGGATCCATCCCTTAGCCGTTTCCATGATATCGCATACCATATACTCTTAAGTGCATTATAATCCTCGCGGTTATGTGCCAACTCTGGTATCGCTTTATCAAAACATGTCGAGTAAGGTGTCATACGAATTGGAATACTAACCCCTCGCCAATTCTGGCGACGGGGTTAGCATTCCACCCTTCTAGAGGGACACGACATGTATGTAACCCCTAACCCCGGTTAAAGTCAAACAGAGCCTTAGCATCCACAAAATGGATGCTGCCACCGAGACACAAGTCTGCCCTCCTGCTGCTGGGAGTCCTCCCAGAGCAGGAGATAAGGACAAAGGGTTTCCTGCCAGGGGCGGTGCCAGCACCGTCCCAGACAGGGTTTTGTGTATTGTAGGTAGGCAGGGCTTTAGAGGAAGGTGACTGCACGTGGCACCCCGGTGCTCACTGTGCATAGGCTGGCTGGAACCAGTTCCAGGGTCACTCCAGACCCTGTGCTGGGGAAAAGCCCGCCAAGGAAGTGGGTGTAACCACCCCCCTCCTAGTCCCACCCATAGGGCAGGACTTAGTCGCGTGCCAGCCCCTTTTTACAGGATAAAGGTAGAGACTGGCCCCCCTTCCAAATCAGATCATCTTTGAATCCTGAAACTACTTTCCACGAAAGGAACTCAAGACTTCTTCCTAAGATTTCTCCCTTGTGACTAAGGAGTAGTCACCCTGCATCCGCAGGCACCATCTACAGAACACTGCGGTCTGCTGCAAGTCCTTCCTCCGGAATCCGACTGTCCAGCTCGACGAGAACCGGCTTCCCTGGCACCTCTGACCTCTACCTGCATCATCAGTCACGCTGAGATTCGTGGGTGTGACGAGACCTCGAGGGACCGGCCATCTTCAAGACTGCACGACTTCTGAACAACAAGCCCGCCGAGTGAATTCCTGGTGAGTGCTTTGGGGTCCGAGAAGCCCCCACCCTGAGCAGCTCCAGCACCGAAGAGCAGCCCCCCAGCATCTCCACGATCTGCGTGGGGCCCTTCTGCTTTTTGCTGCTCACCGCGTTGTTTGGCTACTAGCCCGCTGGCTTGTGGCCTTCCTGACGACGCCCGACAACATTTCTGCTGCTGGTCTGGTTGCTCCAGACTGGCCCTTGCTTCCCTCCATCGGAGAAGTACCCTGGACCCTCCTGGTCCACTCAAGACGCCATTTTAGGTCCACCGCGTGGGCCTTGCATTTGCCAAGACTTGTTGCCCAATCCTGGGTCCAGCGACGTCGACAGCAAGAACCTTCGTGGGACAGCTCGCACCTCCATCCTGGTCGCCGACAACGCCTCCTGGTCCGAGAGACTGCAGAGCCCAGCAGCGCCCACTCACCTGACTGCGGTGACTTCGCCCGGTGCCATCCTGGTGCCCACTTAATCACTGGCTAGTGATTCAAGAACTTGGTCCCCTCTGCTTTCAGGTTTTCTTCTTCCTTGATCCAGGCTTGGATCCATCGAACTTTTCTTCACTGGTCGCCTGCCAGCAACTTCTTCCTTCCAGGCTCCTGGTCCGGCAACGAGATCCCCGACGTCTTTTCAGACCTATGCAGCTGCAGCCCCTGGGCTAGGTAACTTCGGCACTTCGGTGTCCCAGCATAGCCTCACTATCCTAGGGTCAGGATCCACTGTCGTTTTCTTCCTACCAGGTCGGGTTCGCCCGTGAACACTAACTTTGCCTTTACTAGCCTCCATAGACTTTGTCCCGCATCCCGCGTGAGAGTGCACACTCTGCACCCGAGTCCCCTGGGTCTCCTAGTAGAAATCTAACGATTCCCTAGTCCAGTCCTAGTGATTCCAAAGCCTATTAGAACTGTTACTTACCTGCTAGTAATTCGCATTCCACTTTTAAAGTATATGGTTTTTCGTGCCCCTCGGGCATTTGTGTATAACGTGCTAACTTAAGTATTTTCGTAAGAGTTTTGTTGTGTGCCTAGCACCCTGTCCTCATAAAGAGTACAGGGTTGTTGTGATTCTAATAAATACACTGTTTATTTTCATAACACTTGTGTGGTGTCCTTTCACTGGGTGTTCAAGGGGTAATGTGATGGTAAAACAGCTGGCTTAACACGCCCTCTAGAGTCTTAGCCTTAGACTGCTCGTATCCATGCTACTAGGATAGCTGGTCTATAAGGTTGACTTACAACCAATCATCAATAAGGGTTGTTTGGACTGATATATAGTGATCACTAGAATAGTGAGCACTGCACATCAGGCCAACTTCTCACAGGAAGGTGTTCCCAAGCGAGAAGAGAACATTGGTACTGCTGCAGGAGAAGTATCGGTACCGCAAGGGGCAAGCTCTGACAGTGAGGACATTGGGGAAGATTTTAGGAATGATGGCTTCATGCATTCTTTTAATCCCCAACATTCGCTTGCACATGAGGCGGTTCCAGAAATGGCATTCAACTGCAATGGTTCAAGCAACAGGGAGTTGGGCGGATCTAGTGGTTTTCACGCTAACAGTTCATCAGGAGATGGCATTGTGGACCAAAACAAACCTAGCACGGGGGAGACTTTTCACACAACCAACTCCAACAGTAACCATAACATATGCTTCCCAGATAGGATGGGGAGCACATATGAACAGCCTCAAAGAGAAAGGATTGTGGACACACGGATATGCTGTAAAACACATCAATTTCCTGGAGCTAAAAACGGTGTTACTAGACTTAAAAGCCTTTTAGAAGGAGCTTTACGGAAAGAAAGTGTTAATACAAACAGATAACACATCCACCATGTTTTACATAAACAAGCAAGGAGGCACACTGTCTTTAGCACTCAACACTAGCTCAACAACTATGGAAATGGGCAATCCCAAAGAGTATAGACCTAACGGCAGTACACTTGCCAGGAAATGACATTGTAGAGGCAGACAGACTGAGCAGACAGACGTCAGCATCCCACAAATGGAAACTGAATCAATCGGAACTACAGAAAATATTCAGGAAATGGGGGACTCCGCAAACCGACCTATTTGCAATTCACCACAATGCAAAATGCCAACACTTCGCATCCAGGCAAGCTTGCAAGCAGTCTGTAGGGAATGTGCTATGGGTAGACTGGTCAGGGATATTTGCTTACGTTTTCCCCCCCAACACCACTTCTCCACAAGGGGATAACAAATGCAAAATCAGCCACATGACAATGATTCTCATTGCACCACAGTGGGCCAGACAAACGTGGTTCACAGAGATAATGGAAATAACACAGGGAACAGTGCACAGTGCACTGGCATCCAAAAAGAAAAGACCCATTAACAATGCAAAACGGAAAGGAACTTCACCCAGAACCAGAGAGCCTAAGCCTAGTTGCATGGCTCCTGATTACTTAGAATTTGGACACCTCAATCTGCCAGAAAGTCCAATGGCAGTACTAAGAGAAGCAAGAAAGCCAACAACAAGAAAACGTTACACAGCAAAATGGAAGAGAATGCTCCCAATGGCGCCTTAAAGAAAAACTCTCAAAACGGATCACAAGGGAAAAGACAGTTGTAAAATACGAGACACATTTACTACAAAGTAATATAAGCTATACGTCATTAAAAGTACACTTAGCAGCAATTGTAGCCTATACAAGAGGGGAAACTGGGAAACGTTTTTTCACTTCTCGCGTAGTCAAAAGGTTCCTAGAAGGAACAAAAAAAGAGCACCTCCAAGAAGGGCACCAACACCCACACAGAACTTAAATATAGTTCTGGCTAAGATGATGAAAGCACCATTCGAACCACTACACAAAGCAACGTCACAAATGCTCACGCTAAAAACAGCTTTTTTAGTAGCAATTGCATCTCAACATCGAGTTAGTGAATCACAAGCACTAACACTACAGGCATCCTACTTCCAAATACTTAATGACAGTTGTCATGAGAACAGATCCACCATTTATGCCAAAAGTGGTATCAAAATTCCCCATAAACCAAACTATACAAATTCCAAGTTTCTTCCAAAAACACAAGCAAAAAAAGCTTTGGTCACTCATGACGCTAGAAGAGCAGTCATGTACTACATTATAAGGACAAAGGAATACAGGAAGATATTCTTGGTATCTTTTGCTAACCGCTTCCTAGGATGACCTGTTACCAAACATATAATCACAAGATGGATTGCTCAAGCCATACAATTATGCCACAAATGAGCAGGACAGATTTTACACGGAGCACCAATGGCTCACTCAACAAGGAAGAAGGGAGCAACAGTCTCATTTCTAGCAAATACTCCAATTCAAGACATTTGCTTGGATGCAACATGGTCTTCAGTGCACACTTTCACAAAACATTGAGTGGACATTCAGATGAATAAAGAAGCACCAGTAGGACAAAAGCTATTACAACATATATGTTCGAGGCATGTGGGCTGCTAAATTCATATCTTAACATTAGATCGCCGCCTAGTGTTGGGTCCGGATGATCGCACATTGTTGTCCTGGAAGAGTCTTGGAAGTATCCTGAGATAGGTGGCTCCTCCCCTGGACTACAGTGCGCATGGGCATCGGCTCCATCCCCAGATTGTTTTTTTCCGCCATTGGGTTCGGATGCGGTCTCGACGCCTCTGTCGGAACCGAGAAAAACTAACTTTAAACGGCCAAAAGGCTTTGTATTCTTCGCGTCGGTATTGTTTGCGTACGGTCTCGTGTTCTTCCGTCTCTTGGAGTCGGAATCAGCGGAGTGCTTACACTCTTCGGCCATCGGGGCCTTCTCATCGCGACACGACTGCGACTTTACAGCATGGAGCGGAGTCCGTTTCAGCTCTGTCCGCTCTGTGGGTCCAAATACCCACATATAGACCTGCACCCGGTCTGTAACAAATGCCTTTCGCCAGACCATGACGACGGCAACTGCAGGGCCTGTGCAAAGTTCAGGTCCAAGAAAACACTCAAGATTCGGCGCGCGGTGCGCCTTGAGGCCAGACAAGCGGCCCCAGATCCGGAGAACATCTTCGGCGACCAGGAAGACGAGGACCAGAGCCATCATCTTCAAATCTCCCCGCCCGAGACGGAGGCAGATCCGGAACACGACGACGGAGTCGGGGGTCAAGGCCTTGAATACGTCGAAGAGGTAGGGGACGTCGAAGAGGTTTATGGGGCCGCGGAAGATAGCTCGGGGGACGAGCTATGCCCCGAAGGTTACGAAGATCAAGATCGGGTCACGGGATCGCCTGTCGGCCTTACCCTAGACCCTGTACCGCAAGCCACGGCCCCGCTTCCGGCCCGGCGAAGGACAAACTTGCTGGGCAGACCATATCGAAACCGAAACCAACGGTATCGACGACACCTAAAATGGCTGACCCAAAATCGAAACCGAAACTTATGGATTCGAGCACACCTAAAATGGCGGCCGTACCAACGAAAACGACCAAACCCGCTGCTTCATCGACTCCGTCGACCTCCGGACCACAGAAGTCGAAGAAGTCTGTCGATTCCACAGTGTCAAAATCGGCGACGGAGGAGGGATCCTCTAAGAAGGGTGGTCGGCACGGGTCGACCGCTGCGGCGCCGTCAAAGCCCGCTACAGCCAGCGACACGGCTCCGGTTCCGACTGGGACTCCGTTAGTCGGACGCGTGATGGAGACGGAGCCGAAGAAGTCACACGGATCGAAGGCTGGGACATCTGCGCATCGCTCCAAGGACTCTGGGTCGGCGGCTGCGGCATCATCGTCAAAGACTCAGAAGGGGCAACAGGACGTCGGATCCGAGGGCAAGGTCAAGTCCTCCTCGACGCCAAAGGCCACTGTGACGCGTCCCTCGTCGCCGCTTCACTACAGAGGATCAGGGAGAAGGCCTCTGCATCGTCGGCTCCGATGCCATCGCCACAGAAGCCGATGGACACTCCGGTGAAGCCTGGGAATAAACTTCTCTTCCTTCTGCCGCCGAAGGAGGCGCCGAAGGCCTTTTCAACAAAATCGGCGCCGAAGAAGTCTGATTCTTCGACGGCAGGGGAGTTTTCAAGTCGGGTACTCGACTCAGGAGAGGATTCTGAGCGTTTTATCGACGCAGACACGGGCAAATTGTCCCTTTACAAGAGGAGAATCACTTCACAGCCAGTGGACTCCTATGTCATCCCCCTAAAAAAGAAAAGGCTTCCTCAGGACGCTTCAGGCCTCATGGCACCTATCCAGCCTCATCCAAGAAGGAGCCCAACCCCTTCCCCAGAACACTCTGAGGGGGAGGGATATGATGAGGATGACCAATACACTTTCCCCATCAATGAACCAGATGCACAGCCGGATTCATATGATGACATTGGTGACCAAAGCACTCAGGATGTGGGGCAAGACCCACAGCCTGACCCACAGCCTTTCAGTGTTCGTGCCTCCCCAACAGAAGATTCTGCAGGTTTTCATGCACTCATTGGGAGGGCGGCAGCTAATCATGATGTGGACATGCATGCTGACCCAGTAGACGAAGACTTTTTATTTGACACTTTTTCAGTCTCTGAAAGGACAGTAAAGACACTGCCTATGCTCAAAGGGGTCCTCAAACATGCTGCGGACATCTTTAAGGAACCTACCAGGGCGAGAGTGGTCAATCCACGTATCGAAAAGAAGTACAGGCCAGCACCTGCAGACCCTGCATACATTCGGGGACAGTTGCCGCTTGACTCCCTGGTGGTCGCAAATGCCCGCAAAAGGGCCAACTCCCAAACAACGGGTGAAGCTCCTCCCCCGGATAAGGAGTCCAAAGTGCTAGAGGCAGGAGGCAAAAGAGTAGCTGCTCAAGCTGCCAATTTTTGGCGTATTGCAAATACACAGGCACTCTTGGCACGTTACGATAGGGCGCATTACGACACCCTAGAGCAAGTTTTACAACACCTGCCTCCGCAGTTTCAAGAGGGTACCAAACTGCTTATAGAGGAGGGAAAACTGATCTCCAACGCAGCCATAAAGTGTGCACTTGATGCCGCGGACACGGCCGCTAGGGCCATTAACACTAGCGTCATGCTGAGACGACAGGCGTGGCTCCGCATATCGGGGTTTAAACCTGACATTCAGACAACCATACATAATCAGCCAGTCAATCCTGATAGACTGTTTGGTCCAGATGTTGACACCACCCTAGAAAAAATAAAGAAAGACACCGAAACTGCTAAGTCTATGGGGGCCCTGCAATCACAACAGTTTCGTGGCAACAATTTTCGTCGCTCAGGTGCGCGTGGAGTCACCAGAGGACAGATGGGTCAACAATCACAATTCTCTAGAGGTGGAGCACAATCCTCGTACCCCAAACAGAACAAGGGTGGTTACCGAGGAAACAGCACCAGAGGACGTGGCAGAGGAAACAACAACTCCCGCTCCTCTACCCCAAGCAAACAGTGACTCTGTCACTGCCCCCCGACCACTCAACACCTGTCGGGGGGAGGCTACAGCAGTTCCTGCCCGTCTGGAGAAACATCACCATAGACAGGTGGGTGCGACAACTTGTCCAGTACGGTTATTGTCTAGAGTTAAAGTCCACTCCACCCAACATTCCACCAAGGCAACGGCCTATGTCCGCAGAGCATTTGCACTTATTGCAGCAGGAGGTAGTGGTGATGCTGCAAAAAGGCGCTATCGAGCTCGTGCCAGTGGAGGAGGAGGGCACAGGGGTATATTCCCTGTACTTCCTTATTCCAAAGAAGGACGGATCTCTCAGACCCATTCTGGATCTGCGTCCCCTCAACCTGTACATACTGTCAGAACATTTCCATATGCTTACACTACAACAGATTCTTCCCTTGTTAAACCAAGGGGACTTCTTGGCAACCTTAGACCTCAAGGATGCTTATTTCCACATTCCACTACACCCGTCCCACAGGAAATACCTCAGATTCACTATCCAAGGCAAACATTATCAGTTCAAGGTCCTACCCTTCGGAGTGACCACAGCCCCAAGAGTATTTACCAAGTGTCTGGCGACAGTGGCGGCGCACCTCAGGAGGCAGAACATCCATGTCTACCCCTACCTAGACGACTGGCTCGTTCAAGCCAAGTCGGAACAACAGTGCGCCGCGGACATGTCGACTACCATTCACCTCCTTCACGATCTGGGCTTTTCGCTGAACTACCCAAAGTCGCATCTTCAGCCGGCACATGTCCGGCAGTTTCTGGGTGCGACGATCAATACCCTAACGGCCATGGCTCACCCAAACCTGGTCAGGATAGACAGCATGCAGTCTCTAATCCAAAGGTTCAAACCACAACACTCACTTCCAGCGAGAGTGTTCATGCAGTTGATAGGCATGATGGCCTCCTGCATCTTCATAGTCCCTTACGCACGGTTACATATGCGCCCGCTCCAGGAGTGCTTAGCAAATCGGTGGACACAGGCTCAAGGACAATTAACAGACCTAGTGTTGGTTACCAGTCGGGCATACAACTCTCTGCATTGGTGGACTCCACACAACCTTTGCAAGGGCCGACTGTTCCAGGAGCCAGTGCCACAGATTATCCTGACGACGGACGCATCTCTCCAGGGATGGGGAGCTCATTTGCTCACGTACACCGTGCAGGGACTATGGACGACGCAGCAACAGAAGATGCACATCAACTATCTGGAACTGATGGCAATCTTCATGGCACTCAAGTCCTTCATTGTACATCTGTGCAACAAGGTGGTGTTAGTCCGGACGGACAACATGACCGCGATGTACTACATTCAAAAACAGGGGGGCACCCACTCGCCACAGCTGTCTCATCTGGCTCAGGGCATGTGGCGGTGGGCCATTCAGAGGAACATCTTCCTCATGGCAGAACACCTCCCGGGCAAGGACAATCAGATGGCGGATCTGCTCAGCAGATACAGCCATCAAATGCACGAGTGGGAGTTACATCTGTCAGTACTCCTCCCGTACTTCCAAAGGTGGGGTCATCCGGAGATAGACCTGTTTGCAACAAAAGAAAACGCAAAATGCCAACACTTTGCCGCCAGGTTCCCTCACCCACAGTCGCAGGGGAATGCGATATGGATGAACTGGTCAGGCAAATTTGCGTACGCTTTTCCGCCAGCCCCTCTGATACCGCTGGTGGCAAGAAAGCTCAGGCAGCACGCGATGACTCTCCTCCTGGTTGCTCCAACGTGGGCGCGCCAAGCATGGTACACCACGTTCCTCGAACTCTCAGTGGTGCAGCATCAAAGACTGCGCCTCACGCCCAGACTCTTGACGCAAAACCATGGAGAAATTCAGCATCCAGATCCGCAACAGCTCAACCTGGCGATCTGGCTCCTGAAGTCCTAGAGTTTGGATACCTTAACCTGCCTCCAGAATGCATGAACATCATCAAGGAGGCGAGGAAGCCAACTACCAGAGCATGCTATGCTGCAAAATGGAAGCGTTTTGTCATTTACTGTACAGCCAATTACATCAACCCGCTAGATGCATCTATCCCTAACATCATTTGCTATCTGCTACATCTTTACAAATGCAATCTAGCGTTCACTTCTATTCGGATACATCTATCCGCCATCGCAGCCATATTCAGAATAGGCAGCATCTCTCTGTCTTCAGGGTGCCTGCCATTAAAGCTTTCCTGGAGGGTCTGAAACGAGTCATTCCCCCACGAACACCGCCAGCTCCGGCGTGGAACCTCAATGTGGTCCTCACCAGACTGATGGGACCACCCTTTGAGCCACTGCAGTCGTGTGAACTCCAGTTCCTAACGTGGAAACTAGCTTTCCTCATTGCTATTACGTCACTGAGGCGTGTTAGTGAGCTACAAGCGCTCACAATCCAAGAGCCATTCATTCAGATTCATCCAAATAGGGTAGTGCTACGTACTAACCCCAAATTCCTTCCTAAGGTGGTGTCACAGTTTCATCTCAACCAAACTATTGACTTGCCGGCATTCTTCCAAAACCCACAAACGGTGGCGGAAAGAATGCTCCATACGTTAGACGTACGGAGGGCGTTGATGTACTACATAGACAGAACACAACACTTTAGGAAAACAAAACAACTTTTTGTTGCCTTCTCACCACAGCACAAAGGCAACCCTATCTCAAAAGCAGGAATAGCCAGGTGGATTGTTAAGTGCATCCAAATCTGTTATCAAAAGGCCAAGCGCACTTTAACGATACCCCCAAGGGCGCACTCCACACGCAAATTGGGGGCATCCATGGCTTTCCTGGGGAACATTCCTTTGGAAGACATTTGCAGAGCAGCCACGTGGGTTACCCCACATACCTTTACAAAACACTACTGTGTTGATGTGCATTCCAAGCAGCAAGCTGCTGTAGGACAGGCTGTTCTCAAGACACTTTTTCAGGTTTCTGCAGCTGGCACGGGCAACCGCCGCTGATGGAGGGACTGCTATGTATTCTATGCTAAGATATGAATTTAGCAGCCCACATGCCTCGAACTGAATATGCTACTTACCAGTATGCATCTGTTCTTGGCATGTAGGGCTGCTAACATTCATATCGCCCACCCTCCTCCCCGGTGCCTGTCGCAGCTGCAGATATACTATTGTATTCAATCATTAGCATGGACATCCTTTACACTTTTCACTCCATTTTCTGCCACAATGGCGAAAAACAATCTGGGGATGGAGCCGATGCCCATGCGCACTGTAGTCCAGGGGAGGAGCCACCTATCTCAGGATACTTCGAAGACTCTTCCAGGACAACAATGTGCGATCATCCGGACCCAACACTAGGCGGCGATCTAATGCTAAGATATGAATGTTAGCAGCCCTACATGCCAAGAACAGATGCATACTGGTAAGTAGCATATTCATTACAAACCAGTGGTCATCGTCCACCCAGCCACCACAAGACTAGCAAACCGCTACAAAATCTATGCACAGCATTTGAATCCAGAAAAGATTCACGCTGCAAAATGTAACCGACCCTCCTCCACCAAAAAAGATGAGACAGGAGGGAGAAGGAGAAAAAAAAGAATCTGAAGATGGTGACCAAAGGTGGGAGCTTGTGAGTTTCTAGATGAAGCGCATCCACGTCACAGGAGGACACCAAATGGAGATATGTGGACGCCCACCAAAAGCCCCCCAAAAAAGACAAAACCACCAGAATGTCTTCAGCCACTCTGCAAATTGTTTTCCGGTAATTAGCACTGCTAAGGATTTTGTCTGAACCTGCGTTAGTCAATCTAATTACAGAGGCTATAATGTTTGTGAGCTATTCAAATGAGTGGACGTTTATTTCATCTTGACAACCTTGCTTTACGTTTTTACAGTTTTCTATTAAAGGAAAACTCCCCCCTTGGGGTCTTGGGCACTCTTTCCCTTTTTTGCATCCATGCTGGCATCTTTACATTCTTCCTATTTTTTTCTTTGTATTACCAGCCCCTCAAAGAAAACCATGCGCCCTCCAAGAAACCTTTAAATGAGGAATTAAACAAAAAGCATATTGCCCCAAAATTTGCATGGTTTTTAATCCTTGTGACTGAGTGTTTGACTGTAACTGCAAAGTCCACAACATTTTGGATGGTGTCTTCTTTGTCTCTTGTAAACAAAGTTGAAGTTCTTTATCTGTTAAAGGGCCATGTAAAGACATAGTCTGATCTTTAATGCACAGGTTTGTCGTTGATTATCACCTGCAACATTGTTCAATGTTAAATAGTACCCCAAATGAAACTCCTTCCCTGTAACCACACAATCACTGTTAAATAATTTTAGGTCACTGTAATTCTGTTTTTATGCTCCTATCCCCTGCACAAATATTTGAGTGTGAACTGCTCTACCTAGCCACTGTTCTCTATGAATAAGCAGTCTTCATGCTTGTCAAACTCAAAAGATCCTGTTTCACAAAGTTTAACTCATTACCTTGCACAAGGTGAACTTTTTTACTCCAGGTGGGGGGTTTCTTGATGTTTTTCTCCAGGGTTTCTAATCTGCAATTATTGAGCTTTTTTGAAGGGATAGTGGCGGAGAGTCTAGTGAGGTAAAATTGTGTGTTTTATGTGACTGGAATCTACCACTGCCTGGAGCTTGTTATGCTACACCTTGCTTGGGTCTTCCCTTTTTCGCTGTAAAAATAGCCTTTCTCAATATCATTTTGCACATTTAGTTCTGCATATGTTTTTGTAAAGGAAATGAGGGATGAAGTAATGAATGCTTGAATTGACCTCAGCCACTGGCAGTCGCTTATGGCCACCTATCAGATAATTGATTTTTGCCCACTGTGTCTTTCTGCCTTATGCAAATCAGTCTTGGTCCTGCTCCAGTTGGAACAGTCCAGCCCAGAATGCCACCCCAGGTTGCCCCCAGATGAAAACACAAGCGGCCCCAAACTGGGTTTACCAACTTGGATCGCATGAGTGAGGTATAGCTTGAGTCCTACCTTCAATCACTAACCTCATTAATCGAGGCAGAAGGCAGCTTGCGACCATCCCTTTAATGCGACTTCAACTCCTGTGTAGCAGAGTGTCCAGAGCTTAGAGTTGTTGGATAAAATGTTAGAATTCACTGTCCAAGTAAAACTTTGACACACAGACTCATGCACACATCATGATAATCATCTGCTGTGTTTTGGACCGTGCATGCAGAGACGGAAAGCATTATAAGATGCTCAGATAGTGGCCAAGATGGGGTACATGTACACCTTAGAATTGTTCATTGATATGTATTTAACCCAACCATCAATATTCCATAGCCCAAATAGTAACTCTACCCCCATAGTATACCTTTACAAGCCCCATGTAGGTAACCGGGCGTAATGCATTTTGGATGGTTACATTTTGTAAATGTGTTCTTCTCTTTTGCAAAATTGGTGCAGATTTGATTACTGTGCTCTAGAGTGTGTTACTAACATATTTGGAAATGTACTCCTAGTTTGAAGATGTTTAACTATACCCGTTATGTTCACTGAAAACTCATAAATAAAAGAAAAAAAAATGTTTTTCTTTTTCAGCTTGCTAGAGAAGTTTTGGACATTGCTGCCATGATGATTAGAGCCGGTGTAACTACTGAAGAAATAGACCACACAGTACATTTAGTAAGCGGTTTACTGTACGCTGTTCCCTTTCTGTATGTGTTTGTCCTTAATGGTCCTTTCTCACTAATAACTATTTTGAGTGTGGCAGTCATGCAGTACTAGTCCACTAACTAGTTTGTCCAAGCCAAACGTTCGGCAGATGCTTCTTGATGGCCAGCATCTCTTTGGTCCACAAGTAGACCACATGTTAGAAAATATAATAAAAAATACCAAGACAGCTAAAGCATTGGGTGTGCTTCAGACACCTGCTCCCCATGGCTCCTTTAAGTCCAGCTAAAGTTGTCCTACAGGGGCAACAATTCTAGAGGCAGAGGTATGGGTGACTCCCTCAAAGGTGCTGCAACTACTACCAAACCATAACTTGCCCTCCCACGCCGCCCAACTGCACAGCACTGGTCGAGGGGCGCCTCAAACGTTTTTTCCCTGGTAGTAGGTGAATTCATAGAAAAACAAAAACATAGAAACCCCATTGGTGGAAACTAGATCATGAAAAAACAATTTAAGTGAAGACAATTTGAAGGAAATGTATAAAAATCTAAGAAAGCATTTTGCATTTTAAAAGAATGATAATTTGAAAGAAAATCCAACATTACATTACACTTGGGTGGAGTCTAGGACTACTGTGGGGTTTTTGGGCTCATGGATGGACCATGTATAGCGTGTGGGGGTTCTTAGAGTCCACGAATAATTGTCATTTGGGCATAGAATGTTTTTTTGTTTTTTTTAAGATTCCGATATGGGTTGAGTGTAGGGGTGGTGAGGGTTTTTAGAGTTCATGGACGAGTGGTGTTTAGGTGTGCGAGGTGTTTAAGTTTCAGGGACGGGTGGAGTGTATGGGTGTTGAGGTTTTAGGGTTCATGGATGGGCAGAGGTTAGGGCTGGTGAGGGTTTTTAAGGTTCAATTATGGGTAGCAGCTGGGGTGGTGAAGAGTTTTTAAGGGTGCAGGATGAGGTGGAGTTTAGGGTAGTGAGGAATTTTAAGGAGTCTGGGATGGGTGGAGTTTAGATGTAGAAAGCGTTTTTTTAGAGTTCAGGTAGAAGTAGTTTAGGGTGATGAGTTCCTATGGGTCATGGATGGCTGGTGTTTAAGGGCGGTGAGGGTATTTAGAGTTCAAGGAAGTGTGCAGTTTGTGTGCTGAGGTTTTTTAAGCGATATGGGAAGGGTCGGGATTAGGCGTAGAAAGGGGTTCTAGGGTTCAGGAATGGGCGGGGTTAGGTGTAGTGAGTGGGACAGTGATTTGTTAACGAAAGTGGGTAGACTGGAAGGTTTTCATAAATGGAGAATATTGGGAATAGAATCACTTGGGGCTGTGTGGAAGGGCCGAGCACTGATCACATTCCAAGAGCTGCAAGACTAGTACAGTATGGCAAACACTGAAAGATTTGACTATCTGCAATTGGAATATGCACTAAGGACGCATCTCCAAAAAGGGATAGTATACCAGAATACACGCTGCTGAAGGATAGACTCCTGCTGGGCCCCATGGTGTCCAAAGCAGTTTCATTGACATACAAGAAAATCATCAATAAATCACCTGACCCACTGGGACAATTGCGAAAGGCATGGGAAATGGAAGTAGAAATCCTAGAGGATGATGATTGGGCGGAGGCATTACACGGACCATGGGAGGTGGCCACAAGATCGCATTTCAGATTAGTGCAGCTAAGAATATTGCGTACATCCTACCTCGCTAGTTTACTTTTATATTGGCTGGGTTGAGGGGAAACAGACCAGTGTAGAAGGGGATGTGGGATCATTCTTCCACATTCTGTGGGAATGTCCAATTATCCGGAGCTACTGGACAGAAGTCACCAAAGTTATGTCGGAAGTAGTAGATAGGGTAGTCCCGCTAGAGCAGTGTTGATATTATGTGTATCGGGGGAGGAGCCATGGCCCAAATACCAGAGATTGTGGATCATGACGGTGGCAGCAGTGGCCAAAAGAAATGTGGCTAGGGGATGGGGTGCGACTCTCTCACCAAGGCTGGAGGCATGGGAGCAAGATCTAGACTGGGAATGACAGGCGGAGAAGGTTATTTATCAGAGTTGGGGTTGCCCAGAGAACTGGATGAAGATTTGGGGTGGGTTGGAAGGCTATAGGGGACACAGTGGGGACTCGCCAGTTCCTTCAGTGTGATGCGAGAGAAGATGGGGGCTCGACTAGGCAGACTATAAAGTGCGATACGAGTTGCCAGCAATCATCTGTTCCCCCATGTACAGGGAAGGGGGGTGATGAAAAGGGGGGATGTAAAATCTGTGTCTGATTGAAAAGAAGTGTATTATATCTGCGCAAATGTTAGAATAAACCGGTTAAAAAAAAATATATATATATTTCTGAAATAGACACCAAATACGGAGTTTAGGCGCAGTGGTTGTTTGTACATCTCTGAATTTGTGGGTGCACATACTAACATGATTCAGAGGGCATTTTTCCAAATATTTTCGTTCTCACACACTGGCTTACATTTGAAAGGCACAAATTCAAAGAAATACAATTGGTAATCACAAATGTTTTACTATTCTGCATACCACTGGATCCTAATAAAAATGGTGTAGGTAGACCTAATTCCTGCGACAAAGGGCCCAAAACACAATTTTTTTCCACTGAAAACTGCCCCTCCCCCTTTTTGAGTAGCTGTGGATTTTGGGCCCGAGCTTAGCGGGCACCTATAGCAACCTAGCAAACCTGAACTATTTTTAAAACTAGTCACTTAGGAGAATCTAGGGTGGGATGACTTCTGTGGCTCCCACTAGGTTTTCCTCCCCAGACGCCCTTGCAAACCAAAACATTGGACTAAAAACAAACATGTTTGAGGCATGTGTGACTGCAGATACACATGCTTTGCATACTCCTGCCATTCAGTGTTGGGTCCAGATATGTGCACCTTGTTTTTTCTTTGAAGAAGTCTTTCGAGTTGCAGTGTAAAGGGACTCCGCTTGGTAATAGCGCTTATGGACATCAACTCAATTGTTCTTGCCATCTGGTTTCGACGTGTATTACTGTGCTCCAGTTTGAGACCGTTTCAGACTTCTTTTGGTTCGTAATTCACCCTTACCCATGTCTGTATGGTTATCGTACGCGTTTCTACCTTTGCATTTCGAAATCGAGAAAACTGTTGATCGTTGAATCAACACACTTTAACATCAGCCCTTCAGGACTATCTTTCCATCCCTTCAGCTCTGCCTAAGAATGTCCTGCTGATGGAACGGCTGCCTTTCCACTTCCGTCCCAAGTGCCACGCGCTGTACCCATGGATCGATTTTCATCAGGTCAGCAACCTGTCCTTGTTTCCCAACCACAAAGAAGACTGCGAGGACTGCCAATCATTTTGTTCCACGGAGATTTTACGGGACCGAAGGGCATGTCGCAGGGAGATGCAATGGAGAGAGGTCAACGATATGCTGACTTCTTCGTACAGCAAGATATTGAAGAGGAGGATTAACTCCATGAGATCCCTGTGGCTGAGGAAGAGGCTTTTCCCGTCGATCAATCCGCATAGAGATCGACCTCTAGATGCAGTCCCTTACACCGGGTCAGTGTACCATGAGTACTCCATTCCCGTCCTGCAACCGAAAAAACATTTGGCTCCGACCGAGCATCAAGCACACAGGCCACCCTGCCAGCAGGCATTAGTCTGCAACGAAAAATTTAATCTGATACCTCTTCCTTGGGTTTAGGGCAGTAACTCTATTCAAAGCCCACTACTTCGGTACCAAGACGATCATCTTCCGCACCAAACACTTGACCACTGAAACAGAAATCTAACTTGGCTCCATAGATTTCGAGATCTACATGATTCTTATGATGCACCACAGCCCTCAGATCTCTGGACAGATTATGATCTTGATCCCTCCGGAATACCGATCCAGACCTGCACCTAGCTATATCATAGCCTCCTGATGACACCAACTCATATTGGGAACTCATCATTGGGGCTGCAGCGCACTCCCAGGTCCCTCTCTATAAAAAGCCTATAGAAGAGGATTTCCTCTTTGAAACCCTAACCACTGGGGAATTGCAAATACACAAAGTCAATTAGGCAAGTATGATCACGCCCACTGGGACGAAATGGAGGAACTCCTCCACTACCTCCCGGAGGAACGTAGAAAAAGAGGGCAGGAACTAGTACAAGAGGGCAAACGCATTCCTAATATTTCCGTTAGGTGTGCCCTAGATTCTGTGGATACAGTTGCCAGGGGTATAAATAAGTCTGTTGCTGCACACACAAGCTAGGATGCTCATATCTGGCTTCAAGCCAGAAGTTCAGCAAACACTCTTAAATGTGTCATTTGACAAGGAACACCTGTTTGGTTCACAAGTTGACCACGCGTTAGAAAAAATGAAGGACACAGAGGTTGCTAAATCCATGGCTGCACTCCAGAACCCCACTCCCATGGCTCCTTTTGTCGCTCCTCATAAGGGAGGCTCAAAAGCAGCATCTTCCGATGCCTCGTCTTATATCGACAGCAAGATCACAACCCCCCTCCACACAGCTATTACAGGTGCATGTACAGGGGTAATAACTCCAAAGGTCATGGCAAAGGTGCTCCCTCATCTGGTGCCCCACCCACCACAAAGCAGTGGCTCCTTTCTTCTTCATCCCCTGTCTGGTGTCGACTAAAAAAATTTCTTCCCCCCCCTGGCGCTACATAACATTGCATCAGTGGGTGTTGGGCATTATCACAACATGGTTATCCTCTGGAGCTCATCACCACACCTCCAAACATTCCACCACACAAACTCTGTGAAACATTAAAATATGCTCCAACAGGAAGTATAAGCTATTTTTCTAAAGGTAGCTATAGAGCTCGCCCCTCTTCAACATTAATGATCAGGGGTATAATCCCTAAACTTTCTCATCCCCAAAGAGGACCGCTCACTCCGGCCCATCTTGGATCTCAGACTCTTAAATCATTGTATCCTGTCGGAGCATTTCCATATATTCACCATTGAAAACATGAACCCACTTCAGCAAGGTGATTTTGCCAACCTTAGACTTGAAGGAGGTCTACTTTCACATCCCTATCCATCCAGCACACCACCAATACCTCTGGGTTGTCATAGCTGAAAAACATTTTCAGTTCAAAGTCCTCCCATTCAGGGTCACTAATGCACCCCTGGTGTTTATCAAATTCTTAGCAGTGGTAGCAGCACATCTATGCAGACAAAACATCCATATCTTCCCGTATCTGGATGACTGGCTTATCAGAGCCAGTACCCTTTCTCTGTCTCACCAACACACTCAGGCCATTCCAGATCTACTCCACCAACTAGGATTTACCGTTAATGGCCAAAAATCCCATCAACCTTCACAGGTTCAGCCGTATCAGGTTACTATTCTCAATACACAATTGGGACTAGCCTATCCCACTGCAGCAAGATTCAAAATTTCCAGATACTGCTACCACAGTTCCAACCAATCAACACCTACCGGTCAGAACAGTTATGCGTCTGCTGGATATGATGTTCTCATGCATCACCATAGTGCGAAGTACACAATTGCACATGCGTCCGCTGGAAGAATGTCTAGCATGACCGCCTCAGTCACAGGATCAGTTAGAAGATCTAGTGTTGATAGACAGCCGCACTCATCGCTATTTGCAGTGATGGAACACACAAACCCTGCTAAAAGGGCAGCCGTTCTTAACCCTGTTCCACAAATCATTCTCAGGACAGGTGCATCCCTCACAGGACTGGGTGCTCACCTACAGGATCTCACGGTTCCGGGTCTCTAAACATCAGGGTGTCCACAGCAACTACCTTGAGCCTCAAGCTATTCACCTTGCATTGAAAGCGTTCATACCTCACCTAATAGTCAAGGGTTTCTTTGTCCAAATGCACAATATGATAGTCATGTAATATATACAACAAGCATTTGCAATGCAATAGGTCTCGCATTAGGAAAGTGTGAGCTATTGGTATTGTAAATGACAATTTTCTTTAATGTGTTGGCTTTCAAAATATATAAATTAATAGCATTGTTATTCACAGAGCCAATAGCTTACACTTTCCTAATGCAAGTCCTATTGGCTATGGCAATGCTTGTTGGTAGCAAGCAAGGACAGTGCTGTTGTGGTGCTGAGGGTTGATGTGGTTGGGCTGAGTGATGTGGTGGTGTCCCAGAGTGATGTGGTGGTGTCCCAGAGTGATGTGGTGGTGTCCCAGAGTGCGGGGGGGGGGCACGGCAGCCTTTGAAGTCTGATGCCGAGGCACAGACAAATGGTGGCGATGATGTGCATGCGCATAGATCACATGAACTGTATGCGATCCGCAGCAGTTTTGGTAGACCTTTCTTTTCCGCTTACTATAATCTCGCTGGAGCAATGCGCAAGCATTGGCTCAGGAGAGACCTAAAAACTGCATCTCTTTCTCGCCCTCTCTTTCTCGCCCTCTCTTTCTCGCCCCCTCTTTCTCGCCCCCTCTTTCTCGCCCCCTCTTTCTCGCCCCCTCTTTCTCGCCCCCTCTTTCTCGCCCCCTCTTTCTCGCCCCCTCTTTCTCGCCCCCTCTTTCTCGCACTCTCTTTCTCGCCCTCTCTTTCTCGCCCTCTTTCTCGCCCGCGCCCTTTCTCGCGCGCCCTTTCTCTCCCACACGCTTTTCCTTCTCTCCCACACGCTTTTCCTTCTCTCCCACACGCTTTTCCTTCTCTCCCACACGCTTTTCCTTCTCTCCCACACGCTTTTCCTTCTCTCCCACACGCTTTTCCTTCTCTCCCACACACTTTTCCTTCTCTCCCACACGCTTTTCCTACTCTCCCACACGCTTTTCCTTCTCTCCCACACGCTTTTCCTTCTCTCCCACACGCTTTTCTTTCTCTCCCACACGCTTTTCTTTCTCTCCCTCTTCCGTTACTGCTTCGGAGGCTCGTGCAAATTGCTCACCCTCGTTGCAGTAGTTCCCACTTTGGCTAGTCAACCACACTATACGAACTCTCCGTAGTTCCCTACAAGAAGCTTCACTTCAACCCAGACCTTCTCTCTCAGAATCATGGAGAAATCAGGCATCCAAAGGAACTCAACCTTGCAATTTGGCTCCTGAGGTCCTAGAATTTGGTTACTTAAATCTCCCACCTGAAAGTATGACTGTTCTTAAAGAAGCTCTTAAGCCTTAAACTACAGAATGTTATGCAGCTAAATGGAAACGATTGGTCTTTTATTGCTTTAATAAGCAGAGTGATTGATTTAAACAACTGTGCAAAACATTGTTTGCTACCTTCTTCCTTTTCAGCTCTGGCCTTGCCTACACTTCAATACAATTGCATCCAGCTGCAGTGGGTGCCTATCCACAAAAGAGGCAGCACTTACCTTTGTTCAAAGTACCAATAAGAGTAATTCCACCAAGATTTCTGCCTGCACCCAAATGAAATCTCAGTATTGTTGTCACCAGACTTATGGGTCCAGCATTTGAACCATTATTTTTTATTTATTTATTTTATTTATTTTAATAGTTTTATATAGCGCTGGCTAGACCCGGAGGTATCAGAGCGCTTTACATGAGCATCGGATCATAGTTACAGGTTACATCGTTACAAAGGTTACACAGTTCTTAGAGCATGGCAACATAGTTACTTGTAAGGTCGAGATAAACAATAAGCACAAATACGTAAGGGGAAAAGAAGGCAAGGTGAGAGATTCAGGGGAGGAGGGTTGGAGTAGGGGAAGTAGACAGATAATGAAGGTGGGAAAGAGGAGGGGAGGGTGAGAGACACAGCATAGGGAGAGGAGGGGAAGGATGACGGGGACACAAACCGGTAGACGAGTCAAGGCAACGTCCAAAGTCCAGTAAGCTGTGATCCCAGGGGCAGTGGTATCCCTTCCCAATCTCTATATAATTGTCCTCTCCAATTTCTCTCTTGAAAGGTTGCCTTTTTGTTTGCCATTACTTCACTTAGGCGTGTCAGTCAGTGCCATCACTAACCTTAGAAGAAACTTTGTTTCATCTACATAGGAATTGGGTTAACCTTGGCACCAACCAAAAGTTCCTTTCAACTGTGGTTTCTCTGTTCCATCTAAGCCATTCAGTTGAGTTACCAGATTTTTTTCGGCCTCAGTTGTGGAAAGGGCTCGTCATATACCAAATATTAAAAGAGGTCTAATGTATTATATTGACAGAACCAAAGATTTCCGTAAAACAAAACAACTTTGTTGCTTTTTCGCCCCCTCGCCTTAATTGAATCTAGCACTCCTAGATGGATGATTAAATGTATTCAGACATGTTACATCAAAGCTAAAAGAACTTTACCCACACCCCCATAGCACACTCCTTATAAAATAGGGGCTTCTATGGCTTTCCTGCACAATATACCAATAGCTCCTACACCCCATAGCACACTACTTATAAAATAGGGGCTTCTATGGCTTTCCCGCACAATATACCAATAGCTGACATATGTAAAGCAGCTACATGGTCTATACCACACACTTTTACTAAGCATTATTTTATGTATGTGTGAGCATGCCAGTAAGCTAATGAAGGTCAGGCAGTGCTACGTACGCTTTTTTAAAACTGCAACACCCATAGGTTAGCCACTGCTTTTGGAGGGTTCTGCTTTACAACCTATGCAAAGCATGTATATCTACAGCCACGCATCCCTCGAAGGTATTGTTAGTTACCCTGTAAGCATCTTTTCTTGGCATGTAGTGCTGTAGATCCACATAAACCTACCTTCCTCCCCGGACACCTGTGGCTGTTGCAGTCCCTTTTTACTATTCGTATGTATGGACATCTCTTAACTGATATTTACCCCGATATTGGAACTTTCATAGATTCCCATGCTTTGTATCCATCCCCATCGTCTGAATGGGAGCCTCGGTAAATAAAAAAAATATCAGAACCATAGGTACAAAAGAGAAAACCAGGCAGAGGCCTCATCTCATTTTGTAGCATATCACCCTCTTTGGTTGTTGCGGAAAGTTTGGGCTCTTTTACACAATCAGAATAGCCTCCCCCCATAGAACCTTCCTGAGAGAGCCTCAGATTTTTCTACCGGACGTTGTGCTAGGGAGTCTCCACTGAGCTCTGCTCAGTTTTCCATTCCATTCAACATATTTCTTCAACTTTTCATCTACAAACAAACTATGTCTGACCAGGAGAAGAAGGCTTTATTCAGGTCCTGTGCGTCTTGTGGGAAAAAGAGGCTTTTTGTAGAAGATAAGCATGAAAGCTGTATTTATTGCTTATACCCGGACCACAAGGCCACAGACTGCAAGATTTGTAGAACCTTCTCTACAAAAACGTTGCGAGACAGGGAGGGCCGGCTATTGACCTGGCTGCAGAAGATGAAGACTCGGAAGGAGGTGCTCTCATCGGATGAGGAAGATTCTACATCTGTCTTCCTCTAGGAGATCCAAGAAGAGGGCTAGGTCTTCTCCCTCTTCTTCAGCCGAGCCCCCTATCAAGGCCCCTCATAAGATCTCTGACCGGTCTGAGAGGGCTAGTCCCATTAAATCTCCTCACGGAAGTGAAAAGGAGAGGCTGGGACAAGCTGCTGGATTAGAGACGGCCACTAAGGACAAAAAGGAGGTTTCTATCACTTCTCCTCCGTCCAAAAAGGAAAAAAGTGTCAAAATGCTCTGCAGCCAATCCAGGGACCATGCCTGAGAAAACGGCGTCCGTGGACGACCAAAACAACGGGTACGTCGACGACGATTACTTCTCTTAAAGCTTCAACTATTTAATTGACTCCGTCGACGGGACCGTCGTCGATAGCGGGGTCGACGACTCCGTCGGCGTTTAAGGTACCTGGTTGTTCGTCGACATTGACTACTACCTCGTCGTCGATGATGGTGTCAGGGACGGTGCTGTCGACGGCCTCGTCGTCGACTAAGACTACGTCGACGACGACAACAACTTCGACACTGATGGTGATGACGACTAGCTCGACTACGAAACCGTCGACGATAATGCCGTTGGCGGCAACCAAGACTCTGTTGACTAAGTTCAGTATGCTGTCGACGATTCCGTCGACGACGGTCGCACATTCGACGACGACGCCGTCAACGAGTCAAAAAATGCAGTTTCCAATACAGAAGCTGAAAATTACACCGGTAATGACGTCTCCTAGACGGGTTTCGTCTCTTCCACCATCAATGCTTCTGGATGACGAGTCGGATGAGGAGGAGGAAGATGGAGGCCATTAAGGGAATGCCTACAGTCCCTCAGATTTGAATGTAAAATTGCAAGAGACTGACACAGAGGAATACTATGAGCATGCATATGGACAACAGGTGCATCACTATGTTCCTCAGGAGCGACGTCCTCCGGGTTTGGGGCAGGACATGGTGGCCATGCCGGCCTCTCTAGTCTCTGATCTACAAATGATACTGCAGGACTACAGAACCAGGTTTCCATCAGAACCTACGGTACAGCCTGAACGACCTCCAGCTCCGGTGATGCCACAGGCGCAGCCAGTTGTCGTACTACCTCCTACACAGGTGGTGCCTCGGACTCCACCAGTGGTCATACCAGCGGTGCTATCACGGACAACGGACCCTGAGCCAACCAATACCGTTCTGCAGGATACATCTTCCGATGATGAAGTACATGCAGATCCTTTGACTGATCCATTGCAGGACTCAGACCCGGATCCCGGTGACAGTGGATTACAAGATCCGGATGCCACTGGACGAGATACGTCCGTATCGCCGCCAGTAGATATTGGGGGGTTCCATAACCTCATGGAAAGAGCGTCAAAGAGGTTCGTACTGCCAATTACAAGGGAGCAGTCTGAATGTTTCCTGTATGATTTCAAAGAGCAATACAGGAAATCAGTCAAATCCATTCCCATAATTGAACATGTGTGGGAGGAAGGGATAAAGATCATGCAGAATCCGGCCACTGTTATCCCTGTTCTTCCCCGGCAGGAGAAGAAATATAAGGCTCCGGATGGCAGTCCTGCGTGCCTTCTTGGACAGCCTAAGCCTGATTCTGTGATCTCGCAGGCCGCACAAAGCAAATCCAAAAACCCATCAACTCCTGTGACTACGCCTCCGGACAAGGACGGTAGGCACTTGGATAAAATGGGGATGAGGTTTTCTTCCATGGCCAGCTTGCTTGTTCGAGCAGCAAATGCTCTAGCCATTCTAGGCAGATACGATCGCCAGATGTGGTGTGACTTGGAGCCATTTGTGGAACACCTGACGGACTCCGCTAAGGAAGAGGCCAGGAGAGTTCTGATGGAGGGAAAATCATCCTCCGAAGTAATTGATTGTGCTATGGATATAGCTTCTACGGCTTTTCGTGCCTTAGCAGGGTCAGCGGTCTTGCGCGGTCAGGGCTGGTTGCGAGCCACCTGGTTTCGTCAGGAGGCCCAAAACAAGATCCTGGACCTCCCATTTGATGGTGAGATGCTTTTCGGTAAGCATGTTGATGACGCCCTGCAAAGTATAAAAAAAGGATACTGACACGGCTAAGTCCTTGGGATCATTGAGCTATCGAAAGGTCCCATTTAAAGGAGCACGAGGCAGAGGTTTCTCTTCTTATAGAGGCAACAACCAGCAGAGGTATTCATCGCAGTCTTATAAGACTCAATATTCGAATCAACGCCAGGGCCAATCGGCGTCTTTCTCTCACCAATCTCAGAGAGGGCGTCAGAACCGCCAGGGACGCGACAAAGCCAAGAGGCAATAGCGGTCTCCTGGCTCTTACTACTGTTCCTCCCCTCCCAGTCACATCAGTGGGGGGCAGGATATCTTTTTGTCTGGACAGCTGGAAGAGTATAACGTCGGACCGGTGGGTCCTGAATATTGTTCAGAGTGGCCATACGTTGGAATTCCAAGATCTTCCTCCAATAAGAGCTCCAGGCGCCAACCGCACGAAACATCTAGGACTGTTACACCTCGAAGCCCACCAGCTATTTATCAAGGGGGCAATAGAGCCGGTACCTCTCTCTCAGAGGGGCAAAGGTTTTTATTCCAGGTTCTTCCTGGTTCGGAAGACGGCAGACACTTGGCGCCCCATATTATACCTACGAGAGCTCAACACTTCTCATCAAACTATCTTTCAGGATAGTTACTCTCCAAGATATTCTTCGTTTACTAAACCCAGGCGACTATTTGGCGACTGGATTTAGAAGATGCGTACTTCCACGTACAGATACACCCAGCTCACAGACAATATTTATGCTTCACAGTAGGCAAGAGCCATTTCCAATTCAAGGTGCTTCCGTTTGGCCTTCGGTCTGCACCACGGATATTCACAAAAGTGTTGGCACCAGTGGTGGCTTTTCTCCAAAAACAATCCCTGGAAGTTTTCCCCTACTTGGACGACTGGCTCGTCAAAGCTCCATCTTTCAAGGAAACTTCCCAAGCCGTTTCAACTTGCATCCAATTGTTCAGTCACCTGGGCCTTCAGCTGAACAAGTCAGTTCTGCAACCCTCCAGGTCCACATGATTCCTTGGGGCCATTTTAGACACAAAGCAATGCACAGCTCGTCTGTCAGACTAACGTCAGCAGAAATTGACGTTCTCGGCGCGCCAGGTGATGACAAAGAAATGCCTTTCAGTACGACTTTACAAGTCCCTGCTCGGGTCGATGTCATCTTGCATACCATTAATACCGCATTGCAGGCTGCGAATGCATCCTCTGCAGGAGGAGCTAGACAAACAATGGTGCCAAGCAAAGGGCTCTTTCAACGACAGTGTTGGTAACGCCAGAAATGATAAAGGCCTGCGAGTGGTGGCTGGTGAAAGACAACCTCGCAGAAGGGCTGACATTCAGGATTTCACCATCTCCTCTGATCATGACCACGGATGCCTCCTTGGAAGGCTGGGGAGCAGTGCTCCGAGAGCTTCAAGTCAGCAGGCACTGGAGTCCAGAGCAACGCCAGTGCCATATAAACTTTTTGGAGCTGACGGCCATTCGGTTGGCTTTCCAGGCTTTCCTTCGCAGGGTTCTGAATCACACAGTGCTGGTCCGGACGGACCATGCACTACATCAACAAACAAGGAGGGACGAGATCTCAAACTCTGTCCAAAGAATCTGGGATTATGCGATTCTTCACAAGATCAATCTGCAGGCCGAACACCTGGCAGGTTCTCTCAATGTCACAGCGGATGCTCTGAGTTGCCAGACAGAGGTGAATCACGAATGGGAATTGTACCAGTCCATTCTGGAGGGTGTGTTCTCTGTCTGGGGAACACCGACCATAGACCTCTTTGCGTCTCCGGAGAGCGCCAAATGCCGGTTTTACGCAAGCAAGGTTCACCATCAGGGATCTCTGGGGAACGCTCTTTCGATTGCCTGGTACGGCTCCTTCTTTTCCGCTTTTCCGCCAATTCCCCCTCATTCCACGAGTACTCAGGAAGATCAAGGCAGAGCCATGCAAGATGATTCTCATTGCATCAGCGTGGCCCCGGCAGTTCTGGTACACAGAACTCCTCCTACTCTCCCAGGATCATCCAATTCGCTTGCGACAGATTCCGTCCCTGTTATCGAGGGATCAGGGTCAGGTGTTCCATCCGTATCCGAAGTCACTACACTTGACAGCGTGGCTCCTGAACACAGAGTTCCGTCATCTGAATCTCCCCAAGGAGTGTAGAGGTTTTGTCCCAGGCTCGAGCAACAAGCACTAATAAAACATACAAGGCAAAATGGAAGAGGTTCTGCCTGTGGTGTCAAAAACAGGGTCTCCATCCTTACAAATCTCTGCCTCATCAAATTTTGCCATATATACTATCATTGACTAAATCTGGATTGGCACATTCTTCTGTAAAGGTGCATCTTGCAGCCATATCGAGGTTTCGGCGCACTTCTTAAGGCCCGTCCCTATGGTCCTCTAGGATTGTTAAACAGTTTTTGAAAGGCTTGTTTCGGATGTATCCTCCAGTTCGCCCACCTCTGCCAATTTGGCAGCTCAACCTTGTGCTGGCTGAACTCATGAAAGTTCCGTTTTGAGCCGGTTCACAAGGCGGACTTGAAATTCCTGTCTTGGAAACTGGCCCTCCTCTTGGCACTAACATCAGCTAAAAGAGTTAGTGAGCTCCAAGCACTTTCCATAGTGGATCCATTCCTTCAATTAAAAAAGGATGTGCTTATCCTTCGCACCAATCCGAAATTTATCCCGAAGGTGCCGTCTGAGTTCCATTTGAATGAACCCTTGATCTTAGTCATTTTTTCCGCGCCCTTCTACTCCGGCGGAACGGACATTATTCTTTGGACGTTCAAAGATGCTTGAAATTCTACTTAGAACGCACACGGTCCTTTCGAAAGTCATCACAATTGTTTGTGCCCTACAACGCACCACGGAAGGGGTTTCCTTTAGCAAAGCGTGGCATTTCACGCTGGATCTCCAGTGCGATTCAATTTTGCCATCAGGAGGCGGGCAAGCCCCTGGACAGAAAAGTCTGTGCACATTCCACAAGGTCTGTGGCATCGTCTGTGGCTCTTTTCTCTGGAGTCGCTATCAAGGACATATGCAGGGCGACAACGTGGAGCAGTACACATACCTTCACGAAGCACTACTGCCTGGAGTCTGCAGGACGAGACGACGCTGCTGTTGGTCAAGCAGTCCTTAGGAATCTTTTTCAATGAGGTGAGCTTTCCCTATAATCCCTCCATCCTAGTAAGCACATTTTTGATTTTTGGTATGCTATAAGTATTGTCATATGGTTATGTGATGCCATGTATCTAACAAAATGTGTTTTGGTGATTTACTGCTAGCTATTCTGATACAAAGCATGGGAATCTATGATAGTTCCAATACTGGGGTAAGAAAACAAGTTATTTACCTGTAACTTTGGTTCCCCAGTATTGGTAACTTTCATAGATTCCCATGCGCCCACCCTCCTCCCCTGGGAAAGCTCGGCCTTTTTACTGAGATAGTGGCTGTTTGCACAACGGCTACGAAAATCTGAGGCTCTGAGGCTCTCTCAGGAAGGCTCTATGGGGTGAGGCTATTCTGATTGGTTGTTGCATAAAGTTTGGGCTCTTTTACACAAAGAGGGTGATATGCAACAAAATGAGATGATGCCTAGGCCTGGTTTTCTCTTTTGTACCTATGGTTATGATATTTTTTTTTATTTACCGAGGCTCACATTCAGACGATGGGGAATGATACAAAGCATGGGAATCTATGCAAGTTACCAATACCGGGGAACCAAAGTTACAGGTAAGTAACTTGTTTTCTTACTCACTCCATCCTGACCTGCCTGTGTGAAAACAATCTTAACAATGGAGTCAATGCCCATGTGCATTATCACTAAGAGTTGAAGTCACTTTACCTCCCAACTTGAAAGACTCGACCCTCGAGTTCGGCATCTTCCCCGACGACTGGAAACGCGCAGAAGTCAGACCCCTACTCAAGAAGCCATCAGCAGATCCCACGGACCTCAAGAAATACTGACCCATCTCCCTCCTCCCCTTCGCAGCCAAAGTCACAGCGGCCCTGATCCTACTCGACCTCTCTGCAGCGTTCGACAGTCTCCCACCGCACACTCACCGCCAGACTCTACTACACCGGCATACAGGGAACCGCCCTAGACTGGATCCACTCCTGCCTCACCGGCAGAACCCAAAGAGTCAGACTCCCGCCTTTCCTCTCTGAACCCACAGAAACCAACTGCTGAGTACCCCAAGGTTCGTCGCTCAGCCCCACTTGCTTCAACATCTACATGGCCCCCCTCGCCGCCATCGTCAGACAGCATGGACTCAGCATAGTATCCTATGCCGACAACGCCCAGCTCATCCTCTCCCTCACCAAGGACCCCATCACCACCATAGTCCACTTCCAGGAAGGAATGAAGGATGTCGCATCCTGGATGAGCAATAGCTGCCTGAAGCTCAACCTGGAGAAGACAGAGGTCCCTCTGCATGGGACAACACCTGGTGGATCACCACCCTCTGCAGCCCCCCCCCAACCTCACGGACCACGCCTGAAACCTCAGTATTGTACTAAACCCTGCCCTCTCCATGACCCAACAGGTCAAAGTCGTCTCCTCCAGCTGCTTCAACACCCTCTGCATCCTTGGAATGACCTTCAAATGGATTCCCCCCCCCGAATCAAGTTAGACCGTCATCCACACACTCATAAACAGCAGACTGGACTACAGAAACGCCCTCTCCGCCGGGATCAACAAGTCTCGGCTCTGCAAACTCCAGACCATACAGAACACCGCAGCCAGACTAGTCCTTGGCATCCCTCAACACGAACACATCACCCAACACCTGCGGAACCTCCACTGACTCCCCGTCGAGAAGAGAGTAGCATTCAAAATACTCACCCATGCCTACAAATGCCTCCACAACACCGGATCCCAATACCTCAACGAGAGAATCTTTCCACGTACCCAAGAGAAACCTCCGATCCGCAGACCTCGCCTTCGCCGAAATCCCACGCAGACACAGAATGAAAACATTTTATTGTAGTTTCGATAAACTTGGCAATATACACAGATCTTATTCATATTACAATAGTGATTTGAATACATTCTATTCACAGGTATTTGGCTCCTGACATGACACACGTACTGCACCCCATACTTAACCCCCCTTCCTGTAATTTCCAGTCTATATCACCTCCATTTCTTCAACTGAACTATCATCCTCTGCTTCTTCCAATGGGTCACAAATGTCCACTCTGAAGGCGTTCCAGGGAGCCCATATTTTATTCCATTTTCAAGGACATTTCCTCACGGAGTATACTGCACGCTCCGTGATCATCGTTGGGTCCATGTTTCTGCACCAGACTGATAATGTTGGTGCTTCTGCAGCACCCCATTTTTGAGCAATGTCTCTTTTTGCAATTAAGAGCCCTAGCGTGACCCATATCTGTCCATATCGCGTGAGATCGTTGGGCTCCCATATATTTAGCAGACATCGCCTTGGTTCAGGCTCCATGATCATCGTTGGGGTCCATGTTTCTGCACCAGACTGATAATGTTGGTGCTTCTGCAGCACCCCATTTTTGAGCAATGTCTCTTTTTGCAATTAAGAGCCCTAGCGTGACCCATATCTGTCCATATCGCGTGAGATCGTTAGGCTCCCATATATTTAGCAGACATCGCCTTGGTTCAGGCAGTAGCGAAATTTCTGTTCGTGAAATGGTGCGCAGTATCTGCCTCCAGTAGTTCATTATAATTGGGCAGTCCCATATGATATGGAAAAAGGTTCCCTCCTCCCCACAGCCTCTCAGGCAGAACGGGTGTGGTGCTCTTTGTATTCTGTGCAATGTCGCCCTAGTATAATATATTCTATGTAAGATTTTAAGTTGTACCAATCGCAGCCGCGCCGAGATGCCCACCTCTGGGGGATGCTAGGGCCTCCCTCCATTCTGGCTCTTCTATATCACCCACCTCCGCTATCCATTTCCCTTTCAAGGTACTCGTAGGGTCCGGTAGGTTATTAAGTATCTTTCGGTACGTGAGAGAGGTGGCTTTTTGCATCATGTGATCTGTCAGGAGTCTGTCCTCTAATGGTGAGGCCTCAGTGATCTCAGTGTTTAATGGAATTGCCGCCAGTAAAGCGTGTCTTATTTGTATATATATCGAAACTTTTCAGTCTGGCCTAGCTCATATTGCTGTTGCAATCGTAGGAATGGGATCACCTCCCCCTTGTCCCACAGATCCCCCCACGTGGAGATGCCTATGTTGTCCCACACTGTAAAGCCCTTACACCTCCGCAGCTGCCCTAGTGCTTTAGTATCCCAGAGTGGGGTCATTTTTGTTATCACTCCTTTCCATCCCAGTCTGGTGTTTGCTGTATACCATAACGATACTGTGTGTTTAATCGGTCCCTTCAATTTCGCCGCCCTGCCTTTGTTCTAGAGCGCCGCTAGCATGTTAGTTCCTAGTTGGGCCCTGTCTGCTCTGTATGCTGGGTCATCATAGGGTGCGTGTATCCAGTGATTTATGACTTTGAGCTGAGTAATATAACTGGAGGTTCGGGAGCGCTATCCCACCATCATACCAGCTACCATATAATTTTGCTTGGGCTATGCGGGCCGGGCGGTTACCCCAAAGAAGGATTGAGATCAATGCCGCCACTTGTTTGAAATATCGAGGTGGGACTACGTCAGGCGTATTTTCCAGGGCATACAAAAAACGGGGGGAGAGCCTTCATTTTATACAGTGCTGCCCTTCCGGGAAGTGTGAGGGGCAATGACACCCAGTGCTTCACATCGCGCTGAAGCCTTTCCGGGGGGGGGGCTACATTTTTGGAGTAGAAATCGGCTGCTGAGTTAGTGACGTGTATCCCTAGATATTTTAATGAGTCTTCCGTGACCAGTAGCGGACACTCTGCCGGGAGAATCGGGCTTGGTCCCCTGAACATACATCACTGATTTGGACCAATTGATAGTATACCCTGAAAGTCTACCGAGTGTTGCAAATGTCAAGTAGCTCCGGTATACCGTCACTAGGTTCCGATAAATACACCAGCATGTCATCAGCGTAAAGTGAGACACGGTCCTCCCAACCTTCCTTCCAGTAGATTCCCTTTAACAATGGGGTCTGTCTAATGATTGTCGCCAGTGGTTCTAGCACCAGTGCGAACAATAGCGGCGAGAGAGGGCAGCATTGACGCGTGCCCCGCGCCAAAGCAATCTCCCCTGATATGTGACCATTGGCTGTAATTCTAGCGACCGGATTAGTGTATAGGAGCTTTATCCACGCACAGAATTTCGGGCCAAAACCTACATGTCAAGACTGCAAATAAGTATTTCCATTCCACCATGTCAAACGCCATCTTTGCGTCTAGTGCCAGCACAACTGCCTGATCTACCAGACTTGATGCCCTAGCCATCGCTCCTTGTAGGCCTGTCTACGGAGTAGTGGTAAAACCTGCACCCGAGGACGCTTCTTGCCGGGTTCTCGGTGGGAAAGACAGTGTTTTCTGGTCTGTGTGCCTGGTAAGGTGCACATGAGATCTCGCAGAGGCGGGCTGCAGCCCCCTCATGCTTGACACTCGGTCTGACATCACAGCGCGCATGGCCTCCAGGTCTGAAGAGCCGTTGGGAATGAGGGAACTACTAGTGCTGGATGGAGATCAGGTGACAGAAATAGAAACAGTGTCATGTGGGAGCTCACACAGTAAAGGCCTCTGTCACAGCTGTGTATGGAAACAGGCTGCCGCACTTACATTCTCTTCACAAATACGCTGGTGCAGCTTCCTGCTCGCCTCTCAAAGGTTCAAACCTTACTCCCAGTTTTGCCAGTCACTGCCTTTTTTAGAACAGATTCACAATTGCTTTATTAACCTTTCTGCTTTCTCAAATTTGCTTGAAAATGCACCATTTGCCAAATATTTTTTCAAAATGTTATCGGGGGTGGGGGGGGAACCCCTCTCGTGGTTTGGGCGAGCTCGTTACGCTTGCTCGCATTACCGTGTCACTAAATCAGGAATGTCTAAAAAGTGTGTCACCAACATGAAAAGTTTGGAAAGCTGTGGTCTAGCATAAGGAAGTAATCTATGCGGGATAGACTGCCATGGACCACGGAGTGATACGTATATTGATGAGCCTCCGGGTGCGTGCGTCTCCATACATCCACTAGACCCATTGCCTCCAAGAATCCCTGGAAGCGTAAAGGTCCAGGTGCATGATTGCGAGCTGGAAATCTATCTAATGTTGCATCTAGTACGGTGTTAAAGTCCCCTCCTATGATAAGATCTCCCTCTGGAAGACCCAGTAAGAAGTCGTTTAATGCCGGCAGTGCCACTGCATGCAGTGCCGGTGGTATATAGACCGAGACAACATTTAAAAGCTTACCCTCCCATTGCCCCTGGACAGCTGCAAATCGTCCCTGATCGTCTACTTTAGTTTGCAGAACCAAGAACGGTGATGACTTTTTAATTAGCACGCCAGTGCCTCTAGACCCTGTGGTGAATTCAGAATGAGCGATCATTTTGTAACCCCATCTATCCAGTGCTTTGCACGCCGACCCTGTGAGATGTGTTTCTTGTAGGAGTGCTAACACCGGGTTGTTCCTCTTTAGGGCCTGTAGGACCAGTCCCCTCTTTATTTTGTCACCCAGTCCTCTCACATTCCAAGTCATGATCATGAGGGGTTGGATTGCGGTTTCCCGCGTCGTCATGTCCGTGTTGCTCGGTATCATGTCAAGGGCCATAGGTGCTGTGTAGTGTTCGTGTGAAGGTATATGGACCTGTCAGTGCATGCAGATCGGAACTGACTATCAGTCCCGCGGACTGTCGTGATAAACCTAGATCGTGCCGTGCAAGTTGTGTCTGTAAGCCTACCTGTGGAGTGAAATGTTGCTTTGCCGTCATTGCCTTGAACAAAAACAAACAATTTACATAGATATATAACCATTCCCCCCCATCCCTTCCCCCCCCTCCCTGCCTCCCTGCTATGCGGACTTGTAACTACCCGCCTCCCCAACTTAGCAGAGCGCTCCTTCCCTCCCAACAACATAGTACTTGCGTGTCTGGGGTAGTAGGTCCAGCGAAATTTCCAGACCTTCTGTCCCCCCAAGGCTGGCCCTGACCCCTTCTCAGAGCCGCCGCAGCCTCATTATTACAGTAATGCCTTCAGTGTGTCAGTAGCTTTCTAAGGAAGCGTCTGTGGATCGCAGCTTATTCTTCTTCCACATGTCCCGGGGGTTGCCCGGGATCCGGATGTTCGGTGTGTTGTGAATCTGCCCAGTCTTGTACGTTTCGTTGGCGAGATTGTCTGTTTCCTTGGTTGCTGCTTCCCGCTTGGCGCCAGCCCTCAAGCCAGTCCTGCGCCGCCTCTGGAGTTTCAAAAAACCATGTCCGGTCGTCCGCCACCACCCGGAGCCTCGCCGGGAAAAGCATAGAGTAAGGTAGTTCTCTCGCTCTCAGTTCTTTTTTAACCTCCTGAAAGTTCCGCCTGCGCCGAGATACAGCCGCCGTGTAGTCTGGAAAGAAAGTTACCGTTGAGTTTTGCACACGTACTGGTGGAGAGGACCTTGCAGCTTGTAGGATAGCATCTCTGTCTCTGAAGTAGAAGAGACGGGCGAGCACCGGTCTCAGGGGAGCTCCCTGTTTTGGCCTGCCGCCAGGAACTCTATGTGCTCGTTCCACGGTGAAGAAGTTTGAGAGCCCTTTGGGGTTTAACACTGTCTTTATCAGGTCCTCCACGTATAGATCCATAGCTTGTTTACCTTCGGTCTCCGGAATTCCAATTATGCGCACAATGTTGCGTCGTGCGCGTCCCTCCTGATCATCAAGCTTGTCAGCCAGAGACTTATTCTCTTTCTTGAGTTGGGCGACTTCAGTTTGCAACTCTGATGTGTCAGTCACCAGGGATTTCGTCACGATTTCTACTTCTTTCACCCTTTCGGCCATTTTGTGAAGATCCGCGCGTAGGAGTGAGATATCTGTTGAAATTGTGCCAACCGTGGCTTGTACGTCCGTTAAGGCAGCCATTACATCTTCCAATGTGATCCTTTTTGCCCCTTCAGCCTCCTGGTTTTTGTTTGTGGACAGTCTTCCTTCCGAGTGCGGCATGGAGTTTTTCTCGAAGGCAAATTTGTCCAACTTAGATTGAGCATTATTGGTTCTCGGGCCCCTGTTCGCCATTGTGCTTTGTTATTCTTGGAGTGGGCGACACTCTGTGCACGGGCGCAGTCTCAGTGTGGTTTTACGGTGTGGATGAGGTTTGTGCTGTTGAGACTTTTCGCGCTGTTCAGGTTTAGATCCGGTCTCTGTTGTCCGCCGTGTCCCGGCGGTGCATCGTTATAGTCACTGCGTGAGGAAATGCACTCCTTTGTTCTTCAGTGAACCCCGTGTCCTCAGCCTTTCCTCATTAAGTGTTCTCGCCGAGGTTTTGAGCGGCCGCAGAAGGACCTGCATCCGTGAAAGCCTAGGCGTCCAAGTGCACTCTATAAGGATTGTGTCCCTTTGCCGTCCCCTCGCTCGGGCTTCTTACAATGATTATTGCACCTCCTGTATCCACCACGTCTCACCCACGGGATTCTTGGGGCGATGAGCGCCGCGTCCGCATGCAGTATCTGTGTAGGCGCTATGTATTGGCGCCGTCCCGCGCACCCCCTCTGCAGCCCGGTCTTTAATGGCCTATTGAAGAGGCAACAGGAGCTCAGGATTTAGTTCGGTGTCACCTCGTTGTCGCAGGCTTGGAGGGGGGACGAGTGGGGGGGATCTTTCTGCGCCACCTATCCCCGACCCCAAGAGTGTAGACCGATCTCCGCTCCCTCCACAGGCTCAGTCCGGTGCAAGGCCGCTCTGCTATCGTCGACACTTTCTTCACTTTCTGGCCACCGATTTACACTGGAGTTGCAGCGGCTGCCACCGCTCGATCACGGGACCCGGCTCCAGTTATTGGGGGTCTGGTGTACTATGGATGATTGAACGGATAGTCGGAAGGCCCGTGTCTTCCCTGGAGCTCCTAGGCTAAGCGGCCATCTTAGCTGGCTGTCAGCCACGCCCCCCCGGAAGAGCCTTTTTCTACATCGCGGCCAAGACCTGGAACGAGCTCCCGATCAACATCAGACGCTCCCCCTCTCTGAGCATCTTCAGGAAGACTCCAGACCTGGCTCTTCGACTGACCGGAGCTGCTTACCCCCCCTTAGCACCTTAAGACCCTCACGGGTGATTAGCGTGCTCGACAATCTCCTGATTGATTGATTGAAAGACTTCTTTGAAGAAAAACAACTTGCACACATCCGAACCCAACACTAGATGACCGGAGTATGCAAAGCATATGAATCTACAGCACCACATGCCAAGAACAGCTGCTTATAGGGTAAGTAACATAATCCTTCCAAAACCTTCATTAGGTGCGCCTCTGACTCTGCAGACACTGCTGCAAGGGAAATTAATACCAGTGTTCTGCTATGTTACAATGCCTGGTTTTATATATATCTGGTTTTAAGCCAGAGGTTCAACAAACCCTATTAAATGTGACTTTTGATAAGGAACACCTTTTTGGCCCACAAGTTGACCAGGCTGTTGAAAAGATGAAGAATTATGAATTCTAGAGGATTTGTTGTTTATGCTTCCTTTGTTATATTTTATGAATCATTTCCTCATTTATGCTATGTCTCATTTTTTCCTCTGCATATGTATCTACATTTACGCTTTATCAAATTTTATTAATAAAAAATTTCAACACAAAAAAAGAAAAGATGAAGAAAAAGACATATTGTAAAATCCATAGGTGCATTACAAACCCCAAGTCCTCGTGGCTACTTTCGCCATTTCTCCAGTAGCTTGGGTGCAAAGACAACATCCTCAGATGCCTATTCGTCATACCACAGGGGTCAGAGTAAAAGGTGGTGTGTCTCGCGTGGATCCCACAAGGTTTTCTTACCTACAAAGCCCTGCAAACCTCAAACTTTGCCAAAAATTGCACATTTTCCTTATTTCTGAGACATAAATTTTTAGATTCAGTAAGTATCCACAAAATACCTACTACTCCGCTTTCCCCCACTTGTCCGATTAAAAAATAAATGCTACAGCACATGTAGCTGGGTGTAGTGCCTGCAACAGCCACGCATTAAACAGTCACTGGGAGTCTTGTGCTGCAGCTCTCATTGACTATGGTTTGATTTTGTACCTTGCTCACGCGCTCTCTTGCTCTCTTCTCCCCCCCACCCCCCCCATATTGATCTATCTACATATATATCTATCTGTGTCTGTTACCCGGTGTCAGTTGCCACTGGGTAGTTATAGCTAGGGTCTTGTTTCCATAGGAAATTGTTTTTTTTATGTTGCTATTAACTTTGGTGCAGTTTGACGATTCTCCACAAAACTTTCCAAAAAGGTGCTACTTTTTGACTTATATGTGCATGGAACTTTTCATGGTGCTCCGTCAAGAAGGGGCACGGAAAAAAATGGGATCCCAAAACTGGTTTTCCCCCATTCATTTTCCCTTAGAACTTTAGACACAGCTACAGCCTAAATCGCCAAGACAGACAGTGATTTTTGGTGTAAATCCGTTCAATAGTTTTTAAGCAATTAATGGTCAGATACTTTGTGTATCTAGAGAAACGGAGCCTCTGCGATCCCAACTGATCTCAAGCTTAGATCTGGTTGGCTGCCACCACCTCAAACAGGATGTGAAAAAAGACAACATTTTATTGCGAATACGCATAGGATCTGCGAAATCGCAGAGGATCCGTGAATACATGGCAAATTTTAAGACACAAAAAACCATGGGGTGGGCCATGGCCGGGGGGGAGAGGGGTTTATTTTTTAGGGAGCGGGGCACATGTGGCCCCCTCCCCAGGCCAATTCCAGCTTCGGAGACCTCATCCGACCCGGTGTTTTATTTATGCGTAAGTGGCGCGAGGCCCACTTTACCAAGCTGATTTTGACACACCCAGGGAAATCTGTCTTTGCTCCTGCTTGGCCGGAGTATTTTCAAAACTCTTGCCATGCAAGAGTAAACACAAAGTCTACTTCCAGCCTGCAGGAGCTTTGAAAATGCTTCTCCTGGCTGGGAGCAGTCTTTTGATCAGTTTCCCTTCCCACACTGATGCAGGCAAGGAAACTGATCAAAATATTGCTCCCTTCCGGATGGAGCAGCATTAGTAGCTTCTCCCACTTGGTGTGAGCAGTGCAGAGTCCTGCTACATGCGAGGAGCCGGAAGGGGCATTGGGGCTCCCCCCGCGGCCCCATAGTGAGTATACTGTGGTTAGCTTGCCCCTTTAAAAAATGGCCCTGGGGATTGGGTCCCCAGTGCCAGGCCCTGTGGCTAAACCCCTTGCTGGCTCACCCAAAGGCCACGTGGGGTTGGCTGCAGGCCAGGCACTGTGGGGTTGGCTGCCTTTTAAAGGGGTTGGCTGCATTTTGTCGGTGGCCTCAGGGCCTGGCCACAAGGCTGTGCGCAGTGAGGGGTTGGATTTACATATGGTATTTACATATTACTTTACGTAGATAAAAAGACTAAATTTACTGAAAAAAATTAAAGGTTAAAGTAACGTTCTAGTTAGGTGAAATGTTCAGGAACAACATAACAATTTAAACTCTAAAAACCACAAACTCACCAGTTCTAGATATCTCAAGTAACTATAACTTATGCACTTGCCATGCACTGCTAAGTAGCCCAGAAATTACGTCACTCAGGACATCTTCTATGACCTAATTGATTATACCACTGCAACTGAAAAAATGTGCATGAGCACGAGTTTCAGTTCATTTTGTTTTTTTAATAAGCCAAGCCACCATGAATGAACATGCATCATACAAGTGTGAGCAGAGCCGACAGTATGAGTTCTAGTTACTTGAGATAACTATAGCTGGTGAATTTCTGTGGTTATTGTGTTTAAATCTTTGATTATAGTTAACACACATTACATATTTAACATGCTCACATTAGAATGGAAAGCCTTGCTTAACGCAAAGTTCCCCCGTGGTTGGGGATGTTCGATTGGGCTCTGTTAGTGGCAGTAAGCGAAGGTATCTCTGGCATGTGATTTCATTCAACTCTGTCGACAAGAGGGAGAGAAATGGTTTCATACTTCTTTGAATGCGGCTTCGGAGTTTGTCATAGTGGCAATAATATGCTCCATTCCAAGAATAAACCATAACCTGTGTAGCCAGCCTAAATCTGTGGGTATTTTTTCTGTCCCCCCAATGTGTCAATATATTTTGGAGAGCTGCCCCCAATGCTAACCCCATCTGACATCCCCTATGAGATTTAAGTGGAAATGTCAGAGGGTTGGGCAAGCCCAGTGCGATGTATGCTGGGAATCTAGGAATCTGTGTCAAACTCCTGATCGATTTCATCCAGTATTAAGGACCAATAAGCTGTCAAAGCCTAACATTCCCACAACAGGTGAACAAGAGTCCCCTCTTTCCCACATCCCCTCCAACATGTAGGGCTATGATCTGGGTTGCTCCTGTTGAGGCAGACTGGAGTTAGATACCAATACGTAGCTCTTTTGGTAGCCGTCCCTGCACTGGACACATTGCGCGCTGTATGCTTAGCCCTATAATAGACTTCTCCCCACTCTTTATTCGAGAGGTCCCTTCCTAACATTTTCGCCTATCTTTCCTGGCTAGGTGTGGAGTGCAGTGGGGCTGGTTGCCAAAGCATAGCGTGAAGTTTGGAGATCAGTCCCTTGTTTTGTAATCAGCCATTTTTCGTATTTCGTCAATTTGCGGCTAACCTGTGGCTGTATACTGGGGTGAAGCAACCAATGTCGAAGTTCTAAATAGCGTAGTCGGTCCGACTTCGGCAACCATAATCCTGCCGTAGTTGTGGAAATGGAATGATGCCCTCCACTTCGAACATGTAACCTGCGGATCTGCATGGCGTATCGTGCCATGCTGAGAATGCCTTGTCCTCCATCCCTGGAGAGAATTCTCTATTCCTGAAAAGGTGTCATAGGTGAGGGGAACGTTGTGAGCCCCCTTTTATTAGGCACTCCATCCCAAACCCTCATCACTTTCTGTGGTTTTTAGAGTTTGAAAGTTTACGTTACATTGTTAGTGAACATTACACCTAACTATAATGTTACTTAAACCTTTGTTTTTTCAGTGATTATATACACTCACACATGCACTGTAACATCATCTTGATCCCTCAGGCTGACGTGGAGAAGTGTGGCTCACTGGTTAGAAGCAGCAGACCCTGAAGCAGAGGTCGGCCCGGGACCAGGGTTCAATTCCCGACGCGGCAGGGTCTTGGGTCAGTGTCCGCGGACTCGATAATTCTCGCCAAGGTGCCTAAGCTAACCATGAGTCCCACTCTGCAACTCTGGGCAATAGCTTGCTTAATCTCCACAACGGCCCTATCAGCGCCGGGGATGCCTGGCTTCACCTTGGGGGTGCCCAGGAGGGACCATCTCACAAGGAAAGCCAGGACGGGTTCCCCAGCGGTATACAGCGCCAGGACACTCCGAGATGGAGTAACAGTGCGCTTTACAAGTATACATTTACATTTACATTTACGTCAATGATATCCATAACCTCACAGACTTCTACCGCAGTGGAAGCTCTTGACTCGTTTGCCCCCTTCGAAAAAAGAATATATCGACTAAAGTCTCTAAGCCATGGTTCATTGACAACCTGAACTCAGAAAGACGTATTTTAAGATCAACTGAAAGTGCTTGGACATCCTCTCCCTCCTTGGACCTCTTAAAAAGCTTAAAATTAGCAAGTAACGCATACAACAGAAGGATAAGAAAAGCAAAAGCTAACTTTATAAAAACTCAACTTGACAAGCAAAAAACCGACCCAAAAAAACATTTGAAATCATCAAACAACAATCTCACAATGGAATACAGTTTGACAGTGAGGCTCTATAGCTGCTAGCATCTAATCTACTAGCCCCAAAATTTAGTAACTAGAGGGAAGTATCCCAAAAGTTTGTGTGCACACGATCATAAGCACCCACTGTCAAGGTGCGGTCCTCAACTGGACTGTACAATGTTCAACATAAAAAGCAATCGGTGCACCACTATGTAATAATTCAATAAAATACAAGTTTTGTATCCAGAGTCGTTTTCTTCAAATTCTCCTTTTATTTTCAATCACAATTGGTTCTAGCGTGACATGCTATGCAAAAAGATTGGGCCCCCCTCCAAAAATATCTTCGAAGTCAGGGAGAAGAGGGAAGAAAGGTAAACCAACTCCCTCGTGACCTATATTTCTTTTTATCTGATTCAGATGAATTCAAAAGTGAGCCGTATTCAATTAAAATATACTGCAAATACATTATTATTCTTTGTAACTTAAATTATTCATTTTTTAGCACTTTTCTTTAAATATCAAAATTATCAGTTAACAATTTCTATTTAATAGACATACAATAAATATACTCAACATATTTAAGTATAACTTTTCACATATTGTAATCCCCAGTTAAGAATTAACACAAGCAAAAAAACACACTCATACATTCATACTAGTTCACTCCGCATTCAAACTACATTCATAGCCACAAAAAATCTCTGGAAAGTTGGAGACATAAGTATGACAATAATCTCCTTTGACCAAAGGGACAACTGCGATGAGCAGGATCTAAATGTCGGTGGTCTACGCGTTTCGGTGACACAGGAAGATGAACACCACCTTCATCAGGACCCGCTAAATAATCAACCAAAGTAACAATACCCAGGGAGTACTGTCAGAGTTCTTGTTATCTGTGATGTAAATAATTGGACCAACCTTTTGATATTGGCAATAAATGCCAATTTCCTTTGTCGCCAATAGAACTGCTCCTCCTCACCAGTCAATTATTTTTTTTCAATCTATTCTTTTTATCACTTTTTGGGCTCTCAAAAAGTCAGGCCTTTTGTCATCAGCGCATAATGACGGGTTCTCGTCAAGTGCACATTGAAAATGGTGTCTCATTAACCGTCACAATACTTTTTATTTACATGAATAATTCGGAATACCAGCTGCCCGGGAGAAGCGATTCACGGAAAGGTATGGATGCAACATGTAGAATGGATCAGCCAACGTGTTTCGTCCATTACAAATGGGCTTCTTCAGGGCGTTTGCGGAGTCCAATTATAAGAAGAGCCGCTGTATCTGGACATGGTGTAAGTTGTCAGCAGTGTCATGCGACTAATAGCCGGACAATTAGGTCACTTTGAAGCAGTTGTAGCCAACCTTTTCTTTCAAGTAACAATCGCAGTTGGTTTACAAGATACCTATATTTATAAGTGCACATGGTCCCACACAATTAAGTGCAGCCCAAAATGGACAGTCCCGTCCACTCATCACCTTGATACGTGCTGGACTTGTATATTAGAAGTGATCCTCCTGGTCCGTATTCAAAATAAGACTTTTATTTTGAGTACGGGCCAGGAGGATCCCTTCTAATATAACCAATTGTGATTGAAAATAAAAAGAGAATTTGAAGAATAAGACTCTGGATACAGACCTTGTATTTTTTTGAATTGTTACAATCTCACAATATATCAAATCCGCTTAATACAGGAGCCATACCACTCCCAAATTGGGAAGAAATGGCTGCCTACTTCCTGGAGAAAACTACAAATCTTGAGAACAAACTTAAATCAGCAAAGGTACTAATCCTGGCTACTCCAATAATCTTTCCACACTCCATCCGGCCTGGTGAACGGAGTGATCCTTCCAGGCAGGTACCAAAAAACACCTCCTGGCACACTTTCACATCAATCAATGATAATGATATCTTCAACATCCTTTCATCCTTAAATCCATCTAATCCCTTCATTGACCCTCTACCTCAGACTATCTTTAAAAAGATTAAAGCCCTGATCCTTTCACTATGTTACAAGATTGTAAACTCCTCCCTACGTCAAGTCACCATACCTGACTGTTTAAAAGTAGGTCAGGTTATCCCTACCTAAAAAACCCTAATGCTGATTTCTCAGATCCTAATAACTACCGTCCTATCTCCAACATCCCCACTCTGGCGAAACTCCTGGAAAAATGTGTACAGATCCAACTCTGTAACAGCATAGACAATTTCCAACTTCTCGACCAACACCAGTCAGGCTTCCATCACGGTCACAGCACTGAACCAGCACACACATGTAGTGGATGACATACTAAAAATGTTGGATTCAAATCGATCATGCCTTCTGATACTACTTGACCTATCATCTTCCTTTGACACTGTTAAACATGACAGTTTATTGTCCCTACTTGAACTAAGGATGGGCAAATCAGGGATCGTATTGTAATAGTTTGCCTCATTCCTCCACAACAGAACCCATAGAGTCAAGATGAACCAATCCCTATCGAAACCCTCCGCAGTCACACTGGGTGTTCCACAGGGATCCCCCTATCACCTATTCTCTTCAATTTATTCATGGAACCACTAGCAGATTCCTTAAAATCTGCTACCATCCATTATCACATGTATGCTGATGACACACTATTGTATCTAAAAATCTCTTCACCAGATGACATCATATACCTCCACTCTATTCTACAAAATACTCATCTTTGGCTCACCGACAATATCTCATGCTCAATGCCACCAAAACCGAATTCCTACTCGTATCTCCTCCGAATAACCTTCCCAAAATTGATCTCTGGATGTAACCTCTTACTGCACTCAACTGCTCTCCTCACATCATAGATTCTGCTAGATCCTTGGGAATTACATTAGACAAATACTTGAATATGCAGGATCACATCATTAGATCAGCAAAGGAGCGAATCATCAGATGAGCATGCTACAGAAACTCAAACCTTTCCTCCCACAGGACTTCAAGCATGTGGTTCAAGCTCTTGTGTTGCCCAGATTGGACTATGGTAGTGCAACTCTGTGGCCTACCTAGATACAAACTGGCATCCTAAGAGCCTCCCTCAATGCGGCCGCCAGACTTGTCTCCTGTATAAACCTCTCCCCGTCCTAAAATCCCTGAACTGCCTCCCTTATGAGGCAAGAATTCAACTAATGGTAGCATACATGACGACACAAAGCACTACATTTCAATACCCCCGAATATTTGGCCCAAACACTAGAAAATTCAGGAGGTTGCGCACAATCGCGAAGTGCAGATCCCTACTACTTGAAACCACTGCGGTTCCATAACAAGAAAACTGGATACAGAGCTTTCTCGGGTGTAGCACCAAAGATATGGAACTCTCTGCCAACGGATGGTCACCTAATTTCATCTACCGCGTCATTCAAAAAAGTAAAATCATTTCTGATGAACAAGTTTTTACCCCAAGCTATCTCCTATATGTATACTGATTGTAAAAATACCTGCGACTCTTATGATTCCTGTCCTTTTCCTGATGACTATCTTTGAAAACAAGTGTAGTAAGGTTCGAGGCATGTGGGCTGCTAAATTCATATCTTAGCATTAGATCGCCGCCTAGTGTTGGGTCCGGATGATCGCACATTGTTGTCCTGGAAGAGTCTTCGAAGTATCCTGAGATAGGTGGCTCCTCCCCTGGACTACAGTGCGCATGGGCATCGGCTCCATCCCCAGATTGTTTTTTTCCGCCATTGGGTTCGGATGTGGTCTCGACGTCTTTCTGTCGAAACAGAGAAAAACTAACTTTTAGCGGCCAAAAGGCCTCGCTTTTTTTGCGTCTGTATTGTCTGCGCACGGTCTCGAGTCTTCCGTCTCTTGGAGCCGGAATAAGCGGAGTTTTCTTTCGCTCTTCGGACTTTAAGGCCTTCTCATCGCGACACGACTGCAAAACTTTTCTGAACATGGAGCGGAGTCCGTTTAAGTACTGCCCGCTCTGTGGGTCCAAGTACCCACACATCGATCTACACCCCGTCTGTAACAAATGCCTTTCGCCTGACCACGACGACGGCAAGTGCAAAGCCTGTGCACAGTTCCGGTCTAAGAAGACTCTCAAGCTTCGGCGCGCGGTGCGCATGGAAGCTAGACAAGCGGCCCCGGATCCGGAAAACATCTTCGGCGACCAGGAAGAAGAGGACCAGGGTCATCATCTTCAAATCTCCCCACCCGAGACGGAGGTCGAGGCGGATCCGGTAGACGACGACGGAGTCGTGGGTCAAGGCCTTGAATACGTCGACGAGGTAGGAGACGACGGAGAGATTTATGGGGCCGCGGCGGATAGCTCAGGGGACGAGCTCTGCCCCGAAGGTTACGAGGATACCGACCGGGTCACGGGATCGCCTGTAGGCCTTACCCAAGACCCAGTGCCGCAAGCCACAGCCCCGCCTTCTGGCCCGGCCACGGACTTACTTGCTGAGCAGACTGTATCGAAACCGAAACCATCGGGATCGACTACATCTAAGATGGCCGACCCGAAAACGAAACTTAAGGACTCGAGTGTCCCTAAGATGGCTGCCGTGCCGGCGAAAACGACTGTACCCGCTACTCCATCGACTCCGTCGACCTCCGGTCCGCAGAAGTCGAAGAAGTCCGTCGATTCCGCTGCTGCAAAATCGAAATCGACGCCAGAGGAGGGGTCCTCTAAGAAAGATGGTCGGCACGGGTCAACAGCGGCGCCGCCGTCCAAGCACGCCAAAGCCGGCTCCACGGAGGCTACGCAGGCGCACGGATCGAAGACTGGCACGTCTGCGCACCGGTCCCAGGAATCGGGGTCGGTGATAGCGGGATCCGCGTCGAAAGCGCACAAGGCCCACAAAGACGTCGGATCCGAGGGAAAGGTCAAGACATCCTCGTCGGCGCCAAAACCCACTGTGAGTGAGACGTCCCCCATCGCCGAATCACTACAGAGAATCAGGGAGAAGGCCTCTGCTCCGTCGGCTCCGATCTCATCGCCGCAGGCGCAAAAGGACAATCCAGCAAAGCCTTCTGGCAAACTTCTCTTTATTTTGCCGCCGAAGGAGGCGCCGAAAGCCTTTTCCACCAAATCGGCACCAAAGAAGACGGTTTCTTCAACGGCTGGCCCACTTCCACGTCGGGTACTCGAATCAGAGGATGATTCAGAGCATTTCATCGACGCTGACACAGGCAAATTGACCATCTATAAGAGAAAAATCACTTCAGAGTCAGTGGACTCATATGTCATCCCACTGAAAAAGAAAAGGGTGCCCCTTGACGCTTCAGGCCTCATGGAACCAATCCAGCCTCCTCCGAGACGGAGCCCTACTCCCTCACCAGAACACTCTGCGGGTGAGGGGTATGATGAGGACGAGCAATACAATTTCCCTATCAATGAACCAGATGCACAACCGGATTCATATGATGACACTGGTGACCAGGGCACCCAAAGTGTGGGGCATGACCCGCAGCTTTTTAATGCACGTGCATCCCCAACTGAGGATTCAGCAGGTTTTCCTGCACTAATTGAGAGGGCGGCAGCCAATCATGATGTGGACATGCATGCTGACCCGATAGAGGAAGACTTCCTTTTCGACACATTTTCAGTCTCTGAAAGGACAGTAAAGACGCTGCCTATGCTTAAAGGAGTCCTCAAGCATGCTGGGGACATATTTAAGGAGCCTACCAGAGCACGAGTGGTCAATCCACGTATTGAAAAGAAGTACAGACCTGCACCTGCAGACCCCGCATACATTCGGGGACAGTTGCCACTGGACTCTCTTGTGGTCGCCAATGCCAGGAAACGTGCCAACTCCCAGACGACGGGTGAAGCTCCTCCCCCGGATAAGGAGTCCAAAGTGCTAGAGGCAGGGGGCAAAAGAGTAGCTGCACAGGCCGCAAATTTTTGGCGCATTGCCAATACACAAGCACTCTTAGCACGTTACGATAGGGCGCATTACGACACCCTAGAACAGATTATACATGAAGGTCTGAAACTAGTCATTCCCCCAAGAACACCACCAGCTCCGGTGTGGAACCTCAATGTGGTCCTCACCAGACTAATGGGACCACCTTTTGAGCCACTGCACTCGTGTGAACTCCAGTTCCTAACGTGGAAAGTAGCTTAATCGCTATCACGTCGCTAAGGCGTGTTAGTGAGCTGCAAGCGCTCACAATCCAAGAGCCATTCATTCAGATTCATCCAAATAGGGTAGTGCTACGTACTAACCCCAAATTCCTTCCGAAGGTGGTGTCACAGTTTCATCTCAACCAAACTATTGACTTACCGGCATTCTTCCAAAACCCACAAACGGTGGCGGAAAGAATGCTCCATACGTTAGACGTACGGAGGGCGTTGATGTACTACATAGACAGGACACAACCCTTTAGAAAGACAAAACAACTTTTTGTTGCCTTCGCACCACAACACAAAGGCAACCCTATTTCCAAAGCAGGAATAGCCAGGTGGATTGTTAAGTGCATCCAAATATGTTATCAAAAGGCCAAGCGCACTTTAACGATAACCCCAAGGGCGCACTCCACACGCAAACTGGGGGCATCCATGGCTTTCCTAGGGAACATTCCTTTAGAGGATATTTGCAGAGCAGCCACGTGGGTTACACCACATACCTTTACAAAACACTACTGTGTTGACGTACATTCCAAGCAGCAAGCAGCTGTAGGACAGGCTGTTCTCAAGACACTCTTTCAGGTTTCTGCAGCTGGCACGGGCAACCGCCGCTGATGGAGGGACTGCTATGTATTCTATGCTAAGATATGAATTTAGCAGCCCACATGCCTCGAACTGAATATGCTACTTACCAGTATGCATCTGTTCTTGGCATGTAGGGCTGCTAACATTCATATCGCCCACCCTCCTCCCCGGTGCCTGTCGCAGCTGCAGATATACTATTGTATTCACTTATTAGCATGGACATCCTTTACACTTTTCACTCCATCTTCTGCCACAATGGCGAAAAACAATCTGGGGATGGAGCCGATGCCCATGCGCACTGTAGTCCAGGGGAGGAGCCACCTATCTCAGGATACTTCGAAGACTCTTCCAGGACAACAATGTGCGATCATCCGGACCCAACACTAGGCGGCGATCTAATGCTAAGATATGAATGTTAGCAGCCCTACATGCCAAGAACAGATGCATACTGGTAAGTAGCATATTCATTATGTATCCTCAAAGCTTTTTATTTCCATATATATAGATCATGTTAGATACTCAATTATACTCATGTAAAGTGGTCTGATACCCAATAGGGTCATGTTCTCGCTATGCAAAACGTTATAAATAAATACACACTCACAAACTCACACACACACTTATATGGTATCTTTTTTTTTACATCTAAATATATTGTAATACTCTTACAGGTACCTTCACTTATCAGATTTACATACTGTGACATAGAAGCATAAAGCCATTTACACACAGACTTCCACTTATGTAATTAAGATGTATTCATTCTGTACCATGGCATACAAATATATGTAATGCAAAAGGCACACATTCTATATAGATTGTGTTGCTACATAATCAACAATTTCTCTGTATGGATAACAATGCAGTAACTTCAGCAAATTGACCATACAGTGTGAAATTCATTTTGTCTATATTTATTTAATTCTTATGTTGTATTGTATCATTTATTTTAGGCATGTATTTCCAGACATTGCTATCCTTCACCCTTGAACTACTATAATTTTCCAAAGTCCTGCTGCACGTCTGTTAATGAGGTGATCTGCCATGGAATTCCTGACAGACGGCCTTTGCAAGATGGTGATATACTCAATGGTAGGTAAAAGGGAAGTTTAACATTTTCATTTGTGTTTGCAATTTTCACAGTACAGTATGTCCACAGGTAGTTTGCAGTTATTTATGCTAAAACTGGTTTGACAGTCCATTGGGAGCCGTAAGTGGCACGGAGGGTGGCTCAAGGGCATCCAGAATCTACAGGGCCTCAATTTTGTTACTTAAGGTTGTTTACCAGTGATGTCCCACGACCCCTGTACTATTATCACCTCTAACTGAAAACCATTGGCACCCTTTAAGCATTTGGCACCCCGGGTAGGGAAGGCCAAGCATTTCAAAGATACCTCATAAAGATGCTTAGGGTTGGCTTGCAGGCCCTAACATGGAAAACGCAATATCTCGAACTATGCATTTTGCAAAAACATAAACTCTTATTGATCAACAAAGTTAGGCCTACAGATTTGCAAGGTATTCACAATAAGAAAGGCCGAGTTCCTCTGAAAATGTATTTGCATCTGTTAAACCAGACTTGCAGGCTTTAACGCAATTGAAATATCAACCCAAGACCTCTGTGTAAAGAGACTTAAACTTCCTTTAGGTACTCATAATGCATTTACACAGAGTCCCTCACCCGATAGATGTGAGTTACTATCCACAATAGAATCTCACACAAGTGGTAAATAGTAGTCTGTTAAACTCTAATGAGCCATAACTCCTGTTGATCAACCCCATGGACCCTGTAACCTCTGTCGGGGCCTTTAAAAAAGTTAGACCCCGGAAAGCAGCTCTAAACAAGTACCTACCTTTTCATGGAACCTTTATTCTCTTTCTGGTGGGCTTGAGTTACCAGCACCATCATCCAGGGTTCCAGACCCCCATACTTAGTTGAACTCAGTTTTGTCCTTCCTGCACAGCCGTTTGCTCATTTTCTTCATGGTTTATCCCCACAAGGCATACTTCCAGCACCCTATCCCACAGCTAATTTAGCTTCTTCCAAAAAGACAAGTACAGCTTCTTCAGCAGAGTCAGGATCGAAGTACCTTGCTTAGCTCCTTAGTCACTTGGCACCTGGGCTGATAATGCAGGGTTTTCCTTTGGGGGATGTAGTCCAGCTATCCCTTTTCTCCAGGCAATCTGCAGCTGGGTCTTGCCCTGGCCCCTGCCTGGTAGTAATCCAGCAAGGAGAGTTATTGGCTTTGGGTCTCAAGTTAATTCCCACCCACCCTGCTGAGACAGTCCTGTCACCAGTCCATGAGAAAATTCACACACTGACATGGGATCGAGCCCCAGGGAACTCTGAATTTCAAAGAATATTCTTTGGAGCGGATTTGAGACAGTTCCTGACTGTGAGAAGTTGGCCTGATATGCAGTGCTCACTATTCTAGTGATCACTATGTATCAGTCCAGACAACCCTTATTGATGATTGGTTGTAAGTCAACCTTATAGACCAGCTATCCTAGTAGCATGGATACGAGCAGTCTAAGGCTAAGACTCTAGAGGGCGTGTTAAGCCAGCTGTTTTACCATCACATTACCCCTTGAACACCAAGTGAAAGGACACCACACAAGTTGTTATCAAAAATAAAGTATATTTATTTATAACAGGACTACCCTGGCTCTTTATGAGACAGGGAGCTAAGCACACAACAAAACTCTTAAAGAATTACTGAAAGTCGCACAATTTACACAAATGCCCGAGGGGCACGAAAAACCATATACACAAGAAGTGGAATGCGAATTACTAGCAGGTAAGTAACTATTCTCATAGACTTTGGAATCGCTAGGCCTACAATACTAAACACTTAGATTAGGAGCAGGAGGCCTGTGGACGTCGTGTGCAGAGTGGGAACTCTCACGCGTAAGGCGGGAAAAAGTCTATGGAGGCTAGTAAAGACAAAGTTACTGTTCTCGGGCGAACCCGACTAGGTGGGTCGAAAACAAGAGTGGATCCGAACACTTAGGGTGTTGGACTATGCTGGAACACCGGAGTACTCAGTTTACCTAGCCCAGGGGCTGCGGCTGCATAGGGTTCAAGTTGCGTCGGAAACCCTCGTTGTCGAACCAGGAGCCCGAAGAAAAGAAGTTGCTGGCAGGCGGCCAGTGAAGAAGTTCGTGGAGATCCAAGCCTGGATCAGGGAAGGAGAAGACCTGTAAGCAGAGGGGACCAAGTTCTGAATCACTAGCCAGTGATTTAGGTGGGCACCAGGATGGCACCGGACGAAGTCACCTCGACCAGGTGAGTGGGCGCTGCTGGGCTCTGCAGTCTCTCGGACCAGGAGGCGTTGTCGGCGACCAGGATGGAGGTGCGAGCTGTCCCACGAAGGTGTCTGCTGTCGACGTCGCTGGACCCAGGATTGGGGCAACAAGTCTTGGCAAATTCAAGCCCACGCGGTGGACTCAAAATGGCGTCTGGAGTGGACCAGGAGGGTCCAGGGTGCTCCTCTGTTGGAGGGGAGCAAGGGCCAGTCTGGAGCAACCAGACCAGCGGTGTTTGTCGTCGTGAAGCGTCGTAAAAGGGCCACTAGCCAACGGGCAAGTGACCTGGACAACGCGGTGAGCAGCAAAGAGCAGAAGGGCCCCACGCAGATCTCGTGGATGCAAGGGGGCTGTACTTCGGTGCTGGAGCTGCTCAGGGTCGGGGCTTCTCTTACCCCAAAGCACTCGGTCGAGGGTCACTCGGTGGTCGTGCTGGACAAGCGTCGTGCAGTTCTGAAGATGGCCGGTCCCTCGAGGTCTCGTCGCACCCACGGATCACATCTGGGCTGATGATGTAGGTTGAGGTCAGAGGTGCCAGGGAAGCCGGTTCTCGTCGTGCTGGAGCAGTCTTGATCCGAAGGAGAGACTGGCAACAAACCGCGATGCTTGGTTGGTGCCTGCTGCTGCAGGGTGACTACTCCTTAGTCACAAGGGAGAAATCTTGAGAAGAGTCTTGAGTTCTTCGTGTAGAAGGTCGGTTCAGGATTCAAAGATTGATCTCCTTTGGAAGGGGGCCTGCTCCTACCTTTATCCTGAAAAAGGGGTCTGACACGCGACTAAGTCCTGCCCTATGGGTGGGACTATGAGGGGGTGGTTACACCCCTCTCCTTTGGCGGGCTTTTCCCCAGCTCAGGGTCTGGTGTGCCCCTGGAACTGGTTCAAGCCGGCCTATGCACAGTGAGCACCGCGGTGCCACTTGCAGTCACCTTCCTCTAAAGCCCTGCCTACCTAGGATACACCGCCCTTGACAGGAAACCCTTTGTCCTTGCCTCCTGCGCTGGGAGGACTCCCAGCAACAGGAGGGCAGACTTGTGTCTTGGTGGCATCATCCATCTTGTGGAGCTGAGGCTATGTCTGACTTTAACCGGGGTTACAGGTTACCAACATGTCGTGTCCCTCTAGAAGGGTGGAATGCTAACCCCGTCGCCAGAATTGGCGAGGGGTTAGTATTCCAATTCGCATGACACTTTACTCGACATGTTTTGATAAAGCAATACCAGAGTTGGCATATAACCGCGAGGATTATAATGCACTTAAGAGTATATGGTATGCGTTATCATGGAACAGCTATTAGGACTTTGTTCCGCAAGCTGCAAACGGGCTCAGCTCATGCCAGAGCACCATTTCACATTATTCCAAGCACTCTGCCTTCAGGATTAAGGCCCGCCATAGGAGTGACTGATAGGAATATATGTGTCCATTTTAGGGTTAGATATAGGAATACTATATCTAAAGCAAAGGGTGATTACACCACCTTGCCCCAGCTGTCAAGCAGCCAGTTGTGTCAGATTTGGATGGCCAGCCAGGGGTGGCATAATACATGCTGCAGCCCCTGGTAGGCCCTGGGTACACCTATGCCCTGGGTACCTAAGGTACACTGTACAGGGACTGATAAGGTGACTCAGTATCCAATTAGATATGTACCTAAGGTACATGGAATCCATTTTACAGAGAGAGCAGTAGGCCTGGGGTCCTGAATAGCAGTGCCCCAGGTCAACTAAGTCAGAAAACCAGCAAAACACCAGGCAAAAAGTTGGGGGCAACCATAGTCAGGGATCTGCCTTCCTACACTGACATTTTGTTTTAGCCCTAGACTGTCCAAACGAAACTTAATCACTCAAAGTTGATGAGGAAGTGGGCAGGCACTTCACTGTCAGGGAAACTTTAAAAAAGTGCAATTAAGGGAGAGGCCTTCCCCTGTACTTACTACACAGCACTGTCTACAGTAATACCTCTAGGGAAGAATGAGGTAGAAGAGAAGAAGGGACTGTCCCTACACTTCAACAGGGCAGTCTACCGCTTTTCAATCCACTTTAAAGGGACATCTGAAATGTTCCTGGAATCTACGTCTCTTCTGGCAGTTTCTCACCATCCTTAGTCTTGTGAATCATTCACCCACAGGAAATTGAACATGAGATCCTGTCCCTTAACAGTAAAGTGCTACATATGCACTCGACAGTCGCCAAAATCAGCACATGAAACATTTACAGTGCACATGGACTCTCTATACATGCATCTTGAATCCTACTCAGAACTCCATTTTTTTTTAGGTGCAAAAGAGTAAAAGTACTGTCCCATTTTTCTTTACAATTATCCATTAATTTGCAGTTCTCCATTTCGGTTCCCTTTTTTATTGACCTCTATTTTTCGTTAATTACAATCTGTACCTAGCCATGTTGTTTTGAAAGGCATCTTCCCAACTTAATTCTTAGTTTCACGTATTTTCATGTTGGTGGTTGAATTCAATTGTAAAGGCATGTAAATGCAGATGTAGTGGGAGCCTAAATGTAATGCGTTTTGTGAGTTGTTTAGATGATCACCATTGGTAGCAGGTGAGATGCATTGTGAACCACATAACATCGGTCTTTTACAGATATACAAGCACTATTCTTTTGCTTTGTTGTTGGGCTTAGAACATCTCTTAACCATGTAATCATGAGGTTGGAAAATCAACGTGACTTTCATAACAAATAGAGTACGGTAGAAGTTAGTACGTTGTCTAATTTTGACTGAAGTTTTTTCTGTCTAAGAACCGAACGTTCTCTTAAAAATAGGTTAAAGGGCTGTCGAGCTCATGATTTGCCACCTCAAAACAATGGGGTTCCCCATTTGTTAGCTATTCCATTGTACCGCACGCTGTCATGTACTTGTGAACTTGCATATTCCATTAATGCTCCTGTAGTATCATGCAGTGTTATGTAGGTAATTCAATGTTAAATGGCTGTCAATATGTAGATGTCCTTGCAGATGAATATAGAGGTGAAAAGATGCTGCAGTTGCACAGGAAATGTATGATTTATTTTTACTTTAAAAGCAGGTGTATGGCTGCAGTACCTCTTCTAATGTAGCTGACCTCACAATAAGTTTGTGAACATGGCAGGCTCTTGTAATCAAGTTAAAGCAGTACATATTTTCATCCATATTTAAATGCACTTAGAAGACTTCAGTATTATGTTGACCTCGGATCTTGACTCAGCAAGCAGTGTCCAAGACATGTACCTTCGTCCGAGTATTAAAAAAGTTCACGGGAAAAAAAGTATTTATGATCGGTGGGTAAAGATGCCCCTTTGCCCCCTCAACAACATAAAACAAAGGCTCTGGTCCCGCCTCTGCCTCTTCTCCACTTACATTCCACCCCCTTCCCCCCCACTGATCCCAAATTGCTTATTATACCATCAAACTCCCCACCACTACCATTTTCACCTGGCCCACAGGATGATGGGGATGGGGATGAAGATCTGGAAAGACCACAGGACACTATTTGGGTCAGTATGATAATCCTACCAAGGATCAGACATTGACCCTGATTTGTATCCCCCAGACCCTCCCCACCTGATAACATTGAATACATTAAGCTCCTTAACAGGGCTGCTCAATATCATGGGGTGGAGCTCCATAAAGAGCCTTTAGAAGAGGATTTCCTCTTTGAAACACTTACTACTTCTCAAAGAGCTACTCATACCTTACCAATGCTAAAAGGCATGTTAAAACGAACACAAATTAAGTATTTAAAGATCCTGTATGGGAAAGAATAATTACACCTAGGGTGGACAAAAAATATAAACCCGCACCCACCTACCCTGTTTACATTACTGGCCAGCTGCCCTTAGACTCCCTTGTAGTCTCCAACGCTCGCAAGAGAGCGAACTCACTGACCACAGGTGAGGCTCTTCCTCCTAAGGAGTCTAAGCTTATTGATGCCTCCGGCAAAAGAGTGGCTTCACAGGCAGCAAATCACTGGTGCATTGCCAGTGCTCAGGCTCGTTATGATAGGGCTGATTACGATGAGTTAGAAAAACTCATACTATATTTACCTGACTAACATAAATCTAAGGCAACCGACCTTATCCAGGAAGGTAAACTTATCTCTAATACATCCATCAGGTGTGCCCTAGATGCAGCAGACACAGCAGCTCGTGCAGTGAACACCAGTATACTCTTACGCAGGCAAGCTTGGTTGAGAATATCAGGCTTCAAGCCAGAGGTGCAAACCTCCATCCTCCAACCAACCATTCGACAAGGAGCATCTCTTTGGCCCAGCGGTTGACACCTCGCTGAAAAAAATGGAAAAAGACACGGAGATCGCAACACCCATGGGGGCTTTGCAGTTACCTGCCAATATGGGTTCCTTTTGCCACTCCTTTTACAGGGGTGGTTCCAAAACTGTATCCACTGAAAATCCCTCCTCCTCTTACAAGGGCAACAACCAATCCCCCTCTTCAAGAGGTTGTTTCAGAGGAAACAACGGTAAGGGAAGAGGCAGAGGCAACTCCACACGCACTTCCCCCGCAAACAAGCAGTGAAGTTCCTTCCTCTATCCCCCGATCATTCCACCCCTGTCAGTGGACGTATCTCTCAATTCCTACCTGTCTGGAATTCAATTACCTCACACAAGTGTGTACTACAAATTATCCAATATGGTTACTGCCTGGAGCATACAGACACTCCCCCCAGTATTCTTCCAAGATCTCATGCAATGTTACCAGAGCATCTTACCCTTCTAAGGCAAGAGGTTCTTTCTCTCTTGGACAAACACGCCATAGAGCCAGTCCCTTTACAATACCAGGGGACCGGGGTATACTCCTTGTACTTTTTAATTCCCAAAATGGTTGGCTCTCTCAGGCCTATACTAGAACTCAGAACTAAATCTGTACATTTAGTCGGACCACTTTCACTTGGTTACACTCCAACAGGTGCTCCCACTCCTTCAGCAAGGCGACTTTCTGTCCACTCTGGACTTAAAGGACGCCTACTTCCATATTCCCATTCACCCAGCTCACCAGAAATACCTCAGGTTTGTGGTAGACAGCCAACATTATCAATTCAAAGTTCTCTCATTTGGAGTAACTACCGCACCCAGGGTTTTTACAAAATGTCTGACAGTAGTCGCAGCTCATCTACGAAGACATTACATTCACGTCTTCCCTTACCTAGATGACTGGCTAATAAAAGCCAGCTCACAGCAAAGTTGCCTACGCCACACTAAAAAAAAGTCTAACTGCTTCACAACCTTGAGTTCACAGTAAACCTTACCAAGTCTCCTCTCCAACTATCCAACACACAAGTGTATCTAGGAGCTACAATAGATACTCAAAGCCCAACCCAGTCAGAATGTGCAACATGCAGACTCTATAATCTTAGTTTCAGCCTCAACACTCGTTACCAGCTTGAGTGTTCATGCAATTGCTAGGAATGATGGCGTCTTTCATTTTAATTGTTCTGTGGTAAATAAAATATTACCCTGGCAGAATTTCTAGGCATTAACAAAGTATCATGCATCAAATGAGAGACAGGATCCGTGGTGTCCAAGTTAAAATGGGCTTTATTCCAATAACTCGAGTCACATTACATTCCTCAGTTCCTTAAGCATGGCTCCAAATGCATCCCCTACAGGAATGCTTAGCACGTCAGTGGAACCAGGCTCAAGGTCAGTTATCAGATCTAGTGTTGGTGGACGGCTGCACCCATCGCTCTCTGCAGTGGTGGAACATACAAAATATTTCCAAGGGGTGGCCATTCGTCGACCCAGTTCCACAGATAGTGGAACAGCAGACTGATCGCTCACTGGTTGGGGAGCTCATCTCCACAAACATACCATTCGGGCATGTGGACTCTGCAACAAAAATAACTCCAAGTAAACCATCTTCAACTGCTAGCAATTTTGCTAGCATTGAAAGCATTTCAACTTCATCTAGTTGGCCACGCTGTCGCAATTCGTACAGACAACATGACCGCAATGTGCTACATACAAAAACAGGGCAGGACACTCTCCAGCTCTCACAGCTAGCCCAGAGCATCTGGAGATGGGCCATATCTCACAAAATAGATCTCCTTGCAGAACACCTTCCAGGAGTAAACAACCAGAGTGCAGATCTGCTCATTCGTCAACGACAACAGATCCACGAATGGGAACTCCACCCTCAGGTTCTCCTCCCATTCTTCCAAATGTGGGGCTTCCCGGTGATAGGTCTGTTCGCCACTCACCCAAACGCAAAATGCCCAAACTTTGAATCCATGTATCTACACCCACTGTCCAAAGGCAATAAACTGTGGATGAACTGGTTAGGGATATTTGCTTAAGCTTTTCCGCCTCTCCCACTCATTCCATTAGTGGTTCGGAGGCTCAGACAACAGTCCCTGACACTAATCCTAGTTGCTCCCACATTGGCCTGTCAACCCTGGTTCACAACACTGTTAGAGTTGTCCATAGTTCCTCAGCAAAAACGACACCTTACTCCCAATCTTCTCACGCAGAAACATGGAGGGATAAGACACCCAGATCCCAGTCATCTTAACCTTGCGATCTGGCACCTGAAGGCCTAGAGTTTGGCTATCTTAATCTTCCACTAAACACAAGAAAGGTCCAAGGGGTAAGTTTATCGACCTCAACTGTTAAACCCCCTACACAGAATCGACACCAACCAAAATTAACAGTAGGTCCAAGAACAGACAATGTACCCAAAAATATAACAAAACAGGGAGTAGTTTCAATATAAGCAAGTTCCCATCAGTCCACCATCGAGACCGCCCTTCATCATCTGGGATCTTTTATATTTATAAATAACACATTAAAGGGTAAAAAAACCTGTGCTGGCAGATGAATAAGCCATGCGCAGGAAAAACCACAGTGTTATTATAGATGTGAAAAATAGAGGCGTGTATACTCGGGGAACTGAATAGCAGTGCAAAGAAAAAGTGTGTGTAAAGAAAGAGAAAAGCTCTAAAATTAGGTCGTGATCGGGAAAACAATTTTAATAGACACCCTCACACTCCTAAATCAATAAAAACAGTGCAAAATTAGTGGTATAACAAATGACCACTAAACAAGATGTAAGGTCGACATGTTTCTGCAGACAGATGGAGTCTAGTGATCTCCTGCTGCTTCTTCAGGACCATTAGTGCTACTGCTATATTAAAATAACGTAAACCATATCACCTGAAAGTGTATGTATATGCATCTTCTCATCCTAGGAGAGAAATATGTATATAAGAGGGTACAGTGTCATAGATACTTGTAACAAGAAACAACATGCACAGTGTGCCATCTTTATAATTTGCTAGTCATAAACAAATATTGACCAACATCTCGGACCGTCCAAATCAGTCACAATCACCACTACAATCAATGTGTAGATGTAAATTCACTCACCCACGTGATGGGAAGGAACAGCCCCACCTCACCTGGCACGAGCTCAGGTAGTGGATGCACCGCACTAAGAAAAAAACAACCATTAAATAAATATATCTACATCTGTAGTCCTTGCCTAGTTGGTCTCAACAAACGCCACACCCGGCGTCCCACCCTGTCAGTGCCAGGACACCCCACCCGGTTGCGTTTATAGCTTATTTAGAGTTATAACTCATAATTAGTAGTCATTGGGTTCACTGGGTTCACATGCCTAAAATAATGCAAAGACCCACGTTGTCACTCATAATTAGTAGTCATTTGCTTCACTGATTACACATGCCCAAAATGATGCAAAGACCCACGTTTGTAGCTTTGTATTAAAAATTATTATTTACACATAGTTAAATCATCGTTACGTTCCAGTTTCAAAGCTAGTGGCCAATCACTCATCGCTCAGACACATGCTGACTCACCTCTCCGTCGGTGCACCGGTCGTCCCTCTAAGCTCTCTCGTAGGGAGGAACCGACGCGGTGCACCGACGAGGTTTAAATGCCTTCTTCGACTTCTGCGTTCGATGCCGGGCGTTTCCGACGCATGTGATGCGTCATAGCATGCGCAATCACTGTACTGCGCTGATAGTCAAGGGAATTGTAGTTCCCAAAGAATGTAAAACTACCGCTAGTGCCGGTTCGAGTCCTCGATTAGGGGACAAGCGTGACTCCAAAATGCCCGCATTGTTTTAATCAATTAAGGGACCAGTGAGGGACATTATTACTATTATTACAAGCAATTATTACTCAGTGGCCACGAGCGCGCTAATGATCATGGGAAATGTAGTTCCCGGCGAGCATTATCTCCCGCAATATAGGTTCCAAGCCTCATGAGAGGGCATGAGTGGCGGGGAACGCCTTAAGGGCTAAATAAACGTCTTTCTGTGAAGTTTTATCAAAAATATTACGTAATCCTAATGTACATGAGTCAAGGCGACCCATCAAGGCTCAATGTTATGTAAAGGCAATTGGACATAAGGACTTCAGCAATACAGAGACCATATATGACAAAGGGTCACCATGCCCATCAGAGCCTAATGTGTACTGGAATTGGAAACATCATATTCCGAATGGGGTAATACCAACCACTCGGTGACGCCCAGATCACTTTATTATTACATAACATGTAGTGTAACTGAAAACCAAATCGGATGGCTGACTAAAACCAGATTTGCAATTAAAGGGACATCCAGGGGATTTCGTCATTCAGCCCATATTTATCGCTTCGAAGGCGGTAGACCCACTTCTGTTCACATTTGAACAAAAATTTGGTAGTATCAGTTACAGACGGAGGAATCCATGGTTGGTCTAATACCGTCCAGAGGATGTCAGTAGGTTGATGACCCACCTGCACAAAATGATTCGTCAACTTGGTGGCCTGTTTGCAGCAACGAATCGAACTCTTATGTTCAGAAATTCTGAGCTTGATTTTACGGGTGGTCATCCCCACATAATTCAATTTGCAAGGACAGGTTATCAAATAAATCAGGTTCGAACTATTACAATTAGTGAACCGTCTCAGTTGCCATGGTCTGTCAGTTCCAATATCTATGGTGAGAGTTTTGGTCGTCTGGGGGCAAGCCGCACAGCCACCACAGGGATGGTGTCCGGTAACCGCGGGCAAGTCCCAAAGAGTTCCAACAGCCCTTGGAATCAAGGTTTTTGGTCTGGTATGAACCAGTTGATCTCGCAAGTTTTGGCCTCTCCTGAAGGCAAACAGTGGAGGAGGTATGGAGTCTGAACCTGTTCCGAGAATTTTCCAATGTTTCCTAACAATTTTTTGAACTTTGTTGGAAAGTGTATTGTATGTATGTACACAGGTAATTCTCTCTTGTTGGTTCTTTGGGGGTGCAGGTTCTAATAAACATTCTCTGTTATTGTTAGCAGCCCGTTTTTTAGAGTGTTTTATGAGACATTGAGGATATTTTTTGTCTCTCAAATTTCTTTCAAGGGCTGCAGAATGTATACCAAAGGCCGTTTTCGTGGAACAATTCCTCTGGATACGGAGGAATTGTCCAAAGGGTAAGTTATCCCTTAACGCCTTGGGATGAAAGCTGTCATAGCTTAACAAGGAATTCCTTGCCATTGGCTTGCGGTACAGCTCAGATTGTAAACCCCCTCCTGATGCTGAAATCAACAAGTCCAAGAAGGCAAGTTGATGTCTATCAAACTCCATGGTAAATTTCAGGAAGTGATTTCTTTCATTCAACCAAGTGTGGAATAGGTGAAGTTCCTCTACCGTGCCTCGCCACACGACCAGGATATCGTCTATATACCTTTTCCATACTCGCAGACACTGAAGATGGGGGTTTGTGTCTGCGAGTAGGTATGTTTGTTCAAAGGTATGAACATATAGATTAGCGAGACTGGGAGCAAAGACACTTCCCATGCTCGTCCCGCTAACCTGAAGATAGATCGATTCCTCATACTGAAAAAAGTTCTCATCTCCGATCACTCCGGTTAGTTTTATCATGACTTTGGCGACCATCGCCATGACTGAGAACTTTTTTCAGTGTCTGCGAGTATGGAAAAGGTATATAGACGATATCCTGGTCGTGTGGCGAGGCACGGTAGAGGAACTTCACCTATTCCACACTTGGTTGAATGAAAGAAATCACTTCCTGAAATTTACCATGGAGTTTGATAGACATCAACTTGCCTTCTTGGACTTGTTGATTTCAGCATCAGGAGGGGGTTTACAATCTGAGCTGTACCGCAAGCCAATGGCAAGGAATTCCTTGTTAAGCTATGACAGCTTTCATCCCAAGGCGTTAAGGGATAACTTACCCTTTGGACAATTCCTCCGTATCCAGAGGAATTGTTCCACGAAAACGGCCTTTGGTATACATTCTGCAGCCCTTGAAAGAAATTTGAGAGACAAAAAATATCCTCAATGTCTCATAAAACACTCTAAAAAACGGGCTGCTAACAATAACAGAGAATGTTTATTAGAACCTGCACCCCCAAAGAACCAACAAGAGAGAATTACCTGTGTACATACATACAATACACTTTCCAACAAAGTTCAAAAAATTGTTAGGAAACATTGGAAAATTCTCGGAACAGGTTCAGACTCCATACCTCCTCCACTGTTTGCCTTCAGGAGAGGCCAAAACTTGCGAGATCAACTGGTTCATACCAGACCAAAAACCTTGATTCCAAGGGCTGTTGGAACTCTTTGGGACTTGCCCGCGGTTACCGGACACCATCCCTGTGGTGGCTGTGCGGCTTGCCCCCAGACGACCAAAACTCTCACCATAGATATTGGAACTGACAGACCATGGCAACTGAGACGGTTCACTAATTGTAATAGTTCGAACCTGATTTATTTGATAACCTGTCCTTGCAAATTGAATTATGTGGGGATGACCACCCGTAAAATCAAGCTCAGAATTTCTGAACATAAGAGTTCGATTCGTTGCTGCAAACAGGCCACCAAGTTGACGAATCATTTTGTGCAGGTGGGTCATCAACCTACTGACATCCTCTGGACGGTATTAGACCAACCATGGATTCCTCCGTCTGTAACTGATACTACCAAATTTTTGTTCAAATGTGAACAGAAGTGGGTCTACCGCCTTCGAAGCGATAAATATGGGCTGAATGACGAAATCCCCTGGATGTCCCTTTAATTGCAAATCTGGTTTTAGTCAGCCATCCGATTTGGTTTTCAGTTACACTACATGTTATGTAATAATAAAGTGATCTGGGCGTCACCGAGTGGTTGGTATTACCCCATTCGGAATATGATGTTTCCAATTCCAGTACACATTAGGCTCTGATGGGCATGGTGACCCTTTGTCATATATGGTCTCTGTATTGCTGAAGTCCTTATGTCCAATTGCCTTTACATAACATTGAGCCTTGATGGGTCGCCTTGACTCATGTACATTAGGATTACGTAATATTTTTGATAAAACTTCACAGAAAGACGTTTATTTAGCCCTTAAGGCGTTCCCCGCCACTCATGCCCTCTCATGAGGCTTGGAACCTATATTGCGGGAGATAATGCTCGCCGGGAACTACATTTCCCATGATCATTAGCGCGCTCGTGGCCACTGAGTAATAATTGCTTGTAATAATAGTAATAATGTCCCTCACTGGTCCCTTAATTGATTAAAACAATGCGGGCATTTTGGAGTCACGCTTGTCCCCTAATCGAGGACTCGAACCGGCACTAGCGGTAGTTTTACATTCTTTGGGAACTACAATTCCCTTGACTATCAGCGCAGTACAGTGATTGCGCATGCTATGACGCATCACATGCGTCGGAAACGCCCGGCATCGAACGCAGAAGTCGAAGAAGGCATTTAAACCTCGTCGGTGCACCGCGTCGGTTCCTCCCTACGAGAGAGCTTAGAGGGACGACCGGTGCACCGACGGAGAGGTGAGTCAGCATGTGTCTGAGCGATGAGTGATTGGCCACTAGCTTTGAAACTGGAACGTAACGATGATTTAACTATGTGTAAATAATAATTTTTAATACAAAGCTACAAACGTGGGTCTTTGCATCATTTTGGGCATGTGTAACCAGTGAAGCAAATGACTACTAATTATGAGTGACAACGTGGGTCTTTGCATTATTTTAGGCATGTGAACCCAGTGAACCCAATGACTACTAATTATGAGTTATAACTCTAAATAAGCTATAAACGCAACCGGGTGGGGTGTCCTGGCACTGACAGGGTGGGACGCCGGGTGTGGCGTTTGTTGAGACCAACTAGGCAAGGACTACAGATGTAGATATATTTATTTAATGGTTGTTTTTTTCTTAGTGCGGTGCATCCACTACCTGAGCTCGTGCCAGGTGAGGTGGGGCTGTTCCTTCCCATCACGTGGGTGAGTGAATTTACATCTACACATTGATTGTAGTGGTGATTGTGACTGATTTGGACGGTCCGAGATGTTGGTCAATATTTGTTTATGACTAGCAAATTATAAAGATGGCACACTGTGCATGTTGTTTCTTGTTACAAGTATCTATGACACTGTACCCTCTTATATACATATTTCTCTCCTAGGATGAGAAGATGCATATACATACACTTTCAGGTGATATGGTTTACGTTATTTTAATATAGCAGTAGCACTAATGGTCCTGAAGAAGCAGCAGGAGATCACTAGACTCCATCTGTCTGCAGAAACATGTCGACCTTACATCTTGTTTAGTGGTCATTTGTTATACCACTAATTTTGCACTGTTTTTATTGATTTAGGAGTGTGAGGGTGTCTATTAAAATTGTTTTCCCGATCACGACCTAATTTTAGAGCTTTTCTCTTTCTTTACACACACACTTTTTCTTTGCACTGCTATTCAGTTCCCCGAGTATACACGCCTCTATTTTTCACATCTATAATAACACTGTGGTTTTTCCTGCGCATGGCTTATTCATCTGCCAGCACAGGTTTTTTTACCCTTTAATGTGTTATTTATAAATATAAAAGATCCCAGATGATGAAGGGCGGTCTCGATGGTGGACTGATGGGAACTTGCTTATATTGAAACTACTCCCTGTTTTGTTATATTTTTGGGTACATTGTCTGTTCTTGGACCTACTGTTAATTTTGGTTGGTATCTTAATCTTCCGCCAGACTGCCCGAATATCATGTAGGATACTAGGCGCCCTACCACAAGAGCATGCTATGCAGCAAAGTAGAAGCGTTTGTGATTTACTGTACAACAATCAAATCCATCCACTCGACGCTTCAATACAAAACATAATTTGCTACCTATTACACCTGCAGCGCTCCAATTTAGCGTACACATCCATACGCTTACATCTTGCTGCAGTAGCTGCATATCTGCGAAATAGACAACATTTGTCTCTTTTTAGACTGCCTGCTATTAAAGCATTTATGGAACTACTTAAGTCATTCACCCCAGACTTCAACCTGGTCCAGTGTGGAATCTCAACATCATTCTTACAAGACTCATGGGTTCACCTTTTGAGCCATTGCACAAATGTGCACTACAATTTCTCACTTGGAAGGTAGCCTTTCTTATAGCCATCACATCTCTGAGAATAGTGGTTGAGTTTCAGGCACCAACCATAAAAGAACCATTTTTACAAATACACCAAAACAAAGTGGTTCTTAGGACTAACCCCACATTTTTACCTAAAGTAATTTCTGCTTTTCACATCAACCAATCTTTTGAGTTAACCTTTCTTCTTCCCTCAACCAGATTCTGTGGCAGAATGTGCTCTTCACACCTTAGATGTTAAAAGAGCATTACCGTACTACATTGAAAGGACAAAACCCTTCAGGAAGACCAAGCCACTTTTTGTTGATTTTGCTCCACCACAGGAAGGCAATCCAATATCAAAATCGAGTATTGCAAGATGGGTAGTTAAGTACATTCAAATATGCTATACAAAAGCAAAATGCACATTAATAATTCCCCCTAGGGCGCACTTTACACACAAATTGGGGGCTTCTATGGCATTTTTAGGAAATCTACCCATAGATGACATCTGCAAAGCTGCAACGTGGTCTACACCATACAGTCACAAAACACTTTTGTGTAGCTGTGTTAGCGAGACAGCAAGCTAGTGTTGGCCAGGCAGTTTTACATACACTATTTCAGACCACTGCAACAGCTACAGGTTAGCCACCGCTTTGGGAGATAACTGCTATGTAGTCTATGCACAGCATATGATCTACAGCTTATATGCCTCAACCGGAAAATGCTACTTACCCAGTATGCATCTGTTCTTGGCATATAAAGCTGTAGAGTCGTATGCGCCCCCCCGCCTCGCCGGGTAACTTTATCTGTTGCAGTAACATCTTACTTAGATACAATATACATAGACATCTCTCTTTACTACTCTTACTAACTCTATCATCACCCTCTGTGGCAAAACAATCTAAAGATGGAGTTGATGCCCATGCGCACTATCATCGAAAGGAGGAGTCACCTACTTCGTGACTAGATAGACTTCTTCGAACAAAAACAAAGTGCAAACATCCGGATCCAACACTAGATGGCAATCTATGCACAACATATGACTCTACAGCTCTATATGCCAAGAACCGATGGATACTGGGTAAGTAGCATTTTCCTTCCTCCCATGGGATTGCATTGATTGCTTTTCTGTGAAAAAAGTTTTGTGTGGAGTTGGAAAGTGTATGAAAACCTAAAAAACTGTGTGTTTACAAAACTGACTTACTTTTTATCTAGGAAATGCTCAAGTGTGATATCTAGGCATATCACACAGAGTAGAAAAAGTAATCTAAAAGGTTATCGCAAAGTAATTGCTAAGTTCCTAAAAAGAAGTAATTTCAACTGTTTCTGAACATTTGACTTACCTGTAACAGCCATTTGTATTTAACTGAATTATACCAGAAAAGTACTCTTTTTCTTACCTGCACCAAGTCTGGCTTGGTTTTAGAAATAAAATAACTAAATAATATTTTTTATGCAAACAAATGGGTCTGAGTTCAGTCTTTGAGTGTGTGACATCATTACTTGCCTGAGTTGGTACAATAAATGCTTAACACTATCCTCTGACAAAGCCTTACTGCTTGCCCACACTACCACCAATAGAGAGCAAGGTATTCTCTACTTTTACCTCTGCCTACCCTTGGGGTTCCACTGGACTCTGCACACTATAACTTACTTTGGTATAGTATATATAGAGCCAGCTTACTACAGTAGGTCGGTGCAGTCACATTTCTTTATGGGACTAGGTATATCTACAGTCTTTTTAGGGATCTTCCAAGGTTCCCAAACAAGTGTTTGCAGTAGATCCTTTTGCCACTTCTCGAAAGACAGTCGGAGTGGCACTAGTCCTTTTTATGAGATGTTGACTCACTGGCATTATTCCCTTCACTCTCCGGTATTTCTTCCCATCTGCCCTGAAAAAGAAAAGTGCCTAGTGAACATACATTGAGATTGCTATCAGCGTCGCTGGAACTATTTTCAGAGTGGGAATGTTGCCATCAATGTGACAGCAGTGAAGAAATCCAAGCATTAAACAAAGTGTAGCAAATGAGCCATGCCCATTTGACAGGAAACTGGTATGGTAGTAGTAGGAGTCCAATAGTGCATGGATTCTGGAGCATATTGTCTCAAATATGATTAAAGCATGGTGGGCTAGGCTACTGCCTTTTACAGAGTACACATTTTCCATTAAAATGGCTACTAAATTTAAATCCGTCCTACTGCTTTACAACCAAATCTACCAGATGCACAAACCATAATGTGGCTTTCTGTGCATATTTATTATTTGCGCATCACATAAGTGAAGTTTTATGGGTTATTTTGATCCTATTAAAATCTTTGTTTCCATAATATTTCAGAAACACAAAAACTACTTGCCTCATTTAAACTTTTCTTGCTGTTTATATACTTTGAAGTTTTGTAAAGTTCATTCACTAGTATTTCACTTGTGTTGTGTGTTAGAAAATGCTTGACATCCTGTGGACTTTCCTTTCATGCCCCCAGGAAGACGGTCACTTGAGTCTTATTACAAAATCAGCTCAATTTGCAATCAAGGAAAGGAAAAGTAAACGCCAATCATAAACAGTGGTTTGACAGAAGACATTGTATAGTACTTGACCAGTGTTTTTGAACTCACAGCAATTGCAACAAGTTAAAAACAAAATGTAAAGGATTCCTTATTCTCCTTCTAAACTCCTGCAAGTTTAACTTTGACAGTGGGAGGGTGCTCGTGCAGCACATTGCGACCCCCTACTACTATTGGCCCCCGGTCACCAGTATCTCTGCTACTGGTAGTCTTCCAAGGCCCATCCTCCAGTCCCACCCCTCTCTCTGAATGGGTGAGGAAGGAATGAAGGAGTCGGCAATGCCAGTGGTGGTCCCTTCTGCTTTCTCCAATTGTCTTTAGAACCGGTCTGTTTGGAAGCGGTGAGTAGATGACAAGGTTGTGCCCAGGTTCGGCTCCCTGTCCCATTTCTGTTGCCTGCAGCCCCAGCTGTGGGAGTTGGTATGAGTGGAGAACATATCTGTCTAGCTTTGCACAGTGGTGCAGAACTTGAAAACCAACATGTTGCCAGTTTTGTAGGGGCTGACTTCTATGCCCTCACAAATACTGCTGACGCATCCACAGGAGCCACAAAACACACAAAAGTTGACATCTCCCTGGCACCTGTGCTGTAGTGTACCTGGTGTGTACTTCTGGGCAGCGTGGGTCCAGGATGTGACACCTGGCTTTTTAGTATTCTTGTAGCCTAAGTACTATCTGAGATTGTTGTGCGAGGAGGTGGCAACACACTATTGTATGCTATACCTTTTGTTCTTATTTAAAAATGGTGCTTCCCTATCATTGCATCCTGCCACTGTGCACACACTGTTTTATTAAGCATTCATTTACATGAAACAATCAAAGACCTTTTGAGCTGGCTTTATACCCTGAACTTAAGTTAATCAGTGATTGTTTCAAGCATCTTATTTAACGTACTGGCCAGAGTAATTGAAAGAAGATTGCATGTGCCCCATCGTTTAATACTATCTAGACTCTTCCCCCCTCTATCATATTCAATCATACTACCAGACTCGCATGTCCACCTTTTCTTCAAATATTTGTAGAGCGCATGGCTACCCGGAATCTGGCTTCCCAGCGCTTTTGGAATTGTTTGAGTTAGTGAGTTAAAAGGCTAAAAGATTTAGGGGAAGAGATGGGTTTCAAGTTTTTTTCCTGAAACTCATGAAGTTGTCCTCCATTCTGAGACTGGTAGACAGAGTTCCAAAGCTTTGGTGCAAGGTAGGTGTAAGACCTACCCCCACTTCTAGCTCTCTTAATTCCAGAGGCAAAAAGCAGTTCAAGATTGTTTGGTCTTAGGATCTTATTGGCATGGTAGGGGTAGGACAGTTGCTTTAGGACAGTTGAGCCTGTGTTTTCCGGTGTAGAATGCATAGTGCGTTGAATTGTATTCTGCAACTTATGGGCAGCCAGTGAAAAGTTTTGAGCGCAGTGCCAGCAGATTTTTTTTTTTTTTTAAACATGTTTTTATTGCAGAATTAGAAACAAAACCTCCAAGTCAACCATTACACCCTTGTCACCTTAATGCCTTGTAGTATCAACAAAATTGCACACAGCCATTTCGCCCACATCCCGGAGGCTGGGTGGCGTAACAGTGTTCCGGCATAGTGTCACGATGACCTTCTCACTTAGGTACCTGGTCAACAATCAAATGTAGTATCTGCATTTTCCAACCAAACCCCCCCCCCCTTGAAGCCCCGCCTAGTGTAGTTAGCTAGCCTATTCAGCTGCGTCAGTATCAACAGTGCCCGCCTTTGCAGACCCTCGTCAGTACCCCCCCTTAGTAGCTGTCTATGAAACTTATCGGTGACCACTACGCCTGTTCCCAAGATTCTACACCCCCCGGTTCTGTTCTGTCTGGCACGTGCTACGGGTCCCCACTACAGGCACCCCTCCTAGTGGTGCTGCGGGACTCCAAAACCTCCCCTCCTCCCTCCCCTCCCTCTAGCTGCTGTTGACGTGGGTAGTATTCATGTGATCTGGCTCTAGGGCTCTCTACTTATCTAGGTCAGCTTATCTTACTTCCAGGGTTCATACCACCTCACTATCTGATTGCTCTCGCCCTTCATCCAATGTCAGGTAATCACGCAACGCCTGCACAATCGTCTCCCAATCCCTTCTCATTACCCACCTTGGCGGCCTGCCGCATTCTAACCACACTCTCGCATCTCGACCATTTTAGCAACTCATTCAACCATTTCCTGATCGACGGGCCCTCCCTGGATTTCCAATGCCAGGTAATTTCTCTTTGGGCCAACACGAGTCCCAGGTCTATGAATTTACTTGTGATTTTTGTCCGTTTTGTATGGGGGAACCAAAGCAGTAGACACGTCGCCATGTCGAATTCCACCTCCCTGTCAGTTACTGTGTTCAAAAGCTCTCCCACCTCGGGCCAATATGTTCCTAATTTCGGGCAATCCCACAATAGGTGTTCCAGCTCCACCTCTGGTGCTAAGCACCTCGGGCACGACGCGTCCTGCACCCGAAAGTAACGTCTAATCTTCCCCGGGGTTAGGTAAGCCCTATGCAGCACAAAGAAATGCACCTGCTGGAAGCGGGCATTCCTGCTACTCTTCTATGTCCTTTCCACTATTTGGCTCCAGACCGTGTCCGGTATCGGTTTGCCCACACTCTCTTCCCACTTTTCTTTGAGAGTAGTCAGCGGCTCCAATCCTTCACGTAGCATTCTAGAATGAAGGCACGTCACCGCCTTAATCGTCCCTGCCGCCATCACCACGTATTGGCAAGCCAAGGTTGTATCTGGTTCTGTGAGACCCCCTTTCCAATACTTTTGCATCGCTACCACCCCCGCCGCATGTAATAGGTAGTGTCCATCTTGGAGGCCATACAGGTCCTGCAGTACCCGGAAGGGGACCAACACCCCGTCGGTAAACAAGTCTCCCACCATCAGCAAACCCAGCTCCTCCCATTCTAACAACGGGGACCAGTTGCCCCCGTGCGGAAGCGCAGTCAACAGCCCCAACGGGACCTCCGGAGCGTATGGACGAGTTGCTTTCGCCCTCCGCAGACTCCTATTCCAGTTCAGCCGGAGAGTCTTCTCTTCCACGGACAAGCCTTTCAAGTCTAATTTCTGCTGCAGTATTATGTACGAGAGGACATGCCGCTGTATACCGGTCCCTCGCTCTCGTTCCGGGCCTCTAAATTCTTTAGCTACATTTAGCGTTAACACCTGTAACTGAGCCGCTAGGTAATACAATTCAAAATCGGGGACCGCTAACCCTCCATCTAGTTTGGGCCTCATCAGAGTGTTCAATGCTACCCTATGCCTTCCGTGCCCCCAGATAAACTCGATGGTCATCGTCCTATGATCTTTGAACGTCCGCTGCGGGATCCAAATCGGTAGGGTACGGAAGTAATATAGCAATCTCGGGAGAGCCACCATCTTTAGCAGTGCTACTCGGCCCTGTACCGACAGAGGAAGGGAGGCCCAAAAGGCCATGCATCCTCTCAGAGCCCTTACACAACGTCCGACATTCCCCTCTAGCAGATCAGCGGTTTCGTGGTAAATGCGGACACCCAAGTATGTAAAGCATGTGTCCTCCCAAACCACATCCGCGGTGAGAGGGGGATACCGCGTATTTGGCCGCAATGGGAAAACACACGTCTTATTCCAGTTGACACTAAGGCCCGAGTGTCTGCCAAAGTCAGACAACATCCCCACAGCTCCTTCCAGTGCCCTCTGTGTCCTCCAGGTACAGCAGCAAATCGTCCGCGTATAGCGAGATATGGTGAGTCTCCACCCCGCAGACAATCCCCTTGTACCATGCCCCTGATCTTGCCTGTGCTGCCAGTGGTTCCATTGCCAAAGCGAACAGCAGGGGGGAAAGCGAGCACCCCTGCCTCGTTCCTCTACCCACCGTATAGTCCGGCGATATGACGGGTCCCACTCGTACCCTGGCCGTAGCGGATGAGTAAAGCACCCTTGTCCACCGCCCAAATCCATCCCCCAGGCCAAACCTCTCCAGCACCCCATCTAAATACCTCCATTCAAGGGTATCGAAAGCTTTTTCTATATCTACCGACAAGACTGCTGGCAATTGGTCTGACTCCGAGACATCGTCCAGTATGCAGACCAGGCGGCGAATATTCAAAGAGGTGTTTCTAGTCTGAATAAATCCGGCTTGATCCCGGTGTACCAGCGTGGGCATGTGCGGAAGTAACCTAGTGGCAAGAATGCGACTCAAAATGTTATAATCCACTGTCAGCATAGACAAAGGTCTATACGACGTCACATCAGAAACCTCCTTGCCAGGTTTCAGGAGCGGCACCACCAACGCCTCCCTCATCGACTGGGGTAAGCGTCCCAGCGTCAATGCCTCAGAATACACTGTTAACAACCTAGGTGCCAGTACATCTATATATTTCGCATAGAATTCAATCGGTAGGCCGTCCACCCCCGGTTTCTTATTCCTAGCCATCTGTTTGATGGCCACCCGTATTTCTGACCGTGTGATGGGGCCCCCCCAACTCCTTCGCGATCTCTCCCTCCAGTACCGGTAAACGAACTGTCCCTAGGTATTCCCCTATCTCCGGGGCTTCCACCTCCAGCCGACTCTTATAGAGAGTCATGTAATATGATTGGAAGCGCTGCACAACTGCAGTTTGTGAGTAAACCACCTCCCCCGTCTCCGTTTTAATGTTCATGATCGGGGAGCCTCTAGGATCCGGATTGGCGAGTTTAGCAAGTAGCGTACCCACTTTATCCCCTTCTGCATGTATCTTGGTGGTGTACTGCTTATAATCAAAACATCGCAAGCGCTCCGTTTCTGTTGCAACCAATTCTTTCGCCTCCAGCAGTTGTCCCTGTAACTCCGGCCGCTCTGGTCTACGCTGCTCTAGATCCCTCAACACTCCTTCTGCCTTCTCCAGATCAGCCACAACCGTCGCCCTGTCATTCGGAAACCTGCCCATACATACACCTCTCACCACCATTTTCAGGGCATCCCATTCAACCGATCTCGTTGTGGCAGAACCTTCATTCTCGTCAAAGTAATGCTCGATTCCCTAGAGGACCGTGTCACTAAACACCGGATCCTCCAATGCAGCAGGCTGCAGCCTCCATGATGGAACCGCCGATCTCGCTTGCTGCCACTGCACCGTCATGAGTAGGGGGTTATGGTCCGAAATGGTTCTAGCCAGGTACTCCGAGTGTGCTGTCATGGCAGCCAAAGGGCCTCTTCACAAGATAGAATCTATCCTAACGTGTAATGCATGTAGCGCTGAGAAGAAGGAATAATCCCTAACTTTCAGGAGGCTGTTCCCTCCATACATCTATAAGGCCCCATCTCTCCTGCCAATCTTTCCAATGGGCTGCTAGCCTGCGCACTGGGGAGTCAGACAGTGGGGGATGTGACCTATCTAGTGTAACATCAGTAATTGAATTGAAGTCACCACCAAGGATAATGGGGCCCGCCAGAAAGTGCACCAGCGAGCCGGATAAACTGTCAAAAAAACGGGCCTGGTCAAAATTGGGGGCGTACACACTACACAACACCACATCGCGGCCATACAATCTTCCTTCTACCACCACAAACCGTCCCTCAGGGTCGACCAACTGATTCCTAGCTTGGAACGGGTTCCCCGCCCTCACCCATATCAGTACCCCTCTGGCGAACGCCGAATATACAGTGCCAAACACCTGGCCATGCCACCTCCTCCGCAGTGCAGCACATTCCGGCTTAGTCAGGTGAGTCTCCTGTAACAGTGCTATCTGGACGCCTCACCAAATGGGCGTGCACCTTATACCGTCTAGACATAGTTCGGAGTCCACGAACATTCCATGTGAGGCATTTCAACCTAGGTAACGTCCCCATTGCTGCCATCACTCAACCATTGTCTCGTAATCAACCCTCCACCCACATCAATGCAGTTGAACCCCCCACACAACACCCCAAAAAACTCCCTCAACCCCACTCCCCAGAACAGGACCTAACCACGCTGCATCAGACCCCATCCAAACCTGTAACACAACACACAGTCCCTTACTCTGTAGTCGTCACCACAGAAGGCCTTAAGGGCCACAAAAGGGGTGGTCAGAGCCGACCCGGAGCAGCCGAGGCCCTCGCCCCGAGCCCTTGACCCCAGTCAGCGGTTCCGCACAGTACCTGCCAATTTTCAGAGCACCAGGGCAGCACGCTCCAGCAGGAGTCCAAAACACAGGGCCTGCAGGCAGTGTTATTCATTAAATAGACCATCCGCCGTCTGTGGGGTGACCGCTGGCCCCCCGGAGCTATCAACATCCGAAACTTCCCCTTTAGATGTGCCATCGTCCTCGCCAGAGTCCGATTCCAGCAGTGTTCTCTCCTGTTGCGAGCCCGTGATGATTGCCGTCGCGGCAAGCGCTCCCCTCCTGTCCGCCGCCATCTGCTCCGCCTGCTGCGCTCTTTTAAGTTTATCCTTTTTGCGGATGCGCTGTGACTTCCTCACCTTGACCAGTGGTTGCCTCTCTCTACCTCCTTTACCTTTGCGATCCGTGCCAGCACGGTACAACTCGAGCCACGACCACACTTCGTCAGGGGTTTGAAAGAAATGGGTCGTATCATCTAGGATCACTCGCAGCTTTGCCGGAAAGAGCAAAGAATACTGTATGCCCTCCTCTCTCAGTTCCTTCTTCACGGCCAGATAGGAGGCCCTGCTCCTTTGGACCTCCTGCGTGTAATCAGGGAAAACCGTGACCGGGTTGTTGTCCACTTGGAAGGGGCCCACAGAGCGAGCCCTTTGTATCAACAGGTCACGGTCTTTGAAGTGCAGCAGTCGGACAACCATCGGTCTGGGAGGGCGGCCCTGCATAGGCGGACGGGCCGGGACCCTGTGCGCCCGTTCCAGAGAGAAGGGGGAGAGTCCCTCCGGGGCCACGACAGTCTTAAACCAGGTCTCCATGTACGCTACTGCATCATCCCCCTCCACTTTCTCCGGCAGGCCCACCACCCGCACGTTATTCCTCCTATTGCGGCCTTCGGAGTCCTCTGCACGCCTCTCAAGCGTCGCCAGGCGACTGAGGATGTCAGATAGTTTCTGTTCTGCGGTCACCACCGCCGGTTTCAACTCCTGCAGCAGCAGTTCATTTTCCTTCACCCTATCCTTGAGTTTAGCGTGGTCCGCCTTCAGGAGGCCAAGCCCCGTGGCCACTTGCGCTATATCTTGATGCAGGGACTCCTTGGTCGCGGTTATCGCCTCCAGTATCCCATCCAGCCTTGCTGTAAGCCTCCTTTCCTGCGCCGAACTTTCTTGGTCCTCACGGGCTCCATCATCAACGTCCGGTATTTTTGCCCGTTCCCGTCCCCGTGCAGCGTCAGTTCGCCGCCCTCGGCGGCCATCTTGTTCTCTGCGGAAATCGGGGCAAGGCCGCCTCCGGGGGTTACGCCGGGCCCACCGTTCATCCGAGCAGCGGAGGAGACCCCCCCGAACTCCCCGTCCACACAGTGGCTCAGTGTTCCCCGCAGACGCGGCTGTCACCACCAAGAGTCAGTCCCACTGTATCCTTCGGGCTCCCATCGGCTATCAAAGATGGCCGCTCGCTGTCTGGCACTCTCTTTGCTGGGAGGCCGCGTTCACCTCTGACCATCCAGTCGTGAACACAATGCGGACCCAGCGCTTTGCTCCTCTTCGCCCACCGTTATTCTTAGCGCCGGCACCCTCCATCCCAGGCAAGTGACAAGCAGGGTGCCACTCAAGGGCACGAGGTGTCCAGCGGTCCGCACCCCGCCACCCAGGCCAGCGCTACTCCGAATCGGACCAGTTCTGGGGCGTTATTCCACAACCGTCTGTCTCACCAATCATCCGTCTGCTCAGGTCCCCGACTCACCGCTCACACCGCAACCGCGCGGCGTCTGAGTCCTGCCGCTAGTCAATGGGCGCCCGGCTCCAGGGCCTCTCCCCGGGTTTACTCCCCTCGTAGTTCAGCAGATGCCTCCCAGGAGCCTCGGTGCGGGGTCAACAATCCGGTCCGGGGCGGTGCAGCCCCAACTCCTCCGCGTTCTTCCGTGTAGAGCCACTTCCAGATAGCTCCTCTAGGCTCCAAGCAGGGATTCGGCACTCCGCCACTGCAGGCGTCAGAGGGTCCCGCCGGGCAGCTACGCTCTCAGCACAAGGCCTTCACGCCAGGCGCTGGGGGAGGGGCGCCGCGGTCCGATACCTCCGGTACTGCGGGGGCTGCTCCCCACCGCCCCCACGACCAGTGAGCCCTCCGCGGCAGGAGCTACCTTCCGCTCACCTCACTGCACCGGTACCGTTGCTGTGTCCCGGTTGCAGCGCCGCTCGCATCGGAGGCGAGCACTCTCAGCCCCGGGCCGCCGCCATCTTGAGTCCAGCTCGCAGCCCTCCCAAGGGCCAAAATCGGGGCCGGGCACTGCCGGCAGGCCCGCGACAATGATCTCCTGTTCCCCCGGTGCTCTACGCAGGGCACCCGTGCTGCAAGCAGCCCGGGCGCGTCTTTTCCAGGATGTCTGACGGGATCAGGCTCGGAGCTTCAGGCTCACGCCGCCATCCCGATCGGCGTCCAAGCCACGCCCCCGTGCCAGCAGATTGTGTTTCTAAATGCTTAAAAGTATCTGGGGAGGAGCATTTTGAATATTCTGGATTTTTGTTTACTTCTGATTTTGGGCTGCCTAAGTACAGCTAGTTGCCATAATCAAGACTAGATCAAATTAAATCTTGAATCACGATTCTGCTTGATTCCAATGGGAGCCATTTCAGTACCCTTCTCTGGGCTTTCAAAAGGCTGAAACAGCTGCCAGCCACCTTTTTTGCTTGGGAGTCCATGGTTAATTGGTTGTCCAGGGACATTCCTAGGCTTTTTACTTCTGGCTTAGGAGATGGGCGCTCTCCTAGGGGAGCTGCCCAAATCATCTCATACCAGAGAGCTGGGTTGTTTACCAAGACCAGAACTTTGGGTTTTTTCACTGTTCAATTTCAGACTGCGAACTGCCATCCGCTCAAATACCTTAATGATCAACTGGGTATCGTCTGCGTAAGATACCATCTTAAAACCAGAGGAACATATGATGTCTGATAAAGGGCGGACATAAATATTAAAAACCGTAGGGCTTAAAGACGAGCCCTGTGGGACACCACAGTAGAATTGATGGCTGAATGAGAAGAACAGCCCTTTGCCTACCTGGAAACTGCACTTATCTAAAAATGCTGGTAGTCGAAAAAGCGATTCAGCGCCTTGTCAGGGGGGTAGTAAACGTTCTATAAATGCAATTACTCAAGTGATCTGCTTGGGCATTAGTGATATGAAGTGCTTGTTAGCAAAAGTTGACATCCAAAGCATGCATAATTTACGAGTATTTTTTAATCTTGCCTGTAGTTCACCCAAACCTGTTGATCTGAATAGGCAGCTATCGTCTTTCTCCATTAAAGTTGCATACACACGCTTTATGGAACTCACTTAATAAGAACGTTTAATTTCAGCTTTTGGAAACTGACTTGGTTAGACTCCAGTGTTTACAACTTTCACTGTGCTCCCTTTTAGCTACTGCCCTACACTAGCTGCACATTTACTACTAAAGTTCTTATCAAGATGGAATTTGACCATTAAATAAATGTATTGCTTCTATGGACTTTTCTAATGAAACACATTGTAATGCAGTGGGTCTCCTTTGTGTACTCTGTAGTGTGGTGGTTTGAGGCAAATGGTTCAATGTCTCAAGCACTTGTTTTAGGTTATCTATGGGTCCAACCTAAGACATTGTTTGTGCAAAACCAAAAACCTTTTATTATTCAAAAGAATTAAGTACATTATCCATGCCATGAGAAATGCAATAAAATGTATTTATTCAGAAACGTACATAAGTATATCTCGTCTTTACTAACCACCAGTGCACACACTTCCAGGAGCAGTATTGTCTCTTGCTCTGCCCATCTCCAACTGAGGCACCAACTGACAATTGTATGAACATTCTTGCTCAACATACTTTCAACAGGGCATTGACCTCCTAGCACAGGCAAACTAGAAGTGGGATTGCAGATAATCGAACCTAACAAATCACCCGCATTTGGCTGTGTCCGTTTTAGTAACCTACTTGCGCTTGGTGCAATATTTGAGTTTATTCCAATTGCTTGTTAGCCATCCACAGAATAAAATTTGTGTTTTCTTTGTTAAAATTGAGATCTAGTCAAGCCACAAATGCTGTTAAGCTGTTTGCCATGATCTAGTTGGTATTAAACATTCCAGAAATATCAAATTAAATGAGATGTAAAATTGGCCTTATTTCATATGCATTATTATAGATGGTCTTTCCAAGTAGTCCGCTTTTGAGCTCAGCAATAACAGCAAGTATAAAAGCAGAATGAGACAATACAGTTCGTGATTTATGCTTTGTAATGCTTATAAGGCTAATCTGGAAAAGCTCTGTAGCCAGTATTTTATAGTGGTAAGTAGAAGTCTGGTTGTTGTTTATCACATTTAATAAAATAAAATGTCTTGTTTTTGCACTGTGTAGTGGACATCACTGTCTATCATAATGGCTACCATGGAGATCTGAATGAGACGTTTTATGTTGGGGATGTAGATGAAGGATCAAAGAAGCTTGTCCAAACAACCTACGAGTGCCTAATGCAAGCAATTGATGAAGGTAAGTTCAATGCGGGGTTAATTTGGGGCTTTAATGATTTACTGCTGGCGTACACAGAGGCACACTACTGCCCTCATTTAGACTTTGTCAAGAGGGGAACAAAAACTCTAAAATCTGCAAAAAGGGCCTTCTCATGCATTTGACACAATTATTCTGTTAAGAAAAAGTGGTATTAACCTCTTCAAAAAATTTGGTAATAAAACTTCTGTGCATGGGTGTCAATACTGGTAGCCTTTAACGCCCATATTTTCTGGATCCACAGGGTTCTACTCCTAAGTGTTGAAGGGTAAAAATCATACACTTTCCTTACAATTCTTTTAAGAACAAAGAAGTGAGAATTGTGCTCTTTGTTTTATTGTAAATTATCCGTGAAACAACCATAGAAGCAACAATACATTACTTAACAGACTATGCATTAGAATTACTAAACATGTGACCTGAAACAGTGCTGTAACCCCCAAACAGAGTTTGTCTCTGTCGATAACTATCAATCCTATAAACTATCTGCACTTGTCCATTATCCCAGATTTCTAGTCGATGTGGGCATCCACTACCTGCTTGGCTTGATACCCTGCAAGAACAACGTAGGGAAAATCAGTTGCCATAAATATGGCTCACTTCGGTATGCCCTAGAATAATAAAGGAAAACAGTGTATATACCATCAGCATCTGCTTTACCCACTGAACCATATTAGGAAATTGCTACACATGCTTACATCACTTACTCTGAACAAAACCACCCAGCCATGCATAAAGGACGTTCCAATTTTCTCTTTGAGTGGTATCATCTTCTCCTCCTTATGTACTTCATTTAATTAGAATGTAGAATTAGAACTTTACTTCACCATATGTTACGCCAACATGTTTTGGCCCTTGCCAAGAACCCATACGGTTTTGGGACCTTCGTCAGGACTGTCAAACTGTCCCTGCCTATCTACAGATGTACTCCATACATAGCTTTGAGGCCTAGTGCTCTCACCTGACCTCATCAGGCTTGTCAGGCGGGGGTTCCTCTATGTATCAGTGGCGGTGACCGGTACCTTGACGATTGTTTCACTACAGACCGGCACCCCCGCCAGACATGCATGATTCCAGAACCCCCCCAAAAATAGGGGACTTCCAATTGGGACACTAATTACCTATAAAACCCCACTTTTTGTTTTAACTTATACCCTCTGTACCCTAGAATCATAGGAATCTCGTTTGGGTATATCGGAAGATATTTGTAAGTCTTTTTCCTTCCTGGATCCCTGCTTCTATCCAGTAAAATACTTTATAAAAGAGCTCCTAATTTTGTTTGAGTCTGACCTGGTGGTATCATCTTACCAGTGTGTGGATAGGTGCCAGTGATGAAGCATGCAACTATTAGTGGGTGAGGTGTATACTACAATATCTTTTCAATGCCTTAGGTAGACTTACTAGTGGTTTCTATCCTTTGTCCCTTCTTTCCGAGCCTAGTCGCCATTTTGTGTTTATCTTGTGTGGGAGAACACAATCTTATGTAGGAATCACCACACAACTGCTGATTAGACTACAGACCCTACAGAACTCAGCAGAATGACTCATCCTCGCCCTCCCCAGACATTCCCACAGCACATCCCACCCCAAGAATCTACACTGGCTCACTATCCAGAAGCTATGCCAGTTAAAGATGTTGACCCACGCAGACAAAACCCTGCACAACGAAGGACCAGCCTTCATCAACAAACGCCTGACCTTCCACCAACCAGCCAGACACCTATGATCTTCCTTCTTCTTCCTCGTGGACACCCACTGGATCCACCGACGCGACAGTGGAAGATGCTCCATCTCACACCTGACAGCCAAATCTTGGAACAACCGTTACCTGCATCCCAGGACCACCGTATCAGCCCAGCAATTTAGGAAAGAACTCATGACCTGGCTGTTCACATGAGCAGATCACCACGAAGCAAGCAGCAACTCTAGCACCTTTTAGAGCCTCATGAGTGATTTGCCGCACTTTACAAATCTTGATTGACTGTGCAAGTTGATCTAGGGAATTATGGATGTTCACATTATCTGTGTCAATTTGATTGGAAATCCGTTCCACACATGAGGCTCTCCCAGTTGACAGATACTCCTGTTGATCCCTTTATACTGAAGTTGCTTGACGCAATCGGCATCTGTCTGTGAAATAGTTACCTTTTACCAACAATTCTTCTGAAACCTTCCAAAACACCATACGGCCAGGAAACTTATAAACAAGGAGGACAGTTCCCCTCAGGATCCATATTAACAGTCTAAAAGTGAAGAAGCAGTATTGTAGAACTCCAGGAAAGTTCCAGCAACTCAGGGAACTTTGCTTGGGGAACTCAGTCAGTGTCACTAGAGTGTTATCTGCTCTGAAGCAGTTCATGCCAGGTCACCCTCTGAATCCTCATAAAAGGAGCAAATGCATAGCTGAGACACTCCTTCCAAATCTGTAGAAACACGTTCATTGCAGCTGCTTTCAGATGTTGTCGCCAACTGAAACACATTGGGAGCTGCCACACAGGCACCCATCCCTTCATCAGGTTCATTAAAGTGATGTAGTTCTGCATGCAGTCACTGGAATCCACTACTGTGCTCAACACAGTTAAAAGATATGTCGCTCTAACTGAAGCTTTCTGTTTCAGACAGAGGTGCCAGATGAGCCTGGCCACTCTGCCACCTTGAAAATTGTTAACCCTCAGTTCATGTATCCTACTGTCAAGGTAACTACTGTTCTGTCTTATTCTTTCTATAAATGAACCAGCCAGAGGCTCGAACATGCTTTGTCTGCTCTTCTTGTAACCATTTTCTTGCCATCGTAACCTCCCTGCACTGGGCGTCTCATCCTGTTCTACAGGCGTCCAATTCTAGCATCAAATCCATGGCTTGTCTGAGAAGTTGCACTTTTGTTCCAGGCATCCTGTTCACTAAAGCAATCCAGTTATCTTAGTTCACTGCTTATACATACGTCCTTCCTTTTCAGTGATTACCAGTCTTTAAACCCTGCATGGTAATGTAGTTCAGATGCCCTACAAATACTACTTGAATTGACGAGACCAAGAGGCACACCTCTCTTGTTAACTCTCTTAAGAAATATCTGCCTGCACTCCCACTCTTGGTGGATTTAACAAGCTGCCCAGCGGTGGAGAGTTGCTGCCACAGCCCACCTTGAATCCCAGCCTGCCTATACTCTGTTTAGGACTTTCATCTGATTTGTCCCAATGCATTACCAATCCAAGACTGTCCCGCAAACAAAGCTCCTGGTTTAGGTCAGTCTCCAATTGAGCTATGACGATCATATCTTGTTATAGAATCATTCAAACACCCGCAAAGCTACTATCTCTGGCTTGAGGAACATTGAAAAGCAGCAGTGTTCAAAAAGCAGTTCAAGTGGTAGTGCATCAAACCCCCTACCGTATAAACTGCTGAAGTGGTCTGGTTCAAAAATTTGTATTGCCGTATATACGTCTTTCATATTGTATCTGCCAAGCTAATGTCCTCCTTTTAGAAGGTGCCGTAAGAGGTGTATTGCTTTCCAGTGGCGTAACAAAGGCCCCTGCAGTGCGGGGGGGGGGGGGCCTGCAGGCCCCGCAGTGCGGGGGGGGGGCAAGCTCTACGAGGCCCCCCCCTCAGTACAGTATTCTGGCCTGCGAGCTCCCGAGTATGTCCGGAAGGGGGCCCCTCCTTGCACTTTGCAGGGAGGCCCCCTCAAGTTTTGTTACGCAACTGTTGCTTTCATCTTCAAATGCCTGTATATTAACTAGGCACTGAACTCCCTTAGGTCAACCCCTTCTTTATTATGGCAAATTTCTTAGGAAGCCCTCATCTCCTTCTACATCCTCCTCCATTCACATTAGGAGTGAGGAAATCGGCTTGGGTACATAGGCATTATAGAGGTGCTGTAAAACTGTTCTCAATCCCTGTACAATCTTCTGAATCCAAAGAATTTGACAGCTGTCTAGACCAGTTGTGTAGGAATATACCCAGCTCCTCTCCCATCCTAACTAGGGAAGAATGATGTTTCCTCTTTGTAGTTTCAAGAATTCTTGGTATTACTCTCCTGAAGCACTTGCCTCTTTCATTCCATCTCCTGTGGTGTAAACGTTATTACACTTTCTTGAATACTGAATACTTCCAGTAGCCACTGTTGTGACAGCCCCCATTGATATTCTTGTGAGCTTCGCCAATGTGAACGCCTTCTTGAGTCCTAACTTGGTGTTATCCGAGAAGGTGAACATATTGCAAACTACTTGACGAACAGGCCAACAAATAAACAAGCTTAAGGCACTGAACCTACCACTAAAGGAGCTAGGACTCCAGTCTTGGGGTCCACCCTGAAAAAGGTGGACCTTAGTCTCCAGGCAGATGGTGCAGTTGCACTGCAGAGCAAGCACTCTACCCTTCTGGGCTCAAATCCAAAGAATCTATCTGTCCCTCTTTCATATCTATAACAGACATATCTAGAGCTTCAGTAATGGGTCTTGCCAGTGCCAAAATGTTATCCTTCCACAGGTGTCAAAAATACATTTTTAAATACAGCTTTTTGATCTTCCTATACAAACACATTGAACATGAAGCTCGTACATAATCTAGCTCTTTCAAGTATTACATTGTCACTTGGATCAATAACCGTTGAATTGGTGAAAGAATGCTTCTCCTCTCGGTTTCATTTTGTTCAGTGTCCGGAATAACTGCTTACCTTCCTTACAATGGCTGGTAGAGGGCATTTGCCCATTGACAGTTCTGTACTTCCTTGTGTAGAGATTTCCTCAGTTTGTGTACATCACTGAACACTTTTGTCATGGGTACCCATTATGAGGATCTGGGATGTCTGATGCAATCAAACATTTAATCTTCTACATTTTCTGATTCACAAGTTGTTCTTCACTTTTGTCTTACCTCCTGGTCTCTCGCAAATAAAATAGTCTATTTATGCCATGGTCCGGGTTCCTACAAATTGTGATCTTCTACCTTCTTGCTCTTGGTAGGGGAGAGTATTCCTTGTCTACCTCTGTAGTCCTGAGGCCAGAATATTTATCGTTCAACTGGTTTTTGTCAAGAGTGTCTTTTGCTCAGGAGGATGTGAAGGCTTTCTTAAGAGGCCATATAAAGTAAATTAGTTGATCTGATCCCTGCAATAACTCACATGGCACTTTTCCTTGTGTTGAGCCTCAGTGAGGCTTTCTTCATTTCTGATTTGGTTGGATTTGGAGTGACTCGACCTTTCCCTCTTTAGAGACACATTAGCCCCAAACCCCAGTTAACTCACTATTCCCTGTTCATTGAAGCCATCACCTTAACATGAACAGTGTTGGAGACGTTGGACAGACTGGTTAATGGCATTAAAATAGCTGCCTTCAATACTGTAAGACCTAATCTATGAAGGTTCCTATCTTACATTTTATACCGGTGTCCAATCAAAAATGACTGGGAAAGGAAAGCACCACCTTTTCAGTGTGCTGTTTCCTGGGCCACTAAAAAATTATCTGGGTTAAAATCATTATTGCTATAAAAGTTTGTGAACCAGCACAGAAAATAGCGGAACTGCGATTTGATAGATGTGTTCCAGCGTGCTGAGGAGAAAGCAGTTGTTGCTCACCCAGCATTAATCATGGCATCTTATGTAACTATTGTGAATTCTGTGCAGTGTAGCAGAGATCGACTTGCAGGAACCTGGTGTTGAAGCTCCATGCTGACCGGAAACCTTTTTTCACGCAGTTTGTATGACGAGAACACTATTGCAGCTAGCATTCTCTAGTCTCCTTGTCGTATCTTTCGCACTAATCCGTAGGATCTGCATGTTTGTGGATACCAAACTTTAGGTGAGGTGTTTGGACTTATTACATGACCCCCGTAGTATATGTTGGCTTAGAGACCAGCTAGCTCACAGTGCCACCATAAGTCCACCCTAACCCAAACAAGGAGTGAATTGTTTCTGGGAACCACTTAACATGACAACCCTGACCCCTAAGTGATCGTGGTAATAGATCTGAACCTTTTCGCTTAGTCACTAATGCACTGTTGGTCTCTGCGAAATATACAGAGAATACACATTGGGATGTTTTCTATATATTTATTGAACCAGCCTTATTCTTGTATAAAATACATGTGCTGCGATAATCCGTAGACGGAAGATGATGAATGTGATTACAAGCATCAAAAGAGTGAATTGAAGATACAGTGTATATATGCAGGCATATAATACAAGGTAGTAATCAGGCGTACTCCTACTATGCAATGCCTACTCTGTGTATGTAGATACAAGAATCTCCACATGGGAAGATCCAACCCCATTACCTGTCTGGAAGGTATGTAGAACCCTGTCTTGGTCACGAATTGGACACCCCTCACGTAGATGTCAGGCAGCTACTTCGCGAAGCCTCAGCTTGCAGGACCTTTCAATGAAGTGTCTCCTCTGCTAACCCCTGGAAATGCTTCTTTCTGAAGTAGGGGATCTCTGTGTAAAGTCATAATCTAGTGAATAGTCCCGCTCATGTGCGGGGACCCCGGAGCAATCAAAAAATCTCTTAAACTGTCTTCTTTGCAGTAGTGCATAGACACTTAAGAGAGAATTAAAGAGATAATGCAGCCTATACATGCAAGGCTGCACTGTCCAGTACTTCAACTAGAAATGCAAAGGATATTCCACCAGTATCACATTTAAACCTGTCTGCCAGGTTTTTCCATGGAAAAAACTCCCCCCCCTCCCCCCCCCCCCCCCCCCCCCCCCCCTCCACCAAATCCTTGGAATGATAGAGAGGAAGGACAGGACAGTCAAGCCCCCATAGGCTGCCATTATGTGGCTTAAAAAGGATACCGTGCCTTTAAGGAAACTTTCCGAAACTCTCCTGGTATCCCAGAATGCCAGCAACTCCCTCCACTTTCAGTTCTTTTTTCCGGCTCCTGCTAGCATGACCCTGGAGCAATTTCTACAAATTGTGCACTTTTAAAGTGTTAGTGTGTTCACTGATGTGTTTTGCCTCTTATCTTTGATGGAGTTTCTCTGGTGTTTTGGACTGCTCTTTTATTAAATATGCCTGCCTTATTTGATAAATGTCCTGAGTGCTTGAGGAAAAAGGCAAAATCTGATCCTCACAGGGTTTGCATCCTGTGCCTGCCTTCTCATGTTCCTGAGGAGTGTGATATCTGTTTGCAGTTCCCTAAAAGGACCCTGAAGGACAGGGAGAAGACCAGGCTCCAAGGTTTGGAACAGAGAAGGCAGCAAGGACAAGGTGGGTCTGGGCATGAAGGGGCTCCTTCCTCTGCCCGTGCGCCGGCCTCTGGGGGGCTCCCCAGGAAAGAAAAAGCCAGAAAACGCCACCGGTCTCCGTCGACGTCGATAGCCTCGACGTCGGCGTCGAAAGGAATGACCACAGTCTGTTCCCCGTCTCCCCAGGGCTCTGGGTCGAATCGACGTCCGACGTCGAGGGGACTGATGTCGAGACCTCCGACGAGGTCGACGTAGAGACCTCCGACGAGGTCGACGTCGAGGACTGATTCGTCATCGAGCCATCATCGACGTCGAGAGAGGTCAAGACGCCGGCGCTCGCCGTCGAGGCGACACCGCCGGTCACCGTCGACAGGTAAGTCAACGACGTCGAGACGAAGATCAGCGTCGAGACGGAGGTCGTCGACGCTGAGAAGATCGCCGTCGTCGAGGAGACGATAGACGTCGAGGCGACGAACAGATGCTAGTCGACGTCGAGGCAACGTTTGTCGATGTCAAGGAGACGCTCGTCGACGTCGAGGGGACGCTCAGCGTAGAGCAGCAAGACTAGATGTTCTAGGACCAGGACGGAGTCCTCGGCTTCAGCGAGTACACGGTCGTGGCGGCGCCGTCGCTCATCTACGAGGGGGAGGGGCTCAAGATCGCCCCCCTCTGGTCAGAAGAAAAGGAGAGTGGGACAGTCTCCGGGCTCTGAGTACTCAAGTTTACTCACCCTCTAAACTGAGGTCGCCTACACCTCCTCCTTTGCCCATGGATCCTCCTCCGTGGAACCAGACTCCTCCTCCACTACTTCAACCTCCTACTCCACCACCTCCGGTTCCTCCTCACCGTCCTCCTCCACCGGCTCCGCCAAAGTCGGCCTCGTTGCCTCATTTCCCGCCGCCACCTACGGGGCCTCCGCAACCTAGGCTCCCGGTTCGGCCTCCACAGCGCCCTCCTTTCCGGCCCGCGGAACGTCCGAGGCAGCGGAGGTCTAGGTCTCGCTCAAGACGGAGAGATAGGTCCAGGAGTCGCCGTCGCTTGTTCACGAGGTCCAGACGGCGCCATAGGAGGGACAGGTCTAGATCCCGCCACACGGATTCGTCCAGTGCCAGGGACTACTCGCCGACCCTGACGGACTCCCCTCGGACGAGGGTATCCCCGATCGACGACATTGTCTCCTTCCAGGAGGTTTTACTGCGAGGAGTGGCTAAGCTGGGCATCACACTCACGGTGCCCACGCCCTCGACGTCCGTCATTTTCGAGACCCTGCACAAGAAACACTTGTCTCGCCCCTTGTTGCCGTTGGTGCCTGGGCTGGTGGAACCGGCCATGGAGCTCTTCCTCACCCCTCCTTCCAGGCTGCATAAGAAGTATTGGGCTCCTGACTCGGATCCGGCGTTCCTCCGCTTGGACCCTGCGCCGGACTCAGTGATTGTGACGGCGGCGAGGAAGCAACACGCCACCACTCCGTCATCGACAGTGCCTCCTAACAAGGAGAGCCGCTGGATGGATTCGGCGGGCAGGAAGGTCTGTGGGACGGCCGCCACGTCTATGAAGGCCGCTAGTGCCTCAGCCTTGTTGGGACGTTATGATCGGTCCCTATGGGAGTCCCTCGCCACGGTTCGTGGAACTTCTTCCCCGGGAAAACAGGGAGGATTTCCAAGAGATCATGAACGAAGGACTCCTGGTCTCCCACCAAGTGATCGGCTCTGCTGCGGATTCCTCCCTCCTGGCAGCACACGGATACTGTCATGGGGTCAACCGGAGGCGCCACACCTGGCTGCGTCTGACGTCCCTGAAGCGCAGCAGAGGGTTGCCAATCTAACTTTCTCGGGCGAGACCCTTTTTGGGAAACATGCGGACGAGGAGATGGCCCGCATGAAGGTGGAGGCTGAGACCCTGACGGCTGTCGGGTTGGAAAAGCCGAAGGAACAGAAGACCTTCTGCTCGTTCCAGAGACGATACGGGGCGCAAGGTAGAGGGCAAGGTCGACAGACTGGGCAGCAACAATAGACGCACCAGCAACAGTTCCAACGACGCCCGTTCCCAAAGCGCCAGAGGGGGCGCGGTGGTCAGCAGTCTTCATCCGCGACCAAAGGCCCGGCTGGGTTTAGGCCCTGAGGTGCTTCTTCCCCCTCATCTGTTACCCGCTCCGGTGGGGGGAAGCATCCGACATTACCTGGCAGAGTGGAGAAACATTACTCAAGACAAGTGGGTGCTGAATATTGTTTGCAATGGATAGTCTTCGGTTCTACAAAGGAGAAACTCCCTATGTGTTGAGAGTATAGAATCTCAAAATGACAGTCCGCAATAACCAAGCCACCTTACAATACAAACCACTGTGAAATTGCACACAAAGTCGTAAGTTCATTGATAAAAAGTTATATTCAGTACATTTTATTAGGTACAATACATTTGTTAAAAAAACACAATTGTTTAGCAATGAAAAACAAATTAAAATTAGGACATAGACAATATCCACATAGTTAAAACATAGCAAAGTTCCAATTACAATGGTCACAAACAGTAGTAAATAACAGTATTCATACAAAGTAATTGATTATCCAAGTCAAATATTTATGCAGAAAAACTTGTCGACGCAGCGTTTCGGTCTAGTAGCAATTTTTACACCTTCTTCAGGACTGTTTCTCTATATATAGTTCTATCAAGGAATCCCTTTATATTGGATTCAGAAGGCAGGTTCGATGGTATGCACTTCTTGGAATGTACACTGGTATCAGCTACTTACATCCAGGTATAACAATCATACTTAAGTCATGGTTATGATAGCAATATTGTACCAGGGGAGCCACCGTTTCTGAGTTTGGTAGTTGCAAGATAAAATCAATTTAAAAACAGACAAAGTCCTACACCTTCATAGCCTTGATTGTGATGCTACTCATTAACAACGGCATGAAGTACTTCTTAATTGTACAACGGACTACGTTTCCTTTTGGTCAATCGTGATGTGTAATGACGGCCTCCCTGCTCCCACTGGCGCGAAAAAACATCATAGTCTTCGGTTCACCAGTCCGCCTCCAGCGATTCCACTGGTTGCCTCGCAGTTCCAGCTATGCGATTTCCAGGCGGAGGCTGACACCCTGTTAAGAAAAAGGGTGATTGAAGACGACCCTTTGTCTCAAAGCTTCTCGCTTCTTCCTGGTGAGGAAGAAAGACAAGAACGAGTTCAGGCCCATTCAGGATTTTCGACAAGCAAACAAGTGGATTCGCAGGGAAAAGTTTCGCATGCTGTCTTTGCACCAGATTTACCCTCCGCTGCAAAGGGGAGACTGGCTTTGCGCGATAGATCTGCAAGATGCGTACTTCCATGTGCCCATTGCACGGAAACACGGGAAGTTCCTGCGGTTCCTCGTCGGCACCAATCATGATCATTATACCGTACTACCGTTTGGACTGAAGTCTGCACCCAGGACATTTTCAAAGTGCATGGCTGTGGTGGCAGCGCACCTGCGAAAGAACAAGGTGTTTGTCTACCCGTACCTGGACGACTGGTTGATCAAGGCATCCACCTTCCAGGAAGCACAACTGCACTTCAACAGGACGGCTGTTCTGCTGAATCAGCTGGGTTGTACATAAATATGTCCAAGTCTGTTCCAATCCCGGTCCAGTGCCTGCAGTATTTGGGACAGTACAAAAAAAGAGGGCGGTCAGAGTTACAAATTCTGTATTATACAGACAAACACCACAGGTTAATTATGCCAAAATAGCTGAATAATTCTCGAAATTGGAAAACAGTTTACAAGTTTCAACTTTGCATTTATTTATGCAATGGTTTAGTTCCGTAGTTTGTTCAACATATTGAGTCACATATATTCAACATCATTATTTAATTGTGAATTAATTACATTTCAGGTGCTCTCAGTGCGGAAGGGAAGTGTAAGAGTAGTGAGGGACTGGGTAAAGGTGGTGTGACTGTTTTATGAACATCGCGTCATAATCAAAAAACGCCTTTACAATCAGAGTAGTATATGAGTTCCCAAAATACATCACACGTAGGTTAAATCAATTCTTGTTCTTTGAGTCCTATGGCGTGTGAGGTTGGCGTAGTCTACGTTTCGACCCCCATGTACGCTCAAGGGTTATTCATGCCTCATGTTGGGGTCTTCATCAGGACAGTGAATAGAGAGCATCAAAGGACGGTCGCCATCTGTGCCGTCTTTAAATGGGCCTGAGCGTGCTCCCGGAGATTTTGGACAGTATTCCTCATTGGAGAGTGGACATCACTGTGTCACGTGTGGTTTCAAAAAACAATCCTTGGGTTCAATGCGCGGCGTGCGCCGTTCTCTTCGGCGTGCAACCGCCGACTTCAGCCCTCGTAGCTACCTCGATGCATCAATGGGACCAGAGGAAAGGGTGCTGGGACGACAGGATCCAGTTGTCTCTCAATGCCCAACAGTCCCTGAGATGGTGGTGCTCGGCAGAGAATCTACTCAGGGTGGTTCTTTTCCACAAGGAGATCCTGACTCAGACTGTCGTGACTGATGCGTCTCTCCAGGGATGGGGAGGGCATTCAGAGAGTCTACAAATCCAGGGAACGTGGTCTCCGGCAGAGTCCATGTATCACATCAATTTCCTGGAACTCGGAGCAGTTCACTTGGCATTGAAGGCCTTTCATCCGTCCTTCCAGACCAACTCCTTGCTTGTACAGACGGACAATACGACCACGATGTATTATCTCAACAAGCAGGGGGGCTCAAGATCGCGCACACTGTCACAGGAAGCGCAGGCGATCTGGCACTGGCGGTTAGCCAGAGGACTGACGATAACGGCGGCTCATCTGCCAGGTGTGCAGAATGTTCAGGCGGACGCCCTCAGCAGACTGATTCAGGAAAACCACGAGTGGGTCATAAACGACGAGGTGCTCGGCGACGTCTTCGCCAACGTCTTCGCCATGTGGGGCACTCCAGACTTGGATCTGTTCGCCACTGCCGAAAACAGCAAATACCGCGACTTCGCCTCGAGGTATTATCAGCCGGGGAATCTGGGGAACGCGTTATGGATCAGCGGGTCGAACAGCTTTCTGTACGCTTTTCCACCCATTCCCCTGATTTCGGCGGTGCTTGTGAGAAGTTGGCCTGATGTGCAGTGCTCACTATTCTAGTGATCACTATATATCAGTCCAAACAACCCTTATTGATGATTGGTTGTAAGTCAACCTTATAGACCAGCTATCCTAGTAGCATGGATACGAGCAGTCTAAGGCTAAGACTCTAGAGGGCGTGTTAAGCCAGCTGTTTTACCATCACATTACCCCTTGAACACCCAGTGAAAGGACACCACACAAGTGTTATGAAAATAAACAGTGTATTTATTAGAATCACAACAACCCTGTACTCTTTATGAGGACAGGGTGCTAGGCACACAACAAAACTCTTACGAAAATACTTAAGTTAGCACGTTATACACAAATGCCCGAGGGGCACGAAAAACCATATATTCTAAAAGTGGAATGCGAAATTACTAGCAGGTAAGTACAGTACTAATAGGCTTTGGACTCGCTAGGACTTGACTATAGAATCGTTAGATTACTTCTAGGAGACCTAGGGGACTCGGGTGCAGAGTGTGCACTCTCACGCGGGATGCGGGACAAAGTCTATGGAGGCTAGTAAAGGCAAAGTTAGTGTTCACGGGCGAACCCGACCTGGTGGGAAGAAAACGACAGTGGATCCTGACCCTAGGATAGTGAGGCTATGCTGGGACACCGAAGTGCCGAAGTTACCTAGCCCAGGGGCTGCAGCTGCATAGGTCTGAAAAGACGTCGGGAATCTCGTGCCGGACCAGGAGCCTGGAAGAAGGAAGTTGCTGGCAGGCGACCAGTGAAGGAAAGTTCGATGGATCCAAGCCTGGATCAAGGAAGAAGAAACCTGAAAGCAGAGGGGACCAAGTTCTTGAATCACTAGCCAGTGATTAGGTGGGCACCAGGATGGCACCGGGCGAAGTCACCGCAGTCAGGTGAGTGGGCGACGCTGGCTCTGCAGATCTCACGGACCAGGAGGCGTTGTCGGCGACCAGGATGGAGAGGCGAGCTGTCCCACGATGGATGAAGCTGTCGGCGTCGAAGTTACCCAGGATTGGGCAACCAGCCTTGGCTAATTCAAGCCCACGCGGTGGACTCAAAATGGCGTCTTGAGTGGACCAGGAGGGTCCGGGGTGCTCCTCTTTTGGAAGGGAGCAAGGGCCAGCCTGGAGCAACCAGACCAGCAGCAGAAATGTCGTCGGGCGTCGTTCAGAAGGCCACAAGCCAGCGGGCTAGTAGCCAAACAACGCGGTGAGCAGCAAAAAGCAGAAGGGCCCCACGCAGATCGTGGAGATGCTGGGAGGCTGCACTTCGGTGCTGGAGCTGCTCAGGGTCGGGGCTTCTCGGACCCCAAAGCACTCACCAGGAAATTACTCGGCGGGCTTGCTGGAAAGAAGTCGTGCAGTCTTGAAGATGGCCGGTCCCTCGAGGTCTCGTCACACCCACGAATCTCAGCGTGACTGATGATGCAGGTAGAGGTCAGAGGTGCCAGGGAAGCCGGTTCTCGTCGAGCTGGGCAGTCTTGATCCGGAGGAGAGACTTGCAGCAGACCGCAGTGTTCTTAAGATGGTGCCTGCGGATGCAGGGTGACTACTCCTTAGTCACAAGGGAGAAATCTTAGGAAGAAGTCTTGAGTTCCTTTCGTGGAAAGTAGTTTCAGGATTCAAAGATGATCTGATTTGGAAGGGGGCCAGTTCCTACCTTTATCCTGTAAAAAGGGGCTGGCACGCGACTAAGTCCTGCCCTAGGGGTGGGACTAGGAGGGGGGTGGTTACACCCACTTCCTTGGCGGGCTTTTCCCCAGCACAGGGTCTGGAGTGACCCTGGAACTGGTTCCAGCCAGCCTATGCACAGTGAGCACCGGGGTGCCACGTGCAGTCACCTTCCTCTAAAGCCCTGCCTACCTACAATACACAAAACCCTGTCTGGGACGGTGCTGGCACCGCCCCTGGCAGGAAACCCTTTGTCCTTATCTCCTGCTCTGGGAGGACTCCCAGCAGCAGGAGGGCAGACTTGTGTCTCGGTGGCAGCATCCATTTTGTGGAGCTGAGGCTCTGTTTGACTTTAACCGGGGTTAGGGGTTACATACATGTCGTGTCCCTCTAGAAGGGTGGAATGCTAACCCCGTCGCCAGAATTGGCGAGGGGTTAGTATTCCAATTCGTATGACACCTTACTCGACATGTTTTGATAAAGCGATACCAGAGTTGGCATATAACCGCGAGGATTATAATGCACTTGAGAGTATATGGTATGCGATATCATGGAAACGGCTAAGGGATGGATCCCGAAAGCCGCAGACAGGCTCAGCTCATGCCAGAGCACCATCTCACACGATTCCAAGCACTCTGCCTTCAGGATTGTTAAGGCCTGCCATAGGAGTGACTGATAGGAGATCTGTGTGTCCATTTTTGGGGTTAGATATAGGTATACTATATCTAAAGCAAAGGGTGAGTACACCACCTTGCCCCAGCTGTCGTGCAGCCAGTTGTGTCAGTTTAGTTAGTCAGCCCAGGGGTGGCATAATACATGCTTCAGCCCCTGGGAGACTTCTGGGTACACCTCAGCCCTGAGTACAGGGACTTGGAGAGGGCCCAGTGCCAATTCAGTACCTGAGTACAATTTGGATAGAGAGAACAGCTAGGCTGTGGGTCTGATTAGCAGGCCCACAGCCAGGGAAAGTCGTAAACCAGTGCAGCAAAAAGCAAAAATCTGGGTGATCATAGGATTGCAGACCCTACTCTCCTACAGTGCTCATCAAGCTGGCCCACTCCCGGGCGCGGATGATCCTCATTGCTCCGGAATGGCCCAGGCAGTGGTGGTTCACAGACCTGCTTCATTGGTCGATCCTACCTCATGGGCGGCTGCCATGTCGGCCGGACCTTCTCGCGAAGTTCGGGGGGCAGATGGTGCACCCCAACCTCTCGTCGTTGAGTTTGGCGGCATGGCTCCTGAGATAGTGCAATAAGGCCACTTGAATCTTCCGGAGAATTGCATGGACATATTTAAGGAGGCTAAGAGGACATCTACTAGGACTTCTTATGCTTACAAATGGAAGAGATTCTGCATCTGGTGCATGTCTAAGAACTATGATCCGACGACCTGCAAGGAAGATGTCATCCTTCCATACCTTCTGCATTTAGCTTAGTCTGGACTTAATTTCCATTCCATTAAGGTTCCTCTGGCAGCGTTGACTGCGTACAGAAAATGCCCTTCGCAGACCTCCTTCTTCCAGATTCCTGTGATTAAGGATTTTTTGGAAGGGTTGAAGGTGTTCCCTCCTGTTCGGCTTCCTTCGCCTGCATGGGAACTGAATGTGGTGCTGTCCAGGCTGATGAAGGAACCTTTCGAGCCGATTCACAAGGCTTCACTGCAGCACCTGTCTTGGAAGGCGGCGTTCCTCGTGGCCATTACATCGGCCCGCAGGGTGAGTGAGATTCAGGCATTGTGTTGCCAGGAACCTTGTACTGTATTTCATGCTGCTATGGTTGTTATGCGTACTTGTAGGAAGGTAGATCCCTGACTATGGTTGCCCCCAACTTTTTGCCTGGTGTTTTGCTGGTTTTCTGACTTAGTTGACCTGGGGCCCTGCTATTCAGGACCCCAGGCCTACTGCTCTCTCTGTAAAATGGATTCCATGTACCTTAGGTACATATCTAATTGGATACTGAGTCACCTTATCAGTCCCTGTACAGTGTACCTTGGGTACCCAGGGCATAGGTGTACCCAGGGCCTACCAGGGGCTGCAACATATATTATGCCACCCCTGGCTGGCCATCCAAATCTGACACAACTGGCTGCTTGACAGCTGGGGCAAGGTGGTGTAATCACCCTTTGCTTTAGATATAGTATACCTATATCTAACCCTAAAATGGGCACACAGATCTCCTATCAGTCACTCCTATGGCAGGCCTTGACAATCCTGAAGGCAGAGTGCTTGGAATCGTGTGAGATGGTGCTCTGGCATGAGCTGAGCCTGTCTGCGGCTTGCGGGATCTATCCCTTAGCCGTTTCCATGATAACGCATACCATATACAATGAAGTGCATTATAATCCTCGCGGTTATATGCCAACTCTGGTATCGCTTTATCAAAACATGTCGAGTAAGGTGTCATACGAATTGGAATACTAACCCCTCGCCAATTCTGGCGACTGGGTTAGCATTCCACCCTTCTAGAGGGACACGACATGCTGGTAACCTGTAACCCCGGTTAAAGTCAGACAGAGCCTTAGCTCCACAAAATGGATGCTGCCACCGAGACACAAGTCTGCCCTCCTGTTGCTGGGAGTCCTCCCAGCGCAGGAGGCAAGGACAAAGGGTTTCCTGTCAGGGGCGGTGCCAGCACCGTCCCAGACAGGATTTTGTGTATCCTAGGTAGGCAGGGCTTTAGAGGCAGGTGACTGCAATTGGCACCCCGGTGCTCACTGTGCATAGGCCGGCTTGAACCAGTTCCAGGGGCACACCAGACCCTGAGCTGGGGAAAAGCCTGCCAAAGGAGAGGGGTGTAACCACCCCCCTCCTAGTCCCACCCATAGGGCAGGACTTAGTCGCGTGCCAGCCCCCTTTTGCAGGATAAAGGTAGGAGCAGGCCCCCTTCCAAATTAGATCATCTTTGAATCCTGAAACTACTTTCTACGAAAGGAACTCTCGACTTCTTCTCAAGATTTCTCCCTTGTGACTAAGGAGTAGTCACCCTGCAGCAGCAGGCACCAACCAAGCATCGCTGTCTGCTGTAAGTCTCTCATCCGGATCAAGACTGCCCAGCACGACGAGAACCGGCTTCCCTGGCACCTCTGACCTCAACCTGCATCATCAGCCCAGCTGTGATCCGTGGGTGTGACGAGACCTCGAGGGACCGGCCATCTTTAAAGACTGCACGACGCTTGTCCAGCACGACCACCGAGTGACCCTCGACTGAGTGCTTTGGGGTAAGAGAAGCCCCGACCCTGAGCAGCTCCAGCACCGAAGTTCAGCCCCCCTGCATCCACGAGATCTGCGTGGGGCCCTTCTGCTCTTTGCTGCTCACCGCGTTGTCCCGGTCACTTGCCCGTTGGCTAGTGGCCCTCTGACGACGAACTTCGACGACAAACACCGCTGGTCTGGTTGCTCCAGACTGGCCCTTGCTCCCCTCCAACAGAGGAGCACCCTGGACCCTCCTGGTCCACTCCAGACGCCATTTTGAGTCCACCGCGTGGGCTTGCATTTGCCAAGACTTGTTGCCCCAATCCTGGCTCCAGCGAGTTCGACAGCAGATACCTTCGTGGGACAGCTCGCACCTCCATCCTGGTCGCTGACAACGCCTCCTGGTCCGAGAGACTGCAGAGCCCAGCAGCGCCCACTCACCTGGTCGAGGTGACTTCGTCCGGTGCCATCCTGGTGCCCACCTAAATCACTGGCTAGTGATTCAGAACTTGGTCCCCTCTGCTTACAGGTCTTCTCCTTCCCTGATCCAGGCTTGGATCTCCACGAACTTCTTCACTGGCCGCCTGCCAGCAACTTCTTTTCTTCAGGCTCCTGGTTCGACAACGAGGGTTTCCGACGCAACTTGAACCCTATGCAGCCGCAGCCCCTGGGCTAGGTAAACTGAGTACTCCGGTGCTCCAGCATAGTCCAACACCCTAAGTGTTCGGATCCACTCTTGTTTTCGACCCACCTAGTCGGGTTCGCCCGAGAACAGTAACTTTGTCTTTACTAGCCTCCATAGACTTTTTCCCGCCTTACGCGTGAGAGTTCCCACTCTGCACACGACGTCCACAGGCCTCCTGCTCCTAATCTAAGTGTTTAGTATTGTAGGCCCAGCGATTCCAAAGTCTATGAGAATAGTTACTTACCTGCTAGTAATTCGCATTCCACTTGTATAGTATTTGGTTTTTCGTGCCCCTCGGGCATTTGTGTAAATTGTGCGACTTTAAGTATTTCTTTAAGAGTTTTGTTGTGTGCTTAGCTCCCTGTCTCATAAAGAGCCAGGGTAGTCTTGTTATAAATAAATATACTTTAATTTTCATAACAACTTGTGTGGTGTCCTTTCACTTGGTGTTCAAGGGGTATATGTGATGGTAAAACAGCTGGCTTAACACGCCCTCTAGAGTCTTAGCCTTAGACTGCTCGTATCCATGCTACTAGGATAGCTGGTCTATAAGGTTGACTTACAACCAATCATCAATAAGGGTTGTTTGGACTGATACATAGTGATCACTAGAATAGTGAGCACTGCATATCAGGCCAACTTCTCACAGTACTCACCATAAGTTCCTTCCCAAGGTGATTTCTGATTTTCATGTTAATCGGGCTATAACTTTACCGACTTTTTTCCAGAATCCTTCTACTCCAGCGGAAAGGTCTCTTCATTCCCTGGATGTTCGAAGGGTGTTGAAATTCTATCTAGATAAAACCAAAGACATTTGCAGGTCCGACCAATTGTTTGTCAACTATGGGTCGGTTAGGACTGCTCTGGCTACTTCGAAACAGTCCATCTCTAGGTGGATTGTGTCTTGTATCCAGCTCTGTTATCAGAAAGCGAATAAGACCTTAGGGGGTGAGCCTAAGGCTCATTCCACCAGGGGCAACGCGGCTACAATGGCTTTGCTTCGTAATGTTCCCATTGCAGAGATCTGCAAGGCTGCCACTTAGAAGTCGGTCCATACCTTTGCTAAGCATTACTGTCTGGACTCTGATGCCAGGGCAGATGCTCAGGTTGGGCAGGCTTCATTGAGAAATCTGTTTGCACAGTAGTGGTGTTGCCTTATTTTTCTCCACCGCCAGGTTGTTTTTGGATGGGCTTGCCATTCTATTCACTAGATTATGACTATACACAGAGATCCCCTACTACAGAAGGAGTAGTTTCTTACCTGTAACTCCAGTTCTGTAGTAGGGGTATCTCTGTTATAGTCATAAGCGCCCGCCCTCCCCCTCGGTGGAGAAAAGGATAAAATGATGAATGCTACAGGTCTAGCTGTATACACCTCCAAAAAGAACTGAAAGTGGAGGGAGTTGCTGTGCATTCTGGGATACCAGGAGAGTTCTGGAAAGTTTCCTTAAAGGCACGGTATCCCTTTTTAAGCCACATAATCGCAGCCTATTGTCTGTCCTGTCCTTCCTCGCTCATTCCAAGGATGAGCGAGGAAGGACAGGGCTTGTCTGTCCTGTCCTTCCTCGCTCATTCCAAGGATTTGGTGAAGGGAGGAAGTGTTTTCCATGGTGAAACCTGGCAGACAGGTTTAAATGTGATACTGGTGGAATATCCTTTGCATTTCTAGTTGAAGTCCTGGACATTGTAGCCTTGCATGTATAGGCTGCATTATCTGTCTGTAATTCTCTTAAGTGTCTATGCACTACTGCAAAGACCGCTTAAGAGATTATTTTTGATTGCTCCGGGGTTCCCGCACATAAGCGGGACTATTCACTAGATTATGACTATAACAGAGATACCCCTACTACAGAACTGGAGTTACAGGTAAGAAACTACTCCTTATTTATAATAAAAAGCATCCTTGTGATGTAAACGCAGAATAGCATTGTTATGGCTATGTAGCTAGCCCTGTTGCCCTGTGAATGAAGATAGAATGGCAATTGTACATCATGCGCGAAGGCCTTGTACTCAGTGTTTGAAGCATCATGATAATGTTGCACGTAGCCAGATGTATAAGCAAAGCAGTTTCAGAGAAGCTAATCCAACATTGCCACGCGCAAATATGTGCAAGAGGTCACGGCAATAATGTAATTGTGCAAAAAAGAGTACAACGTAAGAAAAAGTGCAGCGTTGCTTTCTGGGCCTAACTCTGGCATGTAACACCCTGACATCACTGAGCATAGGGCACTAGTCTTACATCTCCTTTTCTGTATGCACTGCCACCTCGCCTGCAGTCACCCTGGACTGAACTGGTTCGGTTCAATGCTGTAAAAGTTCTCCAGATCAAGTCTGGTGCCCGAGGATAGTCTAAAGTTGAGGAATCTGCGATTAGATGGAGTATCTGCCAGAAAGAGCATTAGCAAAGGTAAGCAAATTGCTCATTTAGGTTTGGTAGCTTGCAGACTTATTCATTTGTTAGCCAATATTGTAATTTTATTCTTCTGGCTCCATGCAGAGCAAAGAATTGCAAACGCATGATACAGAATGTATTTTTCTCTTCAGTGAAACCTGGTGTCCGATACAGAGAACTTGGAAATATTATTCAGAAACATGCTCAGGCAAATGGATTTTCTGTCGTTCGAAGTTACTGTGGACACGGAATCCACAGACTTTTCCACACTGCTCCCAATGTGCCACATTATGCCAGTGAGTATTACCAAGGCTGAATATATTATATCCATGTGTCTCACAGTATTTTAAGAGTGCATCTATAAAAAACCTTTTGCAACCTCTCCTTTGCAGTGATTTATGTATTTAGCAGTTTAAATGGTGCTTTTATTCTATTGGCGTTGGGACACTTAATAGAAAACTAGGCCGTATAGGGATCATAAACGGAAAAGCACACAATTCTTGCTTATTCCAAGAATAGGCAGAACATTTTAATTTTAGCCTTTTCCTGAACGATTTGATTGTTTTTTTGTGTCTAATTGATGAGACTTCCAAATCTTGCTGCAACATTTCTCAGAGTTTGGTTTTACACCTTGGACAATATCAGAATCTGAGCCCTTAAAGCTTGAGTTGTTGCTCCTGAGATATGCTTACCCACCGACTTGATACATTAGCAGGATAGGAGGAAAGGGTGAATAGGTGGTTGTGCTTCTAGACTAAAACAGATTTTGAACTTTCCAAGTGTAGGTTGCATACAATTGAGTAGATGTGTTTGAGTGTTTAATGTGGAGGATAAGCATTTTGCTTTGGAATGTAAACCACTTCCAGAGGGGACAGATACTTGCTAGCATGGTGTTGCCAAAGTGCAGATGAGAAATAATTTAACAGTGGGTTGCTGTTCATTGGTGGCTAGATAATAGGTGTTTTATCGTATGTGTGAACTGTTGTCAAGTACATTTTCCCAGGTGAGGCAGCCCAAATGGGAATTAGCTGTGTCCCTTCTATGCACCGTGTTACTTTTATACATCTACACATGCAAGTAAAATGCAAATAAAATAGGCTTCCTAGAACACATTCTGTATATGTGAATTTAAGAAGCCGACCAAGTAATATGGTCAAGAAGCAACCTGGTTAACCATCAATGATGAAACGTGACCTTGTTCCTATACTAGACCAAAACGTTTGTTCACCATCAAGATCACTGTGCCACAATTAAATGCAGAAAACGATTGTCGAAACCCAAGATTGTTTCACCAGTTAAATGCAAGTATATCTATCAAGTAGAAATGTTTGGTTCCCACACTTAAAAGCTTTTCAGAAGTTGTATTATGTTGCAAAAGGGGTCTTTTTTTACCCACTTATAATAATTAAAAGAATGGCACCCATCTTTAAAAAAAAAAATCACATCTTGTTGCTAGCATTTGGTCTAGGATTGTCTTTAAAACCTTCCTTTTATCCTTCCTTGACGGCTTGCTTGTTGCAAGAAAGTTGACCCCTTTATATGCACATTTTAGTGAAGGTGCTCTCAAATGTACCTTTTATCAATCTTTTGGTTGGCTGGTCCAACAGACAGTTTTTTGTATTGACAGTTTACTGTCAACGGTAACCAGTATACAATATGTCTGATTAAAAATATTTCTTCCTGAGTTCTTTTCTTGAAGTATTCTAATAGTTGTCAAAATTATTTACAAGCGAATCATAAAATTGTGTTAATGTCTCCAGCACGGCTGAAGTAGTTTGTATTGGAATTTGCTTCTGTTTCTGCATGTGCGTGTGTATGTGTGTGTGTATTCACCAAAAAAAAACACGGGTTACAGCCAGGGATGTTATCATTAGGAAATCGAATTAAAAACCTTAGAAATTCACAGGGACGTTATAGTCTGGTTCAGATTTTACACACAAAAAACCAAGTCAATTCAGCAGTTATCTCAAGTAACTGTAACGCGGGCCCGAAGGTAACTAACTTGCGCTCTAAGGCAACTATAACTTGCACCCCCACCATACAGTTTTCGCAGTAATTTCACTGGAAATGTTACAGGGAAATTATCAATGATGTCATATGTGGCGTAATTAGCAGTGCATGGCGAAGGTGCGAGTTGTAGTTCTCTTGGGGCACGTGTTTTGGGACCCCCTTTTTCTCAGTCCCCACTTGATGGAACACCCTGAAACTTTCCATGCAGCAGCTGAAGTTACTGGCAAACTCGTCATACGCAGGGCACCCAGTGACGTTCGTTGGGAACCGGGGAGGAGCCTGAAGGCCCCTGCAGTCCCTTCCGATTAACAAGTTTGTGGCTTTCACATACAGGGAGCTGCTGGAAAGGAAGCTCCCTGTGTGTGAACCCATTTCTGCTCAGCTTCCAGCAAGTGACAGCATTTTTAATCCTCGCTCTTGCTGCTGTATTTGGTGTGGAACGGTAATGCTCCTGCCAAGCCACAGCAAACCGCTATTTCCCGGAGCTTTTCAAAATAAATAGCCCTCGGGAGGGAGAGTGCCTGGAGGAGAGGGGGTCTGTGGTTGTGAGAAAGTGCCATCTTTCTTGCATGGTATGCCCCCACTGTTTGCTGAATTGCTGATGTGCTTTGACCACGTGTGTCCTGGGCTCCTGCCAATCAGTTGCCCAGGTCCTGTGTTCCCTCCCTAAAACTGTATTGAAGCTAAAACCCACTTGGAATCGATGGCCACATGTTGGCCTCTGGTAAATGGTACCCATGGCATTGTGACCAGAGAAGACCCCTAAGGGCTGCAGCAATTATTGTGCCACCCTTATGGGCCCTGCACCCTGACACCCACACTCTGCCTTTGCAGACTGAGTGTTCTGGTGCAGAACTAAACAAAGAGTCGACATGGCACACATCCCTGTGTGTCATGCCCACAAACCCACTGCCCTGGCATATATCAGTTACCCCTCTAGCTGGGTGCCCTATGCCAGTGTTGTGGGCACAGGTTCATGAGCTCTGTGCCCCTACAGTACCCAGGGCCATTCCTGGGCACTGTAAGTGCAGTGATGCCATTAAGAGTATATGGTGCAGGGAGATTGTCGTTACGAACTCCACAGCACCATAATGGCTACACTGAAGACTGACAAGTTTGATATCAAACTTCTCAGCACGTTTAACCCACACTGATTACAGTGTGGGATTTAATGTTAAATGCACTACATTGGACATCTTAGAGATGCCACTTGAAACCTAACCAACAATCCACGTCCTGTCTGAGAGACTGCCTAGGCTGCCACACAACAGACCTGTTGCTGGACCCCCGGATGGAGAGCCCCCGCTCTCCTGGGCCTGCAACAATACCCATCCTGGGCGAGGTGCTAGGTGTCCTCTCCCAGGATGGGCAGGGCGAAGCTTCAAAGGCTACCGCCTTTGTGAGCTTCCCCAGGCCACTTGCTGAACTCGGCAACTGGCCCCCACCAGTTCTGACCCCCACTCTGGCGGAAGACTGGCAGGAAACCCCACGTGAGGAAAGGGGGTGTGCCAGCCTGTGCCAACTCCACCCCTCAGGTGGGAGAGGCGATGTGAAGCACAACTCCGGGCTCCGGTCATCTTGAAGATGGGGAGCCCTGCCCAATCAGAGATAGGCTCCTGCCCCCCCTCCCACCGGAAAGGAGCAGGATAAGGGGTGTATTCACCACAGGACAGGCACCCTGTCCTTCCTCAGATCCCGATTTCGAAAGAAGACCAAGAAGAAGACCTGCCGTGCAGCTGCTAACAAAAGGACAACACCAACTGACTTGGCCCCAGCCCTACCGGCCTGTTGATCCTTGAACCTTCTCCTGCTAAATCCCGGCGTCTCCTGCGGACAGCAACCTTGAGAACCCTGGAGGGCCTTCCTGCCTTGACCCTCTTAGAGACTGGGACTCCCATGAGCAGTGGTTCTGCTCAAACAGCAATACCCCTGGTGCCAGCCAGGAACCGCGAATTCAGCACACTCTGCACACGCCGAGCACGGCCTGTGCCTGAGTGGACAAAGACCCAGAGGACGTCCCCCTGGCGATTCTGACCAGGAATCCAGTGCCCAAGGACCCTCCTCGACGACCCAGACGACGCATGCAGCCTCAGAACCAGGGACTTCTCCAACCGCGACCAGCAGAGGGTAAGATTTCCCGTCATCCAAAGACACCCTGGCGCCCCCCGGCCTCCTGTGCCCAACTCCGGGGTGCCTACCTATCCTCCAAGATCCCAACTTACCCCTCGAAGTGTTGGTCGCTCCTGAAGAATCTCCGTCCCCGAGCCTGCAGCCTTTGTTCCCTTTTCAAGATCTCTATTGAATAACATTGAGCGCCCGACGGCTCCAAAGCATCCTGCACCCAGCCGCCTGAGTGCCTCTGGCAGTGCACCCTTTGCCCTAATCTACTTCCCCATTTGCCCTGAGAAAGTGAACAGGAGCCCTGCTCCCACAGCCGCGTGGCCTGCTAGCCATCAGCCACCAACCGAAGGCCCCCTGCCTCTCATTGGATAACATTGGGCCTAACTACCTCTGCACCCGGCTGCCCCAGTGCCGCTGAGGGTGTACCAACTGTACCTACCTGACCCTGTCCCTGTCGGACCCCTGAGGCTATGCTCAGAACCTTAACTCTTGCAGTTGAGTACCTACCTAAAAGCAGATAACTCACTTTTCTTCCATAGGCTAACATTGACTGGTTTAACTTAGAAATTCTTCTAAGTGTGGAGTTTTGGAACTTTAAAATATTCATTTAAAATCAGCCCAACAACGAATTCCCATTTACTCACTTGTTATCAGGAGAGTCCTCAGTGCTGCATCTTGTAGCTCAGTGCTGATCCTGAAAAGTAATTTTAACCGTTCTTACCAGTAACTTGAATTTCCTGCATAGGATATCATTGCCTGCTTTTTGCTGAAAAAGTTTCTAAGTGTCGATTTTTGAAACTTACAAATATTCTTTGAAAATCGTGCTAAAGATAAAAACTTAATTACTTGCCTGTTTTAGATAGATGGTCCAGTGCTGAGCCTAGGAGCCCAGCACTGGATTACAAAAGTAACGTAAACATACTTTACCTGCAAACTGAATGTTCGAGGCATGTGGGCTGCTAAATTCATATCTATTGCATAGATCGCCGCCTAGTGTTGGGTCCGGATGATTGCACATTGTTGTCCTGGAAGAGTCTTCGAAGTATCACGAGATAGGTGGCTGCTCCCCTGGACTACAGTGCGCATGGGCATCGGCTCCATCCCCATATTGTTTTTTTAGGGCTCGGCTGAACGCGCGGAAGCGAGTCTCCGCCGAGAACCCTATTGTGGCCGTGTCTGCTTCTTAGGAGACAATCCTGGCCACGCGCATGGCGATTTGAAACTGCCACGCGCACGCGAACGCGTGCTGTGGCCAGGCGCTGTCTCCTGGGAAGCTCGAATCACCACACGAAACACCACACACGCATGCGCATACACACAGACACAAGCGCCCATGCACGCACGCACATACATACATACAGACACCCCCCACACACACACACACACATACACACACACAAGTGCACCAAGGCCCCCCTCCCCGCCGCTCCCCCCTCCCCGCCGCTCCCCCCTCCCCGCCGCTCCCCCCTCCCCGCTGCCGTCACCATCGCACACACACGAGTCCCCCCAGCCCTTTTGAACTTACCTGGGCAATCTCGGGGGACTCTGCTCTCCGCACGCGGCGCACAACCTCCTGCTGGCGCGGACCCGGGGCTCTCTACCGCTCACAGGAGCCCCGGGCGCGAGACGCATGGACTCTGCCTGCCTCCTCTTCCGGTCCGGACGCGGCCCCGCCTCCGTCACAGGCGACCTTGCCTGACTTCCGTTTTTCCGCTTCTTGGTTTTCACTGCCGCAAGTTCTTTCACAATCTTCGTCAGAACTCATAATGCAAGCAAGATTATGGACTTTGTCAACGCTAACAATTCTTTTTTTTACTGTGTCTAGGCAGCAGGGGCACTCGGGTGAGCCAGGAATAAATGAAATGACCTGTCGATAATTGAGAATGCATGCTCGGATAGTACTGTGCCGAGATGCCTTAATGTCAAACTGATAACTTAGCAATGTTTCCCATATTAATGTTGCCTTCCATTGCTACTCTTTTTGCAAACCTCTCTCAAGCTCTCCTCCGCTAACTTCCAGGCCTTTCTCTGAGTTACACAAAAAGCAAAACCACACGGCTCCTTGTTTAAATGGTGCATGCGCTTCTTGAACTGAATGGAGTTGTGCATGTGAATGGAGTCTGATCACTGCCCAGTGTCGACTTAATGGGCTGCTTGGAAGTCGGTTAAGGTAAATGATCGACTTTCCTTGCATAGAGCTAGGATAGATTAGTCATTAGGACATCCGCTGCAAAGATTTCTGTTTAATGTGTGCTTCACCCTTCTCTAATATTTCTGAGGGAAATTTGCGCTTCCGCATTGCTCAGCCAGTTACCGGTAAGGCAGACTTACACTACCGCATTCCCTGAACCAGTTGTGAGTGACGGAAGCGTGCACATCTGCTTGCTGTGGGCACAGCCTCAGGGATGGAAATTTGCATTCTTGTGTGTGTGGATCTTGTTCTTAGCGATGAAAGTTTGCATCGCTGCGACTTGCTTCAGAGATCTCAGGTTCCTCGATTCAGGTGAGAAGCAAATCTAGCCCGGAAATTTTCTTTGCAATGTTACATATTTCTGGAAATCCAACTACAGGAATGTGAGGGGAAAGACTGGATGCTTATGCCGGGACCTGGGTTGCTTGCAAGCTCTGCTGTTCTGTACTTGTACAGTCTTTATTTCAATATTATTTCTCATAGAGAAAGTCACTTCATCCCCAAAACCGCACGATTTAGGAGTGTTGCCGTCATAGCCCAACCCTGGAATGGGACTTAATCTGGCCATTAAAAGGAGTGAATCTCCTACTATTTTCTGGGACAGAATGGGTTGAAAAAACGTTTGCACAAGCGCAAAAGTTTTTGGGTGCTCCAAAACTTGCCAGAGTATCCCCATGTACCCATGTACCCTTGGAGTAGGCTTTACCCTTGCATTAATAAGATTGTTACTGGCACGAGCAATTTAATGTAAGAGGGCAAGGTATTTTAAAAAAATGCCATGCACCCGAAAATTAAGCCGTTTGCATGTATATGTTGAATTTACAAGCTCAAAAGAGGGTGTGAACTGGGCCCACATAATATCCGACTAACGTCGTTCTCACTTTTGTTCAATTCCATTTTTTCTACCTGCTAACTCGTGTTTCCATCACAACCGGTTCCCTAACAGCGCAATGTGTATTTTTGAAGATCCCCAAATATTATGCACCTTTTAAGGACAGATGCCTTTATTATGCATTTACACTAACGAGCCCGGAGCTCCTCTAGTGTGCAGCCATTACTGTTGGCTCCAAGCCACGCCCCTCCCCGATTTTCAGTTTTTTTGCAGAGAGGAATGATAGCGCCCCTAGGTTACTATTTATTCCTCTCACTGCTCTCAGACCCTAGTCCACCCCCAACCTCTCATCTTAAAAAAAAAAACATTTTGACAAAAAGCTAATTTATAGCCTTCCATACTTTCTGTTCTTTGAATATCAAACTCATGCAAAGGCTTACAGAAAAGAACACAACAGCAGAAAATACCTACAGTTAAATACATCCCAGAATAGATAGTATTTTTATAATTCTGGAGTAACAATACATTTGGTTCTATTGCTCACATTTTATTTAGTTTGCCTTACTAGTGTTGGCATCTGAACCTCAGTCTGGATTTTCAGACTGCATAAGTGGGGGTTTTATTAAACAGGTCCCACAGGCCTTAGGTCAAAACAACACAAGTCAATTCACAGAGGATTTTGTGCATGGGCGAGAAGTTCAAATATTATGACCAGAATTGCAAATGCATTCTTATCCGGATTGGAAGTCAACATCATTTAATCAGTCTCTTTGATAGAAGCAACTCTATCTTGCAATTACCTTTTTTGCTATCTGTGCATGTTGACACCTATGGATCTTCAATTATAGATTGTTTTATTTGTGCTGGCAGAGTAGGTACACTAGTTTGGATGGTGCCTTTAGATATGCGTTAATTCTTAAACAGTGGGAGCAGACTCCCATGGTGAGGGGAGCATTATCTTTTGTAGTTTGAGATTTTATTCTTAAAAATACAAAAGATACCAGTTTGGCGCATGGCTCCATCATGTTGATGGAGCCATGTACCCAACTTCGCAATGCATTGACAGGAACCACCGTAAGGGTGGTTCCCACCAATGCTTAAAGGAATGATCGCCTGCTTGGTAATTTGCTCCATCTCCCTAACAGAGAAAAAGGCTGCCCACCAATATATTGTAAATGGAAAACGCAATTTTTAAAAATATAATTTAAGGTGGGAAATACTACTTTCCAAAAAAGCCTGACATTTGGCCATCTTTTAAAGCACAGCAAATGTGACCAGACAAAAAAAAAATGTAAAAGCATTTTATTGCTCATTTATTTTCTGAATTCCAGCATGTTTATTTTGGGGGTACTGCATCACCCTTACTATGTGCACAATGCTTCACTCTTCACCCTCACACCTCCTCACCCTCAAACCCCCTCACCCTCACACCCCCTCACCCTCACACCCTCACTCACCCTTACACCCTCACACGCCCTCACCCTCACACCCTCACCACCCCTCACCCTCACACACCCCCTCACACACCCCCTCACCCTCACACCCCCACACCTTCACACACCCTCACACCCCCTCACCCCCCACCCCTTCACACCCCTTCACACCCCCTCACCCTCCCACACCTTCACTCACCCTCACTCACCCTCACTCACCCTCTCACACCCTCACTCACCCTCTCACACCCTCACTCACCCTCACACACCCTCTCACCCTCACACACCAGCACTCACCCTCACACACCAGCATAGCATAACAAAACATAGCATAACAACACACAGCATAGCATAACAAAACACAGCACATCATAATAAAAAAGCACAGGATAGCAAAAGATAGCATAGCATAATTATTCCCAACTCTCCTTATTATTGAGCAACATATGACATTTTGCAAATCATCTTTATACACCAATTCAGAGTTTTCGGAAAATTTATGCAACTCATTGTCATACACAATGCCAATAACTCAAACTTTAATGCTGCGAGCCCTATTGCATTGTAAATGCTTGTTCTGCCATTGGGTTCGGATGTGATTTCGACGTCTCCTTGTCGGAACCGAAAAACTTACTTCCTTAAGGCCAAAAGGCCTTCTCTATTGGCGTCGGTATTGTATGCGATCGGTCTTGAGCATCGTCCGACTCTTCGTGTCGGAATTCTGCGGAGTACTTTACTCTTCGGACATCGAGGCCCTGTACTCGCAGCAAGACCCCGACGACCTGATCATGGAACGGACTCCGTTCAAGTGCTGCCCCGTCTGTGGATCCAAATATCCACACATCGACGTGCACCCAGTCTGTAATAAATGCCTCTCGCCGGACCACGACGAGGACAACTGCATGGCCTGCTCAAAATTCAGGTCCAAGAAAACACTCAAGCATCGGCGTGCGGCGCGCCTCGAGGCCCAGCGAGCGGCTCCGGCACCCGATGACGTCTTCTACGACCCCGCAGAGGACGGCAGAAGCCATCATCTTGAAATTTCACCGCCGTCGACGGAGGTCGAGCCCGATCCAGACGAATACATCGAAGAACAGGGCCAAGACCTTGAATACGTCGAGGAGGTAGGGGACGACGAAGAAGTGTATGGGGCCGCGGAAGATAGCTCGGAGGAAGAGCTATGCCCCGAAAATTACATGCCTCAGGCTCAGGTCACGGGATCGCCACTCGGCCTTACCCACGACCCTGCACCGCTATCCCCAGCCCCGCCTTCTGGCCCGGCCACGGATACACCGGTGGAGCCGCCATTGCGCGTATCGAAAACTAAACCGCAACCGTTGCAGGCGACATCGTCAAAGATGGCCGACGTCCCACCGAAACCATCGGTCTCGGCACCACCTAAAATGGCCGACGTCCCGGCGAAACCTACGGCTTCAACTACATCTAAAATGGCCGATGTCCCAGCCAAATTAACAAAGCCTGCTCCATCTTCGGCTCCGTCGCCCTCAGGCCCTCCGTAGTCTAAGAAGGCTGTTGAGTCACCAGCGCCACAAACGGTGGCCAAGGACACGTCCTCCAAGAAGGTAGTCCATCACGTCTCTACGGCTGCAGCGTCGACCACCAAACGCACGGTCGAAGCAAAGTCCACTAAGGCCCACGACCCAAAGGCCGGAGGCACTGCGCATCGGCACAAAGATGCCGGATCTGCATCAACGGAGTCGGCGCCTCAGTCTACCACAGGGCCGCGAACCGTAGGAGTCGAGGATTCATCGGTGGCCCCTTCAGCCACGCCGAAGTCCTCCGAAGCGGACGAGCATGAAGCATCGGCTGCCAAACCCTCGGCTTCATTCCCAAAACAGGTCACCGACTCCCTCCAACGTATTCGGGAGAAATCTCTGCCGTCGGAGTCTACCGCGCCATCGGATCCGAGACCGGTGGACACACCTGCAAAGACGTCCTCCAAGCTACTCTACACTCTACCACCGAAGGTGGCGCCGAAGGCGTTTGCACCCAGACCGGTGCCGAAAAACACAGAAATGTCGGAATATTCGACGCCCAGTGGGCATTTGGCTCGACAACCAGCGTCAGAGGACCAATCAGAGCATTACATCGATGCCCACACAGGGAAATTGACACTTTATAAAAGAAAGATCACTTCCCAGCCATTGGAGTCATATGTTATTCCACTAAAGAAGAAAAAGGCACCACAGGACATACCTGCCTCTGTTGTACCTCTTCAGCCACCTCCGAGGAGGAGTCCATCACCTTCCCCCAACCAATCAGGGGGTGACGATGATGACCAAGATGACCAATGCAACTTCCCTGCTGGCAATGACCCTGATGTACAACAGGACCCATATGACGACGCTGGGGACCAGGGAAGTCATCAAGTGATACAGGACCCACAGGGTTTTGGGACACGTACATCACCTACTGAGGATTCGGCAGCATTCAATGCTTTGATAGAGCGAGCAGCTGCAAATCATAATGTAGACATGCATGCTGACCCGGTGGAGGAAGATTTCCTGTTTGACACTTTCTCTGTCTCCGAAAGAACAGTCAAAACAATTCCTATGTTAAAAGGGGTCCTTAAACATGCACCAGAGATCTTTAAAGAACCTACAAGGGCAAGAGTGGTGAACCCACGTATTGAGAAAAAATACAGGCCAGCACCTGGGGACCCTGCCTATATTCGGGGACAGTTGCCTCTAGACTCCTTGGTGGTCGCAAATGCCCGCAAGAGGGCCAACTCCCAAACGACGGGTGAAGCTCCTCCCCCCGACAAGGAGTCGAAAGTGCTTGAGGCATCCGGCAAGAGGGTGGCTGCGCAGGCTGCCAATGTCTGGCGTATAGCAAACACACAGGCACTATTGGCACGTTACGATAGGGCGCATTACGACACCCTAGAACAGCTCCTTCAACACCTACCCGATCAGTTTAAGGAAGGGGCCGAGATGCTCATACAAGAGGGAAAACTCATCTCAAACGCTGCAATAAAGTGTGCGCTTGATGTGGCTGATACAGCGGCTAGGGGTATTAACACCAGTGTCATGCTGAGAAGACAGGCTTGGCTTCGCATATCTGGATTTAAGCCAGATATTCAGACAACAATACTCAATCAGCCTGTCAATCCTGACAGACTGTTTGGGCCAGATGTTGACACCACCCTAGAAAAAATTAAAAAGGACAATGAGACTGCTAAATCGATGGGGGCACTTCAGTCTCAACAATTCAGGGGAAACACTTTTCGTCGCTCAGGAGCGCGTGGTGTTACCAGAGGACAATTGGGTCAACAAACACAATTCACAAAAGGTGGTGCACAATCCTCGTACCCCAAGCAAGGTAGAGGGGGTTACCGAGGTAACAGTGCCAAAGGCAGGGGCAGAGGGAACAACAACTCCCGTTCCTCTGCCGCAAACAAACAGTGACTCCCTGTCACTGCCCCCGACCATCCAACACCTGTCGGGGGGAGACTCCAGCAGTTCCTGCCGGTCTGGACGTCCATCACCACAGACAGGTGGGTGAGAAAACTAATCCAGTACGGTTATTGTTTGGAGTTAACATCCACTCCTCCCAACATTCCCCCAAGACAACGTACTATGTCGGCAGAGCACTTGCACTTATTGCAGCAGGAAGTGCTAGTAATGCTGCAAAAAGGAGCAATCGAACTCGTGCCAGTGGAGGAGGAAGGAACAGGGGTCTATTCTCTGTACTTCCTCATCCCAAAGAAGGACGGATCCCTCAGACCCATTCTGGATCTACGCCCGCTCAACATGTATATACTGTCAGAACACTTTCACATGCTGATACTGCAACAGATCCTTCCCCTTCTAAACCAAGGGGACTTCCTGGCAACATTAGACCTCAAGGATGCTTACTTCCACATCCCACTCCACCCGTCCCACAGAAAATACCTCAGGTTCACCATTCTCAACAAGCACTATCAGTTCAAAGTCCTACCCTTCGGGGTGACTACTGCCCCCAGAGTGTTTACAAAGTGTCTGGCGACAGTGGCGGAGCACCTCAGGAGACAAAACATACATGTCTACCCGTACCTCGACGACTGGCTCGTTCAAGCAAAGTCGGAAAGACAGTGCGCCTCACACATGTCCCACACTATTCAACTCCTTCACAGCCTGGGGTTCTCCCTAAACTACCCAAAGTCGCACCTTCAACCAGCCCATGTGCGGCAGTATCTGGGCGCGACAATAAACACCCTGACTGCTATGGCTCAGCCAAACACAGTCAGAATGAACAGCATTCAGTCGCTGATCCAAAGGTTCAGACCGCAACACTCCCTGCCAGCGAGAGTGTTCATGCAGTTGATAGGCATGATGGCCTCCTGCATCTTCATAGTCCCGCACGCAAGGTTGCACATGCGTCCCCTCCAAGAATGCTTGGCAAATCAATGGACACAGGCTCAGGGACAACTGACAGACCTAGTGTTGGTGACCGGTCGGGCATACAACTCTCTGCATTGGTGGAATCCACACAACCTTTGCAAGGGACGACCGTTCCAAGAGCCTGTGCCACAGATTGTCCTAACAACGGACGCATCTCTCCAAGGGTGGGGAGCGCATGTGCTCCACTACACGGTGCAGGGACTGTGGTCAACCCAGCAACGATTGCACATCAACTACCTGGAATTGATGGCAATCTTCATGGCGCTCAAGTCCTTCAAAGTACATCTGTGCAACAAGGTCGTGTTGATCCGGACGGACAACATGACAGCCATGTACTACATCCAAAAGCAGGGCGGTACTCACTCACCACAGCTGTCTCATCTGGCTCAGAGCATGTGGAAGTGGGCCATTCAGAGGAACATCTTCCTCATGGCAGAACACCTCCCGGGCAAGGACAATCAGATGGCGGATCTGCTCAGCAGATACAGCCATCAAATGCACGAGTGGGAGATACATCCATCAGTACTCCATCCGTACTTCCAGCAGTGGGGTCATCCAGAGATAGACCTGTTTGCCACAAGGGAAAACGCAAAATGCCAATGCTTTGCCGCCAGGTTCCCTCACCCGGAATCGCAAGGGAATGCGATATGGATGAACTGGTCAGGCAAATTTGCGTACGCTTTTCCCCCAGCGCCTCTCATTCCGCTGGTGGCAAGAAAGCTAAAGCAACACTCGATGACTCTCATCCTGGTTGCTCCAACATGGGCACGCCAACCATGGTACACCACGTTTCTAGAACTTTCCGTGGTACCGCATCAAAGGCTGCATCTCACATCCAGGCTCTTAAAGCAGAACCATGGCGACATTCAGCATCCAGATCCGCAACAGCTCAATCTGGCGATCTGGCTCCTGAGGTCTTAGAATTTAGCTACCTCAACCTGCCTCCAGAATGCATGGACATCATCCGAGAGGCAAGAAAGCCCACGACCAGAGCTTGCTATGCAGCGAAATGGAAGCGGTTTGTCATTTACTGTACTGACAACAATATCAACCCGCTGGATGCATCCATTCCTAACATCATCTGCTATTTGTTACATCTTTACAAATGCAATCTAGCGTACGCTTCCATTCGGATACATTTATCCGCCATAGCGGCTTATCTCCAGAATAGGCAGCACCTCTGTTTTCAGGGTGCCTGCCATTAAAGCCTTCCTGGAGGGACTGAAGCGAGTCATTCCTCCAAGAACACCACCAGCTCCAGTGTGGAACCTCAATGTGGTCCTCACTAGGCTGATGGGCCCACCTTTCGAGCCACTGCACTCCTGCGAAATTCAATTTCTGACGTGGAAAGGGGCTTTTCTCATTGCTATCACATCGCTCAGACGTGTTAGCGAGCTGCAAGCGCTCACAATCCAAGAGCCATTCATCCAAATACATTCTAACAGGGTAGTGCTCCGCACTAACCCCAAATTCCTTCCAAAAGTGGTGTCACAGTTTCATATCAACCAAACTATTGACCTGCCTGCATTCTTCCAAAACCCACAAACGGTAGCAGAAAGAATGCTTCATACATTAGACGTTAGGAGGGCGCTAATGTACTACATTGACAGAACTCAACACTTTAGAAAGACACAACAACTTTTTGTTGCCTTCTCACCACAGCACAAAGGCAACCCCATTTCCAAAGCAGGAATAGCCAGATGGATCGTTAAGTGCATTCAAATCGGTTATCAAAAAGCTAAACGCACTTTAACAATACCCCCAAGGGCGCACTCCACACGCAAATTGGGGGCCTCCATGGCTTTCCTGGGGAACATTCCCTTGGAAGACATTTGTAGAGCAGCCACTTGGGCTACACCACACACGTTTACCAAACATTACTGTGTAGATGTGCATTCCAAACAGCAAGCAGCTGTAGGACAGGCTGTTCTCAAAACACTTTTTCAAGCTTCTGCAGCTGGCACGGGCAACCGCCCTTAATGGAGGGACTGCTGTGTATTCTATGCAATAGATATGAATTTAGCAGCCCACATGCCTCGAACTGAATATGCTACTTACCAGTATGCATCTGTTCTTGGCATGTAGGGCTGCTAAAATTCATATCGCCCGCCCTCCTCCCCGGTGCCCGTAGCGGCTGCAGACACTCTCTTGCATTCATCATTAGCATGGACATCATTTACACTGTTTCACTCCATCTCTGCCACAATGGCTAAAAACAATCTGGGGATGGAGCCGATGCCCATGCGCACTGTAGTCCAGGGGAGGAGCCACCTATCTCGTGATACTTCGAAGACTCTTTCAGGACAACAATGTGCAATCATCCGGACCCAACACTAGGCGGCGATCTATGCAATAGATATGAATGTTAGCAGCCCTACATGCCAAGAACAGATGCATACTGGTAAGTAGCATATTCATTCCTTCTATAGCATAGCATTCTCTGCAGGCTTCTTTGGGACCCCCTCCTCTTCCTGAGACGTCCGCAGATCCCTCGCCATGCGCAGGGCCTTCTGCGGACTCGCCGACGAGTTCGGCTTCAGGTTTTGGAGGGGTGGTGTCATCGAGGTGCGACCTTATGGGGTTTCCCTCTTTAACCCACGCCGCCCCTGCCTCGCTGCAAAATCACGTGGGGTTCCCTGTGGTGTTGCAGGGGGTTGCCGGGACTCACAGCTCGTCCCCAAGTCCCCCTCAGTCCTCTGAGCAGGCGGATGTCTTACCGGAGCCCGAGCTGACGCCTTTCCAGCGCTGACTGCTTTCCTCCCCAGCCCTGGCGGAGCCACATGTGGAGGCCGGGACCCGGGGCGCCTCTCCGAGTCCCTGTCGGTCCTCTGCGCAGACGACTGCCTCGTTGGAGTTCGAGCCGGGCGGGGCCTATTCGGCGCCGTTCATTGGCCGCTTCGGCGCTGACCCCGCCCCTTTCTCCTGAGGCATGTGGTGCCGATCGAGAACGAACCAGTGCCCATGGCGGATTCCCCGGTGCCGTACCGACATCGGATCGTCGACTCTTCTCCGGATGTTCCTTCCTCTCCGAAGGATCGTCGTCTCCTTGTCTCCTCTTCACCGGAGACTGGACGCCGCGTTGTTGCTTTTTCCCCAGCGGCTTCCAAGGCAGGTTCTACGCAGTCTCCGCGGCCACAGCCCCAGACCCACTGTAAGAAAGTGGCTCTGTATAAACTGGACCAAAGTAAGGTACAGTCTGCACAGAGTCCACAGTCACCAGAGGTATGGCAGAGGGTAAAGTTACATATTACCTTACTCTCTAAAGTGGTAGCTTGGTCGAGCAGTAAGGCAGTCTCAGAGGACAGTGTAAAGCATTTGTTGTACACACTCAGTCAGCAAATGGTCTCACACACTCAAGAACTGAACTCTAGATCACTTGTTTTGTATATAAAATATATAGTTCTGTAGTAGGATCTCTGTGTATAGTCATAATCTAGTGAATAGTCCCGCCCATGTGCGTGGACCCCGGAGCAATCAAAAATAATCTCTTACAGTGTCAAAAAATGCAGAAATGCATAGACACTTAAGAGAGAATTTAAAGACAGATAATGCAGCCTAAAAAGGCTACACTGTCCAGTACTTCAACTAGAAATTCCACCATAAAATCCACAAAATAGCAAAGCCTGTACAGATTTCCCTTGCTTTACCAGCAAAATCCCTCAGGAATGATAGAGAGAAGAACCTGGACAGACAAGCCCCATAGGCTGCCATTATGTGGCTCAGAACAGGATACTGTGCCTTTAAGAGAACTTTCCAGAACTTCACAGTATCCCAGAATGCCCTGCAGGTCCCAGTTATTTCAGTTCTTTTTTCCGGCTCCTGCAAGCAGGACCCTGGAGCATTGAGCGCTCCCTTTTCAAGGGTTTTGTTGGTGTTTTTTTCACTAAATTAGATTCTGTGTACTTTTAAAGTACTTTGGTGACTTTCTTCTTGGTTTTTGCACCCTTTTGTTGTCCATAATGCCTGCATTATTTGACAAATGCCCGGAGTGCTCCAGGAAGAAGGCCAAGTCAGATCCCCATGAGGTGTGTATCCTCTGCCTTCCCTGTTCCCACATCCCAGAGGAGTGTGAGATCTGTCAAGGCTTCTCTGGCAGGACCCTGAAGGACAGAATGAAGATCAGGCTTCAGGGCCTCGAAGAAAGGAGACTGAAGGTGCAAGGTGGGTCTGGAGGGGCTTCATCTGCCCATGCTGAGGCCTCTGGGGGGCTCCCCAGGGGCAGGAAGTCCAGCAAACTTCCACATTCTCCGTCTGGATCAGTAGCACTGACCACGACGTCGAGAGGGAGGTCCACGGCCAGTTCCCGGTCTCCCCAGGGCTCTGGGTCGAGAAAACGTCGACGTCGGAGCATTCACAGGCCGCCGTCGAACCCAGTGACTATTTCATCGTCTTCGACGTCGAGGGAACGGCGTCGGCGCTCGCCGTCGAGGCGACACCGCCGTTCGCCATCGGCGTACAGGACATCGTCGTCGTCGAGGGGATCCTCGTCGTCGAGACCGCCGTCGAAGCGGAAGAGGTCGCCGTCGAAGCGAAGGAGCTCTCCGGTGGAGAAGAAGTCGCCGTCGAGGCGGTCGAAGAGATCGCCGTCGAGGCGGTCGAAGAGATCGCCGTCGAGGCGGTCGAAGAGATCGCCGTCGAGGCGTGGTAGACGTTCGACGCCGAAGCATAGCAGGAGGTCGACGCCGAAGGGGCGCTCGACGTCGAGGGAACCTCGTTCGACGCCTGGTCACCGTTCTTCGGCGTCTAGGGGTCGTGCTGACAGGCCTAGGACTGTGGGGGATCCCCTCAGTCTGGTAAGGATGACGGGTCACCGGGATCGGTGTGCTCAGGGGTGTATACCCCGAAGACGGCTGTTCCACCTCCTCCATTACCTAGAGGTCTTCCTCCGAGGGCTCCAACCCCTCCTCCGCTGCCTCCGCTTCCAACAGGACCGAGGACCCCTGTGCCACGGGCGGTCTCGTTGCCCGAGCTTCCGACTCCTCCCAAGAAGACTCCTAGGGCTAAGGAACCTCCCAAACCCAAGACGTCCGCCCCGGGGAAACCGGCAGAGCGTCCCAGACCTAGGAGGTCCAGGTCGCGCTCCAGACGGAGGGATAGGTCGAGGAGCAGACACAGGTACTCCACCAGATCTAGACATCGCCACAGGAGGCATAGGTCCAGGTCCCGTACAGCGTCATCTAGGACCCGTTCCTATTCACCTACTCTATCGGATTCTCCGGAGACTAGGGTGTCCCCGATCGATGACATTGGCACGTTCCAGGAGGTGCTCCTGAGGGGGGCTGCGAAGTTGGGTATTACGGTGACGGCTCCTACACCTAAGATGTCCGTGATATTCGAGACGCTTCACAAGAAGCACCTGTCTCGCCCTCGTCTGCCGTTGGTCCCTGGACTGGTCGAACCGGCAGAAGCGCTGTTCCTTGCAGTGGTGAAGGCTGCTCCTTCAAGACTACTGAAGAAGTACCGTGCTCCTGACTCGGACCCGGCCTTCCTGCGTGTGGACCCGGTGCCCGACTCGGTGATAGTGACGGCGGCCAGGAAGCTGCAATCTACCTCCCCGTCCTCCACAGTGCCACCGGATAAAGAGAGCCGCTGGATTGATTCGGCTGGTCGGAAAGCCTGTGGGACTTCTTCCACCACGATGAATGCCTCCAGCGATTCGGCTTTGTTGGGGCGGTACAACCGTGCGCTGTGGGACTCCGTGGAACACTTCGCGGACCTGGTTCCGCGCGACAGGAAGGAGGACTTCCTGGAAATTGTCTCGGAAGGGATGCTGGTTTCCAACCAGGCTATCAGTGCCGCTGCGGACATGGCGCTGTTGGCCGCTCATGGCTACTGTCACGGGGTCAACCAGCGCCGCCATGCTTCGCTCAGGCTTACGTCACTCAAGCCTGATGCGCAACAGCGGGTGGCCAATCTGCCGTTTTCCGGGGACACGCTCTTCGGGAAACACGCAGATGAACAAATGGCCCGGATGAAGGCCGAGGCAGAAACCCTGACGGCTGTGGGCTTGGAGAAGCCCAAAGACCAGAAACCCTACCGCCAGTTCCAACGGCGGTTCGGCTCGCAGGGGAAAGGAAGAGGACAGTCTTCGGGACAACAGCAGCAGCAACAAAAGCAGCAGTTCCGAAGACCCTTCCAGAAACGCCAGAGGGGTAGAGGTGGACAGCAATCCTCTACCGCGAACAAGGGCCCGGCCGGGTCTCGACCCTGAGCGGTTACTTCCCCTTCGTCCGTTACCCGCTCCGGTGGGGGGAAGCGTTCAAATTTTTCTGGCAGAGTGGAGAAAAATTACTCAGGACAAGTGGGTGCTGAATATTGTTTGCAATGGATACAGTCTTCGATTCATCAGCCCTCCTCCATCGATTCCTCCGGCCAGCTCGCAGTACCAGCTGCGAGAGCTGCAGGCGGAGGCCGATATCCTGTTAAGGAAAAGGGCGATAGAGGACGTACCTCTGTCTCAAAGAGGAAGAGGTCTGTACTCCCAGTTCTTTCTGGTCCGCAAGAAGGACAAGAACGAGTTCAGGCCCATTCTGGACTTGCGACAGGCAAACAAGTGGATTCGCAGAGAAAAGTTTTGCATGCTGTCGTTGTAGGAGAGTAGGGTCTGCAATCCTATGATCACCCCAGATTTTTGCTTTTTGCTTCACTGGTTTACGACTTTCCCTGGCTGTGGGCCTGCTAATCAGACCCACAGCCTAGCTGTTCTCTCTATTCCAAATTGTACCCAGGTACTGAATTGACACTGGGCCCTCTCTTATGCCCCTGTAACCAGGGCAGAGGTGTACCCAGAAGTCTCCCAGGGGCTGCAGCATGTATTATGCCACCCCTGGGTTGACTAACTAAACCAGACACAACTGGCTGCTTGACAGCTGGGGCAAGGTGGTGTACACACCCTTTGCTTTAGATATAGTATTCCTATATCTAACCCTAAAATGGACACATATATTCCTATCAGTCACTCCTATGGCAGGCCTTATCAATCCTGAAGGCAGAGTGCTTGGAATAATGTGAAATGGTGCTCTGGCATGAGCTGAGCCCGTTTGCAGCTTGCGGAACCAAGTCCTAATAGCTGTTCCATGATAACGCTATACCATATACTCTTAAGTGCATTATGTACCTCGCGGTCATATGCTAACTTTGGTATAGCATTATCAAAACATGTTGAGTAAGGTGTCATACGAATTGGAATACTAACCCCTCGCCAATTCTGGCGACAGGGTTAGCATTCCACCCTTCTAGAGGGACACGACATGTATGTAACTGTGAACCCCGGTTAAAGTCAGACATAGCCTCAGCTCCACAAAATGGATGCTGCCACCGAGACACAAGTCTGCCCTCCTGCTGCTGGGAGTCCTTCCAGCAACGGAGGCATGGACAAAGGGTTTCCTGTCAGGGGCGGTGCCAGCACCATCCCAGACAGGATTTTGTGTATCCCAGGTAGGCAGGGCTTTAGAGGAAGGTGACTGCAAGTGGCACCCCGGTGCTCACTGTGCATAGGCCGGCTCAAACCAGTTCTGGGGGCACACCAGCCCCTGAGCTGGGGAGAGACCGGACAAAGGAGAGGGGTGTAACCACCCCCCTCCTGGTCCCACCCATGGGCAGGACCTAGTCGCGTACCAGCCCCTTTCTTTAGAATAAAGGTGGGAGCGGGGACCCTTCCAAATCAGATCATCTTTGAATCCTGAAACTACTTTCTACGAAAGGAACTCAAGACTTCTTCTTAAGATTCTCCCTTGTGACTAAGGAGTAGTCACCCTGCACCCGCAGGCACCATCCAAGCATCGCGGTTTGCTGTAAGTCTCTCCTCCGGATCAAGACTGCCCAGCTCGACGAGAACCGGCTTCCCTGGCACCTCTGACCTCTACCTGCATCATCAGCCCAGCTGAGATTCGTGGGTGTGACGAGACCTCGAGGGACCGGCCATCTTCAGGACTGCACGACGCTTGCCCAGCACGACCGCCGAGGGATCCTCGAGTGAGTGCTTTGGGGTTTGAGAAGCCCTAACCCTGAGCAGCTCCAGCACCGAAGTCCAGCCCCCCAGCATCCACGAGATCTGCGTGGGGCCCTTCTGCTCTTTGCTGCTCACCGCGTTGTCCGGCTACTTGCCTGCTGGCTTGTGGCCCTCTTGACGACGCACCACGACGACAACACCGCTGGTCTGGTTGCTCCAGACTGGCCCTTGCTCCCCTCCAACAGAGGAGCACCCCGGACCCTCCTGGTCCACTCCAGATGCCATTTTGAGTCCACCGCGTGGGCTTGCATTTGCCAAGAGTTGTTGCCCCAATCCTGGGTCCAGCGCCATCGACAGCAGATACCTCCGTGGGACAGCTCGCACCTCCATCCTGGTCGCCGACAACGCCTCCTGGTCCGAGAGACTGCAGAGCCCAGCGTCGCCCACTCACCTGGTCGAGGTGACTTCGCCCGGTGCCATCCTGGTGCCCACCTAATCACTGACTAGTGATTCAGGACTTGGTCCCCTCTGCTTACAGGTATCCATCTTCATCGATCCAGGCTTGGATCACATCGAACTCCATCACTGGTCGCCTGCCAGCAACTTCTTCTTTCAGGCTCCATAGACTGCAACGAGGATTCCCGACGTCTTTTCAGACCTATGCAGCTGCAGCCCCTGGGCTAGGTAACCTGAGCATTTCGGTGCTCCAGCATAGCTTAACTATCTAAGTGTCCAGATCCTTTTTCGTTTCAGCTCTATCTAGTCGGATTCGTCCGATAACACTAACTTTACGAAATCTAGCATCCATAGACTTTGTTCCGCATCCCGCGTGAGAGTGCACACTCTGCACCCGATCCCCCTAGGCCTCCTGCTAGCAATCTAAAGGTTCAGTAGTACAGTCCTAGCGATCCCAAAGCCTCTGAGATTAGTTACTTACCTGCTAGTATTTCGCATTCCACTTGTATAGTATATGGTTTTTCGTGCCCCTCGGGCATTTGCGTAAATTGTGCAACTTAAAGTATTTTCGTAAGAGTTTTGTTGTGTGCTTAGCACCCTGTCCTCATAAAGAGTGAAGGGTTGTTTTGTTCTAAATAAATATCCTTTTATTTTCATAACAACTTGTGTGGTGTCCTTTCACTTGGTGTTCAAGGGGTATATGTGATGGTAAAACAGCTGGCTTAACACGCCCTCTAGAGTTTAGCCTTCGACTGCTTTTGTCCATGCTACTAGGATAGCTGGTCTAAAAGGTTGACTTACAACCAATCATCAATAAGGGTTGTTTGGACTGATACATAGTGATCACTAGAATAGTGAGCACTGCATATCAGGCCAACTTCTCAGTCGTTGCATCAGATCTACCCTCAGTTGCAACGAGGAGATTGGATGTGTGCCATAGACCTACAGGATACATACTTCCATGTACCCATTGCATGCAAACACAGGAAGTTTCTGCGATTTCAAGTCTGCACCAATCACTATCAGTACACGGTACTTCCATTCGGGCTGAAGTCTGCGCCCAGGACATTCTCTTTTACATTTTAACAAAGGCAGAACGTGAGTCCCACATTAGTAAGCAATTGCAACCGCTGCCCAGCGCCCACCCACCACTACGAGAACACACAATGATACAGGGAACGGAAAATAGGCTTACAAAACAAAGAGCCCTCTGCTACAACAACCCAGGGGAGGGAAGGAAAAAAAAAAGGGGGGGGGGGGGGAGGGAAAAAGGAAAAGGACATCGGGAAAAAGGGGGGAAGAAAGAACGCGGCATCACAGCATGCGCCCCATGGCAACAAAGCACTCAAAAGTAGACCGGCACAGGGAACCAGTGGTAACAGGAGTAATAGATGCGTAGTAAACCGTGACGGCAGGGAGACCAGAAGGCCCATGCTAGCAAAAAACACCCCAGGGGGCCCACATGCAGACACTGCGTCCCGAAAAAAGGGATACATAAGAGCCATAGAACCAAAAAAGGAAAAGAGGGGGAAAAAACAAAATGACAGACCCCCCCCCACCCCGCACACCCCACCCTGCACCCCTGCAGAAGGCTATGGCCTACCCCCCAGCAGCGTGCCTGTCGCCCTAACTGGAAACCCGAAATATAGAAGAATTAAAAGTAAAAGAACCACAAAGACAAAAAGAAGAAGGGGAAATAGGGAGACAACGACGGGAGAGGAGCCACACAATCAAACACATCAGCTCCCACCCCCCCGTCCGAACACACTCAGTGCCCACGGGAAGATAGTAATTACGAGGATAAGCTCCAGGAACATGAAGGAGAATCGAACATAGTCATACAGTCACAAACGGATCATCCGACCATACCGCAAAATAATAGTCCACCGAGGCCAGTTCATCTCAACCCTGTCCTCGTCTATCCAAAGCCGTAGGCATCCAACACACCAGGAACTAGATCATGAGGAACCAGAGGCGAATAGCAGGGAGTCCCATCGTCAATCCACACAAGTCATATCGATTTCGACCCAGATGAACAGGAAAAGACGGTAACCACCGCAGGTAATGCAGGCACAGTTCCGCCGACAATAGGAGGAAAGCCGTTTCGGCGGAGCAACCACAGGATCTTCGTTCGGCCATTCGAGGCAAAAAAGGAATGGGAGATCCAACGAAACCGGTCCGGACGGGACCCGGCCGGCGGACCCCCAGCACAGGAGAAATCACATGATGAATGAGAGCAGCGGGTATCCGTATACCCAGACAAGCGGCAGCCACCGGGTCCACGACCTCCAGGAAAGTCCCAGCAGCACACAGCAGCGATGAAGCCGCACACATCGGGGGGGGCCCAGCAGGCCCGGCAAAATGATCATCATCCAGTCCAGCGATAGGTGCGGTCACGGAAGCACTCCAGGAGCGCAAGGCGGCGAGAATGTCGCCAAGCGTAGGCTCACCTTTACAGTATTCAGCAAACGAGCCATGCGGCGGACCAGCGTCGCCAGTCTCGGCCAGGCTGAGACAGGGAGCTGGCCGCCATCTTGAAAGCCCGGCGGGGCCGCGGCAATCTCCGACCCCCGTCCGGCCACAAGCGGGGTCACACAGGATACAGCCGACCACAAGCAGAGGCACCCCCAGGGCAGGAAGGTGGGCCACCAGGATAAGGAGGGTCGCCGGCTCCCCCACGCCACCGGCTCCGTTCTCCGAGTCCGGGCGGAGGGACTCAAGATGGCCGGATAGGAGAACAAAGGGGAGACGAGCCACATACACGGTCAACCCCCGTCCATGGAAGGCAGCGCCTCAACACCAGGCCGCAGGATCGCCGGTCCAGGCCCGGAGAGCCGTCACCGGTCTAATTGAACATCGGCCTCTCCGACTGAGCCCACACCTCCACCAAGGGCCGGCAACAGCGCTCCGCCCCGCCCGGGCGCCACCGAGGAGTTTCAGGCCCGCCCGCTCCGGAGGCCCCGAAGCAAACAAGGGCGCAGCTCAGGATCCGCGGCACCTAGGAACAGACGGATCAGACGGTAAGTGCCAGCGAAATGTCTTAGTTCCATAGTCTACCAAAGAATACTTCCCGGGGCAGGATAAGACACAGGATAGACGTTTCAGGCAGGAAAGCGAACGGAGCCGAGCTAAAACGCGGCCATCGCGGACGCGAGCTTGGCTCCTCCCCCCAGGACATTCTCGAAGTGCATGGCGGTGGTAGCGGCACACCTGAGGAAGAACAAGGTGTTTGTCTACCCGTACCTGGACGATTGGTTGATCAAGGCCTCCTTCTCGGAAGCTCAAGCACACTTCCAGAAGACGTGCGTTCTGTTGAACAAGCTGGGGTTGCACATCAACATGTCCAAGTCTGTCCCGACTCCGGTCCAGTGCATCCAGTACTTGGGGGCCTCCATCGATACGCTGTCAGCAAGCGTGTCTCCTTCGGAGGAGAGACGTTTATCACTCCTTCGGAAGGCTCAGGCTCTTATGGCCGCTCCATCTCCAACAGTGAGGACGGTGTCGTCTCTACTGGGATCGATGGCCTCTTGTATCTTCCTGACGCCACATGCACGGCTGCACATGAGACCGCTGCAAGAGTGCTTAGAAGATCAATGGGACCAGAGGAGAGGATCTTGGGACGACAAGATACGACTGTCTCTACATGCTCTTCAGTCTCTGAGGTGGTGGTGTTCAGCGGATAATCTCCTCAGAGGGGTTCCCTTCCACAAGGACATTCCCACTCAGACTATCGTGACGGATGCTTCTCTCCAGGGCTGGGGAGCGCACTCCGGAGACCTACAGATTCAAGGGACGTGGTCCCCGACGGAGTCCACGTACCACATCAATTTCCTAGAACTCCGAGCTGTTCACTTGGCACTGAAGGCCTTTCATCCGTCCTTTCAGACCAACTCTCTGCTTGTTCAGACGGACACACGACAACGATGTATTACCTCAACAAGCAGGGGGGGCTCGAGATCACGCACTCTTGTCACAGGAGGCGCAGGCGATCTGGCACTGGCTTCTGGCTCGAGGACTGTCGATAACGGCCACGCATCTGCCGGGTGTACAGAATGTTCAGGCCGACGAACTGAGCAGACTGATTCAGGAAAACCACGAATGGGTCATAAACGACGAAGTACTAGGAGAAGTCTTCGCAAGGTGGGGAACGCCAGACGTAGATCTGTTCGCCACCGCCGAAAACAGCAAATGCCGAGACTTCGCCTCCAGGTACTACCAGCCAGGGACGCTGGGGAACGCGTTATGGATCAACTGGTCGAACAGCTTTCTGTACGCTTTTCCACCCATTCCCCTGATCCCGGCGGTTCTCATCAAGCTGTCCCGATCCAGGGCGAGTATGATTCTGATTGCCCCGGAATGGCCCAGACAGTGGTGGTTCACGGACCTGCTTCACCGGTCTCTCCTTCCTCACATGAAGCTGCCGTGCAGGCCGGACCTTCTCACGAAGTTCGGGGGGCGGATGGTGCACCCCAACCTCTCGTCTTTGAGTTTGGCGGCATGGCTCCTGAAATAGTGCAATATGGCCATCTGAATCTCCCAGAGGATTGTATGGACATACTGAAGGAGTCTAAGCGACCTTCCACTAGGACTTCCTATGCTTACAAGTGGAAGAGGTTTTGCATCTGGTGCAAGTCTAAACTATGACCCTACGACATGCAAGGAGGATGTCATCCTTCCATATCTGCTACATCTGGTGCAGTCTGGCCTTAATGTTCATTCCATTAAGGTTCATCTGGCTGCTTTGACTGCCTACAGGAAATGCCCTTCACAGACTTCCTTCTTCCAGATCCCTGTGATCAAAGATTTTTTGGCAGGCTTGAAGAAAGTGTTCCCTCCTGTCCGGCTTCCTTCGCCTTCATGGGACTTGAATGTGGTGCTGTCCAGATTGATGAAGGAGCCTTTTGAACCTATTCATAAGGCTTCGTTGCAGCACCTGTCCTGGAAGGCGGCGTTCCTCGTGGCCATTACCTCGGCCCGCAGGGTGAGTGAAATTCAGGCGTTGTGTTGCCAAGAACCTTATACTGTATTTCATGCTGCTAAGGTTGTTATGCGTACTCACCCTAAGTTTCTTCCCAAGGTTGTTTCTGATTTTCATATCAACCAGACTATAACTTTACCTACGTTCTTTCAGAATCCTTCATCTCCAGCGGAAAGGTCTTTGCATTCCCTGGATGTTAGGAGAGTGCTGAAATTTTATCTGGATAAAACCAAAGATATTCGTAGGTCAGACCAATTGTTCATCAATTATGGATCGGTCAGGACAGGTCTTGCTACCTCTAAACAGTCCATCTCTAGGTGGATTGTGTCCTGCATACAATTATGTTACTACAAAGCTAATAAGACCTTAGGGGGCAAACCTAAGGCTCATTCCACCAGGGGCAAGGCTGCCACGACAGCATTGCTCCGTAATGTTCCCATTGCAGAGATCTGCAAGGCGGCCACTTGGAAGTCGGTCCATACCTTTGCTAAGCATTACTGCCTGGACTCTGATGCCAGGGCAGACGCTCAGGTTGGGCAGGCTTCGCTGCGGAATCTGTTCGCACAATAGTGGTGTGATTTTTTTATTCTCCACCGCCGCTTGGTGTGGGGATGGGCTTGCCATTCTATTCACTAGATTATGACTATACACAGAGATCCCCTACTACAGAAGGAGTAGTTTCTGTCCTGTAACTCCAGTTCTGTAGTAGGGGTATCTCTGTTATAGTCTTAAGCGCCCGCCCTCCTCCCCGGTGGAGAGAAATATTCATGTAAGGAATGCTACAGGTCTGGCGTGTTATGCCTTCAAAAAGAACTGAAAGTAACTTGGACCTGCAGGGCATTCTGGGATACTGTGAAGTTCTGGAAAGTTCTTTTAAAGGCACAGTATCCTGTTCTGAGCCACATAATGGCAGCCTATGGGGCTTGTCTGTCCAGGTTCTTCTCTCTATCATTCCTGAGGGATTTTGCTGGTAAAGCAAGGGAAATCTGTACAGGCTTTGCTGTTTTGTGGATTTTATGGTGGAATTTCTAGTTGAAGTACTGGACAGTGTAGCCTTTTTAGGCTGCATTATCTGTCTTTAAATTCTCTCTTAAGTGTCTATGCATTTCTGCATTTTTTGACACTGTAAGAGATTATTTTTGATTGCTCCGGGGTCCACGCACATGGGCGGGACTATTCACTAGATTATGACTATAACAGAGATACCCCTACTACAGAACTGGAGTTACAGGACAGAAACTACTCCTTACTTTATTTTAGAACCACAGTAGGTATCATAAATACTTTCTCAGAATGAGATGTTGCAAACGAATACTTTCAAATAGAAGTTGACTTTTAAATGCAACGGTTACAGTTGTTGTAATATGCAACACAAGTTTAAACACAATTTATCATTGAGCTCAATGGACTTTTTTAAGTAAATGCAATAAAATTACTTTACGTATATTTTTCTAACTCCGGGCTGGATCCTGGATTCAGCCCTGGTGTATTACCTGTAAACAGTTGAAAGAAATCGTTTTTGTTATACAGGCAATTTTTAAGGAATATTTGTAAGTTTGGAAAGTTGACAGATTTTCTGGTGAAAACCAGACAATGGATTTCTATGGAGGAAAATTGAGTTAACAGTAAATCACAGTTATTACTTTTCAGGTTCAGTGCTGGGCTGAAAGATACAGCAGTGGGATCCCTCCCGATAACAGGTGAGTAATTTGGAATTTGTTGATCGGCTGATTTTTTGTGAATATTTTAAAGTTGCAAAACTCCACACTTAAAATAAATTCTGAGTGAAACCCAGCCAGTGTTACCCTATGGAGAAATGGAAGTTATCGGTCTTCGGGTAAGTACTCGGCTGTCAGAGTTAAGGTTCTGAGTGTAGACTCAGGGGTCTCCCTGGGTCAGGTAAGTACAGTTGTTACACCCTCAGCAGCACAGAGGCAGCCAGGTGCAGAGTGAGTAGGCCCAATGTTATCCTATGGAGGATAGGGGGCCTTCGGTTGGTGGCTGCTAGCAGGCAGACCACGCGGTTGTGGGAGCTGAGCTCCGCTCCTGGTCACTTACACAGGGCAAGTGGGGAAGTAGAGTAGGGTAGTTGCTGCACTTTCAGCGGCACTCTGGCGGCTAGGTGCAGGGTACTTTTGGGACTTTGTGCGCCCAATGTTATTCAATGGGAGACTTGGAAGTTGAACAAGGGTTGCAGGCTCAGGGACGGAGATTCTTCAGGTGCGACCACCACTTCGAGAGGTAAGTTAGGGTCTTGGAGGATAGGTAGGCACCCAAGAGTTGGGCACAGGGGGCCGTGAGGCGTCTGGTGCAGGGATGTCTTTTGGTGTCGGGAAATCTTACCCTCAGCTGGTCGCGGTCGGAGGGGTCCCTTATGGGACTGCAGGCGTTGTCCGGATCGTCGAGGAGGGTCCTTAGGCACTGGATTCCGGGTCACAGTCGCCATGGGGATGTCCTCGTGGTCTTTGCCCACTCAGGCACAGGCGGGCGCAGTGTGCTGGATTCGCGGTTCCTGACTGGCACCAGGGGTTGTTGCTGTTTGAGCTGAACCACTGCTCATGGGAGTCCCAGTCTTTAGATGAGCAAGACAGGCAGGTCCTCCGGGGTTTTCGAGGTTGCTGGAGACGCTGGGATTTAGCAAGCAGGTTCAAGGATCAACAGGCCGCTAGGGCTGGGACCAAGTCAGTTGGTGTTGTCCTCTTTTTAGCAGCTGCACGGCAATTCTTCTTTCTTCTTGTTTTCAAATCGGGATCTGAGGAAAGAAGGTTCAGGGTGCCCTAAATACTAAATTTAGGGGCGTTACAGGTAAGGCGCTGTCCTGGGGTGAGTACACCCCTATCCTGCCACTCTCCAGTGGGAGGGGAGCAGGGGCCTAGCTCTGATTGGGTAGGGCTCCCCATCCTCAAGATGGGGGTAGCCCGAAGTTGTGCTTTTCCACGCCTCTCCCACCTGAGGGGATGGCCGAGGCTGGCACACCCCCTTTCCTCACTTAGGGTTTCCTGCCTGTCTTCCTGCCAAAGTGGAGGTCAGAACCTGTAGGGGGCAGTTGCTGAGTACAGCAAGAGACCTGGAGAAGCTCACAAAGGCGGCATTCCTTTGAGGCTTACCCTGCCCATCCTGGGGGAGGAGGCTTGGCACCTCGTCCCAGGATTTGCATTGTTTCAGGCCCCCGAGAGTGGCAGGCTCTTGACCCAAGGGTCCAGAAACATGTCTGGTAGTGGCAGCCTTGGTAGCCACGCAGTCAGGACACTGGGAGTTGGTTAGGGTTCAGGGGGCATCTCTAAGATGCCCTCTGTTGTGCATTTGGCATTAAATCCGACACTGGCATTAGTGCAGGTTTAATGTGCTGAGATGTTTGATATCAAACTTCAGTCTTCAGTGTAGCCATTATGGTGCTGTGGAGTTCGTAATGACAACCTCCCAGCACCATATACTCTTAATGGCATCACTGCACTTACAGTGCCTATGAATGGCCCTGGGTACTGTAGGGGCAAAGGGCTCATGCACCTGTGCCCACACCACTGGCATAGTGCACCCTGCTAGAGGGGTGACTGATGTGTGCCAGGGCAGTGTGTTTTATGGGCATGGCACACAGGGGTGTGTGCCATGTCGACTTTTTGTTTTTAGAGTTCTGCACCAAGACACTCAGCCTGCAAAAAGGGGTGTGTCAGGGTGTGTGTGTGTGTGTGTGTGTGTGTGTGTCAGGGTGCGTGTGTGTGTGCATCAGGGTGTGTGTGTGTGTGTGTGTGTGTCAAGGTACAGGGCCCCTAAGGGTGGCACAATAAGTGCTGCAGCCCTTGGGGGTCTTTTCTGGTCACAATACCCTGGGAACCTAGGGTACCATTTACCAGGGACTGACATGTGCCCAGAGATGCCAATTGGGTTTTGGTATCAACACAGTTTTAGGGAAGAAACACTGGCCCTGGGCACCTGATTGGCAGGAGCCCAGGCCACACTCAGTCAAAGTACATCAGCAATTCAGCAAAAAGTGGGGGCATACCAGGCATGAAAGATGGCATTTTCTCACACCCACTCTTCCGCACCTTGCTGTTGATTGCCCCGCAGTTTTCTCCTCCTTCTCTGGAGACCCCTCACTTGTCCATCGGTCTTCCATCCTACAGGGGCTGTCCGTTTCTTCCTACGGCAGGGCATGGAGACGGGCGGCTTAGTTTGTAGCCTTCGCCCTCGGAAGAGTTGCTCTCTCCCCTACGACGCCCTGCGGAGGAGAGTGTAGCCTTTGTCCAGGCCATTTCCACGGCCACCGGCATTTTGCAAATGGGCAACCCGGTCGCTCCACTCAACGGACCACTTGTTGGAGGTTCTCCACCAGGGCTCTGATGGAGGGGAGCCGCTTCTTCCATTTGAAGCTTCGCTCCACAACTCTCTTCTGGGGGCGTCCTGCTACGGGGGATCCAGTGCCTCAGCCGCTCCTCCACCGCCATCGCCCTACCCCGTACGACCAATCTGCCCAGGCCCCTGTCCTGCAGACTGCTTTTCCTTCCTTGCCTTCAGTGTGGTTCCCTCCGTCACGGTAGGCCCTGTGGTTAGACTCGTGGGGGCGTAATATTTTCGCTTCTAGTGCTGCTCTTCGCGCACTCAACACAGTTTGTGTGTTGGCCAGGGCTAAATCCGGCCTATGGGATTCGACGGTGTCCCTTCTGTCTCGCCCCTCCCACAAAGGTGTCCGTGCTGATCTGCGGCTCCATGTGCTGGATGGTCAGGAGTTAGCTACATTTATTCTCTGTTCGGCCATGGATGTCTCTGATTCTCTCGCCCGTGAGATGGCGAGTTCTGTGGCCCGCCGCCGCCATGCTTGGTTGCAGGATAGCATCTTTCCGGAGAATATTCTGGAGCGTCTTGTTGACCTGCCTTTTGATGGAATTCTTTTATTTAACACCCACGCGGACTCTGCTATTCAACGACTCCTTTTTGGGCTAAATCATCCTCCTCTTCCGTAAGCCTTGGCTCGTCGGTCCTCGGGTGTCTTATGGGAGGCGTTTATCCCACCTTTCTCTCTGGGCCTAGTGTTTCGGTTGGCCTGTCTGTGTGGCTTAGAATGCCTTCAGGGTCCTTCAGTTGGCCCCTCTGTACTTTTGGCTGCTGGTACAGCCCTTCAGTTTTTGTGGTGTGTTTGTTGGCTGTTAGGGAAGCCGTATAGGTCCTCAGGTTGGACCGTATGTGTTTTTTTTTTTTTTTTGGCTGATTGGTTAGTTGCCTGCGGTGATACCCACAGCTCTTTTATGTTCTTGACCACTGCTATGGGTTTCCCTAAGAGGTGTTCCCCTGTTTTGATTTGGGACGTGTCATACCCTAGGTGGGGTACTTGTTGGCTATTGTATAGCTCTGTCCTAAGCTGGGTGGGTGTGGATACCTTCTCGGGTTCCTCGCGTTTCCTGGCGTCACTGTATACTGCTTGGTGCGGTCCCTTTTTTCTTCCGCCTTAGCGCAGCTTGCGCTGCTCCAGGTTCTGTCCTGCTCAGTATCCAATGGTGTTTCTATCCTTCTACAGGGTATGCCTGCCGTACATTTTCCCTTTGTTCCTGCGGGTTATCGGCTTCTGTGCGTTTTGCCTTCTCTCTTCAGCCTCTGGATCGCTAGAACGACTTTCGTCATGTCGTGGTGTTTCCACCATATTATCTGATGTTTTGGCCTGGTCCTCTGCCTTGTGTTCCAGGGGGGCTAGGATATTTCTGGTGTTCTCCTGTGTTCTGGTTTACTGCTTTAGGTCTGTACTAAATTTCTCGCTTCCCGGGGGTCGCTGTTCTGTGCACACTACTTCGTAGTATTTACCAGCTTCCTGCTGCACACTCCTGGTCGTTATGGTCCACCTCCGTGGGCCTCGGCGTGTACCCGTGTGCCCCTTACTCTGCTGGAGCTTTGTGCAACTGTGTCTTCCTTCTCCGTATGCGCTTCTCGGCCGTGGGGCAGTTCCTGCCTTGTCCCCTGCCTAGGGACTGATGCCCGCTCAGCTGTCCCCTTCGCTGGGTGTGTTCTTCTGAGGTGGGCTCTACCTCAATTTCCACCTCTTCTCCTTGAATTTTTGCGGCTGGTTCTTTTCTTCCTTTGTTACTCTCTTGGTGCCGTCTGTCCCTCCGCATTTTCTAGCGGATCCCCTTTGCCCCTCGGGTAGGCTTTTGGTATCCTGGTCTGCCCTTCTCCTTGTTCTTGCTTACTTCTGCTTGGTGGGGACTGGGCCGTCCTTCCTGTCCCCTGTTGGGGCCTTGTGTTCTTCCAAGCTGGTGAGTTGTTTCTCGCAGACCCTCCTCCCCTCTGGGTATGGCATGGGTATCTAATCTACGTTAAGGAAACTGCGGCTAGTAGTCTCTATCAGATGTACAAGTTACTTACCTTTGGTAACGATGTATCTGGCAGAGACTATTCTAGCTGCAGATTCCTTCACGACCCGCCCTTCCTCCCCGTTCTGCGAGGACCTTCAGCTTGGTCTTCTGCACTCGCCTCTCTCCGGGTGGGTTTGTCTTCTGGGAGCGAACTTCAAAGCTCCGATGTTTGAAGTTGTTTGAAGAGATGCCCCTCTAGAGTGTGTACAAAAAAGGCAGGTCAAAGCCCCGTCGAGAAATCCATCCGGTTGTGATGTGTGTTAGATGTCCGTATGGCAAACAGTCGCATTTATGTGTTCAAATCTCGCGGAAAAAATCTTCCTTCAAAGTAACACCAAACATTTTGCCAGTTTGGTCTTGCAGGATTTCTTAATCTGAACCTTTTTCAGACTCACCACCTAGGAGGGTACTGGTTTGATATCTATTCATAGGGTGAGGAATCGGTTATACGTTTTTTTCAGAATAACAAGTGTTTGAGGCATGTGGGCTGCTGAATTCATATCTGTGCATAGATCGCCGCTTAGTGTTGGGTCCGGATGATTGCACCTTGTTGTCCTGGAAGAGTCTTCGAAGTATCACGAGATAGGTGACTCCTCCCCTGGACTATAGTGCGCATGGGCATCTTCTCCATCTTCAGATTGTTTTTTTCCACCATTGGGTTCGGATGTTATTCCTATACTCCAACTTCGCAATCGAAACTAAACTTTTCTAGAGGCCAAAAGGCCTTCGACGGTATTGTTCTCGCGCGGTACTTCTTGACTCGATCAAGCTTTCCATCTCGACTGTCGTCGACGCGGGCCGTTGGGCCTTTTCGACGCCACGTGGGCCTGCTGTCGATGGAAAGGAGCCCGTTCAACAGGTGCCCACAAAACCACTCCAAGTTCCCGCATACTGACAGACACACAGTATGCAACAAGTGCCTATCCCCAGACCACAAGGAAGAAACCTGCCCAGCCTGTGCCCAATTCCGTTCGAAGAAAACCATCCGGATTCGACGGGCCACTAGGCAAGAGATGCAGCGACAGGCACCAGAACCAGACAACATTTTCGAGGATGAACAGGAACTTTGGATTCGAATCTAGAGATCGTCACCGTCGAGGACCACTCGGACTCGGATGACGAAATCCCATCTGGGCAAACCGTGAGTACATTGCCCCTGACACCAATTACCCCGTTACAGAAGGCTCCGATTGAGGCATCGCCTAAAGGCCTTAGCCAAGATCCAAAACATCATTCCGCAGCCCCGCCGTCCGGCTCGGCTCCGAAAACAAAGATTAAGCCTTCAGACCCCACAGGTCCAAGTAACGTTACCCCAAAGAAGGCCGCCGAACCGAAGGGTGCCGAGCCGAAGGCAGTCGACCCAAAGAAGGCCGCTGCGCCAAAAGTCGACGAACCGAAGAAGGTTGCCGACAGAGGGCGTGGTACCGAAGCCTGTGGCCCAGCCGAAGGTTATCGAGCCAAACAAAGGCACCAACCCAAAGACAAGTGCTGCTAAAAAAACGGTCGATCCGATAAAAATAGTCGACTCGACAAAAGACAGTCAACCTAAAAAACCTGTCGAGCACAGAAAGCGCATCGAACCTAAAGATCCGGTTGATCCGCAACCAGTCGTCGACCCGGACAAACAAACCGGGCCGAGGAAGAGCAATAAGGCACCGAAAATCGTCTAACCAAAAAAGGTTGTAGACCCAAAGGCAACGGTCGATCCAAAAAAGACTGAGCCAAAAAAGTCAGACACAGCCACGGACAGTGGAAGAAGAACTCTTCCATCCAGAGCCATCAGAGGATCAGGCAAAAATATATATCAACCCTGAGACTGGTAAAGTCACAATCCTAGACAGGAAAAAGAGGCCATTGGACACGGACTCTCATTCCCCCATTCCTCTAAAGAAAAAGGACTTTGGGACTTCTCCCTCTAGACCCTTCATTCCTTTCTATACCACTATCCCACTATGCCTACTACGCCTTTTGCTCCTTACTCTCCTACGCACTCTGGGGACAATGAGGGCGACACGGGGGAAGATCCTCAATATGATTTTAACTATCCAGAGGATCCTAACCCTCAAAATGAACCATGGGTAGAGCCGACTGATCCATATGACACGCATCCCATCCCTGACACCTCCTCATACCCATCAAAGCCGTCACCTACTGACGACACCATTGTCTTCAACCAGCTAATAGATAGGGCAGCGCAGTACCACAACGTTGACATGCACAATGAACCTATAGAAGAAGACTTTTTATTTGACACATTCCCTACTTCCGAGAAAAATGTCAGAACACTTCCTATGTTGAAAGGGGTGCTAAAACACGCGCCAGATATATTTAAAGATACAGCCAGGGCATGTGTAATCAATCCCAAGATTGAAAAGAAATATAGAGCGGCCCCTACAGACCCTACTTATATCAGAGGTCAGTTGCCATTAGATTCACTAGTAGTGGCTAATGCACGCAAACGGGCCAACTCTCAGACAACAGGAGAAGCTCCACCTCCTGATAAGGAGTACAAAATACTAGAGGCCTCGGGTAAGAGTAGCATCACAGGCCTCCAATTCATGGAGAATTGCAAATACACAAGCTCTACTAGCTCGTTACGACAGAGCACACTATGACCAGCTTGAAAGTTTGATGCAACACCTGCCTAAGCCTTTCAAATCACAAGCTAACAACCTCATACAGGAGGGGAAATTTATTACAAACACCTCCATTTAAATGTGCGCTTGACGCAGCTGACACTGCAGCCAGGTCCATTAACACTAGCGTCTTATTACGAAGACACGCATGGCTACGCATTTCTGGCTTTAAGAACGAGGTGCAATCCACCATTCTTCACCAACCAGTCAATCAACACTTCCTTTTCGGCCCTGCAGTCGACACCATTTTAGACAAAATGAAAAAGGATACAGAAACCGCAAAATCAATGGGTGCATTTCAGTTACAACAACACAGAGGTTCCTTTTGACGCTCCTCATACAGAGCAGCTACATGAGGCAATACTTCACAAACCTCATCTACATACAAAAGCAACACCCAAGGTTCCTTTAACAAAAACTCCAACAGAGGAGGTTATAGGGGCAACAATAATAAGGGAAGAGAACGTGGAGGCAATAACACCAAGGCCTCCACTGCCGCAAAACAGTGACTTCATCACACTACCTCCAGACCATCTAACACCGGTCGGAGGCTGGATTCAACAATTCCTACCTGTCGAACTAAATTACCACAGACAGGTGGGTGAGACAAATTATCCAGTATGGTTATTGCCTATAACTCACTTCTACTCCACCAAACATACCACCCAGACACCGCCCTATGTCCAAAGAACACATTACCCTGCTACAACAAGAGCTGAAATGCATGCTGGAAAAGGGGGCCATAGAGCCAGTCCCTTTCCAACACCAAGGGACAGGAGTATACTCGCTATACTTCCTTATTCCCAAGAAGGACGGTTCACTCAGACCCCTAAATAAATACATACTGTCGGAGCACTTCCATATGATCACACTACAGCAAGGAGACTTCCTACAACATTGGACCTCAAGGATGCGTATTTTCACATACAATTCAATTTCAATCTTTATTTCGGCCCAGTTGGACCATAAAAGATGCATAAAAAAAACCCAGACATTACATACAGTTACCATTTACATAATTTGTACTCCTACAGAAGGTATCGGTGAGTTTGGAAATCGTAATTTAAATAAGCTAAGAACTAAAAAGGCATAGTTCTGTCTGTTCTTAGCTTAGTTCGATTATTGTTTAAAAATCATAAAAGCATACATTTAAAAACACTCATGACAAGAGTTACATATAAAAACACAAAATGGCATAGAGATAAATCATTTGTCCATGATACGTAAATAAATTCCTTGTATCATAGTTGCGTTCGTGATTACCCAAACCCATGGCCGATGTACATTGTTACAGGGTGGTTGAAGGCGGAAAAGCCATGACCACACAGTGCACGGATGTTACTGCGCTTCATGTGTGCTGGCTCTGCCCTTGGTTTTAGTTGAGGCGCGAGTATCCTGCTTGGGTAAAAGTCACAAGTCCCAGATGGATATAGGGCCTACACCTTCACGGGGGTGCAAAGATCGCAGGTAGGGAACGACTGAACTGCTTAATTTTATGAGAACGAGGTCACCATCAATGTCTTTTTGTAAGGGGCCTAACCAGCCCACTCTTCTAACAGATATGATGGTCCCATCAAAACCCATGGGCAGGGGCCTGTTTTTTGTTAACCAGTATATGACTTTATTGAGTAAGTCTTGTTCCCGCTCAGTTTTTCCATTTTTAATTACTGGAACTCCTGCTAGAACACACACAAAGGGTGCAGCCTCCGGGGGTAGCTGAATGTGAGTTGTATTATTTGGTTCTACTCTTATAGCAGTACGTTGTAAAGGACCCGGTTTATGGTTGACTTTAGGTGCATTGGGGGGTAGAAGAGTAGGGACCAATGGTTGAGATTGGTTTTTGCTAATAGTACCAGGTCGATTGGGACAAATTGATGTTACAGGATTTTCGGTACAAGTTAGGTTGGCCTTAATGCATTTCTCCATTCCCAACAACCTATCCTCTAGGGTGGCGATTTTAGCAATTAATGGCGAGATGAGTGAGCTAACCATTAGTTCAATCTGGGCCATAAAGTTCGCATTGAAAGAGGTAATCCATTGGTCTATTTTATCTTCCAATTTTAGAAGGGTGTTAGTCACAATCAGCTAAGACACAGTTTTTGTTGTTTTGATTTATTCCCTATGGGCTTGGCCCCATCCCACTTCCTTTTACTAGATGAGGGTAGAGGAGAAGTAGTGTGTGGTGTTTTGGCATTGGATTGGGGAAGTTGTACCAGAGGACTGGCGATTGGGGTTGACATACTGGGACGTTTAGCGTGGCAAGGGGAAAAACTTGTGCTTTCGTTTCTGGCTTCCACAGTTTCATAGCTTGATTTACAGAGGGAATTTAGCTCATCCAACAGCGAAAGATGTTGCGCTGTACCATTCGTAGGGTCGGCCGGTTGATCAATGGATATGCTAGAATTGGCAGAATCATTCATGATGGCGGTGGACGGAGATGGCCTTCCTAGAGTTTTTGGCCCTACGTACAAGCCTCTCTGGCTGATTGATTTCTTGGTCGCCCCCTTATGAGTCATCATGGGGTGTGTAAATGTTAGGCTATAATAAAACCTCAAGAGAGTCGAAGGTTATAGGGGATTTTCAGCTAAGGTCCAGTTTGTAAACCCTTGCCAAATTGTCAGTTAGTTCAGAAAATTTGTACCTTAGCAATGTGATGAAGTCAGGGGGAGTGGCCCCGTCCCGTCCTCTTCGTGCCTCGGAGGGCCACAGAGGGCCAGCCCTTTGCCCGGGCTTAGCCCGGTGCGTCCCGCGCACGTCCTCGCTGGACAAGGGTCAGCACTGATCTTTATGCGCCTCCTGGCGCGGATTGATGGGCAGGGCAGCAGCGTCACCTGGAGCCAGACTGCGGGGCTGCTGGGAGTGGTGGTTCCGGGCCGGCGGAGCTAAGCCCGGCCGGTGCAGAGGTCAGTGGAAAGTGACGGTAGTGTGTTCTCGGCGGAGCAAAGCCCGGCCGAACACAAATTCCCCCGTGGTAGCAGCACATACCCATCCATCCAGCTCACAGAAAATATCTCAGGTTCACAATAGAATGTCAACACTACCAATTCAAGGTTCTCCCCTTCGGGGTAACCACGGCTCCAACAGTGTTTACAAAATGCTTGGCGACAGTAGCTGCACTTCTCAGGAGGCAACACATCCACGCGTTCCCATACCTAGACTATTGGCTAATACAAGCAAAATGATACGAACAGTGTGCAAGAGACACGTCTCAAACACTTCAGCTGCTACACAGCCTAGGTTTTTCGATAAACTACCCAAAATTGCATCTACAACCATCCCACACACAACAATATCGGGGAACTACTATAGATACCTCAGTGGCAAAGGCATATCCAAACTCAGCGAGGATAGCCAGCATGCAGATGCTCATTCGCAAATTTCTGCCACAACACTCTTTGCCGGCTCGAGTCTTCATGCAACTCATAGGCATGATGGCGTCCTGCACATTTATTGTCCCCCACGCAAGACTTCAAAGGCGTCCATTGCAAGAATGCCTAGCACGGCAGTGGAACCAAGCTCAAGGACAACTAAAAGACCTAGTGTTGGCAGACAGTCGCGCTTACAACTCTCTGCAGTGGTGGAACCCACAAAACCTTTCCAAGGGGCGACTGTTCCAAGAGCAAGTTCCACAACTAGTACTAACAACGGACGCATCACTGACAGGTTGGGGAGCCCACCTTCTTCAATACACAGTACAAGGGCTCTGGACAATCAAACAAAAGAAACTGCATATCAACCAACTAGAGTTGCAAGACTGTGTTGATCCGGACGGAGAACATGACAGCCATGTACTATATCCAGAAACAGCGAGGAACGCACTCCCCACAGCTGTCCCACTTGGCAAAAAGCATATGGAAGTGGGCATTTCCAAAAGACATCTTTCTCCTGGCAGAACACCTCCCAGGGAAAGACAATGAAATAGCGGATCTGCTCAGCAGACACAGCCAACAACTACACAAATGGGAGATTCACCCCCAAGTTCTCCAGCCATTCTTCGAACAATGGAGGCACCCAGAGATAGACCTGTTTGCCACAAACAAAAACTCAAAATGCCGGTACTTTGCCGCCAGGTTCCCACATCCGTTGTCACAGGGCAATGCGATATGGATGAACTGATCAGGCAGATTTGCGTACGCTTTTCCCCCAGCACCACTAATTCCGCTGGTGGCTCGCAAAGTGCGGCAATAGTCACTCACACTGATCCTAGTTGCTCCCACATGGGCGAGACAGCCATGGTACACAACGTTCCTGGAGCTTTCAGTAGTTCCTCATCAAAGGCTGCTCCTCGCACCCCATCTTCTAACTCAGAACCATGGAGAAATCAGACACCCAGATCCCAATCAGATGAACCTAACGATCTGGCTCCTGAAATCTTAGAATTTGCATACCTTAACTTGCCTCCAGACTGCATGAACATCATTAAGGAGGTAAGACGACCAACTACTAGAGCATGCTATGCAGCTAAATGGAAAAGATTTGTTATTTACTGCAACAATAACCAAATCAACCTATTAGATGGTTCCATTTAGAACGTTATATGTTACCTACTGCATCTTCAAAGATGCAACCTAGCATACTCTTCAATAAGACTACACCTTGCTGCTATAGCAGCATACCTTCAAAACAGGCAACACCTTTCACTGTTTAAAGTACCAGCAATCAAGGCTTTTATGGAGGGTCCTAAAAGGGTGATTCCTCCAAGGCACCCCCCTTCCCCAGTCTGGAACCTAAATATAGTACTTACCAGATTTATGGGACCTCCTTTCGAACCTCTACACATGCGAATTGCAATTTCTAACATGGAAGGTGACATTCTTGATTGCCATTACCTCACTCAGGCGAGTAAGCGAGCTACAAGCACTAACAATTCAATAACCCTTCATGCAAATACATGCTAACAGGGTAGTTCTTAGAACAAACCCTAAGTTTATGCCAAAGATCGTATCCACTTTCCATATTAATCAATCCATAGAACTGCCCGTGTTCTTCCAAAATCCACAGTCAGTAGCGGAAAGAGCCCTACACACACTGGATGTAAAGAGAGCTCTGCTTTATTATGTGGACAGAACAAAATCATTTAGAAAAACAAAGCAATTATTTGTTGCTTTTTCACCACAACATAAAGGGAATCCCATATCAAAGTCAGGAATAGCCAGATGGATAGTTCAATGCATTCAAATATGTTATCAAAAGGCTAAACGCACTTTAACTGTACCCCCAAGAGCACACTCTACGCGAAAAATGGGGGCATCCATGGCTTTCCTAGGAAATATTCCTTTCGAAGACATATGTAGAGCAGCCACATGGACTGCCATACACACCTTCACAAAACACTACTGTGTAGACGTGCAAGCAAAGCAGCAAGCTGCTGTAGGCCAGGCTGTCCTCAAAACTCTTTCAAACTGCTGCAGCTGGCACAGGTAACCACCGCTAGAGGAGATACTGCTTTACAGTCTATGCACAGATATGAATTCAGCAGCCCACATGCCTCGAACGGAATATGCTACTTACCAGTATGCACCTGTTCTTGGCATGTAGGGCTGCTGACATTCATATCGCCCGCCCTCCTCCCTGGTGCCTGTCGCAGCTGCAGCATTATCTCTGGCATGGCCATCTCTTATTTTACTATCTCCATCTCTGCCACAATGGCGAAAAACAATCTGAAGATGGAGAAGGTGCCCATGCGCACTATAGTCCAGGGGAGGAGTCGCCTATCTCGTGATACTTCGAAGACTCTTCCAGGACAACAAGGTGCAATCATCCGGACCCAACAGTAGGCGGCGATCTATGCACAGATATGAATGTCAGCAGCCCTACATGCCAAGAACAGATGCATACTGTTAAGTAGCATATTCCTACTTAGTGTCAGTAACGCTTATTCTAGTAGAGAGTGTATTCCTCACTGACCCACCTACCTCCTCGTTCTGTGGAATCGATTCATATAGTCCACTAATAAGACCCAAGTGTTTGCAGGCTCTAGTGGGTGAGGTCTGGTGCTATGACAAATATTAGGATCTGCCATGTTTTGTATTCTAAACATAGGGCCCATATGCGGCTTAACATAGATGTTTGGTCTTCTGTAACCTATATGTATGTTTGTGCATGGCCAAGCAAAACAATTCAGTAGTCCACTCTTCTAAAGACAGCACATTTAGGATGCATATTTTAATGGATCGAGTGGCAATCCACCTTCTCTAGTGCGAGAAGGTGCTAGCAATGTAGAGGTATCTTGCGGCATTGCAAGCTTAATAGACTGTGAAGGTGAATTCAGTAGCTCTAATCAACAACTGCCATACTGCTGCCATTAGCATATTAAAAGTGGACTAAACCATAGTATGTGAATGAGATTGCATCTGGGTGTCCTACATCTCCAGCACATATTGTATTTATTCAGTTTTACCTTATGGAGTTCAGAAGGAGTTCAGTATCAATGATGTAAAATTTTAAAGTGCAAGAACTTCAAGCGGGCTTCCCTGAGTTCTTTCATGTTCGTGAAGAAGAATAGTCCTGGGGCAGGACCAAGCCGCAAATGGAGTGAGACGTCTTACCGAGTCTCTGTTCCTCCGCGGTCTGCTAAAGCTGATCCACCGGCCGACTACGGACACAGCTTTGGGAGCCATTTATCTGGACATCACTGAGCACGTCCGGCTGGGCTGTGAGGTGTCTGAGGGTCCGCCAGGCCTCGATTGCTGTGTGATGAGGGACTCTCCTCAGTGCTGGTGGCCGCCATCGTGGGCCTCACGCGCTGAGAGGTCTGTTCCTGCTATCCCTATTCTGTGCATCTGGCATTGCCTGGATCTCGGACCCGGCCCCGGACTCTCTGGACCCGCTGGGTTCCCCCAGCACTGCTCCCTGCTCAGGGGATACTCCTGCCTGCTGTCTGGACCGGCTGGGGGTCCGCCTGGCCTGTCAGTGTGCCAGCTCCCTGGAGACAGTAGCTCACACTGGCGGGGCTGAGGCCTGGAGGACGGATCTGCTAACCTGCAGGCCCCATCGTCCCTGCTGATGACATTGCGGGGACCCCGGCGAGGGCTTCCCCCTGGCCTGCGCAAAACCTAGCTCTACCCGAATCCATGGGACTTGACTGAATCTTGGCCCTGCTATCGTCCCAGCCCAGTACAAGACAGGTCATGAGCCTGGGCAGACCGCAGAGGGTCTGCTCGGCAGCGTAGCTGGTGCAAGAGAGGTAAACGCTGCAACATCCGGGGCCTGTGTGAGATCCGGGCCTCCCCTCTCACTTGCGACTCCGCGCGGTGCTCCGGCGATCCATGGCCTGCTTTGGACACTATGGGCCAGACGTGGAACTCCGCGGAGCCAGGCAACCTACTATGAGGACGACTGCCTGAATTGCGACCCAGTATCCTTGAGGAGCTAGCTGCCTTGGTGGGACACTGGATCCCGCCATGTCTCACCCTCCCTGCCGATGCAGTCAGCCCACCTGGTGAGACTGGAGATGAGAGCAGTCTGTTGCGGGACTCATGCAGTGAGGGTTCCCTATTTCCTCCGGACTCTGCTGGTGGACCATCCATTGGCTTTGCCTGAAGCTTGGGGTCCCCCACTCCTGGAATCCAATGGGGGACTGACTGGCAGTGGAGGCACTTGTGTTTGGGCCAGACGCGTTTGGACCCTTAGCACCGTGGAATGGGGGCCTCACTAGCATACTATACTAATAGGGGAGACTGGCTGTGGAGATCCCACAGTGAGTCAATGCACTCCTCCCACCCCTCTAACTCTTGCCCCCCTGGGCACCACCTCGCCACCTGGGGCTGGCCCCCTTACCGATCTGAATACACCAGCAGGGATTTACGTTTTGTAGGACTGCTTTGGGGGGCCCGATTCGCCATTGCGTGTCCTTGTGCGGGCTCCTAGTCTTGAGCTACGTTGGTGGCCTAAGGAGATGGCCCGAGATAAGTGGATGCATCAGGGCCCCTGGTATTGGAAAGCCTCTACTGTTTGTATAATCCGGATCTCTCTGTGCAACCTGAACCCACACAAGGCCACCTATAACATCTTGTTCCCCCCCTTTTCCATCCTGTATGCCTCCGGGTGGATCGCTGGCGTTGGCCTACACCTTCAACAGCTTCAGCTACATATGAGCGACCCCGTTGGCTAGATCAACCCTGAATTTATGCTTTTTCACGCCCCACAGCGAGTTTAGGTGAAGACGCTTCCCTTTGACCTGGGGTCTTTACTTTCTGCTGCACCAGGCGGGCCTGGTTGGTCGTCCCAAGTCTTGATTGAGCCTGCTCTAAGTCAACCCTCACAGCCTACTATCCTTCCTTGCGCTGCACTGGTCTCTGGCCGGGCCTCGACCTAAGCAAGGCAAAGATCCCGGTTAAAAAGAACCCTGTAGCCTCCTTGCGGCTGAAATCTAATCCTCCGAAGCTCTTTGCGCCTGACCCTCTGGGATCTGCAGCTGATGGGAATCCACCTGCGGCTCTGATCACTCAGGAGTTTATGAACGAAGTTTTGCAGCGTGAATCTTTCTGGATTCACTATGCTGTGCATATTCCGCAATCTGGTGGTTGTGTCCGGAATCGTAGTCTTTTTTTTTTTTTTTCTTTCTTTTTTTTTTTTCGTAGCCCAGGTGGGCGTCGACATCCCACCATTTGGTGTACCTTCGGTGACGTCTGCGTGCTTCCGGCGGAAGCTACCACCCTTGGGCGCCATCTTCAGATTCTTTTTTCCGCCGTTGGGGTCTGGATCGTCGCGTGAAGCTCCAGAAGTTTTGTAGGAGAAAAGGAGGAAATACAGCAACTCTTCGACGGTAAAGACCTGAGAACATTGGGAGAAGAGGACCATCAGTGAAGAGACGACGACGAAGAAAGGAAAGAACCTCGAGATCTTCGACGTCCTTGGAGGAATGCGCACACAGGGGGCCCCCTGAGCGCAGGGATGTACAAGACACCCTTTAAATTCTGCAAAAACTGCCACCACAAGTTCGCGCAGAAGGACCAGCACCCGGTCTGCAACCTCTGCCTGCCAATCGACCACGAGAGCAGAGGCTGCAACGCCTGCTCCGTCTTCAAACCGAAGACACTCAGAGTTCGAGAGAGACCGAGGACAGCTCACCACACGATGCAGGGCAAGGGCCAGGCCCCGACGCATTACGAACTGGGCCTCTCCACCGACGACGAGGACAACATCGCCGAAGGTCCAGATGACTTCACGGTCGCAGAGACCGATAAGAAAACGCCTGACAAGGTAGGAGAGTCTACGACCCCGAAAACCCCCACAGGGACTCGAAAGCCAGAGGCAGACTCTCGAAAGTCAGAGCCCAGAGCCTCGAAAGGAGCACCGGCGCCGAAAACTTCGACGACCGAAGCTGCATCCTCCGAAAAAGAGCCCAGCGGATCCTTCGAGAAGGACTCCCGGAGGCCGAAGACCAGCGAAAAGCAAAGGTCGTCTAAGCAAGCCCCGAAAAAGGGTCTTAGACTTCGAAGGAAAAGGAGCCGAAGAAGGCTTCGACGACGCCGTCGAAAAGAGCAGCCGAAATGCTCGACGACGAGCAGGCCGCAGAGATGCAGAGAAAGAAAAGAAGGCTCGAGGCCGAAATGGAGAACATCCTTCAGAGAAAGAAGGACTTCGATGAAAAGATGAGAAGTTACAGGATCCCCTCGAAGCCGGCAACGGCCGTCGCTGAGGTGCAGGAGCACAAGGAGTTCGACGTTGAAGAGCCGCCGAAAACTCCGGAGCCCTCGGAGCACGAAGAGGAAGAAGACCTCTATTACACAGAAGGGGATTATGGGGAGCAGCAGTCGAGCTACGGCTCAGGTTCCTCGACGGCCCAAGACCAGGAATGGCAGGACATCGAGGCCGAAAACCCGGAGGAGGCTGTGGAGACATACCCCTCGAGGCCTTCGCCACCGGATGACATTGGGGCATACAATGAGGTGGTCAGGAAGGCTGCAGCAGCTTATAGAGTTAAGCTGGAAGAGGAGAAGCCAAAAGCAGATTTCCTGCTGGAAACATTGCTCCCCACGCAGACAAGAAGCCAGTTCTTGCCCATGCTAAAGAGTATCACAGACCAGGGGAAGGAAGCCTTCAAGGACCCGGCTACATGCAGATCAGTAACGCCGAGGACGGAGAAGAAATACAAATTCTCCTCCCAGGACCCAGCTTACATCAAGGGATCCGTCACAGCAGATTCAATAATCGCTGCAACGGCCAGAAAAAGGGCAAACGTCCCAACAACATCTGGATCTCCACCTGACAAGGAAAGCAGGAGGATGGATCTAACTGGCAGGAAAATAGAGAGGAACGCCGCAACGCACTGGCGGATGGCTAACTCCAACGCCCTCCTGAATAGACATCAATACCAGCATTGGGATGAGATGGGCCAATTGCTCAAGCACGTCCCGGAACAATACCGTGAGAGGGCATCACACCTTGTGGAAGAGGGGAAAAGCATCGCTAACTCGTGCCTGAAGACAGCCTTGGATGGGGCTGAAACATCCAGCAGACTGATGGCTATAGGCATCACAGAGAGAAGGCAAGCCTGGCTCAGGATCTCAGGCTTCAAGGCTGAGGTTCAGAACAACATCCTGAACACACCCATCAACGGTGAAACACTGTTCGGAGCCCCAGTTGATGAGAAGCTCACCCAACTGAAGGACAACGAGACGGCAAGGTCCATTGGGGCACTCCTACACGGAGGCCGAACGGCAGGGGTGGAAACCAGCAAGGGCAATCACACCAGACATTCCACCAGGGGCAACAGAGTGACAACCAAAGTCACCAGGGCCAGCAGAGGCAAAACTGGAACTATCAGAACAGGGGCCAGTCCTTTCGATCAAGAGGAAACGGACGGGGCCAGAGAAGGAGAGGCGGTGAACAACCCCCCTCTAAGTGACTGCTCACGGGAAAAGGTGCCCACCCACTCGAACCCTCCGAAGGAGGAGCACGGAAGAAAAATGAGGAGAGGGCTACACGGACAAGACACAAGGGAACATGTAACACCAGTAGGAGGCAGGCTAAGATTTTTTCTCCAGGAGTGGAGAAAAATAACCACAGACAAGTGGATACTCAACATCATGCAGTTCAGATACTGCATAGAGTTGGAAAAGAGACCACCAAACAGAAAGCCAAAGAAAAGAGAGCACTCGGGAAGAGAGCTGCGATTACTCCAAGAGGAACCTCAAAGCGGCCATCGAACGGGTTCCATTCAAAGAACGGAACAAGGGAGTGTACTCAAACTACTTCCTGGTGCCAAAAGTGGACGAAAGCCTAAGACCCATCCTGGACCTACGGTTCCTAAACAAATACGTAAATACTCAAAAATTCAAGATGACGTCCCTACAAGAGGTCATCCCGCAGATAAAGGCCGGGGACTTCTTGTCCACCATAGACCTCAAAGATGCGTACCTGCACATCCCCATGAGCAGGCAGCACAAGCACATGCTACGATTCACAGTGAACAAGGATCACTACCAATTCGCAACCCTGGCATTCGGTCTAAAGTCCGCACCAAGGGTGTTCACCAAATGCCTCTCGGCAGTGGCCGTATATCTGCGAAGGAAGGGGATACACGTGTACCCCTATCTCGACGACTGGCTCGTAAAGGCAAGCTCTTACAGGACATGCAAAGATCATGCAGAACAGGTCACAAGAACGCTAGCAAGCCTGGGATTCTCCATACACTGGGGAAAATGCTCCATGGAACCAGAGCAAGTGAAAATCTTCCTGGGAGCTCAAATCGACACCGTCCAATCAGGGTGTTACCCAGCGAAAAGAGAACACTCAGCCTACTGAGGAAGAAACTTCACTACCAGAAGGGGCGAGCTCTGACAGTGAGGACTGTGAGCAAGATCTTGGGGATGATGGCGTCATGCATACACCTGGTCCCCAATGTACGCCTACAAATGAGACCACTCCAAGAGTGGCTGCAACAGCAATGGTCACAAGCTACAGGAAGTTGGGAGGATCTAGTGGTTGTAACACACAGGGTGCAGGAAGAAATAAGGTGGTGGACCAAGGAAAGAATAACAGTAGGGAAACCTCTAACACCACCGGACCCAACAGTGACCATCACCACAGACGCATCCCAGAAGGGATGGGGCGCACACATGAACAGGCTCAAAGTGAGGGGTCTGTGGAGCCCTACAGATGCAGTCAGAGACATCAATTACCTGGAATTGAAAACAGTGTTGCTAGCCCTCAAGGCCTTTCAGAAACGCCTGTACAGCCAGAAGGTGCTAATACAAACAGACAACACCACAACGATGTTTTACATCAACAAACAGGGGGGAACTCAATCATTCCCTCTGTCAAGCTTGGCACAGGAAATCTGGAGATGGGCTATACCACTAAAAATAGACCTGCTAGCCATACACCTACCAGGGAAGGACAATGTAGAAGCGGATTGGCTCAGCAGGCAGACTTCAGCGTCTCACGAGTGGGAACTCAATATTCAGGAAACAGAGAGACTATTCAGGAGGTGGGGCACACCAACAATAGACCTGTTTGCAACACGCCGGAATGCAAAATGCCAATACTTTGCATCCAGGCAACCAGAGGCACTATCACAGGGGAACGCCCTATGGATAAGCTGGTCAAAAACATTTGCCTATGCCTTTCCCCCGATACCACTGATCCCCAGGGTTCTCAACAAATGCAGGACAAGCAACATGACGCTCATACTGGTGGTACCACAATGGGCCAGGCAGACCTGGTACTCGCAGATAATAGAGATGGCGCAGCCCCCCCCCCCCCCCCCCCCCCCACAAGTTCTCGAAAAGAAGAGACCTACTCTCCATGGAAAACAGAAGTTCTACACCCAGAGCCGGAGAGCCTCAACCTCTCAGCCTGGCTCCTGAGGACTTAGAGTTCGCACATCTAAAACTACCAGAGAGCACCCTGAGGGTGCTGCGAGAGGCAAGAAGGCCCAGCACACGCAAGTGCTATGGGTAAAAATGGAAAAGATTCACTCAATGGTGTTGCAAGAAAAAACTCCATAGAAAACTGACCAGGGAATCTACGGTGCTAAGGTACCTCACGCACCTAATAAAAGCTAAGCTAAGCTCATCCTCGCTGAGGGTACACCTGGCAGCGATTGTGGCGTACACAAGGGGAGAAACAGGGAGAAGCTTCACATCTCAAGTCGTAAAAAGATTCCTGGAAGGGGCTAAAAGAATAGCGCCACCAAAGAGAATGCCGCCACCGGCCTGGAACCTGAATGTGGTACTGACGGAGCTCATGAAAGCACTTTTCGAACCCATCCACAAAGCATCACTGCAAATGCCGACAATGAAAACGGCTTTTCTGGTAGCAATCACCTCGCTACGAAGGGTGAGCGAACTGCAGGCACTCACACTGCAGGAACCCTACATCCAAATACACAGTGACAGGGTCGTGATGAGAACAGACCCACACTTCATGCCAAAGGTGGTGTCAAGGTTCCACATGAATCAGAGTATTCAGATTCCTAGCTTCTTCCAAAACCCCACTACAAGCGCTGAGAGGTCGCTGCACACTCTAGACGCGAGAAGGGCTGTGATGCACTACATTGAAAGGACGAAGGGACACAGGGAGACAAAACAGTTCTTCGTATCCTTCGCAAACAGTTACATGGGTAAACCAGTGACTAAAAACACCATAGCTCGATGGATCGCACAGACAATACAATTCTGCCTCAAACAAGCGGGCCAGGAGCTAACAGGAGGAGCACAGGCCCACTCGACCAGGAAGAAAGGAGCAACAATCGCCTTTCTGGTCAACACCAATTCAGGACATATGCCTGGCAGCAACATGGGCTTCAGTGCACACGTTCACTGACATCACAGGCCTCACCCCCACAAGGTTGGAAGCAGAAGTATTTCTCATTCCAAAGCCGCGGAAGGACCCCACACTTTGCACATCCTATCGACCTATTGCCCTCGTCAACACCGATGCAAAAATCTTTACTAAGATCCTTGCAAGCTGCCTTAAACCCTATCTACCCGGTATTATAGACCAAGATCAAGTCTGATTTATTTGTCGTCAAGTGGCAAGGAACATACCCCGCATAGCCCATCTTATTGAAAAGGTACAGTATAGAAGCATTCCGGCATGCCTGGTGTCACTGGACTTGGAGAAGGCGTTCAGTCGAGTGGACTGGAGCTTTCTGCGAGCTGTACTGCATTAACTTGGCCCGGGCCCGGCCATGATCTCTAGGCTGATAGGCCCTTACACTTGACTGTGCACGCGTATCTGTGTCAATGGCCATCTCACCCCGATCTCTATACATAGGGCTACCAGACAAGGCTGTCCGCTCTCTCCACTCCTGTTCGCCCTGGCAGTGGAGCCTCCAGCAATGGCAGTACACCACTTATCAGCCATTTTGGGTATCCCTTTTGGAGGCTATGATCACAAGATATCTCTATTCGCTGACTATCTTCTCTCTAATCGCTCCGGCCTCCTCCCTCCCGGCTTTGGCCTCGCTTCTCCACTCCTTAACCTTACCATCTCACCTTTAGAGATACATGGACTACAGACCCTGCTCCCTCTACAATGAGCTGCACGATCGATAAGATACTTAGGCCACAAACTGACCCCCCTCCCTCACCTCTTTGACCCAAGCCAACTGGCCGGCCTGTAGACATGGCATACAGGAAGATATACGACCCCCCGTTGTTTCTGTCTATCCTCCATCCCCCCCAACCCCCCCCCCCCCGGTTTCTGTTTCCCCTCCCTTAGATACCTGCTTTGCCTGATTGCTCTACAACTTTTGGTTCTCATTAGCAAAATCTCACTACCTGCCGCGATTACTGCATTTACCAACCTGGTTTAGAGATGAACTCTCTGCAAAAATACATACCATGGCTCCCCTACCCAGGGTTCTTACAAGTCGCTTACCACACACTGTATGCCTCTCCCACTACGGTACCTGACCGACTACTCATAGACCCAACTCCCCTTGTCACTGTTGGGAACCATTAATACTGTAAGATTTACCTAGTGTATTATGCCAATTGTGATGACTATTGTTCTTTGAAGAAAAAAAAAATATTTTCAATAAACAGATTTGAAAATAAAGATGCATAGTCCAATCGTCCTCTAAGTTACACCAAGTAATGTTTGCACTTGTGGCTACAATCACTGGTTTAGAGAGTATTGTGCTGGCAGTGTATCATGGAAGGCTGAAATGATGCATTTGAATGTGCTCTAATTTAAAATGTAGGTCCTTTATAAGGGAGTCTTGTACTTTGGGGGAGAATTATTTACCTTTGCATTAGTTAAGCAGTTGCCTTGCTTTTCTGATGGATGCTCCTCTTCAGATTACTCACTTTTTCAGTATATCCCAGGCACCTGAATATATCTGAAAATGTTTCCATAGCTATCCTTCGCCGGTAGGTGCCTCTGGCTCCGGCTCCATATCTGAACAGTGAATAACGCAAGCATGATTCCACCGTTGCCATATAGCTCCATTCTGGTGCTTCATCCGTTCCCCTTTTCCGGAGCTGCTCTGTGAATTTTCATAAAAATAGGGATGTCTAAACCAAAAAATCAGGATTCAGACGCTGCAGTCTCAGCCATTCGTAATTATCTGGAACAATTCTCCAGCCCATCATTGTTCTACCCCAATGCCACCTTGTGAGAAGTTGGCCTGATATATGATGCTCACTAGTTCTAGTGATCACCTTGTATCAGTCCAAACAACCCTTATGGTGATTGGTTGTAAGTCAACCTTACAGACCAGCTATCCTAATGGTAGCATGGACAAAGCAGTCTTTAGGCTAAACTCTTTTGGCATGTGAAGCCAGCTGTTTTACCACAATATAACCCCTTGCATACCAGATGAAAGGACACCACACAGGTTATGAAAATAAACAGTATTTATTAATAACACCTCTGAACTCTTTAAGAGGTCAGAGGGCTAAGCACATGACAATCTCTTAGGAAAAATACGATAAGTTGCACGAAATTACAATGGTGCCCTAGGGGCACGACAAACCATATACTAAGTAAGTGGAATGTGAAAGTCAATAGAAGGAATGGAGCTGTCCAGAGGCTGTAGGATCGATGGGACCGCGCTACACTAACACTAGGTAAGTAATAGGAGGCCCACGGAACGCGTGTGCAGAGTGTGAACTCACACGCGAGATGCGTGACACTGTCTATGGACAGTACAGTTCAAGCTAAAGGTGAGTACGGACAATCCTGACTAGGTAGGACTAAAACGACTGTGGAACTAGACACTAGGACAGTTAAACTACCCTGGAGCACCGAAGTGCCCTTGTTACCTCACCCACGGGCCGCGGGTGCATAGGGGTCAAAGTGCGTCGGGTTCTCGCGTTGAAGTCAATGGAGCCTGAAAGAAAAGATGCTGCAGGCGACCAGGAGGAAGATGTCCGGTGCAATCCAAGGGTGGATTGTTGAACAAGGAGACCTGAAAGCAGAGGGGACAATGTTCAGTCACTAGCCAGTGACTGGAGTGGAACCAGGAAGGAACCAGATGTCGTCGTCGCGATCAGGTGAAGAGTGGACGCTTGACTCTGCAGCCACGTGAACCAGGAGGTGTCTTCGACGACCAGGATGGAGGCACGAGCTGTCCCACGCAGGCTCTCGCTGTCGGCGGTGTTGGATCCGGAATCAGCGTCAACAGGCCTTGGCAAAGGCAACCCACGCGGTGAGTGGAGAAAGCGTCTGGTGCGGACTAGGAGAGTCCGGGGTGCCCCTCTTTTGGAAGGGAGCAAGGGCCAGTCTGGAGCAACCAGACCAGCAGCAAAGATTCAAAGGTTCGTCGTCTAGGAGGCCACTAGCCAGCCGGCAAGTGACCAGACAATGCGTCGAGCAGCAACAAAGCAGAAGGGCCCCACGCAGATCTCGTGGATGCTGGAGGGCTGATCTTCGGTGCAGGAGCTGCTAGGGGATGGGGCTTCTCAGTCCCCAAAGCACTTGGTCGAGTTTACCTCGGGAGTCGTGCTGGAAGCGAAGTGCAGTTTCTTCCAAGATGGCCGGTCCCACGTGTCTCGTCGCACCCACGGGTCTCAGCTTTGCTGCAGATGTGGGTTGAGGTCGGAGAGGTCTGGGAATCCGGGTCTCGTCGGGCTCTGAAGTCTGGATCCTGGAAGGAAGACGACAAAGGGAAGCCGCTGGACGCTTGATGGTGCCTGCTTGTGCAGAGTGGACACTCCTTGCCCACAAGGGAGATTCTTCAGTCTTCTGTGGAGCAGAACGTCGAAGTCCAGAGTTTCTTCTTGTAGAATATGTTCAGGATAATCTGATTTGGAATGGGACCAGCTCCTACCTTTATCCTGCTAAAGGGGGCTGCACTACTGACTAGGTCCCTCCCCTGGGTGGGACCAGGAAGGGGGGGTGGTTACACCCCCTATCCTTTGTCCGGTTTCCCGCCAGAGCTGGGGCTGGAGTGCCCCAGCAACTGGTTGGAACCCGTGTATGCACAGGGCACCTTGTGTGCCCCAGGCATGTCCCATTTCTTTCAAGCCTATCCTACCCAATACTCAAAATCCTGTCTGGGGTGGTGCTAGCACCTCCCAAGGCAGGAAACCCTTTGTCCAAGCCGCCCTCGCTGGAAGGACTCCCAGCAGCAGGAGGTCAGACTTGTGTCTTCGGCAACTCTGGGCATTAGCTTGCCTCATCTTCACTAACGGCCCCACCAGACCGCCGGGGATGCCTGGTCTCACCCTGGAGATACCCATTAAGGGACCATCTCTCAGGGAAGCCAGGAAGGGTTTCGCAGCGGTCGAAGCGCCTTGGGACCCTACGGGTAAGTAGTGCGCTATATAAATGCCTATACATACATACATACATGTCTGTGGTGGCAGCATCCATTTTGTGATGCCAAGGCTCGAGTTAACTCTTAACCAAGTTTCACAGTTACATACATGTCGTGTCCCTCTAGAAGGGTGGAATGCGACCCCCGTCGCCAGAATTGGCGTTTTTTTTAATTTTTATTTTTTTATTGGTATTTTTTTTTTTTTCTATTTATTTATATTGGTAGTATTCCAATTCGTATGACACCTTACTCGACATGTTTTGATAATGTTATACCAGAGTTAGCATTTAACCGCGAGGTTGATAATGCACTTAAGAGTATATGGTATAGCGTTATCATGGAACAGCTATTAGGACTTGGTTCCGCAAGCTGCAGACGGGCTCAGCTCATGCTAGAGCACCATCTCACATAATTCCAAGCACTCTGCCTTCAGGATTGTTAAGGCCTGCCATAGGAGTGACTGATAGGAATATATGTGTCCATTTTAGGGTTAGATATAGGTATACTATATCTACAGCAAAGGGTGATTACACCACCTTGCCCCAGCTGTCGTGCAGCCAGTTGTGTCAGTTTTAGATGGCCAGCCAGGGGTGGCATAATACATAGGGTACATAGGGTCCATTTTACAGAGAGAGCAGGAAGCCTGGGGTCCTGAATAGCAGGATCCCAGGCCAACTAAGTCAAAAACCAGCAAAACACTAGGCAAAAAGTTTGGGGTAACCTTAGTCAGATATCCACCTTCCTACACACATCATATCAGCTCTAGCTAACTGTATATCAGTCTTGTTCCTGCTCCAGTAGGAACAGTCCAGCTCAACTACCAAGTCTAGTCCTCTCCGATTCAGAACACAAGCAACCCAAGACCAATTTCAGCCTATTTAGGCCTCTTCAGTTGTGTGGAGCTATGTTCTAGTGGCAAAGTGAGTACGGAACTCACATCTGGGCATTCTTGTCACACTTGGTGTCACACTGAAGTAAACAAAAAGTGATGGATGGAATGCTTGATTTAATGACCTTCTGCTAATTTCCAGGGACTGCATCCCAATACATTATTATTCTGTGCACCATGCCAACTCGAATTAGACCCATCATGATTGCCAGTGCCTGAAATTAATTCAAGCATTCCATCTATCATTTTTTGTATTCCTCATTGCTACACCCGAAGTGTGATAGGTATGCCCATACGTGGCCCAGTGCTCACTGTACCACTAGAACAAAGATTCACGTGACTGAAGATGTCCAAATTGTCTTGGGTTAATTGTGTTCCAGTTCAGAGATTAACTTGTTTGGCTGTTCAAGCTCGACTGTTCTTATTGGAGCTGGACCAAGGCTGATTTGCATATGGCTGGGCCTAATCTGAGGTGGCATTGTAGACATAAAATAGACTGGGATGCAACCCCGAGTAATTAACAGTGGTTGAGCTTAAATCAAGCATTTCATCCATCCCTTTTTTTGTGTAACTTGGGTCCAAAGCTTGACTCAGCAAATTAGACCTTCTGCTCCACAAGACCATTAAGGAGGCCAAGCTTTTTATGGCCTGTACAGGACAAGCTTAATGCTGGTAACGCTTCAATGCAAGGCCAGCCTCAAAGTTGTGTTCATCACTGTCCTTTAAAGTGAAGCTCCTCCTCCCTCCTCCCTCCCCCTTCCCCCAGTAGTCTTGGTTTGAGCCTGGAGCTTTGTGAACCAACTCCAGCCATGGAGCAACTTTTGCCAATGCCAGTGACTCCGGCGCCTGCCATAGAGCCCGTCTGGGGTCTGCTGCCTCCAGTACCATTCAAGGTGCCAGCTCATCTGAATTCTCGCCTAGGGACTACCCGGCTCAATTCGTACAGGCACTGATGTTGTTCAGGCAAGCAGCCCCACCCCCCTACCCCAGTGTACTGGAGTGCCTCTAGTCCCCGTGGAACCCTTTTGGGCTTCATTGGTTTTCCACAGACAGGTTTGCCTTCGACACCATTCAGCCTTAGGTAACCGCTTAGAAACACCCCTGGCTCCAGCTTGAGTCATCCTACAGCCTGGCCTTCGCCGGTGGTCGGTCCCTCTGGCGCCTCCACAGGAGCAACCATCAAAGACCAAGGCAATTCTTACGCACCTAGGAGTGAGGCCAGGAAGATAGCTGAAGAGGCCAGGTACAGAGAATAATCGCAGCCTGGACATATGCCATGCCAGTGTTTGCGGTTAACTTTAGAAGGCGTTTTTTGATTCAACTTGGACCATGTCTAGATGCCCGAGACTGGTACCATGATAGTAGTGTGGCAATGATTTGCTGTCTGGTGGAAGGCCGCAGGCGTATTGGGACTTCTTCTGCCAAATGAAGTGCTGCAGCCAAATTGGCAGCTCCGGAGCTTTTGCTGTCATTTAGTGAAGCATTGCTTGACCTCATGCAAGCAGCTTAGGACAAACCCATCCCTGCCTAAGGTGTCAGCCGACATGGTCTACAATTGGAGATCTGCCTTCTTTTCTGCTCGTCCCTCATCAGAAAGTCTAGTACTGCAAGCCTCGTCTTCCATGAAGCAGAATTTGTGTGTTCTGTGCGTTCCCTGCGGCCCCACTGGACCTAGAATCAAAAAAGGTAGATAATGTAGATAATAAAATGCACTCCTCATGAAGCCTAGCCCTCAGATTAATGAATGACTTGCCTGATCACCATGTATATCCGTACCTTGTGTGATATTGTGAATGATAGTCGTTCTGGAACATTTGCAAGGCAGTTTTACTGAAGTGGGGAGGGAGTGGCAGAACATCTCAAGAAAAACCATCAGAGCTGGTTTGGACACAGTGAATTCTGTGGCCACGACCCTGGGCTCCTCCATTAGCCTGATGAGGCACGCAAGGCTTAAATCTACTGGTTTCTCTGCAGAAGTACAGGCAAATCCCATGGACGTGCCTTTTGATGGAGCTTGCCTCTATGGAAACCAGGCTTACCTGGCTTTAAAGATACTTAAGGCAGAAAGAGCTGCTGCCCAGTTTTTGGGACTACAATCCTCGACCCGAGGCTACTGACAATTTATTACGTAGTGTGACTTCTCCAAAGGGTAGTACAGGAAGCAGAGGCAAGGCAAAGGGTTGTCATGCAAAGTAGCTCTCCTCCTCCTTGTCTGCCCCAGCATCAGTTGGAAAGCTGCTTTAGCTGCCTCCTAAAGAGCATGGGTGACTGGTTTGAGGTGAGGTGTCTTCTTTTCTGTTGTCTGGAAGCCCATAACTTAAGATCAGTGGTTCTTGCAGGATATAGAAATGGGGTATGACCTACCCTTGCTATAGGCTCTTTCCTCTGTCCCTTCAGCCTGACTATTTCTTGTGGATGCTGTTGCGTGGTGGAGCAGTCCTGCTTTAGAATGGAGCAGTGGACTTGGTGCAGAGCAGCTACTTGTTTTCTAGCGCCGGGACACCCCTGTGTTGGGGGTAGCTGTCACACTTAATAAATCACAGTATTATTATTATTATTATATTATTGAGCAGGGGTGCTATTCCCAGTACTTCATGGTCTTCAAGATGGACCACGGTCTTCTTTAGGTCTTGGACCTTAGGCTCTTGTAATTTTACCAGTGCAAAGAAAAGTTGAAGATGCTGTCCCTACTCAAGTCATGGTTGTGCTGGAAACAGTTGACTAGGGAGTGTCTCTGAATTTGGAAGACTTGTATTTATACATTGCCATCCTGCAATCATGCAGGCGGTAACTGTGGTTTGTGTTAGGCCTCATTCACTAGTCGTTTCTGGTCCTTCAGTTTGTGCGAGCATTTGCACCCTGCCTGTTCACTAAGGTGATGGTGGTGTTTACAACACTTCTGAGAAGGACTCAATCTCAATATTCCTGTACCTAGACGACTGACTTCTCAAAGTGGTTTCTCTGCAGCTGGTGTCGGACCATCTGCAGTCAACAACGTATATGCTGTTTTTCAATCAACGTATCCAAGTCTCACTCAGAGACCTCTCAGTGATTCCTGTTCATATGGGCAGTACGGGACACTTCAGTTCCTGATGGACAATACAACAGCAAATAGGGAGGAATGGGGTCCCCCCTTCTCTGACGGGAAACACTGAGTCACTTGAGTGCATATGTATGAAGTCAGACTGGTTGCCAACTGTCTGGCAGGCTCACAGAACACTATAGCCAACCACCTTAGTTGGCGTCATCCTGCCAACCCCTAGTGGTGTCTTAATCCAAGGATGGTCTAGAACATCTTAATCCTGGGGACCTTTTCTCAGATGTATCGCTACACCACTTGACAGAATGCTCACTCCACATTTCTGTGCACACGTTCTTTTGAGGTGAGATATTCTGCTTCACTGTGCCTTTTTCCCCCGTACTCCCTAATTCCGTGGTTTCAGGAAGCTTGTCCAGGCCCAAGCCATTCTGATCACTCCAGACTGGCCAAGTAGGATGTGGTAAGTGAACATCCTACAACGATACTACAGCCTGAGTCGAACTACTCTTGCAGTACGGGTGACATTTCAGCTTTCCTGATCTCCAGAGGCTCCACCTTCATGCCTGAAGATTGAGAAGGGAAACATGAGTTTCTTCCAACTAATCCCAGAGATGGCCAACGTCAGGTTGTACGCTTGTTGTCCTTCCCCAAAAACTGTATTCGGGAAGTTTAAATCTATTTGTCAAGTAATGTGTGGAGGAAAGTGTGGAACCACAGTAGGCACCGCTATAGGAAGTGCTATGCTTTGCAGCTGGTCTAACAAGTTTGTGCAGTGGGCACTGTTAAAGGCTACAGTGCGGCTCTCTAATCTGTAATCTGTCCGCAAAAGTGTCAGCCAGTTGCAATGCTGTGTTCCTCTGCCCTTCATGTGCTTGAGGACTAAAACAGTTTTCCTGCTTCAGGTAGTGACCCCTTTCCATCTGAGGCAATCCTTTTTTCTTCTTTTTTTTTAAACATTTTTTATTAAGTCACAAAAAGCAATCCACAGTCGCAAGGCAAAGAACATACCAAGTACAGAAGTCATCAGGTGCCACATAGAATAACATACGAGAAATAATGACGTATACAGTAGGATTGCGGACTGATCGATTAGCACGTAACAGAAGTACAATTTTTAGTTTTAGCGACATTAAACCATAAAAACAGAAATCAACATCACAAAAAAAGTAAAAAGAAAACACTACAAAAGGAAAATCATATCAAAGAGATTGCAAGTCCAATAGAGCCAGCCAGTAAGCACTGTATCCTAGAACACAAGGAGAAATGTTTGCAGAACAGGCATAACAAATGCCACCCAAACCACGCATACAGTGAGAGGGGACCATTAAAGTACAATCGCAAGCTTGCACAAAGAGGCAATGAAATTACAGAGAAGTGCATCCTGGCATTCCGCTATTGAGCACAGCACAAATTCGGTTGATGGCGGTGAAGTGTCAATTGTTACATCTATTAATGTGCGGTTACAGAGTATTGCCTGAATACAAGAGTTGAAATAAATGACTGTGAACCATCATTCAACATGCACTCAACTGCTTGGCGTGTGGGGTGAGCGGGAGGAACGCGCACAGCAAGCAATGCCGAATGCAGCACCCGCGCCGAGCCCGCCCTAACCCACCCCTGTCGGTGTGATGGGATGAAGTGTCTGGGACGGTGCCTCCCGAGTGAGTTTCGCGATGTAGTTTCGGTACGGACCCCAAATATCAGTCGGGCGGGAAGTAATCGGAAGTTGTTCTGAATATTCCACACTATTCACATTGCTGTAGGCTACACTCCTAAGCCACGAACCGACAGTCGGAGCGCGACATGCGCACCAGAGCAGCACTACCTCCCTTTTGGCCAAGAGGAAGCATACGGACGCCAGCCTACGAAGAGCGCGGGGGAAATTTGCAACGTAGCCAAGCAACGCAATTTCAGGTGTGGGATGTAGCGTCAAGCCTAATATGTCGCCCAAAACCCTGTGTACCTCTAGCCAGTAAGTGTGTAACCGTGAGCATGTCCAAGACAAATGGAAAAAGTCCGCCTCAGGGGCGTTGCATTTGGGGCAGCAGTGGGGCCTACTAGAGTCGATTTTGTGAGCAAGTGCCGGGGTGTGATACATTCTCCTCATGAATTTAAAGTGAATAAGCTTGTGCCTGCTGTTCATGGACACGTCCCTGGTAATAGCACAACATGCCTCCCACTGGTCATCTGTAATCTGTGAGCCCAGATTGCGTTCCCATGCCGCGCGCACTGCCTCGTCTGATGCAGGTAGGCCAAGCACAGTTTATAGAGCTTCGACACCACATGAGCACCCGTCTGGTTTTGTATTACAAATGTAAGTGTAGGGTTGTCTTCAGGGGGAAGGGGGAACGTGGGAAATTCAGCTCGTAACATGGATCGGAGTCTCGTCGGGGTGAAAGCGTCCATGAACATACAGTCAGTGAATCGGGAATCTTCTGTCAGGGAGAAAGCATGACCATCCGGAAACAGGTCGCCAACCGTGTGCAGTTGGAATTTGGACAGTGTGCGACGAATCACCGACTCGCCGGTGATGGGGAGCCAGTGAGGATTAGGTAACGGTAGCGCAGAGGAATACATTTTGTCTATGCGTAGCAGCCGTCTCAACTTATCCCAGGCCGTGGTGGACAACGGCTGAATGTCATGTGGGTCTTGGGGGAGCCCTTTGGGAAGGATGGCGTTAAGTGGCAACGGGAGCGCCGCATCGGCCTCAGCTCTCAAGTACGGTATTCTAGCACCCGGGTGAAACCAAGAATGTGCATACGAGCACTGTGCGACCAAGTAATAAAGATAAAAATCTGGCACCCCGAATCCTCCTCTCTCGTACGGCAGTGTAAGCGTGCGCCAGGCCACACCAGAGTTCCTACCGCCCCATACCAAACGTAACAGGGCAGTGCGGAGTTGGGAGAAAAAAATCTCAGTGAGAGGGATCGGGGTGTTATTGAATAGGTATAAAAACCGAGGGAGGACTACCATTTTGATGATAGCGATCCAGCCAGCCATAGACAATGGGAGACGGAGCCACCGGTCCGTATTATCCTCCAAAAAGTCCAGGGCGTGTCCGTAGTTCAAACGGATAATGGACACTGTGTCAAGGTGGACGTGGATCCCCAGGTACTTAACGGAGTCTACGCACCACTCTAGTGGGAAGGAGCAGGGCCATTGCACGGTGGCAGGGGTAAGCGGAAAAAGAAGCGACTTGTGCCAATAGATGTGGAGACCTGAATAGTCGCCAAATCGCGTGATCACAGATAGTAACGGTTCCAAGTTGGCATCAGGGGTGCGGACATACATGACCATGTCGTCTGCATATAGCGAGACGAGGAGTGGGCCGGTGCGGAATTGGAGCCCCCTATGGAGATGTTTCTCTTGAAAATGCCGCACTAAGGGGTCCATAGCAAGGATGAACAGGAGTGGAGATAAGGGGCAGCCCTGCCTGGTGCCCCAGGAAAGTGCGAAACTGTCAGTTATGGTGCCATTTAAATGTATACGAGCAGTGGGCGCCGAATACAGCAATTCCACTGTGGCTACAAACATCGCGGGCATGCCCATCCTCCTCATGACAGCTAAAAAGAAAGGCCACTCTAGAGTGTTGAATGCTTTTTCAGCATCGAGAAACACCGCAGCCGCCGGGGTGGAGGGGTCAATCCTATGTAGAACTGAGAACAAAGTACGAAGATTTAAGGAGGTGGACCTGTGAGGGACAAAGCCGGACTGGGCAGGTGAAACTATGGCATCTACCAGCAGCGCCAGGCGTATTGCTAGGACCTTGGCCAATATTTTATAGTCTAGGTTTAGGAGCGACAGGGGTCGCTCCTAAACCACAGAGCGAGGGATCGCGACCCGGCTTAGGCAGCAGAACAATAACCGCCTCTCGGAGCGTGGGGGGGGACGCCCAACTCGAGAGCTTCCGCATACACCTCAACAAGTCTAGGCACCAGTTCTTCCTTGTATGCCTTGTAAAAGTCTGCCGTGAACCCATCAAGACCAGGCGCGAAGAACCCTTGAAGGAGTCAATGGCTTCAATTACGGAGTCCGATGTAATGGGATCGGCCAGGAAGTCTTGCATGTATTTTTCCAGGTATACCATGGCTATCTCACTTATATACGACCCCGGGTCTCGGTGCTCCCCAGATAGTGCAGTGTTGTAAAGGTGGCGGTAGTAAGATAAAAAGGTATCACTAATGCCTGGGGTGGAAAAATCTTGCGTGCCCTGCGAGTCAAGTATGTCAGTTATGTATGCTGCTTGTCGTGGTGGTCGGAGCAACTGCGCCAGCAACCTGCCCGGCCTGTCTCCCTCACCATATTCGATTCAGAAAAGGGGGTGGTGATGAACAGAGTGTCTGAATTAAGCAGACCACTCTTACCCAGTCCAAAGATCAGGGCTTGATCCATCACCGTTATTTAGCTCACTGCCCCATCCCAGCTCAGAACCTGGCTATATGCAAATTAGTCTGTCCCTGGCCCAGTGCATCATGGGAACAGGGCAGACCAAACTACCAAGCCAATTCTTCACCAGAAAGGAGACAAGCTACCGGGGACCGGTTTCTGGCATTTCAGCCTCGTCGGCCCGGCTTGCTTGAATCCTGATGGTGCAATGAGCAATGGACTCACATCTGAGTATACCCTTCCACGCTTAGGGTGGACAAAATATTTAACAACAAGGGGTGGTGATGGACAGAGTTTCTGAATTAAGCAGAATACTCTCACCCAGTCGAGAGATCAGGGCTAGATCCAACACCGTTTTTTAGCTCACTGCACCATCCCAGTTCAGAACCTGGCTATATGCAAATTAGTCTGTTCCTGTCCCAGTGCATGATGGGAACAGGGCAAACCAAACTACCAAGCCAATTCTTACACTGGGAAGGAAACAAGCTTCCGGGGACTGGTTTCTGGTATTTCAGCTGTCGTCGGCCCGGCTTGCTTGAATCCTGATGGTGCAATGAGCAAGGGACTCACATCTGAGTATAAGCAGAATACTCTCACCCAGTCAAGAGATCAGGGCTAGATCCAACACCGTTTTTTAGCTCAAACTCTGTCCATCACCACCCCTTGTTGTTAAATATTTTGTCCACCCTAAGCGTGGAAGGGTATACTCAGATGCAAGCCGGGCCGACGACGGCTGAAATGCCAGAAACCGGTCCCCGGAAGCTTGTTTCCTTCCCAGTGTAAGAATTGGCTTGGTAGTTTGGTTTGCCCTGTTCCCATCATGCACTGGGACAGGAACAGACCAATTTGCATATAGCCAGGTTCTGAACTGGGATGGTGCAGTGAGCTAAAAAACGGTGTTGGATCTAGCCCTGATCTCATGACTGGGTGAGAGTATTCTGCTTAATTCAGAAACTCTGTCCATCACCACCCCTTGTTGTTAAATCCCTCACCATATTGCCACGCCGTGCGGTACTTGCCTAGAAACCGTAGCTCCCTATCTGCAGCGTCGCGGAACTCCAGCAGCAGCTCGAGTCGCTTAGCTTCGCGGGTCGGCGATGGGTCCATAAGTATCTCACCCTCCACCGCCAAGAGCTCCGCCTCCACTCGGTTCAGAGTAGTGCGAATCTCTCGCAGAGCCCCAACATGTTTGGTGATACAGACTCCCCTAATGGTGGCTTTGAAACCCTCCCATAACGCGGCCCAAGTGGCCACAGAGCCAGTGTTAATGTCAAAATAGTCCTCGATGGCTGTGCGGACCTCCTCTGTAAAGACCGGGTCGGTAAGGGCTCTACGCGGGAAATGCCACTGTCTTTCGTATCCACTCAACCTTGGAACCGCCAGAGTCAACACCACTGGAGAGTGATCGGAAAGTGTGCGCGGAAGAGTGGCGAGATCAACCACCCACCCTGCCACGCCCGGGGAGAGCAGCCAATAGTCAAGTCTGGTGCTAGTGTTATGGAAGCTAGAGTGGTGCGTGTAAGCAGGGGCGTGTGTGTGGAGTCTAGCCTCCACATCTGTTAGAGAGAAGTGTGAGCAAATGTCCGCCACCACCGCGCGGGCAAGTGGCTTGCGATCCGGGGAGGAAGCAGTGCTGTCTCTGCTAGGGTCCATCAAGAGGTTGAAGTCGCCCCCCCAATGCCAATAGCTCGATGTCTGAGTGGAGAAGCGTAAGTTGCAGGTCTTGGAAAAAGGCCGGGGAGTCGTTATTAGGGCCATAGACCCCCACCAATGCAATTTTGTAGCCAAACACACCAGTGATTAATGCATATCTGCCCTCCCCATCCGCTTTACTGCCAGTGAACACAAAAGGAACTCGCATGTGCACAAGGATCGCAACCCCCCGTGCATACCTGCTGTAACTGGAAAATACTCTGTGGGTGCCCCAACCCCTAGCCAGTGAGATGGTATCTGCCTGAACCAGGTGGGTCTCCTGTAGGAAGAGAACATCCACCTTATGACTGGCAGCGTAATGTAGGACCTGTTTACGTTTCCGAGTGGTGTTCAAGCCACGAACATTCCATGACATCAACGTTAGTCTGGAAGGACCAGACTGCAGACCTATCCTGGCCATATCGCCCAACCAAGGACAATAAACCGTGAGCATGCATCTGACAGGCCTATGCTATGAATCTCGCAATCACACACAAATAAAAATTTCCACAAAAAGAACAAACACCCCATCCCCCACCCACCACCCAGCCTCCCAACAGCCCAGGAGAGGCAGATCCCAAACAAGCGCTGAAAAACAGTGCAGAACACAGATTGCAAAAACCCTATTGTGATAAAGCATATCTGCAAACAAAAAGACATGAAACCCTAATAGAATCGAAGCAAACAGGCCATGGGGGGTATTAACGCCACTCCATGCGGGCATCCCAGCAAAGCAACCAACGAACTAATGGCCAAGCGATCGAACCCAGCAGAGCGGAACCTTTAACAACAATATAGGAGGACCCATGAAAGAGGTGACTGTGGGCATTCAGCCCAGGCCGGTGTCAGCGAAAAGGTCAGCACTGGACTGTGTCAGTCTGAGGCGGAGAGTGAGGCCCAGAGCCGGTCGCCGGGCCCTGTTGCTTCTTGTAGCCGTGACAAGTTTTGTGCATCCGCACGAGAGTCAAAAATGCGGAATCGGCCGTTTACCTCAACCTTCAGTCTTGCCGGATAGAGCATGCCGTACTTCCGGCCAAGATTACGGAGGGCGGACTTGACTCCAGTGTACTTCCGACGTGCCTCTTGCACCATGAGTGTAAAATCCGGGAAGAAGGACAATCTGCTACCCTGCCACTGCACCTCTCCCGCCTCCCGTGCAGTGCGGAGCGCAGCGTCTCGGTCTCGAAAGTTCATAATCCTTGCTATTATAGGCCGAGGTGGTTGTCCAGGGTGCGGTTTGGCCCCCAGTGACCTATGCGCCCGTTCGACAACAAAGCCAGCTGTGAAGGTATCTTTACCGAATAATTCGATGAGCAGGTGCTCTACAAAGGTATCAAACCGTCCCGTGGCAGTTGTCTCCGCCACACCAAGGATTTGAATATTATTTCTCCGGCTACGCGCTTCCAAGTCCTCATTTTTAATGGCCACGTCTTTGAGAATTTTCTCGACCCGTTCCAGACATTTCAGCGTTTTTGCGGCCCCGTCCTCCACATCCGAGATCCTGGATTCTGCCATGTCGAGTCGATGGTCATGTGCCTGTACCGTGGAATCCATGTCTGAAAGTTTTTGCTCAAGGCTATCAAAGCGAGTGTCCAAGGCCTTGAAGCCGGCGCGCATTTCTCCCATCATGGCGGCGACCATGGACGCCGCGTCACCAGCGTCCGATGAGCCGGTAGCTCCAGAGGCCGCTCCAGGCAGAGGATCTGTGGTGAGGAGGGATGTTTTGTCGAAGCTGAGCTTCCTCTGGTTTGGATCCCTTTTCCCCATCCCCAAGGCCGATTGGTATACGCAGCAGCGGCAACAGCAGCAGACTAGGTGGCAAGCAGCGAGTCAGAAGGCAGGGCCAGATGAAGTCACGGGCAGCCCCACTATAGATGCCACAAGTGCGCTGGTAGGGCTAGGCGATGGCCGGTTAAGGGAGGCAGGACCCAACACTCGAGGACGGAGTTATGGTCGTCAATGGCTGTGATGGTGCAAGGCCACAAAAGCAATGCGGGTCAGCTTCCAGTAGGTGTGTGTCCTCTCACGGAGCTCCACAGGGTGGGGAGCAACCCTCTCCCGGTGACTAGCACTGGAGGAATGGGGAGCGACCAGGCCTCCCAATCAGGCGTGCGTTAGGCGGGGCCGCTGTGTGCTGCCAGGGAGCGCCGCCGGAGTCCCCAGCCGCCCCAATCCCAACCCCCGTCGCCACCGGCCGAGCCCACCGCCCACCCCCCGAAAACCAACGCGGGCCCGAAATCGAGGCCCCGGTCTCAGCGCGTCCCCAGGCCAGAGGCTGCAGCCGCGCACCAGGAGCCAGGCGCCTCAAGACGGGAGCCGCGGAGGAGGGGAGATGCGCGAGTGGGCCCAGCGGGGAACAGTGGGGGGGAAGGAGGCACAGCGGTCCGAGAGCCGCGCCGCACTCACCCAGCGCAGAAGAGAAGATGGCGCCGAGGTCCGGAGGCCTCGGTCTCCTCCGCCGTGTACGCAGCCGTAGGTTGCTCCCGCGAAGTGGAATTTTCACCCAAAGGCGCTGGGCGGCATCAGCAACTGGCTCCGTGTAGCTGAGAAGAGCTGGAGTAGTGTATCATGTCTCGCTCGTTGCCGCCGGGAGCCCACAGGGAGGAGCTTCACAGCAGAGCAGCCATTTCGCTTGCCGCCGTAGCCACACCCCCGATCTGAGGCAATCCTTAACCTTCACTCCTTGTTCCTTCATCCCTCTCTGCGAAGGAGTAGGATCGAGAACATCAACAGCATCTCAGAAGAAGGGATCAGGCCGTTCAGTTACTATATCAACCGAATGAGGGAGATTAGGTCGGATGACCATCTCTTCATTAGTTATGTAGGTAGGGAAACAGGCAAGACTGTGCAGAAGAGGACCTTATCACGCTGGATAATCTTGTGTAGGCAAATGTGTTCTAACCTTGTCAAAAAGGAATCGCCTGATGGAATCTGTGCTCATTCCCCTAGAGCAAAGTCTTTAACCTCGGTGCTTCCCAGTTTGAGGATTGAGAAGAGGTAACTGTGGCTGACATATGTCGCTTGGTGACACGGACGTCACTTAACACATTAATTAAGCACTGTTGCTTGGATTCAGATGTGAAAGGGATGACCATTTTGCTCTTTCTGTTCTCCAAGATTTCCTAATCGGGCCTACTGCTCGGGAGGATGTGTCTATTTAAAAGGTGAAGTATCCATCAGAGGAAATGTTGGTAGCAATCTTTCCGATGGATACTTTACCTGCATGTTATTCACTGATCATGGTCATCTCCCTGTTCCGAGTTATGGCTATATGCCTTTCATATGAATAAGGTTCAAATTAACTGGTGCACTGCTCATCCATGATTGATCAGTTACCCTCTTCTCTTCCTCTAAGGCTCTGGAAAAAGTGAAGGCGGAATTGACGTTGGTAACACAGGGATGGTACTACATGGTACTACATGGCTCCAGTCATGCCTGTGTTATATGGAGTCAATGCCACCTAACTGTGGAGGAGAGCTATGGAAAGTTTAAGGATTTAGTGTGGTGCCTTGGGTATATTCATTAGGTGAGGAATCTGCTAGTCGGTTATCCAGCAGAAAGATAGTTACAGATGGTAAGTGACCTTTTCTTCACACCCAATCTCCTTTCTCACCCTGGCTGCTTCAACTCTTCATCCCTTCTTAGTGATGCTCCCCGCCTATCTTCAGCCTTGCTGTCCTTGTGATGTATTTTCTTAGTAGAAAATAATTCTCCTGAGTCTGACTTAGTAGCTTCAATGTGTGTCCTGTCCTCGAGTAGGTAGCATTCTGCAGCCAGAAATACGGATATAGTCCGATTTGAGAGAGAGAACACTAACAATGCATCATAGCCTTATTACCTTTCTGAAATCCCACATATACATAGAGAAATTAAACTGTCTAGACAGAGAATGTCAAATTTCACATGCTCCGTGTGGAGACAAAAATATCAAGATTCTACTTATTTACCTTTTGTGGCATATCAACTCGGATAGGATTTAGGATTTCTTTTCTTTTTTACACAGGCTTTTCAAAAGGTTACTTAGGAGCAAACATCACAATAAACCAGTTACATGGGTACTATGCCCGGCATGAGTCGCAATGATGGTGGTTAAATGACTAACCAGCAGGACTCTAAAACATTCAAGCCCAGCAATACCAATGGTAGCTAAGGGCGTATTTGTCCTGAAATGGTTCAGTGCAGCATTCACGGTCTTCATTAGTGTTGTGATTCTTAAGCTTTAATTGTGTTTCCAGTAAAAATGGTGCCAGAAGTGCAATCTGTTAAAGTCAGGATGAACCCCTGGATGGCAGCTGAGGGGGTGCTAAGTCCAGGCTTTCTGTGTACTACACTTCATTTTGGTATTCAAATCTACCCATGGCCTCTTTTGCACCTATCTCAGACAATCAGTCTTCAGCCCTCCTCAACTTCCATGTTCATGACACTAACTGCTTTAACACTCTAAATGTCTGCTTCATTTTTGCCATTCATGTTATTTTCTCTATTGATATAAATCAATACCACCCATAACACTCCCTATCTTCTCAAAATGCCTCTATCTTTAGCAGCTTTGAAATGGGCTTTGAAAAACTGCTCTTTAAAATAAAATTCTTTTCTGCGCTTTTATGTCTTTTCCCATTACCAGCCGTGGCCCGTTATTACGGGCCGAGGTGCAACACTCCCCAACAAAAATAGTGTCTTGTCAGGCTGAACAAAGGCCAGTCTGACAGATACTATTCTTGTTCAGGTTAGGCAGACAGGAGCTGTACATGCGCTTAATGCGAAATAACCTGTCTACCTAAGTTGAACTTTACCAGGCTGAGAATTTCACAGTCCACAACCACAAAACCCTGTCTTTTGGGCGTAGATTATGTCAGTATACCTTGCAACAGATCAGTCTCATGTCAGTGATCACTGTTACACTCCCCTATCTACTGTCATTTTTTCAGGGGTATCTTACTGCAATACGTCTGGTATTTTTAGAGAAATATTAAAACAATTATTAAAAAAAGGGGAAATATTGGCCAACGTCTCTTGACAGTCACATAGAACAACACAGGAGCAGAGTTGTAGGTTCTGCTACCACGCACTTTTCACATCTTGGTTTTTTGTTTGGACACATTTTTGTTCTCCTTTTTTTAACTGAATGACGACCAGTGATGAGAAAAGGGGCCCAGTCTGGTGAGTACTTGCCAGTTACCCCGAGGGTGGTGTTCCCGTGAGGTGTCATTCTGTTCGCCACACATTTTTTTGCAAAAAAAATATTTTCTGCTAAGTTCCAATTTTATTTGGTGGAAGCACTGTGTAGATTAAGGTTTCAGACATCCTGTGTTGTTTTATGTGACTGTCAAGAGACAGGGTTTTGTGGTTGTTGACGTTTTCTGAGTGGAGGGCAACCCTGTTCTTTCTTTTCCCTCTGAGCTCCTTTTTGTGAGAATTTCACAGCCCTGAGGGTGTCACCTTCCCCGCCTGGCAAAAGTGCCTCAAGGCCCTCCCCTCATGACGAAGAGGAGACTCACTGAGTGCCTCGGACCTGGACGCTTCCATTTTAAACCCTGCAGCGCCCAGGGCTGTGTGTCAATCACTGACACCTCATCAGGGAGTGGGGCGGTGGGAGGGATCAGCAATCTCACTGACCCCATCACACTCTGTGAAGAAGTAGGGACTCCAGCCTGTTCTCATTGGCTGAGCTAAGGTCAGCCAATGAGACCCCCTCCCAAGCCGCAGCGCAGATAAGTTTTATGTTTTTTAATGTTTGGTCCATGTATCTATAAATGAATGAATTTGTGAGCCAGTGTCGGTGCATGTGTGAGTATGTGTGCGTATGTAGTCCACCCGCCTCCCTCTCTGCTAATATTACCAGCATCCACTACCCATGACTATCATCACTTGGACGAAGTACATCATGGTGCCTCTAAGAAACGAGTAGCTATTCTAAATATTCGGATACTTAACCAGTGACTGGTAAAAGTCCTATAATCCACCATAATTCTGTTTGAACTGCTAACAAGGGAGTTCAGCTTAGTGGTGAGCTATTCTGACAAATACAGTGACACTTAGTGAGTAGAAGATGTTATTGGCAAAATTGTCTAGCTCATTTAAATGATCAGAACAAAATTCAATGTTTCATGCATACTCTTGCAGCCCTTGCTATATATGCAACATGCTGACCTTGGGAAAGACTACACTAAGAGACAATGACTGCAACTAGCCTAGATCTGGTCGTTTAAAGTATGTTTCTGGGAAATACAGAAATTAATTTACCGTCTACGGTAGGTCGCTGTCGCACAATTTCTAGTTTACGTAGGTAGGCTAGCTACCCTTCTTTGATCTTTTGCACCTAAAAAAAAATAATTAAATGGGGATTTTCTTCCCAATCAATTTAATAAGGGAATCCGTAACTTACAAAAAAATCTTCTGTATACAAAAAAGTGCATATATGTATTAATCTTATATTTTAATATATGTAGGTATAAATTAATTGAAAGATATCCAGAAATTAATTTATTCAATTTGAGTAGGGTAAAAGATCAAAGATATCCTAATTTGAAATATCAAATGAGAAAACATTATCAAATTTGATATATTACTTGCTCTTTCTTTCTCTGGAGAATCCGTTATTTACTAGTATTTTGTTTCTTTCAGAAAATAAAGCTGTAGGCGTTATAAAGCCAGGCCATGTGTTTACAATTGAACCAATGATTTGTGAAGGTAAGTAAAAAGCAACAGATCTTCATAATCCATGACTATTATAACGTTATCATTTTTCTTTTTGCTATCTCTAGATATTTTTGTTTAATGTTCCATTGCACAGCAACAGTGAATTCTGTGATGCTCTTATTTCTTTTTTGCATCTTATGGGTATGCCATCATTTTTGACGGTTTTCTAATCTGAGGAAAGTCAGCTTGACAAAACTACAAGGTAGAGAAATGGCAAAATTATGAAATAATATCCCACATGGAAAAGGCCCATGTCCTGAAAAGAAAGGCAGATGTATAGGTTGGTGGAAAATATAATGGGGTGGGAATGAGTAATAAAAGTTAATAAAAAAAAAAGAGGAAAGCAGGAGAGTAGATGTATGACTATTAAAGCAGGGAAGGCACATAAAAGGATAGAAAGTAAAAGGGAGAAGTTAAGGGAGAGGGTTTAAAAGATGGTGAAAATATAAATGGCATAGAGGTAAGTAGTAAAAGTAAAATTTGCTGTGCATTCAGAGATCGAGGTCAAATGTTAGGCGCCGTCTTCTGAGGGCGCTTGTTTACTCTTCTGTCTCAGACTTCAAAGTGAGAGGTTTTATGTGACAATTTTGCTGGATACTGGGATAGGAAAGAGTTTGTATATAGCACATTTTTTTTTATTCAACCAATTTTTATTTAGATAAAGACGGTAAGTAGGTTGGATTTCAACTATAAATATCAACACAGCTTACAGGATGAGCTAACAATGGCATGGAATATACACTTGTGGTATAGTACATTTTGACATGTTCGGATATGCTGGAATATTAACAAGGGGTCATATCAAAGAGTACATAAACAGCGAGCTAAGTGGTCCTGAGTGCATCGCATCTGAACACTAAACCCTAAATAAACAAGAAAAGCGTGTTAGGAGTGAAAGCAAGGGGGAGAAGGAGAAGGAGAAAGGGAAAGAGGGAGCAGGAAGAGGGTATATTAGTAATGATTGCAACACTGGTAGGTCTAATCAGTAGTTTGCGGTGTGTAGGCAACTCTGTAGATGGAAGTGAGAGATGCAATGGACATAGGGCACTTATGGGTAGTCCACCTTCCATAGGGAGTGAGTATGGGATGAGTGGTGACATTTCTTAAATACTATGTTGTCTGCGCTTCTAGTGAAGCACAAGATATTTCACCATTTGTTAAAGGGTATCTCTATGGTGGATTTCCAATCGGAGGATTGCACCCAGGACTAGCATCAGGTCATAAAGATTTAGTTCTTGAGGGAGGGCAATATTGTGAGGGATGCAGCCACACCTAGCATTATGGTGAGGAACAATAGTTTGAGCGAGGTCATAAAGATATTCTTAATTACCTGTTGGATTTTGGTCCATACTGCTTTAACCATTTTGGATGTGTTCGAGAGAGCCAGGACATACCCCCCACAGCGGCAGCAGTTATCCAAGGGTAAGAGCCTGAGCTTATGTAGTCTGGAAGGGGTCCAGTGAGTTTGGTGTATTGTCCTGAATCTTGATTGTGTAAATGCCGAGGTGTTTTTAGCCATAAAGGGAAAGTGCCAGATTCTATACCAGGTGGTGTCTGAAGTGTGGAGCTAGTTCTTCTGGGATGTATGGGGATAGTTTCTTTTTCAGGTTTGAGGAGATGTAGTCTAGGTGGTTCAAGCAGTTTATAGATGTGAGTAGCGGAGTGACCGATCCAGTGGTCTTCAAACTTTTTAGTGCTGAGCCCCCAGTGGAAAATAAATCTGCCACCCCCATGTTTCACAATTCTATGAAACTGGCAATGTTTAAATATGTCTAGACTTATTTAAACATTGCAGTTAAGTTCTGTTTCAGTTTTAAGAATGCAATCAAATACATGATTGCCAAATATACTATTCTGGTCAGGCAGGCTTGATTAACCTGTAAAAGTATCCACAGTGTGATTATTAGAAAAGAAGGTAGGGTTTTAAAGAATATTAGGAGTCCCTTCCTTTTTGACGACCCCTCGCTGCCAGAATATAAATGACTAATGTTAGTAATGGCCCATTACAGAGCAGCTTATTGCTGCTCATTTGTTTCCACTGAAAACAAAGCACTGTCATCAGCATAATTCTGCGTTTGGCCTGAGCGCCCCCTACACCCTGTTTGAAGACCCCTGCCCCAATTCTTCTTAAGGTTGCCAAGTAGATTGGGCAGATGCAGGCTATGCGGCTTTGGTAGTTTAATTATGGAACCTTTCAGTTTCAGGAATTTATAAAATTCAACGAGGGGAGGTCATAGAGTGAGCACAGATCTGTGAAGGAGATAGGTTTAAGGATGTGCCAAGATCTTCAACGGCATTAATGTCTTTGTTAGACCACTTTTTCCAGAACACTGTTTTTCCCTCCAACTTGATTCTGTGGTTGTTCAAGAGAGAAACTACGTGTCAGCAGGAAGGTTGTTTTGGGTTTTATCAATCCGGTGAAGGGCAGAGTTTGTATCGGCAATAATGAAGAGTGTGTGGGTAAGAGGTAGGTTCGATGGGTCACGGCTGGTGGAGATGGAGCATAAGGGAAGAGGCGATACCAATGTAGATTCGATTTTGAGCCAGAGGAACGATTGACCATCCGCCTCCCTAAACCACCAGCCAGCCTGAGATTTCAGAAAGGCCTGCTGATATCTTGGGAACTCTGGCAGGTGGAGACCACCTAATTATTTATTCAGTTTGAGGGCAGAACTAGATATCCTAGCTCTTTCCTTTCCAAAGGAAATCCAAAATGTGTTTGTCTACTTTTTTAAAGAAGGCGGGGTAGAGATTCATGGGAAGCATACTTGAGAGAAAGTTGATCAAAGTTGTGATAATCATTTTGGCTGTATCCGCTCAACCCAACCATGTAATGTTTTTTGGGGACCAGGCGTTCAACAGTTTGCCAATCCAAATACTGGGTTGCCATTTCAGGCTTGAGTTACCCAGGATTTAAGTTGTACCATGGATATTCAGGGGAAAGACCTCTGTTTTTGAGAGATTAAGTGAATAGCCAAATACATGTGAACAATTCTCAGTTTCTGTCATGATGTAGGATGTGGCTATATCTGCCTGTTCAGTAAAGATAAAGACATCGGCATAGGCCGCTACCATTTGTCTGCCAGATTGAAAATGAACACCCCTGATGTTATGATTGTGTTTAAGGAACAAGAGTAGGGGTTCGAGGACCAATACAAATAAAACTGGAGAGGACACCAGTGTCCAGTGCCTTGAGCTAGAGAGGAGTTCAATAGGTGTTCATTGACTCCAACCTTTGTTACTGGGTTTGCATACAAAACCCTAACCATACGAATAAAGTCCTCACTGAGTTGGATTCTGTGTAATGCTCCCCAAAGGAATATCCATGAGACTTTGTTGAAGGCTTTTTCCATGGCAAAGGCCAAAGCAGCGACTGAGGAGGAGGCTGAGCGAGCTTTAGTTAAAGTGTGACAAAAAACACTGATGTTGTCCATGGTGAGTCTACCTTTCAAGAAAACAGTTTGGGATGGGGAAATCAATTTTGATATAACCTTCTCCAGTCCACGAGGGCGAAGCTTTGCGCAAACTTTGTAATCAATGTTGATTAGCGAGATCGACCTGAAGTTTCTGACATTTAAGAGGCCCTTTTCTTCTTTGGTAATAACTACTATTGTAGCCTTTGCGGCAGAACCGAAAACTCGACCTGTTAAGGTGTATTTATTTTATTTAGGAAGTTTTATACAGCGCTAGCCTGACCACAATTACAGAGCAATGCAAAAGAAAGCAAAACATAATACAGTAAAGCGAGACATTCAGGATACGAATTGTAGTAAGGAGAATGATGATGAGTTCCATTACAGGATCTTGGCATTCCGCATCCGGGAGAGGAGCAATGTCACTTCAGACCTTCCGAGCTGCTCCTATCTGTTAGATAAGGAGCAGTCGAAGAAAAGGATTTTGAGCTGACTTTTGAATTTAGGGAAGGAAGGAATAGTTCTGATGTGGGGGGGGATAGAGTTCCATATTTTGGGCGCATTTCCGGCAAAGGAACTGTCAACGGTTTTTTGTTGTCGAGCTTTTAGTGGGATCAGAAGTAGGGTATTAGCTTCTGAGGTTCCTGTTATGACCTGCTTTTTTAAGTTTGGACGCCAGATATTCGGGTTTGCCTGTGTGAAGGGCTTTGTGGTTGAGGCAGGCTGTTCTAAAGTTTGCTTGCATTTCTATTGGTAGCCACTTGAGTTCTTTTAGTGCCGGAGAGATGTGGTCAAATTTCTTTATTCCAGTGACCATTCTGGCAGCCGCGTTGAGAGTTGTTTAGAGAGGAGCAAGATGTGTTTTGGCTATTCCCGAGAGGATTGCAATTCCATAGTCAAGTCTTGACAGCACCAATGCTTGGGTGGCTTGTTTGAGGTCTTTGGATGGAATGAAAGGTTTTATTTTGTTTAGTAGCTTCAGGTTAAGGAAAGCGCTCTTCGCCGAGATCTTAATATGTTTGGTCAAGTCTAGTTTGGAGTCTAGCGTGATGCCTAATTATTTGACGGAGTCAGCCAGGGTGAGGTTACCATTGAGCGCATCGATATCTTTTAACCATTTGATCATTTGTGGGTTCTCTTCTTTGCTCAGGGTGAGGAGTAGTTTGGTTTTGTACAGGCTCTAGTTTAGGTGGTTGCTTGACAGCCAACGTTGCACTTCCTTTAGTGTTTCATTGAGTCTATGAATTTCTTTTCAGATGAGATTTCCAAGTAGATTTGGGTATCATCAACGTAGAGGTGGAAGGGGATGTTAGCTTTTTTGAGTAGGGTGGAGAGGGGTTTCATGTAGATGTTGAAGAGTTGAGGGGAGAGCACTGATCCATGGGGCACTCCCCTCTTAACTGGGTGAATGTCGGATTTAAAGCTTCTGATTTTGATTCTTTGGGAGCGGTTGGGCAAGAATGAGTAGAACCAGTTGAAGACCACATCGTCTAGACCAGCCCTTTCTTCGAGGGCTTTGAGGAGAAGATTGTGATCAACTGTGTTGAATGCCGCCGATAGGTCTAGGAGAATGAGGAGGCAGAATTGGTCTGAATCCAGTGATTTGTGTATGTCATCAATTACGTTGAGGGTTGCGGTTTCCGTGCTGTACCCTTTCCTGAATCCGGACTGATGTATGTCGAGGAGGTTGGTATTGTCCAAGTGCGGAGTTAGTTGTTGGAGTACACATCTTTCTAGGGTTTTGGAAAGGAGGGGAAGGTTAGAGACTGGTCTGAAGTGGTTTAAGTCATTTATGTCCAGGTCTGTTTTTTTTAGCAATGGGGTGACTTGTTCCACTTTCAGACAGTCTGGGACGATTCCGGTTTTTAGGGAGCTGTTAATAATCCTGCACCACAGTGGGGCTAGGGAGAGTTTCAGTTTTCTGGTGAGTTGAGCAGGAAGGGGGGTCTAGGGAGTGAGATGAAGGTTTAGAGGTGGAGATAAGTTTTGACTGTCTGAGCGCTACCAAGCACCCCATCCAGGCTTCTATGGAGGGGGGAGAGCGGTTGGTAACCAGAGAGAACTCGATCTTGGAGATCTTATTATTGAAGAAGTTGGCGAAGTTGTCGCAACGTTCTTTGGAGGCCTGCCCCAGGGAAGTATCCGGTTTGGAGGTTTGCTGTCTAATACCGAAGAGCTCCTTGGGTCTGTTTTTTGTGCTATTCAGAGCAGAGCGGAAATACATGGATTTTTTGTTTTTGATATGATTGTTGTATTTCTTCCAGGTAGTTCTGAGTTTGCCGCGATGGAAGGTAGTGGGCAAGCTCCTCCATCGTCTTTCTGCAGCTTAGTTGTCTCCTTTCTTCATTAGTGTCCGAGTCGAACCAAGATCTGGACAGAATGGTTCGATTTTTTTATTTTTTATTTTTTGGGGGGGGGGGGGGGGGGGATTTTTTTTTCTTAGTTTCAAAGGTGCTAGTTGGTCAAGAAGGATTACCATATTCGTGTTATAGAGCGAGGTGAGGTCTGTTGTGGATAGAGCTTTGTCGCTGGGTAGGAGCAACTTTAACCTATCTTCCATGACGTCCAGGGGGATCTGGGAGATCTTGAACAGGAGGCAGGGATAGGACTCTTTGGTTGATGTGCAACAAGATCATGTGATGATCCGACCAGTCCACTGGGAGGATGTTGTCGATAGTAATTGTGTCTTGGTGGGCAATGATGGCATCCAAGGGCGCTCCTTTGTTGTGAGTTTCTTCAGAACAGTATTTTTTTTTTTTTTTTTTAAAGACCTTTATTGATAGAAACCGCAATTACAACACAGCGAAGAGCCCAGGGCTCGCAAATACAGTATATTGCAATACAGAAACGCGAAGGATCTGGTCCAGGAATACAGAGGTCTAATTTTAAAAGTTTACGTTCCGAAGGATAGACAAGAGCAGGATAACATAGCACAACAGGGTGATTCCGGCCTGTAATAATCAGGATAGCCAATTGCACAATACAACAAAAACGCCAGAATCGCTGCGCACCACCTAGAAAAACGTCTAAACCCTGAAAAGAGGAAAAAGAATAGAAGGCCCATAGAACCAAAAATAAAAACAAACCCCCCCCCCCCCCCATCCACCCCCCACCCTGCACCTCTGCACTGGCTACGGCCTTCCCCCCCTTAGCAGTGTGCCTGTCGCCCAATAAAAGGAGTCCCGAAATGTAGAAAGTAAGAGAAGAAACCTAATCTAAGCTCCCATGAAAGGAAAAGCGGGGAGGAGTCCACCACCTGTCCCCCGGCTCCACCCTCCCGCAAAGTCAACAGCACTAAACATAACGTCCGGCGGCGGCAAGCATTACAAGCAAGAGAAGTCGGAAACACAAAGGCAGCCCACATCGTAAGCAAGGATAGCGATCCACATCCCACATGTCTGTCCCCAGCATCACCCTCCCATGGATCAATAGGGATGTAGAGTCCGGTGCCAAAAAACATTACCAGCAGAGCAATTCACAAGGCACGAAGCCGGCACAGTGCATAGTCAAAGAAATCAGCACATCACATATCTGGCTCGGTCAGCAACGAGAAACCCATCAGTCAATAATAGGAAGCGTTCATCCCTGTCCCGTTTTTTCACGTGCACCAAAGTGTCCCGAAAAAACGCGAACATCAACCCAAAAGTGGCAAGTCGGTACAACCACCCAATAATGGCAGCTACGCTCAAACCCAATGATCCCATCCCGGGCACAGAATGAACCATCCCCATGTCACAATGCGGAGCCGAGCCAGGAGGGAAAATGGCAACATCCGACAACACCCGAGGCGACCCCCGGGCAATGAGGAGTATGGCTAGGGGCAAGTACTCTCGTCGCGATTCCAGTCCGAGGTCATCATCTCGCCCCAGGCATGCAACATCCGCAGCATGGAAGTTTTGGAGGTCCGGAGATTCAGATCCGCCATTGTGAAATCGGGCAGCCATCTTGATGGAGACGGACGAGTAACAAGAACAATCGAAATGTACCTGCGAATCAGCCATTCGCAATCCTCCCAGTGCGCACACGATATCATCCACCTTGTCGATCAGGGTTTGAGCAGAGTGCGCCAGAACGTAACGGAGGGAGAGAATAGCCGCCAGAAGATCGCCATATCCCAAATCTCCACCACTCTCCCCTTCGAGGGCGTCCCCTTGCACTACAATTCCGCCACCACACTGCAGCACAGACTTCCCCAGGCTGTGTTCCATCATGGCCGCCGTTTGCATGGGGGTAGACACTCCGAAGCAGGTCAGGGTACTCCAAGTGGGAAGCCAGAGTTCCATGCACTATAGTGTTGACTAACAATGCCAATAAGTCGCCACCAGCTTAAGACCCATAGAGACACCGTCTTGTAAAATATAGCGGGGGCAAAAAGTTGGAGAAGGTTTTGAAGAATTTCATAAAGTACCCATCAGGACCAGGAAACCATCTCCTCAAAAGAGATTGGGGTGTTAAGGAGAGTTCTGTCCTCTGGTGAGACAAGAGGAAGGGTCAAAGCGTTTAAATAGGAAGAGCATTCTTTCGGTTTGATTATGGTACTTGGAGTTTATTGGTCGGTGTAGAATTTATGGAAGACTTCTAGAATTTCCTGGGGGGGATTTGAGTGTTACACCAGCGTTATTGTTATCTGAGGTAATGGATCTATTGAGTTTGAAGTATTTCAGGTAGTTCGCTAGGACCTTACCCGCTTTGTTGCGAAAGCGGGCGTGACGTCAGTGAGGTCACATAAGCCCGACCCTGGCGCCCTGATGTCAGTGTTCTTCTTTTCCGCATGCAACGCGGACCCGAATGGTGACTCCTGGCCTGTTTCAGGCCTCCCTTTTTTTTTTTTTTCCTTGAGCGTTTTTCTTGTGAACAGTGTGCAAATGCCTTCGGGCTTCAAAACGTGCTCGTCTTGCGCGCGCCAGATGTCAGCGATGGACCCTCACTCCATCTGCATGTGGTGTTTGGGGGAGCACCACGACTCCACAGATTGGGAGGCGTGTCAGCAACTGAAGCTTAAGTCCCAGCGGTAGCGCCGGATGAAACTCCTTTCGGCGTGCATGTCCAGGTCGGCATAGTCACCACGCCTGTCGCCCGCGAACGGCTTCAAGAACCGCCACCTGCATTTCCGACATCGTCCTTCTACCAGGCCCCAAGAGCGTCGCTCACCTGTTGGTAAGTGTCGCAGTTTGCCCACGGGGCGTGGGTACTCGGTGGGTGGTGCGGCCCCGCGCGTCGCCGTCCTATCCGCCATTTACCGGCGTCCAGGGTGACTAGAGCCCAGATGGAGGCCTATGCGGCAGCCTTGCAGGCCTCGTTGGCTCCTCCTTCTCCTCCTGGGACGTCTGCAGATCCCTTGCCGCATGCGGGGACTATTGCTCCGGCGCTGACCGGTTCGGCTCCAGGTTCGGAGGATGTGATGCCGTCGGGGTACGACCCTTCGGGGCTCCCTCCTTCGGACCACGGCGCCTCTGCCTCACCGCAAACCCTTGCGGGGGTCCCTGTGGCATCGCAGCGTGCCCCAGAGTCCTCCTTGGGCCTCTGGGCAGGCGGCGGCCTTGTCAGAGGCCGAGGTGATCCCGCTCAGGCGCCGCTAGCGGCTGGTCCTAGCGGCGCCGCAGGGGCTGGCTAAGAGTCAAGGGTGTGTCCCTGGGCCCCTGCTGTCCCTCCACACAGACTGCTGCCTCGTCTGAGGTCGAGTCGGCCCCTTTTTGGCGCCGTTCCTTAGCCGCCCCGGTTCCGACCCAGCCTCGGTCTTCTGCGGCGTGCATTGTGGCCGAGGTCGTCCCGACATCTCCTTCGACACTGGTTGGTGTGGGCCTGCCGCTGGACGCGGACTCTACATCGCCGGGCCAGCATAGTCATGGATTAGTCTTTGGATGCCCCCTCTTATCCAGAGGTTCGGCGGTTGATGGTCTCATCTTCTCAGGAGACGGGTCACCGCGTCGTGGCTTTTTCCCCGGCGGCTTCTAAAGATGGCTCTTCGCCGCAGTCTTCGCCAGAGACTCCTCAGGTCCCCCATTCCTCGATTCCCAACCCCCTCTCACCCTTTTTGGGCTTGGCCTTTCCTTCCTCCGGTTGGACTGGGGGTTGGCCGCCTTAACTTGCAGCAGTCGCCCACAGAGGAGAGCTGCTTTCACCACCGCTGGGACCTACGGAAGCTGGCGCTGCCTTCGCTCGAGCTGTTTCCGCGGCTGCAGGGATCTTGCGCCTGGGCGATCCAGCTGCCCATTTCCCCACGCATCATCTTTTGGAGGTCCTCAATCAGGGTTCTGGTGGTCGGGAGCTGCTTCTTCCCTTCGAGGCGTTGCTCCACACTTCCCTTTTAGGGGCGGCGCGCCACGGGGGACCCGGTGCCCCAACACCTTCTGCACCGCCACCGTCCTGCGCTGCATGACCCAGTCTGTCTTTCCCTCCACCCCTCTACCAGGGTCCCTCTTTTGCAGACTGCCTTTCCCTCTCTGCCATCAGTGTTGGCTCCCCCATCACGGGGGCCCGCTGGTTAGATTCCTGGGGGCGCAATATCTTTGCCTCCACCAGCGCGGCCTTGCGGGCCCTTAATACTGTGTGTCTTGGCTAGGACCACTTCTTGCTTGTGGGATTCGGCTGAGTCCCTTCCGTCTGCCGTTTCCCGGGAGGGTGCCTGTGTTGATCTGCGGCACCATGTATTGGATGGCCGTGAACTGGCGTTGTTCATTCTTCGCTCCGCTCTGGACATTTCGGAGGTGCTTGGTTGTACCATGGCTTCTTCGGTGGCCCTTTGCCGGCATGCCTGGCTGCGGGATAGTGTGTTCCTGGAGAATGTTCAGGAACGGCTGGTGGACCTTCCTTTTGATGGCACTCTTTTGTTCCATGGCCCTGCGGACTCTGCCATTCAGAGGTTTCTGGCGGGGTTTCGCCCTCCTCCTCCTTCTCCCCTTAAGTGACCTGTAAGTCATTCTGTTTTTTGGGAGGTGTTCTTCCATTATGTTCTGGGGCCTTGTGGCGAGTAGCCCCGGTTGTGTGTGCGTTCTGCGTGATTGTTCTGCCTTCCGGTCCTTTTGTTAGGACTTTGGCGCTGCTGGTTCGGCCCTTTTCTGATGGTGGTTTTGGCTTAAGCCGTGTTGGCCTGAGATTAGGCCTTCTGTGTATTCTTGTTGGATGATTGGCTTGTCTGCGGGTCCTCCGCAGTTCTTTTAGTTAGTCCTCTGCTGCGGATATTTTATCCTAAGAGGGTTCCCATGTCTTGGGACGTAACATGCCGTATGTGGGGTATTGGTAGCTATTATATAGCTCTTCATGTGCTGGGAGGTGTGGTCGTCCTTCGGGCCTCTGCTCTACGTGGCGTCGCAGGTTCAACCCTCTTACTGATGGTTTTGGAGTGGCTTGCGTTGCGCCACGGTCTGTCCTTCTGGATCGCTGTGTTGCTCGCCTGGGCTGGCCTGCTGTCTGGGTTTTTGCGTGTAACTCTGCCTGGCCCCACTTCTCTCGTGGGCCTGTGTGTGACGGCCCCTCCCGTGGGGGTGTGTCCAGGCCCTTCTTGGCCCTCCCGGCCTCTAAATTCGGCTGGCGTCTGGCTTGTCCCTGGTGCACCGTTCCGTGCTGCTGGCTGTGCATGCCAGTGCAGACCAGTTGTTCTTCTGCACCATTGTGCCTTTGGTCCCTTTTCTTCTCCCGTCTCCCTTGATTTGGTTCTAACTCTTCTCCTTGGAGTCTCTGGGTAGCTCTTCTTTCTTGGTGCTCTGCTCCTCAGCGTTGCCTTTGCCTAGGGGACTTCTGGTGGAGATCTTTGGTACTTTGACTGGGCTCAGGGTGCTCTGGCCTCCCTTCACCTTGTCCTTGTTTTCTCCTTCTGGGGAGGGCGGGCCGCCTCTTTGCTCGTCTCCCGCATCCCCTCTGGGACAGGTGGTCTTCCGGATGAGGGGGTTCTTTTTTGCCTGGGGGGACAGGGCTCTGTTCCCTGGCCGGTTGACTCATCCCATCAGGGCCCTGTGTTGAGTCCAGGCTGATGGGTCCTTTCGCAGACCCTCCTTCCCTTTGGGTATGGCTAGGGTATCTATTGTACATTAAGGAATCTGCGGCTAGTAGTTTCTATCAGATGTACAAGTTACTTACCTTCGGTAACAATGTATCTGGTAGAGACAACTCTATCCGCAGATTCCTTCACGACTCACCCTTCCTCCCCGTTTTTGCGAGGACCCTCTGCTTGGATTTCTGCAGTTGCCTCCCTCTGGGTACCTTGTCTTCTGTGGGTATACTTCGTTTTCTTCCGGTCAGGCTTCCCTCCAGCTGGTTTCTGTTCAGCGTGGGGGCCTATCTTGCTCTTTCCCTCTGTTGTTGGAGTTTCTGATCCCCACATGGTCTTCGTCGTGGGGGTCCTTTTACATGTCCTTGGCCTCTTGTTCCCTTCAGATGGCACTGTGCTCCGCGGATGAGTTTCCTGTCCTTGACTCCTCCTTTCAGGAGGTATGCCCTTCTTGGCATGGTGATCTGGGGTTGGGTTACTTGCTCCTCTGTCCCGAGGGTGTGACCCTTCCCCTTGTGGTTGTAGTTGCGGAATTTCTTCCTCTTTTCCTCTTTCTGTCGAGGCGCTTTCACCTGCTTTTCCTTCAGGATGGCTCTAGCCTTGGCTTGCAGGGTGGTTAAACTGAGTGGTACTTTGTGCTTTCTTGCTATGGCTTTGCTGCTCTAGCCTTCTGGTGCTTTACTGCCACCTGGTGCTTTCGTCGTGGCTTGTATGGGTTGTTCTTTAGTGTGGTGCTCTGCTCCTTTTCTGCCCTGCCCGCTGTTGTCGCCTTTTGGTCCCTTGGGCTGTCAAGTGGTGTGCCTCGCCTTTTATTTCTCTCTATTTGTTCTATGGTTTTCGCACACTGTTCCCATGCTCTCCTCAGTTTTGTTGTGATGGCTCCACGTTGTGGCGCAGAAAAGTTCTCCGAAGCAAACTGACGTCAGCGCGCCTGGGTGGGGCTTATGTGACCTCGCTGACGTCATTCCCGCGGAGGACGTCGGGCGGAGTCGCATGGCAGCGCCCCCTGGTGGGCAGGGATGCTGGGCAAGAAAGTTTTCCGAGTCAAGTCTCATGCCTGGGGGATATTCTACATTAAGGAATCTGCAGCTGAAATAGTCTCTATCAGATACATCATTACCAAAGGTAAGTAACTTGTACGTTTGGCATACCGGCAGCACCAGAAGCCCATACTCCAGCTGCAGTCCTCAGCCCTTAATTGAGGATCAATGCAAAAAGAGCAATTGATGGTCAGAATGCACAAAAATGTCATACATTCACCCCAGTACAGAGATCTGGGCCTAAATCCATCGGTTTTTTTGCTCATCGTGCATTCTAGTTTGGACCCAGCTATATGCAAAGTAGTCTTGACCCTGCGCCCAATGGGAACAGTCCAGCCCGAACAGCCAGGCCCTCATCCTTTCAGCCCTCATCAGCCCTCATCAGCCAGAATAGCTTGACTCCAGTGGCATGGAGAGAACGGGACCCATGTCTGGGCATTCCAGTCTCACTCGGGGTGACAAATGCAAAAAGAACAATTGATGGACATAATGCAGAACAATGTCATACATTCACCCCAGTCTAGCGATCTGGGCCTAAATCTATTGTGGCTTGGCAGTTCGGTCTGGACTGTTCCCATGAAGCTCAGGTTCCAGACTGATTTGCATATGGCTGGGTCTAAACTGGGGTGGCATGGTTAGCAAAAGAACGATGGATTTAACCCAGATCTCTTGACTAGGGTGAATGTATGATTTATTCAGCATTCCGTCCATCATTTGTTTGCGTAGCACTTAATTGAGGATCCGGCAGGTCACCCTCGAAAGTGATATACCCAGTCACCTACATCTATGGCTCAATCTCCAAATCTTCTTTGTTTACCCTTAGCAGCCCATATCCATCCTGTAGAAGGCCGAATCAAACATTTTCTGCAACGGTGGCACACTATCACATCTGGCAGATGGGTCCTCCTGATCGTTCAACCAAGCTATGCCGTTCCATTCCTTACTGACCCACTGCATATTCCACTCAAATTGGAGTGGTTTCCAGCGTAGCGCCTGTCCATCTTGCTGCAAGAGGGGCAGGCTGTACAGCCAAACCAATCCAAGAGAGGGCACCTGACTCGCAAATAGAGATTGGCCGTTACTCCCGCTATTTCTTCACACCCAAGGACTGAGGCCTTTGACCTATTTTAGCTATTCTCCCATGAATGTCTCCCTATGGTGGTGCAAATTCAGAATGCTCACGCTGGCCAAAGTTCTGGCTGCCGTGGATACAGGGTATTAGAGGATTGCTTTGGACCTGCAAGATGCATACTTTCATGTACCATTCCAGAAGTCCCACAGACATTACCTGTGGTTGTTTTGTGCTCTGGGTTCAAGGGCATGGAAGAAGTTAAGAAAGAAACTGATGTGCGTATGGTTGGCAAAGCGTTGCGCTTTCATGCGGCTCCGCTCTGTCACTTCTTGGGCGGAACAACGTTGAGCTCTGCGGTGCGACCTATTGATGCACAGGAGTGGTGCTGTGGAAGCTTCCAGTTCCGTTCTGGTACCTGGGAATATTCTAAAGGTGAGGAATCTGCGGTTAGATAGACTACCTACCAGAAGGAGCACTACCACACATAAGTAACATCTCCTGAGTGAAGGAGCTAAACTAAGCACCTAACGTTTAGATTGCGATAAAGACCTAGTACTACATGTACATGTATATTTGATAGATTACGAAGTCCAAACCAATACAATACACCAAATCTTAGATTCCCAGGAACGGAAGGCAGACCCGCAGAAACCATATGAAAGCACACTGAGGGACTTCCAAAAAGGCAAGGAAATAAACTGGGATACTGACCGACCTCATGCACAAAAAGGCTGTAGGCAGAACAATGCAGCCAGGACTACAGGCCTCAAGGTTCCCAACAGTCTGTGGCATCAGCAGGAGAATGCTGGGCAATTGGGCCGCTGCAGACGCCAGGATAAAGAGCTATGCTGGTCGTGCAACACCTGCTCCATGCCTTGTTTTCAGAAGCTGGCAATTAGAACCCAGGAAAGAATGTGCTGGCTCACCCTCTGTGCTTGTATCCTTAGGTTCTACTGCCCCAATAGGTTTAAAGTTAATTTTGTGGCAATGCGGAACCAGGGAGGCCCAGAGAAAGCTTCGGTGTGTGTGTGTGGGTGGTCATGGTCCTGAAATGTTTTAATCAGAATTTAGTTTTTATCATTCACTTTGCTAGATATTTACTACCAACATTTTGTGATGTTCAAAAGGCCTTTGGGACTATAAAGAGATCCACTGTATCTCAGGTGAAGGGTTGTATCGTTTGCTATTTGTATCTTAAAGAATCACGTTAGTTATAGATTCCTTACCTTAGAATCACCCCCAGGCGTCAGACTGGATCCGGAACGTTTTTTCCTCCGCACTACCTCTGTGCATTAGGTGGCATCGGTCTGCTCGGCGTCAGTAGTCGTGGTCGCCGGTATGACGTTGCGGCAGCTACATAGACGCCGCCCTCGTGCGCTGACGTCAGTTCTTTCTTTTTCCGTGCCAGTCAGCGCAGATCCGGGAATACCGATACCTCCAGTCACTTTTTGACTGATTGTTCTCAACTTTTGTTGACTGTTTTGAGTCTTCGACCCCTGGTGCATGAGGGATGCCCGGCTTCAAGGCACGCGGCTCCTGTAACCAACTGATGTCAGTGACTGATCTGCAACGCGTGTGCCTCTTTTGCCTGGAGCGATACCACGACCTCAAGTCATGCTCCGACTGCCGCTTGATCGCTTCGAAGGCTTTGTGGGGGCGGTCCCGAAAGCTGCTTGAGCGCCGGCAGTCGGCTACGTGCCGTTGAAGGTTGCGAGGAAGGTCTAGAGTCTGGTCACGGGCCACCACCACTCATCCAAGTCATCAAAGTCTTCGCAGTCTGGGTTGGGTAATTCGAAGCATAAGAAGTCGAAGAAGCACCGTTGCTCCTACAAGGGATGCGGGTGGTGCCCCTCCCACGGCTCCGCGTGCAGAGCCTGAAGTTGACTCCGCATTTCCCTCTCATTCTGGGACCCGGAGCGACTCCCGCCCAGCTTCATACGTTCTACAAGGCGATTCATGCCATTTTTGGGTGGCCCGGCCCCGCTGGTGTGCCTTCAGGCCCCGCGCAACCGGTTGGGGGGCCTGGGCCTTCTCTGTCAATGGCTCCAGCGCCTAGATCCGGACTGCACTGGTTGACCTCATTACACCTCCACCGGCGCTGCTTCCTCCGGCACCATTACCGGCTTCCATCCTGATGTGGTCACGGAGCCGGACCAACGTTGCCTGATGCCGGATCTGGCGCGGAAAGGGGGTTTTGTGCCCCTGTTCACTCCTGGGGTCCCTTACCAGCGAGATTGGCACTCCGTTGATGAGGAGGACTGGTAGGGTCAGGAGACCCTTTAGCTGATCAGGTAGAATCTGGACAGGACTTTAAAGAGGAACTGGGGGATGCCAGTGGTCTGGACACCTCCCCTGACCTTGGCATGTTGTCTCCTCCTACTGTGGCTACGGACGAGGGAGCTTCGTACGCAGTGGTGGTGTTTAGGGCAGCCAAGGCTGTCCACCTCGAACTCCGTACCGTGGCAGTCAGGACTAACCTCCTGACAGAGGTGCTTCAGCCGGCGTGAGCTCTTCGGAGTCCCTGCTCCCGTTCAACGAGGCCCTCACTGACATCCTGTGAGGCACTTGGTCCAGGCCCAACACAGGGGCTCCCGTGGATAGGATGATTGCCCGGCCCCAGGTGACCCAACTTTACTTTCCCAACACCCCACCCCTGAGAGCTTGGTGGTCCAAGCCTCTACCTCCAAAAGCGCATTCCCTACCGCCCCACCAGAAACGGAATCCAAGAAATTGGACCATCTTGGGAAGAAGATTTTCTCTTCTGCCAGCCTAGGACTGTGGTCGGTAAACACCTCGTGTCTCCTGGGCCGTTATTCCCACTGTGTGGAATACGGTTGTGCAGGTGCTACTCAGTGTCTGGAGGAGGGTCGGACCATACTCTCCCAGGCTGTCGCCGGCGGGAGGGATGCAGCGAAGTTTGCCATCTGTTGTGGGCTGGACACCGCCGACTCTCTGGGCAGGGCCATTTGAACGTCCGTAGCGCTTAAACGCTATGCCTGGATGAGATAGACTGGCTTTTCGGGGGATGTCCAGAACACCTTGATGGACATGCCCTTTGATGGATGTCGCCTATTTGGTGACAAAGCAGACAACGCTGCTATAGAGCGTTTCAAAGACTCCTGGGCTACGGCCAAGTCTTTGGGCCTCTCCATCCACCCTGCGCAGTCTGCTTTTTACCCATTTCGTGGCTACGGAAGGGCTGCCCACCCAGAGCCACAGGCCTCAGCAAGTTCCCCAACCATTGCGTGGCCGGGGACGTGGGAATAACCGTTGTGGTTCCAGGGGCCAGCGGGCAGGCCAGTCCACCAACCCCCCTCTGCAGCAGGCTCCAAACCACTGCATGTCGGAGGATCATTTGGCCCTTCTCCATCAGGAAGTAACGGCTCTCTTGGCCAAGGGAGCCATCGAGCGCGTTCCTGTCCCAGAAGTAAGTTGTGGTTGTTACTCCCACTAATTTCTGGTCCCCAAGAAGGACAAGGGCCTGCATCCTATCTTGGACCTCAGGGACGTCAATCGCTGCCTCCGGTAGGAGAAGTTCAAGATGTTCATGCTTATTCAGGTCTTGTCTGCCCTCGAACCTGAAGACTGGATGGTATCGTTGGACTTGCAGGATGCTTATTTTCACATTCCTGTCCTGCCGGCCCACTGGCGTTATCTACGGTTCACTGTAGGCCATGAGCACTTTCAGTTTTTGTGCTCCCCTTTGGCCTTACCTGTGCCCCTCGGGTGTTCACGAAAGTGATGGTGGTCACAACTCATCTGCGCAGATCAGGGTATTGTCTTTCCATATCTCGACGACTGGCTGTTGAAAGCAGGCTCGCCCCAGGCAGTCCTCTACCACATCCAGACTACGGCCGTCCTCCTGCATTCGCTGGGGTTCTCCATCAATGTGCCGAAGTCGCACCGGATTCCCTCTCAAAAGCTCCTCTTCATCAGAGTGGTTCTGGAGACAAACTTGTTTCCGGTCTATCCTCCTGAACAGCGATATTTAGGTTATGATTCAGATTTTTCAGCCTCTATCATGGGTTTTGGTCAGGATGACCCTGAGGCTGCTGTGCATCATGGCCTCCTGCATGCTGCTGGTCGATCATGCCAGGTGGCATATGCAGGCTCTGCAGTGGGACCTGAATTTCAAGTGGGCGCAGCATACGGGGAATCTGTCCATTTGCGTCCAGATCTCGGCGGGCACTGCACAACTATTGCAGTGGTGGCTCACAAACCAGGATTGGGTCAATGGCAGATTCTTCTCCCTTTCCCAACCAGGCCACACTGTGGTGACTAACGCATCCCTTCTGGGATCAGGTGGCCACATGGGAGAGGCGGATATCGGAGGCCTCTGGTCTCCGGCGGAGTCCGGGCTTCACATCAACCTTCTGGAGTTCCGGGCGATTCGTCTTGCACTGAAAGCATTCCTTCCCTCTATCCGGGACAGAGTGGCGCAGGTGTTCACGGACCACATCACCTGCCACAAGAAGGGCGGGGTGGGGTCGGGGACCCTATGTCAGAGGCCCTGCGCCTCTGGACATGGTTGGAAAATCAGGGCATATCCCTGGTGGTTCAACACCTGGCAGGTTCCCTAAACGCAAGGGCGGACAAACTCAGCCGCAGGTCCATGATGGATCACAAATGGTGTCTTCACTCGGAGATGGTGCAAGGTCTCTTTCGACAGTGGGGAGAGCCTTAGTTAGATCGATTCACCACCAAAGAGAATGCGCAATGTCAGCAATTCTGCACGTTGGAATTTCCAAGGCGGCACTCGCTCGGCGACACTTTAAGTGTGCGAGTGGAGTTGCATTCTGTTGTACGCCTCTCCGCCTTTACCACTTCTGTAGTAGGGGATCTCTGTGTATAGTCATAATCTAGTGAATAGTCCCGCTGATGTGCGGGGACCCTGGAGCAATCAAAAATAATCTCTTAAGCTGTCTTCTTTGCAGTAGTGCATAGACACTTACGAGAGAATTAAAGACAGATAATGTAGCCTATACATGCAAGGCTACACTGTCCAGTACTTGAACTAGAAATGCAAAGGATATTCCACCAATATCACATTTAAACCTGTCAGCCAGGTTTCACAATGGAAAACACCCCCCCCTTCACCAAATCCTTGGAATGATCGAGAAGGAAGGACAGGACAGACAAGCCCCCATAGGCTGCCATTATGTGGCTTAAAAAGGGATACCGTGCCTTTAAGGAAACTTTCCAGAACTCTCCTGGTATCCCAGAATGCACAGCAACTCCCTCCACTTTCAATTCTTTTTTCCGGCTCCTGCTAGCAGGACCCTGGAGCATTGAGCTCTCCCTTTTTGGGTGCTCTAATTTTTTTGCACTTTTGAAAGTGTTCAGAGTGCTTTCACTCGACGTCCTTTGGCCCTTTCTGCTCTTGCTGGTGTTTTTCTAGTAAGTTTAGCCACTCTTTCTATCAAATATGCCAACCCTATTTGATAGGTGTCCAGAGTGTGCTGGAAAGAAGGCCAAATCAGACAAGCACAGGGTGTGCATTCATTGTCTGCCTCCTTCTCATGTTTCAGAGGATTGCGATATCTGCCAACAGGACCCTGAGGGACAGGGAGAAGTCTCTGCTTCAAGGATTGGAGAAGTGAAGACAGCGTGATCATGGTGGGTCTGGGCATGAAGGGGCTCCTTCCTCTGCCCGTGCTGAGGCCTCTCGGGGACTCCCCAGTAAAGAAAAGGCCAGAAAACAATACCGTTCTCCATCGACGGCCTCGACGTCTGCGTCGAGAGGAATGACCACGATGTGTTCCCCGTCTCCCCAGGGCTCTGGGGCGAAGCGGCAGCATCGTTCGACGTCGAGGAGATTGACGTCAAGACCTCAGACGAGGTCGACGTCGAAGACAACTTTATCGTCGAGGTACCACCAACGTCGAGATGGGTCTAGCAGACACCGGCGGTGTCGAGGTGACACCGCCGGTCGTCGTCGACTCTGCATTCGGCGTCGGAGGCGTTCCTCGGCGTCGAGAAAGATCTTCGACGTCGAAGAGGTCGGCGTCGACGCGTTCGATGTCGAGGAACAGATCGGAGTCGAGAAGAAGAGAGTCCAGGTCCCGAAGGCGTTCTAAGGCCAGGACAGAGTCCCAAGGCTCCGTCATCAGCCTTTCTTCTTCTTCAACCACGAGCTCACGGTCGCGGCGGCGCCGTCGCTCGTCAAGGAAGCGGTCGGCCTCAAAGTCCCCTTCAAGGGTACGGAAGCCTAAGAGAAAGAGGGTGGAACAGTATCTGGGCTCGGGGTGCACACAAGTCTACTCACCCTTTAGGCATGGAACACCGGCCCCTCCATTACCTAGGGGCCTTACCCCGAGGATACCTACACCTCCTCCGCCTCTGAGGACACCTACACCTCCTCCCAGGACTCACACTCCTCCTCCTCCGAGGTCTTACTCGTTACATCTACCTACGCCACCCTCAGGCCCTCCAAGGCCTAGGCTGCCGTCTCAGCCTCCACAACCCGTGCCTGTACGGCCAGTGGAGCGGCCAAGACCAAGGAGACCGAGGTCCCGCTCCGGACGGAGCAGGTCCAGAGATTATCGTCAGTCTACTAGATCCAGACGACGCCGCAGGAGAGACGGGTCCAGGTCCCGCCACACGGAGTCATCCAGTGCCAGGGACTATTCCCCGACTCTCTCGGATTACCCTCGGACGAGGGTGTCTCCTGTGGACGACATTGTCTCCTTTCAGGAGGTCTTGTTGCGAGGAGCGGCAAAACTGGGCATCACGCTGACGGTTCCTACGCCCTCAACCTCAGTGAGATTCGAGACCCTACATTAAAAAACCGCTGTCTCGTCCTCTACTACCTTTGGTGCCAGGGCTAGAAGAACCAGCCATGGACCTCTTCCTTACGCCTGCCTCTACGAAATCTGCACCGTCAAGGCTACAAAAGAAGTACAAGGCCCCTGAGTCGGACCCTGCCTTTCTGCGTTAGGATCCTGTACCGTACTCCGTGATAGTGACAGCAGCCAGGAAACAACATTCCACCGCGCCATCATCAACGGTGCCTCCTGACCAGGAGAGTCGATTAATGGACTCAGCGGGCAGGAGAGTATGTGGTACGGCCTCCACGTCCATGAAGGCCGCCAGTGCCTCAGCGTTATTGGGGCGGTACGATAGAGCATTGTGGGAATCCCTGCAGCAGTTTGCGGAACATCTTCCCAGGGAACGCAGAGAGGACTTCCAGGAGATCATCACGGAGGGGATGATGGTCTTTAACCAGATAATCAGCTCCGCTGCGGATTCCTCGCTGTTGGTAGCCCACGGGTACTGCCACGGTATTAACCTGCGCCGACACGCCTGGCTGTGTCTAACGTCGCTGAAGCCCGAAGCTCAACAGAGGGGCGCCAATCTGCCCTTTTCTGGAGCGACCCGGGTCGCCAATCTACCCTTTTCTGGAGCGACCCTGTTCGGCAGACATGCGGATGAGGAGATGGCCCGCATGAAGGCGGAGGCTGAGACCCTGACGGCTGTCAGGTTAGAGAAGCCGAAAGAGCAAAGGAAGGCCTACCGCCCGTTCCAAAGGCGGTACGGTGCACAGGGCAGAGGACAGGGTCGGCAGGCTGGACAGCAGCAATACCAGCGGCGAGCATTCCAGAAGCGCCAGAGGGGCAGAAGGGCAGAGGTGGACAGCAGTCCTCCACAGCGAATAAGGGCCTGGCCGGGTCTAAGCCCTGAGGTGCTACTTCCCCCTCGTCCGTTACCCGCTCCGGTGGGGAGAAGCATCCAACATTACTTGGCAGAGTGGAGAAATATTACTCAGGACAAGTGGCTGCTGAATATTGTTTGCAATGGATATAGTCTTAGTTTTATCAGCCCGCCTCCAGCGATTCCACCGGTTTGCTCGCAGTTCCAACTACGCGAGCTCCAGGCGGAGGCCGATACCCTGTTAAGGAAAAGGGCGATAGAAGACGTCCCTATGTCTCAAAGGGGAAAGGGTCTTTACTCACGCTTCTTTCTGGTGCGCAAGAAAGACAAGTACGAGTTAAGGCCCATTCTGGATTTACGACAAGCAAACAAATGGATTCGCAGGGAGAAGTTCCGCATGCTATCTTTGCACCAGATTTACCCTCCGCTGCAAAGGGGAGACTGGCTCTGCGCGATAGATCTGCAGAATGCGTACTTCCATGTGCCCATCACACGAAAACACCGGAAGTTCCTGCGATTCTTGGTCGGCACCCATCACTATTAGTACACCGTACTGCCGTTTGGACTGAAGTCTGCTCCAAGGACTTTTTCAAAGTGCATGGCGGTGGTGGCGGCACACCTGAGAAAGAACAAGGTGTTTGTCTATCCATACCTGGAGGATTGCCTGATCAAAGCCTCGACCTTCCAGGAAGCACAACTGCACTTCAACAGGACGGCCGCTCTGTTGAGCCAGCTGGGTTTGCACATCAACATGTCCAAGTCGGTCCCGACTCCCATCCAGTGGCTACAATACCTGGGGGCATCGATCGATACGTTGTCAGCAAGCGTGTCTCTTTCGGAGGAGAGACGCTTATCGATCCTTCGGAAGGCTCAGACTCTCATCGATCCTTCGGAAGGCTTAGACTCTCATGACTGCTCGATCTACAGCAGTGAGGACGGTGTCTTCTCTACTGGGGTCGATGGCCTCTTGTATCTTCCTCACTCCGCATGCCCGCCTGCACATGAGGCCGCTGCAGGAATGTCTGAAGGATCAGTGGGGCCAGAGACGAGGGACCTGGGACGACAGGATACGGTTGTCTCTACATGCTCAGCAGTCCCTGAGATGGTGGTGTTCGGCGGAGAACCTCCTCAAGGGGGTTCCGTTCCACAAGGACATTCCCTCTCAGACTATCGTGACGGATGCTTCTCTCCACGGATGGGGAGCGCATTCCGGACAGTTATAGATCCAAGGACTGTGGTCCCAGACGGAGTCAACGTACCACATCAATTTCCTGGAACTCAGGGCTGTACATTTGGCACTGAAGGCCTTTCATCCGTCCTTCCAGACCAACTCTCTGCTTGTACAGACGGACAATACGACCACATGTATTATCTGAACAAGCAAGGGGGATCGAGATCGCGCACACTGTCACAGGAAGCGCAGGCAATCTGGCACTGGCTGCTAGCCAGAGGATTGACGATAACGGCCACCCATCTGCCAGGTGTGCAGAATGCTCAGGCGGACGCCCTCAGCAGACTGAGTCAGGAAAACCACGAGTGGGTCATAAACGATGAAGTACTCTAAGGCGTCTTCGCCAGGTGGGGCATTCCAGACGTAGATCTGTTCGCCACTGCCGAAAACAGGAAATGCCGAGACTTCACATCGAGGTATTACCAGCAGGGGACTTTGGGGAATGCATTATGGATCAACTATTTGAACAGCTTTCTGTACGCTTTTCCACCCATTCCCCTGATTCCGGCGGTGCTCATCAAGGCTGTCCCAGTCCAGGGCGCGGATCCTCATTGCTTCGTAATGGCCCAGACAGTGGTGGTTCACGGACCTGCTTCACCAGTCTCTCCTTCCTCACGTATATGACAAAGACTTAACACATCTTTCCTCCAAGCCCCTTCGTTATGCCTCAGTGGGACTTGAATCTTGTTCTAACCTATTTAATGTGCGCTCCCTTTGAGCGACTTCATAACTGTCCCTTACGTCTCTTGACTCTTAAGACTGCTTTCCTGGTAGCCATTAGTAAAGCAAATGACTTTAACTTAATCAAACGTGAGACCTATTGCATTTTCAATGCTTGTTTGACACAGTGAATTGTCAACCATACCGCTGAAAAGATTTTCAGCCTGAATGGAGTGTCAAAAATGTTATCTTACAGTTCACATTTAAAAGCAGAAATTCTTTGCCTTAAATGTCTGTGTAATATTGTGCTTGCATGCAGCTGCCTGCTTGCTGTATGGGCGGAATCAAAAGATGACTTGAAACGTGTTCACAATAGTTTTCCCTCTTGTATCCATGCTGTTGGCTCTTCCTTCATATTCATCTGGCAACTGCTGTATGAGCTCCTTCATCTCCCGCATTGCAGATCGCCATACAAAATACGCATTGAATCTGAATTAGCTAGCCTCTATTTTGCAGCTGCTGTTCATCTTTTTTCCTACAGTCTTTTAGTCTTTGAATAGAGAAAGATTAAAATCACTACTCGCATTACTTTATCACCAATTTGTGATGCCAGTTCGGGAAAATCTAATTGGATTATTTTATATAACATTTACATTTGTTAAAGTGTTGGAGTGACCTGGATATCAGACAAATTCCCCAAAACATGTATTCACCTTCCCTCAGGTAGTCACGGATGTAAGGAAAGCCTCATTTGTTCCATGTCACGCTATATCTCAATATGTTTTCCATCCACTCCAGTAACGAACGTCTCTAAAGTCTTGACATCCCCAGAAGCCAACCTCAATCCCCCAGTGTCTCAGGGATGGACACAGTTAAAGGTGGTCTGTTGTCCCTTTTCGCTTGTTCTGCCTTGAGGGACTGCTCTAGCAGAAATGACAAATCGCGCTCTTGGTCTGATTAATTTAAAAAAGTCTGGAAATTGTATTTCTTTTTAGATTTCTTACCTGGGAGCGTTTAACGCGGAGAGGGCCAGTGTGATTGAAAAGCGTTGCACTGGGTCTGTGCCTGACAGAGTAGCTGTGATGTGTAAATTACAAACTTATTGGCCTGTGAACCTGGGAACAGATGATCTGCCCAGATACCATCAACTAGGGACACAGCAGCCGACCCTTTTAAAGAGACCTTCCCTGTTGAGCTAGTTTTATTTTGTAAAAGTACGGCTGCCCTCCAGGAAGTAGGCGGTTTGTAAAAAAAAAAAGCGTTGGTTACATCAGTTACCGTAAAAGACATCGCCTTTCGAGTGCAGGTAGGAGCACCGGCACTCAACCAATATCGCTATCTCTTGGGTGCCTTCGCCTGCTGTGGATAAGTACTACTGCCTTCACTCAATTGACGGGAAATCTGCTGCACACCAACCTACAGAGCATCCACTGCGGGATACCAGTCCTTTCCAAGCTCACAGCAAGGATTTCTTTCCCACCAGTCAGTGAGTGGTTGTCTTTTCTGTGCTCTTATAATAGGGGGGGACGGGAAGTGTCAGAGCCACGCAGACTGGTGGCGGAGAGCCAATTTTAACTACCCGGCCAATTAAAATGGAAGGAGAGCACTTAACTAGTTCTAAAAGGAGCTCTCAGGAACATGTAACCTGTCATGATCAGCAGACGTGGTGCCCCCAGGGAGCTCTCGGGCGGCACCTGACATCTCGCAGTCTCGCCAGGAGAGTGTGACCGATCAGAGCTCAGCTGTCATCCTGCGGCGCTGACGAGAGGTGGGCAGACGCAGGGCTCGCTGGCCGAGGGATTCCCCGGCTCGGAGCTTCGAGATGGGGATCCCCGGTCTTGCGCAACTTGCAGAAGTCACTGTGTCTCCTTCTATGCCATAGTCATGAAGGGAGCACTGGCTTCTTTGTCCAGCAGGCAGCACTATCTGGGCATTCCCATCTGATGAGCCAGCGGGGTTCAGGTTACAATTACAGGCAGCTCTAAATCCTTCGAGGGATGAAAGGAGACCCACCGTGGGTGGCCAGTAGTGCACAAGGACTCAATAGGGGTTTAATAGCTGTCTCAGCACACCTCCGGCGCAAGGCATAATGTGTGTTCACGGTATTCCTTTTATTAAAGTTAAGGATATTTTGATTATAAACTGTAATTAAAAGTATTTCAACGGCACTTAGAGGTTGGGGACCGGCTTACCTTAACAAGCGCGGTCCCGAAAATGAAAGAGGACCGTGCTGCAGTCAGAGCATGGGGATCTCTTGTCTTTATGGGGCCATGTGTTTCTAATTAGAAACACTTGGCCCCATGAAGATAAGAAAGTGCTTTGCGAGAGCAGCAAAGCAGGCCGCCGAGTCCGGATTGGAGGCCAAAGGGTGTGAACCAAAACCCTCATTTCCAATGGCAGACCACTTTTTAGCATAAATTGTGATGCCAGCCAATGGAAATGAGGAGCGGGGCTTAAAATCCTCTTCTGAAAGTCCTTGTAAGCCATAAATCTCGCCGAGCGAGCTGTGCATGTGCGCAGCAACGCTAGGCGAGACCTAAAAAATCATTTGTTATGAATAATGTTTTGAATATGATCTGCTGAATGTTTAGAAACCAATGTTTTGAATCCCATTTGTACCAGTCTGTGTTAAGTGCGAAAACACTGGATTAATGCCCCAGAGTATGACACAATTGTCTTCTATGTCATAATATGCTGAACGATTTCCCTTCACTTTGCCATATATTTTAATCAAGCTTGCCAATATTTTGGTTCTTAATATCCTCTTAGTTTCAGTGGCTCTAGTAATGAACCTTCCTCTCAAGTAACTCCACCGGGAGTTGGATCTCTGGCTGCCCATTAGTCAAGTGGTCTGCTTACTAAATGCTTTCATGTTTCTACAGAGCTCCTTACCGGACTTTGAAGAGGCATCTCTGTTTTAGCTCCTCTTGTCTCTATGCATGCATCAGTCACTTCAAAATATGGACTGTGTGTTCGGTCAATTTTTGCTCTTTCAGATCCTGCTTAAAAACAGCTTTATTGTTCTGTATTACTTTTAAATGAATATCATTGTCCTGTGTAATCACTATAATTATCTGCACTATATAAAATTCTTATTATTATTTTGAACAGGAGGGTGGCAAGATGAGACGTGGCCCGATGGTTGGACAGCAGTAACAAGGGACGGGAAGAGGACGGCGCAGTTTGAACACACACTACTAGTTACAGAGACTGGCTGTGAGATTCTGACCAGGCGGCTTGAAGACAATGGACGCCCTCACTTCATGTGTCAGATTTAGTTTCTAAACTGAACTGGAAGATCTGAATAGTGTCTTTTTGGTGTCTGTACTTTTCACTTTTTTCTGAAAGCACAGAAAGTACAGAAAATGGGGATTTTATCATTTGTTTTGTTCTCGTTGACTGTAATTGACCGAAGGATATTTTTTGCCAAGTCAAGAAAGAAAAGGGAAAAGGGTTGTTTCATTCGGAACTATTTTTGCCCTTTGATTAGCCTATTTCTTTAATCTCCCTACAATTATCACTTACCTTCAATCACCCCTTACAGCCTTATTGCCATTTTTAGCACTTTTCTTCCATACAAGAGCAACATTTGCAGGCATTCGTAGCCTGTCTGGATGCCTCTGCACCACCAAAGACAGATTTCAATCTTACTTGGATAGTTGATCATTCGAGTGATATTTTATTTTGTCCTACCTCTCCCATGCCAGTTGTGATGGCAGATTCTTGCCCCTATCTTTTGACGGCAGATTTGTCTTCTAAATGAGTCATGTATAGTCAGCTGTTGTGTGTCCTCTGGGCAGGTTGAGGTTCATCTTGTGCTCTAGGTAATTCAGAACACCCTGGTCTTCTGGGTGCATTAAAGTTATTACATGACCTGCTCTCACATAATCATCTGAGCTGGTGTGGTTTATCCCAGACGGGGAAAAACTGCTTTCTGTTGATGGCAGGCTCGGGTCACTTATGCATCAAAGGCAGGCAGAATAGAGTGTGGTCGAGATGTTTTCTATAGTATATTGGCAATTTGACCCACTTTAATTTAAAAGCAAAATACCATGCTTAGTGGGAGGGGGATCGTCTTACAAAGGAACGTCACCATTCCTGGCATGACTCCTAGTTGTGCTAGAATATCAACCAAAATAAAAGCTTGACTACCTATGTTCCCCATTCTTTCCCTGTATTTATTGACGGGAACAGTCAGCAGACCTATATCTGCAGTAGAAACACTTCGCAAACCCTGCTGCAGTACTTGGAAGACTGTAAAGCCTTAATAGTGAATGTCTAATGAGGCACTGTGAAGTCAGTTGCACCCATACCCATTGAAGAGGTTGTGGTGGCGGCAGTTACTTTCAAACTGTGTCCCTCTGCTCGATTCGTGAAAGCAATTTTTCCTGCATTTTTTCCTTCAGAACCTTATGATCTGAGAAAGGCGAACTGAAATTTTAAATCTCATATGAAATGTTCATTTTCACAAGATTTGTTTTGATAAAGTGTTAGATTTTATAAATCTTTATTTTAATAGTCTTTGAATAGTCCTTTTGAAAAGGAATCTTTGTCCTTCTAATAACCTTTATTCTTCCCCCAGGTCCACCACAATTCTCTTTGCGATATGGGTACTTAAAAGGACTGAAATCATCCCTTCTAGAGTGCCTCAGACCTTTTTGTGCTGTAATGTACTGTTGTGATGACCATTGCATTGCCTTCATCATTATATTTTTCAAGTGGCCTCAAACAGGTACATTAGTGCTTAGGTGTGTTTGTAGGAGGTTTTAACTTGGCAGGTTGCAGTATTTGGAGTGACTTGTATTGACTGATAAGTAATGTAACAAATTAAGGGGTGTAAAGAAAATCCAGATAACACACTCTGGAAATGTTTCTCACACATAACATGTTTACTGCACCCGTGCAGTGTCTTGCCTTGCTCGTGTTGTGAGTGGGCTTGACAGCTTTTGCAATTCAAATAAAAGCCTTCAACTGTTTTAGTGGAGGAATAATTTTAATTAATTAGTTGGTTTTCCTGCATGTGTTGACTTGACAGTGAAATGTAAGATTATTTTAGAGTTCTAGTGCTCTAAAATGTCTTGTATATTAACTAAAATGTATTCACTTGCATCCGCTTAATCTAGGAGACGATGGATTATATTGTTATTTTTAGTATTAACATTTTAGGCACAGTATTTTACAAATAGTGCTTCATGTAGGCCACACAAGAAAATGCCCTTCAAACTCTGTACAGAGACTGAAGTCACACCTGCTTCCCTTCTGATCAAGCTCTCATCTGCTTGTGTACCATGTAAGTCATCCTGCCAACCTGACCAGACAGCGATTGTGGAGATGGCCCATTTTGTTTCTTGTGACACATAGATTGCCTTGTTTCCACCAGTGTTTCCTTTTAGGACAGCGGTTCTTGATTGTGTATGCCTCTTACATCTGAAATAGACCATTTGTTCTAGATTCCTTACCTTAGAATTACCCCCAGGCGTCAGACTGGATCTGGAGAATTGTTCAGTAGAAGTACCCCTGCGTTTTGGTAGGTGGCGCCCTTCGACCCAGCATGGTCGCCGGGATGACATTGCAGTGCCTCCTTAGACGCCGTCCCTGCGCGCTGACATCAGTTCTTTCTGCGCCGGCCAGCTCAGATCCATAGAGAGGCCCTTAGTAATTTTTTGGACTAAATGTTTTTGACTTTTGACGACATCTTTTTTATGTCTTCAACTCCTGGTAGTACAAGGGATGTTGCATCGTCGGACCGGTTTCAAGCCTTGTGACTCCTGTCAAAAATTGATGACTGTCACGATCCGGGCCTCGGGTGCCTAGACGACGACCCGAAGTCATGCTCCGACTGCCAGGCCATGAATCCGAAGTCTTTGCGGGAGCTGTCCCGAAAGCTCTTGGAGGCCCGGCAGTCTGCTCTGCGTCGCTCGAGGTCCCGGTCGAGAGGATGGTCTCAGGACAAGTTGTGGAGCTGCCACCACTCGTCATCGAAGTCTTCGCATTCCTCGGGTAAGTCGGAGCACAAGTAGAAGGCGAAGAAGCATTGCCACTCTTAAGCTTCTCCCCGTCCGTCGGCGGACGCGGGACCCAGAGCTTCGTCACTCTCCAGCTCAGTCTTCGGAGTCCACTTCTGGGATGGCTCCCTGCTTCCCTTCCCGGAGTACGAAAGTCCCCTGCCCAGCTTCGAACTGTTTACCAAGCGCTTCATAGCCTCTTTGGGCAGCCGGACTCTGCCGGCGCACCTTTGGGCGCCGTGGACTCGGCTGGGGGCCCTGGGTCTTCGATGCCTCTAGCGCCAGAGGGCCCCCCAGGATCCAGGCCTGGATCCGGAACGGCGCCGGTCCACCTCACTGTACATTCCCCAGTGCCGATTCCAGTGACAACGCCCCGACATCTGTTGTGCTCCCAACCGGCTTCAACCCCAGCCTCACTTGGAGACAAAGCCGGAGGATACTTTTGTACCGCTGTTCATCCCTAGCATTCCCTACTGCCCTGAGTGGCAGCCAGAGGAGGGTTAGGAGGACTGGGAGCGGTCTGTAGACCCTTAAGCTGACCAGCTTGAGGAACTGGGTGATGCCAGTGGTTTGGATACTTCCCTAGACCTTTGCATGCTCTCCCCTCCTACCGTGGCTACTGAGGAGCGAGCTTCGTAGGCAGTGGTGTTGCGTAGGGTGGCTGAGACCTTGGGCCTGGAGCTTCCTACAGTGGCAGTCAGTACTAACTTCCTGAAGAGGTGCTTCAACTGGCAGTGGCCTCTTTGGAGCCCCTGCTGCCTTTTAATGAAGCCCTTTCCGACGTCTTTCTGGGCACTTGGTCCAAGCCCAGCACAGGGGTTCCTGTGGACAGGATGACTGCCCAACGCCACCGCCCGGTGACCCACTTTTCCTCTCCCAACACCCTACCCCTGAGAGTTTGGTGGTCCAAGCCTCGACTCCTATGGGTGCATTCCCTACTGCTTAGCGATGCCGTCCAACACCACATGCCTCTTGGGCTGTTATACCCATACAGTGTGGGATACGGTTGCGCAAGTGCTGCCACAGTGCCCGGAGGAAGCCCGGGCTGTTCTCACCTGTGCAGTGGCAGAGGGTCGAGACGCAGCTAAGTTCACCATTTGGAGTGGGCCGGAGACTGCCAACTCTCTAGGCAGAACGGTTTCCACATCAGTAGCCTTGAGGCGCTACGCCTGGTTGAGAACGTCTGGTTTCTCAGGGGCTGTCCAATCCACCATTCCGGACATGCCCTTTTATGGCTGTCGCCTGATCAGTGACAAGGTGGATTCAGTGCTCGAGTGCTTCAAGGCTTCTAGGGCTACAGCCAGATCCTTGGGCCTCCTGACAACTTTTTGCCCCACTCGTGGCTACGGAAGGGGTGCCGCACCACGTTCCACCCAATCTGGCCACAGGGCTGCATAAGCTACCCAGCCTCTGCGTGGCAGCGGACGTGGGACCCAGCGATGCAGATCTGAGGGCCAGTGGGCAGGCCAGTCCATCCATACCCCCCTGCAGCGGACTCCAAACCCTCCTTGTCCGATCTTTCAGGGCCACCAGAAGCCAGTGGGCGGCAGGATTCACCATCACCTCTCCCACTGGCGAAACATCACATCGCACAGGTGGGTTTTGCATGTAGTCCGAAGAGGCTACTCTTTCCCCTTGGACACTACCCCTCCCTCCCTGCTACCAGCACTCCATCACATGTCGGAGGATCACTTGGCCCTTCTCCGCCAGGAAGTTGCAGCTCTCTTGGCCAAGGGAGCTATTGAAAGGGTCCCTGTGCCAGAAGTAGGTCATGGGTGTTAAACTCACTACTTTCTGGTACCCAAAAAGGACAAAGGCCTGCGTCCTATCTTAGACCTCAGGGCCCTCAACCGCTTCCTCCGGAAGGAGAAGTTCAAAATGCTCACGTTGGCTCAGGTCCTGTCTGCCCTCGATCCCGGAGACTGGATTGTAGTGTTGGACTTGAAGGACGCCTATTTCCACATCCCAGTACTGCCAGCCACAGGCGTTACCTAGGTTCATGGTAGGCCACAAGCATTTTCAGTTACCGTGCTCCCTTTTAGCCTTACCAGTGCTCCTTGGGTGTTCACGAAAGTGATGGTGGTGGTCGCAGCTCATCTGCGCAGATCAGGGGTTCCAGTCTTCCCCCAATCTCGATGTATGGCTCTTGAAGGCGGGCTCGCTCAGGCTGTCGTCTCCCTCCTCCAGTCTATGGCGGACCTCCTGAACTAGCTGGAGTTCACTATCAACGTGCTGGAGTCACACCTGATTACCTCTCGGAAGTTCCTTTTCATCGGAGCAGTTATGGATACAGCACAGTTTCAGACATATCTTCCAGAGCAGCGAGTCTGGCATATTTGGGCTATGATACCGATGTTTCAGCCTCTATCCCAGATTTCGGTTAGAATGACTGAGGCTGCTGGGCCTTATGGCCTCCTGCATCCTGCTAGTGGATCATGCCAGATGGCATATGGGGCCTCTGCAGTGGTACCTGAAGTTCCAGTGGGCGCAGCATCAGGGGATTTGTTCCATTGATGTCCAGATCTCGGAGGGGACTGCTCATCAATTGCAGTGGTGTCTCACAAACCAGAATTGGGTCAGCGGCAGATCCCTCTCCCTTTCCCAACCACAGTTCACAGAAGTGATGGATGCGTCACTCCTGGGATGGGGTGGCCACCTGGGAGAGACTGAGATCAGAGGTCTCTGGTCTCCGGTGGTCTCCGGTCTCCACATCAACCTATTGGAGTGTCGGGCGATCCGTCTTGCACTGAGGCATATCTTCCATCTGTCAGAGGAAGAGTAGTGCAGGTGTTCAAAGACAACACCACTGCCATATGGTACTGCAACAAACAGGGCGACGTGGGGTCGTGGACCCTATGTCAAGAGGCTCTTTGCGTTTGGAGATGGCTGGAACATCAGGGTATTACCCTGGTGGTTTAACACCTGGCAGGTTCCCTGAATGCCAGGGCAGACCAACTCAGCCGCCGATGCATGATGGATCATTAATGGCGCCTTTACTCTGAGATGGTGCAAGGCCTCTTTCAACGAAGAGAACAGGCAAAGTCGGCAGTTCGGCACATTAGAGTTTCCAAGGCAGCACTCGCTCTGCTACACTTTTCGCCGCGAGTGGAATTGCGGCCTCCTCTACGCCTTTAATCTGTCCACTTCTGCCAAGAGTGCTGAAGAAAATAAAGTGCTACTGGGCCCAAATCAATCTTGTGGCACCGGACTGGGCACGAAGAGACTGGTACACCGAGCTCTTGAGCAAAGCCCTTGATCCTCCGATCAGACTGCCTCTTCGGGAGGATCTTCTGTTGCAGCAGCAGGGGACTGTTCTCCACCCGAACCTGTCCAGCCTCCACCTCCTTGTGTGGATATTGAGCAGCAACAGCTTTTGACCTTCCTCCTAAAATCTTTAACGTCATCTTGGCAGCCAGGTGTCCCTCCACTAAAACGGTATACTCTTGTAGATGGAACACATTTGTTGCATGGTGCACAGCAAAGGCTGTGGATCCCCTTTCTGCCCCTCTTTCAGAGGTTCTCCTCTTCATTCTACCTTTAATCCAGCAGGGCGCTGCTCTGGGCACTCTTAAAGGCTACCTTTCCGCCATCTCTGCCTTTCTGCACCTTCCTGATCAGCCTTCTCTTTTCAAGTCTCTGGTTGTAAATAGATTTCTAAGGGGCATTACTCATCTCTTTCCTCCTTCCCCTTTCGCAATGCCCAAGCAGGACTTGAATCTTGTTCTTACTTACCTTAAGTGTGCTCCCTTCGAGCCACTACGTAATTGTCCTCTTCGTCGTCTTACCTTGAAGACTGTTTTCCTGCTTGCCATCAATCTGCTCATGGGCTCTTTCCTCCAAGCCTCCTTTTCTTGCAGTTCATCCAGACAAAAGTGGTCCCACTAGGCCCTCTTTTCTGCCCAAAGTGGTTACCTCTTTCCACATAGGTCAGACCATCACATTGCCTACCTTCTTCCCACCTCCGCATCCTTCCAAAGAGGAGGAGAGAGACCACCGTCTGGACACAAAACATGCTCTGTCCTTTTACCTTGACTGCACTAAAGATTTCCGGGTGGACGATCAACTCTACATGGGTTATGTGGGCGCCAAGAAGGGTCGGGCTGTGAAAAAACTTACCATCTCTCGCTGGGTTGTCCTGTGCATCAAAATCTGCAATTCATGGGCGAAAAAGGAACCTCCCGTAGGGCTGTGCGCCACTCTACCCGACAACGGCAGTCTACTGCTTTGGGACGTGGAATTCCACTGATTGACATCTGCCAGGCAGCCACATGGGCATCTCTGCACACATTCACAAAAAATTACTGCCTGGTTTGCCAAGTCCGGCGAGACAGCTTTTTCGGCCGTTTCTGTTTTCCAGAACGGACTTCTAGGGTTAGGGACACCCTTACAGGGCCCTAGTTTTGTACAGCAGTCGTCTGTGTCTTGCATGGCTCAGCGCTTCTGGCGTGGAAAGTGTGTCCGAACTGACGTCAGCACGCAGGGGCAGCATCTAAGTAGACACTGGTTTATCCTCCCGGCGACCACAGTGCCGACCACTGACGTGGAGTCAACCGTTGCCACCTACCCACGCACAGGGGTACTGCTACAGAAAAATTCTTCGGATCCAGTCTGACGCCTGGGGTAATTCTAGGGTAAGGAATCTATAACTAATGTATGTCTCTTACAGATACAATGTTACCGAAGGTAAGTAACTTGTTCATCTTGTGCATAACCTGTGCAGATGGGGATCTTATAAAAGAGTACAAGAATTTATTCTTAAGACCTGATCCCACCTCACCATTTGAAATGAAATGAAATGAAAAATTGCACTTGTATAGCGCGTAACTACCCGGAGGCCTCGCAGCGCTTTAGACTGATTGCTAGTGGCGGGCTAAGGGTAAATTAACACGCTTTTGCGAACAAGTGTGTCTTTAAGGCCTTTCTGAAAGACATACGATCATTGTTCTCTCGAAGGGAGAGGGGGAGGGAGTTCCACAGTTTAGCCGCGGTATGGGAAAAGGAGCGACCACCCCAGCGGGGTTTGTTGACTTTGGTAGTAGTCGCAAGCAGTAAAGAACTAGAGCGCAGAGCTCTGGCCGGGACATAAGGCATAGATATGGGGTGCAGAATTGCCGGGCCGGTGCGGTGAAAAGACTTGAACACAATGCACATAGCCTTGAACTGCACTCTGGCCGCTACTGGGAGCCAATGAAGTTCTTTCAAGGCTTTCTTGGCTGACTGCCAACGGGGAATATTATACAATAGCCAGGCGGCACAGTTTTGTGTGACTTGAAGCCTGTGGGTCACTGCTGCCGGGGCTCCTATATATAGGGCATTCCCATAATCCAGGCGAGAGAGAATCAGGGCCTGGACCATGATCCTCCTAGCTTGGAATGGGAGCAGAGAGAGCACCTTGCGAAGCATCTTCATCAGCCTGATGCATGTAGAGGCAGTTTTAGTAGCCTGGACTGAAAAGTCAAGCGCTTTATCCAACCAAATTCCCAGGCTCTTTATCTGGGATTTGGGAGGAGGAGGCGTGCCAAGACAGGGGGGCCAGATGGATGCTAGGGTGGACGGAGAAGGGTTGCCCAACAACATGATGTCAGTTTTCTCCCCGTTAAGCTTAAGATAGGAAGATTGCATCCACCTAGCCACCGCCTCTAGACAGGGGCCTAAGGTGGAAGACAATCCCTCAGAGTGGTCAAGAGAGACCACCAATTGGGTATCGTCGGCGTAGGTAACAATACACACACCAAAGGGCTGGACTATCCCTTCTAGAGGTTCCATGTAGGCATTAAAAAGAGTGGGGCTCAGGGAGGAGCCCTGGGGCACCCCACAGCTAAGTGGATGCTTGGGGGAAACTGACTCGCCCTCAAAGACCTGGAAAAATCGTTCATCGAGGAAGGAGGCTAGCCATTCCAGGGCCGCGCCCGACACGCCCAAACCACTCAATCGTTGTAATAATGTGGCATGGTTAACCGTGTCGAACGCGGCACTGAGATCAAGTAATATGATGGCGACCTTTCCTCCTCGGTCCAGCACCGCTCTGGCTTCCTCTGTCACTGCCAGAAGAGCAGTTTCAGTTCCGTGCTGAGGGCGGAACCCTGTCTGAGAGGCCCGGAGCAGACTATTGGACTCTAGATAGTCCACTAAGATGGTATTAACGTGCCTCTCAAGTAGTTTACTCATCCACGGCAGCAATGAAATAGGGCGATAGTTAGCCAAGTTGTTCTGGTCCAGTGTAGGCTTTTTCAGTAAAGCTTTCACCATCGCACACTTGCATAGAGGTGGAACGGATTTAGAAGTGATGGAGGCGTTAAGGACATCCAGGATAACCGGACAAATGACGTCAATGATCTTAGTGAGGGTCTGAGGGGGTGCTTGGTCATTAGGAGATCCCGAGGTGGTCTTACGAATCAGCCTATCTAATGTGGTGAGGTCGAGGAGTGGAAACTTGTCGAGCAAACAGGGAACAGAATGGTCGGAGGCTGTAGGAGTGAAATCAACACTGCCCATGGTAAATGAAGAGTAAATGGTCTGGATTTTCTGGGAGAAAAAAGTGGCCAAATCGTTACAGCGAGATTGTACGCCGTCTAATGATGGCCACTCAGGGGGGGGGGAGAAATTAAAGATTTAACTATTTTAAAAATTTCCTTCAGGGCATTAGCAGCCAACTTAATTTTCGAATCATAAAAATGAGATTGTGCAGATATTATTTCCTTTTTATAGAGCTTTATAGCAGCTCTGTACTCGGCCTTCCTCTGTTGTAGGTGGTGCTGCCTCGAAGCTCTCTCCAATTTGCGACAGGCTTGCTTCATTGTTCTAAGGGCGGGCGTGTACCATGGAGCAACTTTGGGTCTTATTATTGATTTTAAGGGGTTCCTGGGGAGAACTTGATCCAGGGAGCTAGAGATCCAGTTATCAAAATTCATTGTAGCAGTATTAGGATCCCTCGCCCTCTGGGGAGGGTATTTGGTGAGAGCCAGTTCCCAGTCAGGGAGCGAAAGCGAGGACCATTTCCTTCCCCAGTGCTTATTGAGATTTTGAGGAATAAAGGGGGGATTAATGGACCATGTAAAAGGGATTAAAAAATTATCAGTCCAGGGTAGTGGGATAGGGGTCTCAACCGTTAGACTGTCCAAATTACTATAGATATGATCCAAAAGGTGCCCCTTGGTATATGTCGCAAGAAAACCCTTTTGGCGCAGGTCAATAGCCTAGCCTGAAGGTTGGATCGAAGACTAATGGCTGATGTATCACGAGGATCATCCAAGTGCAGGTTAAAATCGCCCAGCAAGGTAAAATTGGCCGCGGTGAACAAAGCATTGGCGACAATGTCTGTCATGTTAGAGACAAAATTATTAAGAGCGCCAGGTGGTCGATAGGCTAAAATGCCAGAGAATGTGGTGGTAGGAGAGAATTCTAAAGTAAAATACAGGCTCGCACAGGCTGATGAGGTAGATGGAGTGATGCAGCATTTATAGCTGTCTATAAATGATGGCCAGTCCGCCACCTCTGCCTGTCTGGCGGTCTAAATGTTTAAGAGTGTAACCTTGAGGAATAGCCCCCACAATAGTCGGATCACTTCCCAACTGAAGCCATGTTTCATTTGGGTTGGCGATTTGCTCTGGACTAATCTCTGTACTTTCAGTTTGTTACCTGGCTCATCATCTATTCATTACTCGCAGGAACCAATACCTGGGGTATTAAAATAAACCTTTCCCGCATGAGTGCAAACATTTCACTTAGCGGTACAAAAGGGGGTGGTGATGGACGGAGCATCTGAACCAATCAAACAGTCACACCCAGTCAAAAGATCTGGGTTTGATCCATCACCGTTCTTTAGCCCACTCTGCCACCCCAGTTCAGACATGGCTATATGCAAATCAGTCTGACTCTGTGCCTCATGAGAACAGTCCAGCCCGAACTGCCAAGCCATGCCTTCCCTGGACCGGAAACAAGCTTCCGAGGACCGGTTTCTGGCATTACAGCCGTCTTCAGCCCGGCTTGCTTGAATCCAGTGGCAAAGTGAGCAAGGGACTCACGTCTGAGCATACCCTGCCAACTTATGGCGAACAAAGAAAAACCAAAGGAAATGAAACAAAGAAAACCCAAAGGACTGTTCCATAGTCAACTAAGGCCACAACTTGCCCCTGTTGACTGCAGTAATTGTTATCTTGCTGATAAAGGAGAAGAGCAGAGAGCGATTGATCTTCGCTGCTTGCATGGAGTGGAGGAAGCCAATAAACTGAGGAGCTCCCTCGCTGGCCCTCACCAAACCCCACCACCTGATGCTCAAATCCTCTGTCCTGCTGCAGACCCCTGAAAAATTAGTGCTAATGGCTTCCCATTAGCAGCTCCTTGCTCATTCTGTCACACCTGGAGGGAGTTTGATTGTCACATCATGAGGTGTGCTTGAGGCAGAATGACAATGGGCTGCTCCACTCTGACATGAATCCACTGGCCAGTCTTGGATTAGCAAGGCGGGCAATCGGGCACTGGCCAATGGGCCTCTGGGGGAGGCCAGTTGGTGGGCTGTTTTTTTTGATCTACTATGGACTCCACCCCTGGTGCACAGTGAAATGCTTTTGTTACAGCCTTAACAAACATGACCCCAACCACATAGAGTCAGGCCAGTGGCAGGGTTGGGTTGGGATCAAAAATTGGCCAGGCCCCCCCCCCCCCAAAAGTGGCCACATTTGCAGACTCATCTTTTTGCAAAACACTGCCTCAACAATTTAAGTATTATGAAAAGAATGAGGGGGCAGGGGTTACTTTAAAATAGGCATGTTTTCTTACCTAACATTTCACTTAGCAGCACAGATGTTAAAAGGATCATTTTACTTTGAAATGCCCATGGGTTTTCAAAGCATGTTGTACAAGAAAGAACCCTTCCACTTCTCTGTTCATGGGGCAGATTCAGCGCCCAGAATGCAAAACTCACTTCACAGGTGGATAATAGTTCATTTCATGTGAACGGAAAGTGGAACACCTTCAGTTTATTTGGAGCTTGCCAGAACCCCTTTTGTTTGGAGTAGCTCCTTGTACCTCTTTCTACCGCAAGTGACAGAATAAGAAGAAATAAGAAGAGTAACAAAGAAAAATACCCAGTTTGGCTCTTACATAAATTACTCTAGTCCCTATGTTTTAGGGTCATCCCAAAAACAGGATGTTTGACGAGGCACGGTTTACAGATGTCAAATACAGTCTGAAAGAACCCAAACTGCCTGAATACAATGTATAAAGTGCTCAAAAGTCACTGATATGTTAAGACCTCGCCATACAAACAGGGGAATTGCCCCAACAAAGTAGAAAAAAGGAATAAAGAAAATATATAATCTTTATTTATATTTTCTCAGTTTGTGAACAAATTACATATGACATGATAGAATTCCAACATATATAAATATATAGGTGGTCCCACAATTACATACTCTCAATATACACTAACAACCACGTACCCAGACATACTCATGCACTCTCAAGACTCACAATTATTTCAACATATGAGACATTACACAAACACAAAATACATGATCATTTCAATACTAAAGTTGATGCGAACTAATGACAAAGGTTACATAATGAACATTAAGTAATCAGTAATCATTCAGCTATCTTCTTAATGGGGAAGGTGGAAACAAACGGAGGCACGTGGTTCTCCAGCGTGCGTTTCGGGGTCTAACCCAGATATGAGGCACACCTTCATCAGGGGGGTCAGATCAAGTGTGGAACATAAGAACAGATGCGCCTAGATATAAAGCATCTGAGGAGAACACAGGCGGTAACAAGATAAAGATGAAAAGCTCAGGGGGGCGTGGCCAGCAGCATGGCCGACTAGACGTGCCTGCACCGAGCTCCAGCCGAGCTGCAACATTATCCGACGTTACTTACCCCCCATGATCCAGGAGAGGCACCAACCGAGAGATCGCACATTCGGGTAACTGGAAAGAACGGCCGCAGTGACGGGGCAGCGCTGATCTCGCCAGGGAGGCGCGAAATAAAACCGCTCCGGGGACCCTCGGCGACCGTGATGGCGACCGCTGAGCTCGGAGGATAGAAGCGCGCCCCGGGACCCGGCTGTGCCCTGCACCACGGAATCCAGCTGACGGAGGCTGCGCGACCTGCCTGGCCGCTGAGAGGAACCGACCCGTCGCCGTCGGTGAGAAGGAGGTGGACTGCGGCGATCGCGAGCGGCCGGCTGCCTTTCCCAAGATGGCGGCCAGTGTTGTATGCGGAGGGCAGTGACGGCGGAGACCCCCCCCTGCTGCCCCACACCCAGGACAGGGTGAGTCCGGGAGCCGCCGCGGAGGCAGTGCGGTCCTGAGGGCAGGGCGGTGGAAGAAGGAACTTGCGCGCTACCAGGGGCCCAGCTCTTCACAGCGGCCGCCTTTACCAACATGGCGGCTGCGCTCTAGGGACGCCCGGGGAGCCAGACACCGGCGAGGGTGGCGCGGCGGAGAACCAAAACCTGCTGGGAGCCCGGCCCTGTTGTGGTGGGGGCCCCGGTGCGCACAGTGGGACTTCGACTGCCAAGTGGAGCGGGAGAGAACGGGCACCGCAGAGCGCTCCATGCAAAACACTGTAGAGCCCCCCAGAGGCGCCTTGAGAGACATAGAGGGACTCAGGGCTGAGGCTGGAGAACTTTAAACAGGCACAGAGGAAGGGGATACTCAGAGGTGCTACCACTGTGCATAGCCCGCTCCCGGGCTTGGAAGCTGCGCAGAGGAAGGGCATTTACGCACGGAGTTTCCGGCATACAGACTGAGCGAGCATGGGCAAGGGAAACCCGGCATCCAAGGCCACGAGACAGGGCCCAATGGACAACTTTGCAGCGCCACGCCCTGCAGTAGAACAGTCCATGCAGCCTGGGCCGAGCAATGACACGGCCAGGTTAATGGAGGCCATCCAGGCGTCCAGGACGGACATACAAGCATCGCGGGCAGCATTGGAAACGAAAATTGGAGAGGTCGGGTCCGAGGTGACACTATTGCGGCAGGACTTCCGGAACTTGACCGAAAGGCCGAAACGAGATTGACCGACAATGAGGAATCGATCACTACACTCAAGAAGGACATGGCGGAACTGCAAGCCTCCCACCGTCAACTGCTGTGGAAGGTGGATGACGCCGAAAATAGGTCATGGCGCAACAACCTGCGCTTTGTAGGCTTTAGAGAAGGGATTGAAGGGAGGAACATGTCCGCCTTCCTCCTCGACTGGCTGAAAACTACCTTTCCGACAGTGCAGTTCTCTCCGTGCTTCATCATCGAAAGGGCGCATAGGGCACTCCTGGCCAAACCACCAGAGGGAGCAAGACCGAGACCAGTTATAGCACGCTTCCTGAACTTTGCCGATAGGGATCTGATCCTACGAGAAGCCAGGAAAATGGGAGAGATCCGCTTGGAGAATGCTACTATAATGATCTTTCCGGACTACAGTCAGGAAGTCTCAAAACAGCGCCGCTCGTTTGACTCGGTGAAGGCAAAGCTGAGGTCTCTGAACATTACGTACATGCTCCTCTTCCCAGCCAAGCTCAAGGTGATCTATAAGGACAAACCCGTCTTCTTTGCTCACCCAGAGGATGCGTGGCAATGGCTCGAGGAGCGCCCCATCTTGAATAGTAGAGAAGCGGCAGGTCAAGATGCACTGGAAAGGTCGATACGGGAAAGGCCGCGATGGGAGCTGCCGAGACCACAGCGGCGGAGAACGCGGAGGACGCAGCAGAAGACACCGGCTACTCCCTACAGAACACGCGCTACGGAGGACAGGAGAGGAGGTAGATCAGCGTCCCCGGGTGACAAATCTATGGCGGGATCGAGGTACAGTTCCCTGAGGAATGGAATCCGTTCAGAAGGAGAAGAAGTGGAGGATTCGGAGGGCCGCACGTCCGGAGGAGATCGAAGGGAGTGATTTGCTACATCCGCTGGCCAAAGAGATCCAGCGACTGGAACAGGACTCTACAGGTCAAGGGCTGACTACAGACACACAAGACTCACTCTCGTGAACACTGGTGTGCAGGGATCGGGGAAGATGGCGGCTCGGCGACGCGGAGCACGCAAGTTGGCACACCCCCTACTGTTCTTTGAGTTTTTAGGGCTGGTTATTGCTTAGTGGGGGGAGGGATGCGTGGGAGGGCGACAGGCCTTCTCCCGTGGATAGTTTGGTCCCAGGTTGGGACGCGACTGGAAGGGGAGGCAGGTGGTGGGGGGGTGAGATGGTTCCTGAGTTACCTCATGTTGGGGTTGTTGAGGGTAGCGGGGGGAAGGGGGGAGTCCGTCGGAAAACAGCCGAGCCATGCCAGCCCATACCTAGGGTCACGTCTACTCCAGGGTCCCACACGGGGAAGACACTGTGATACACGATGGCAAGTACACTAAATACTACACACGGGGATGACTCAGGGGTCACTGTACTGACGTGGAATGTAAACGGCCTGGGATCCAAAATTAAGAGGAGTCTGGTTAACGCATACCTCAAACGACTGGCACCCGATATCATCCTCCTTCAGGAAACCCACCTTAGAGGGACTCAGTGAGCTTTTATAGCGCGAGGACGATATGCTGTCCTGGCGCATGCAGGGTACACAACAGACTCCAGGGGAGTTGCGATTCTCATAAAAAAATCAACCCCATTCACGGTTACACGCACCTGGCTGGACCCGCAGGGCACATATGCGGGAGTTCAGGGGATGTGGAGAAGACGTAGATACACAATACTGTCAGTCTACGCCCCACCCAAGTTACAGTCACGCACACTGCAGGCAGTCACTGCCATCCTACTGGACACGGCTGACACAACACAGGTAGTGGGAGGGGATTTTAACGATGTGATGTGCACCATGCAAGATAGATCGGGGTCACCACATTCAGTAGGATACACGACAGCCCTAGCGCGGCTCATGACGACCGTCTGCCTCACTGATGTGTGGCGATGGCTTCATCCTACGCAAGAAACATATTCATTTTACTCGGGAGCCCACAAGGTCTTCTCCAGGTTAGATTATATCTTCGTATCTAGACAGGAGGTCTCGGCGAAGGATTTAGCGGAATACAGGGCAAGAGGGATATCTGATCACTCCCCGTTATATGCACACTTGGGGCGTGCGAGAAGTGACAGACGGGCTCAATGGCGATTGGCGGCATGGGACATCCATACGCCGGAACTACTCCGGGGCATGCGAGCAGATATATGGGTCTACATGGCTGAAAATGAAGGATCAGTCGACTCCGGAGTTACCCTCTGGGAAGCAATGAAACCAGTTCTCAGAGACCGTATCCAGAGCAGGCTGGGAGAAGCTAGGCGGGAAAGACAGGGCAAGATGGCGAGTGAGGAGGCGACCATCCTGACCTTAGAAGCGGAGTACCACCAGCAGAAAGGAGAGTCGCGCCTTAGAAAACTGCTTGACACACAGCGACAGTATAGGGAACTGGCCACAGACGAGGCACGCACCCAGGCACTGGCAACACTACACAGGCTCTATGATGTTGGGGATAAGTCCGGTAAACTTTTAGCTTGGCTGAGCAGGAAGGAACGCGCAGCATGGTGGGTGGACCAGATCACGTTAGCAGGGAACATACGAGTGAACACGGATGAGGACATAGCGGAAGCCTTTGCGTCCTACTATGAGGACTTCTATAGGGCCAGGGACCTGGGCGACAGAGAGGATGCCCAACACTACGTGAATGGTATGGAGGTGCCTACCCTATCCAAAGAAGCTAGTGCGGCCCTGGAGGCGGACTTGACCCTAGAGGAAATATCGGAAGCTGTAGCAGCGCTGAAACCAGGGAAAACGCCGGGACCCAACGGTTTCCCGGCGGAATTCTTTAAACGAACTGCGGACCTGTTGCTGCGGCATATGAAGACACTTTTCATCGAATCATACCGGGCAGGGAGTCTCCCACCTGATTTAGCCTTGGCCACCATTGTACCAATTTACAAAGAGGGAAAACCCAGAGAAGACTGTTCCTCCTACCGCCCAATCTCCCTTCTAAATATAGAAACGAAAATTCTGGCCACTGTCCTAGCCAGGCGTCTACGTCAGGTCATTACAGAGCTGGTACATATGGACCAATCCGGCTTCCTCCCTGACAGGGCAACCAAACTAAATCTCCGTCGTACCCACAATTGGTTACAGGAGGTCCGTGAAAGAAGTGAACCCCACTGGTTCCTCTCCCTGGACGCGGATAAGGCATTTGACGCAGTCCACTGGCCTTTCCTGATGGCAACTCTCCATCGGTTCAGATTTGGACCTAAGTACTTGCAATGGGTTCAGCTCCTCTACTCTGGCCCGAGAGCGAAAGTGCGGGTTAATGGGAGGTTGTCCCGCGAATTCCCAATCGGACGGGGAACACGGCAGGGATGCCCACTGTCCCCCCTTCTATTTACCCTAACCATAGAAATCCTAGCGATAAGGATTAGACAGAATCAGGAAATCAGAGGCTTTACATGGGGAGACTCTGATGACACACAGGAAAAAATATCCCTGTATGCCGACGACGTCCTATTGTTCGTGACAGACCCGGATAAGACAATCCCAGCGTTGTTCAGGGAGCTAGGCGAGTTCGGGGGCGAGGGCGGGACACACGATAAATTGGCACAAATCGGTCCTTTACCACCCACAAGGCAATGAGCGGAGGGAGTGCCTACCAGAGTTACTTATACACACTAAGGAAGGCTTTCAATACCTAGGAATCTTTATAACGTAGATAGGGCACGTTCTTTCACTAACAACGTAACCCGAATAATGCTAGAGGCCACGGCAGAGATGGACAGGTGGAGACAGCTCCCGCTCACCCTATTGGGCCGCGCTGCGCTCTATAAAATGGGCATCCTGCCTAAGTTTCTTTATTCACTCCAGAACGAATATTATCCCCTGCCGGCTAAGACCCTGAATAAAATCCATGCTGACTTGCGCACCTTCCTGTGGCTGGGGAAACAGCCGAGAGTGGCGCTTTCCACACTACAGCGAAACCAATACAGCGGGGGGATCTCGCTTCCCAACCTGGAGGCGTAATACTGGGCGGAACACCTCACCCCAATTAACGAATGGCTACACGCGGCAGCCGATCACCCAACCTACGCCCTGGAAAGATCTAAATGGGCAAGCAAGACTATACTACACTACCTCTATGGAGAGAGGATGGGAAAGCAATTCCTTCCTGCCACTAGGATTACGTTAATGGCATGGCATAGAGCATCAAAAAGAATGGGTTGGGACAGAAGGCCCACTCGGCAGACACCACTATGGTGCTGCAAGTGGTTAGGGGAGCTACATAAGCGGAAAGGCTTTAGACGGTGGGATGACATCGGCATCTCCACACTGGGGGATGTTATTGCAAGGGGGGACTTGAAAACCTTCCAGGCGCTTCAGGATGACTTTGGCCTACTCAATACCCAGTACTACAAATACGTTCAGCTGAAACACGCATGGAGGGCACAAAACATTTCACTTTCGGACATCCCAGAGTATGCGCCATTAGAGGGTAGATTGCTGCAGGAATAGATAGGGAGGGGGGCAGTTTCCCTAGCGTATAAAACCCTGACCAACAACATGCTAGGGGACCTACAGGGCCTACGAGAGAAGTGGGAGGCGGACGTGGGAGACATGGAGGATCTGGACTGGGAACTCGCCCTCATGCACCCTTGGGAAGTGGCGATTAAGTCCAGACTCCGCCTCATCCAATTTAAGGTACTGCACAGATCGTATTTTGACAGGGTGAGACTTTTTAGAATGGGTAGGGTGCCTGACTCGGCATGCCTTAGATGCCATCAACAAAATGCCGATTTTTTTCATATAATTTGGGGATGTGTAGTCGTTCAAAGATATTGGGAAGGTGTGTTCCTGGAACTAGAGGAGGTACTGGGGGCGGACATACCACGTGACCCTAGATTAGCACTGCTGGGCATTATCACAGAAGTGGACCTATCTCGCCCCTTGACAATCTTCCTGGTGTTGGCGTTAGTAGTGGCGAAAAGGGATATCGCACGACGCTGGGGGGCGTCTGAAAACCCAGATCTGGAGGAATGGAGGAGAGGACTGGATATGTACATGGCGGCGGAGAGAGTGACTTACAAAGCCAGGGGTTGTCCCAAAAAGTTTCGAAAGGTGTGGGCTAAGTGGAGGCAGTATCATGGACTAGAATGAGGCAATGCGAACTACTACCATGAGGTCAAGGAGACCCTGGACGAAATATAATACACGCTGGAGAGCCAGGATTGACATGTGGGTACTTGATCGCCCAGTTCACATGTATGAGGGGGATGGGAGCTCCAGAGCTGGAGGGAGAGGGGACCAGGAGGGGGGTGGTGGGAGGGAGGGGTTGGAGGCCTGCTGTCTAACGGACTATTATGGTTTATTATTCTCTTCGTTATGTTGCTAGTTTAAAAGCACAGAGTTCTGAGATGGGGTATGACATTCAGTCTCACGAGAAAAGTTGCGTGATTGACGGCCAGGGCAGAATGTTGATGCTCTACCGTATGCTGATCCTTTGCATTTGTGATACTTCTGATGCAACAATAAAATAAAATAAAAATAAATAAAAAAGATGAAAAGCTCAAATCAGGAGTCAGGGTGCTTAAATTAACACAGCTGTGGTATGGTCAGGCCAACCGGTCATATTAACCCACATTTTAATAGTTTGAGATGCAAAGAAATGGATTTAATCCAAACTCCGAGGAACCAGCACTCAATAGCGCGTGTTCAGCAGGATTCAAGATACACCTGGAGAGTGGCAAATACCACGACGGTTATAGCCACCCAGCTTCGTGTTGGGAACGAGGCTCCCGCCGTAGATCAGAACACCTGTGTTCGAGGCATGTGGGCTGCTGAATTTATATCTATAGCATAGATCGCCGCCTAGTGTTGGGTCCGGATGATTGCACATTGTTGTCCTGGAAGAGTCTTCGAAGTATCACGAGATAGGTGGCTCCTCCCCTGGACTACAGTGCGCATGGGCATTGACTTCATCCCCAGATTGTTTTTTTCCGCCATTGGGTTCGGATGTATATTCGTTATCTCCAGTTCGGAATCGATATAGACTTTTCTTAAGGCCTGAAGGCCTTTTTCATTTACCGTCTGTATTGTTTTGCGCTCGGTGCCCAGCTCTGCTCCGGCTCAGTTCCCGAGTCGGACATCCCGAGGAGTCGCGTGGCTCTTCGGTGCTCGAGGCCCAGTCGACGCAGCAAGACTTTCGACGACACATCATGGAACAGAGCCCGTTCAAGAAATGTCCCGTGTGTGGATCGAAGTATCCCCACATCGACGTCCACCCGGTGTGCCATAAGTGCCTGTCGTCGTACCACAATGAAGCCAACTGTATGGCTTGTTCCCGGTTTCGATCGAAGAAGACGATTCGACTTCGGCGCGTGGCGCGCCTGGAGGCCCAGCAGTCGGCCCCGGCACCGGTGGACATCTTCGAGAGAGAAGAAGCAGACGAACAAGAAGTTCATTTGCAGATTTTACCTCCGGCGGAGATGATCGACTACGACGCGGACGTCGAAGCGCTCGATGCAGAAGAAGTCGTCGACGAGGTAGGAGACGACAATGAGGCCTATGGGGCCATGGAAGATAGCTCAGGCGAAGAGCTATGCCCCGTTCGAACAATCACTAAGGCTCAGGTCGCGGGATCGCCACACGGCCTTACCCAAGACCTTACACCCAGATCCACGGCCTCGCCTACGGGCCCAGCTACGGACACTTCTGCGGAGCCGCCGTTAGTCAAAACGAAACCGAAAGTGAAACCTTCGGTGTCGATGAAAACGAAAGTGATGGAGACGCCGTCGAAACAGAAGACGTCTGTCCCTCTGGCCGCCCCCTCTTCTTCCGATACGTCGGGGCCGCCGAAGCCGAAGAAGGCTGTCGACCCGGTGAAGTCAAACAAAGGCGTCGAGCCAAAGGCGGTCAAGGGCGCCGATCCAAAATCGATCAAGGCTGTCGAGCTGAAGACTGGGGCCCCAAACCCAGGAGTCAAGGCCGCCGAACCGAAGTCGTCGGCGCCGAAGGCCGTCGACGTGGAAGGAGGACACGGCGCACCTAAGAGGGCTGATCCTGTACCTCGGCCGAAAAAGACCAAGACATCGACGCTCGAGTCTTCACACACTGGTGGACCGAGGACGTCTGTCGGGTCTACGAAACCGTCCGCTTCCTTTACGAAGCAGGTGTCGGACTCACTGCAACGCATCAGGAACAAGGCTTCCGCGGTCGATCCGAAGGATGCCACAACACCGAAGCAGGCTGCCAAAACGCCTATGTCTTCGACGCCACTCCTGTTTACGTTGCCGCCGAATGTGGCACCGAAGGCCTTCGCACCGAGGTCGGTCGCCGCAGCGCCCGTGCAAGGGTCTGCAGGGTCGAAGCCTTCTCAGCGACTTGGAAGCTTAAAGCATCAACAACCCTTGATGGAGAAGCAGTCGGAACACTTTATCGACGCCGACACCGGTAAACTTACCCTCTACAAGAGAAAGATCACGGCAACACAACCTTTGGAGTCCTACACGATTCCCTTGAAGCGCAAGAAGCCTTCTACAGATTCCCCGGTTCTGGTTGAGCCACTTGCTCCACGGACTCCAAGAGTTGCTACACCCTCACCCACTTATTCAGATGTGGAGGCTGGGGAAGGTGATGACTAGGAGTATAACTTTCCTGCCAACACTGATCCTGAGGATCACCAGGACTCTTGGGCAGATGCAGGGGACCCAGGGGATCCGCCAACTGCCCCGGGCACTCAGGTGTACAATATCAAACCCTCTCCTACTGAGGATTCTGCGGCATTTAATGCTCTAATTGAGAGGGCGGCTAAGAACCACGACGTAGAGCTGCACGCTGACCCTATTGACGTGGACTTCCTCTTTGATACCTTTTCCACGGCAGAAAAACCTGTCAAGACTCTCCCGAAGTTGAAAGGGGTTCTAAAACATGCTGCAGACATTTTTAAGGAACCCACACGTGCCAGGGTGATCAACCCTAGAATTGAAAAGAAATATAAGCCGGCACCTGGCGACCCTACCTACATCAAGGCCCAGTTGCCATTGGACTCTCTGGTCTTTTCTAATGCCCGGAAGAGGGCGAATTCGCAAACCACTGGTGATGCTCCTCCCCCTGACAAGGAATCTAAAGTGCTGGAGGCATCCTGGAAGAGGGTGGCGGCTCCAGCAGCCAATATCTGGCATATCTCGCACACTCAGGTACTCTTGGCCAGATATGACAGGGCGCACTATGACACACTAGAGACCCTGTTACAACATCTACCTGATTAATATAAAGAGGCAGCGGAGATGCTCATTCAGGAAGGGAAGCTCATCTCCAACGCTTCTATTAAGTGTGCACTGGACGTGGCGGACACCGCGGCCAGGGCCATTAACACCAGTGTGATGTTGAGACGTCGGGCATGGCTCAGAATCTCCGGTTTCAAGCCAGAGATACAAACCACCATCCTCAATCAGCCGGTAAACCCTGATAGGTTATTTGGTCCTGAGGTGGATAGCACCCTAGAAAAAATAAAGAAGGATACCGAGACTGCAAAGTCCATGGGAGCTCTCCAGTCCCAACAGTTTAGGGGCAGTACTTTTCGTCGTTCCGGCAATAGAGGTGTTTCCAGAGGCCAGATGTCCCAACAAACGCAATACACTAAAGGTGGGGCGCAGTCCTCTTACACCAAGCAGAGTCGAGGCGGCTATCGGGGCAACAGTACCAAGGGCAGAGGCCGTGGAAATAACAACTCCCGTTCCTCCGCCACCAACAAACAGTGACGCCCTGCCACTCCCCCCCGACCATACCACACCTGTCGGGGGGAGACTCCAGCAGTTCCTGCCAGTCTGGAAATCCATCACCACAGACAGGTGGGTCAGGAAACTTATCCAGTTTGGTTATTGTCTGGAGTTAACATCCACTCCACCCAACATGCCACCAAAACACCGTCCTATGTCCACAGAGCATTTGCACTTATTGCAGCAGGAGGTACTTGTCATGCTGCAAAAAGGGGCAATCGAGCTCGTGCCGGTGGAAGAAGAAGGCACAGGAGTGTATTCCCTGTACTTCTTAATCCCGAAGAAGGACGGGTCCCTCAGACCCCATACTGGACCTCAGACCCCTAAACCAGTATATTCTCTCCGAACACTTTCACATGCTGACGCTGCAGCAAGTTCTTCCGTTGCTCAACCAGGGAGACTTCCTCGCAACCTTGGATCTCAAGGATGCATATTTTCACATTCCACTACATCCATCACAACGAAAATACCTCAGATTCACCATTCAGGGTCGGCATTATCAGTTCAAGGTCCTACCTTTCGGGTGACCACAGCGCCCAGGGTGTTCACGAAATGCCTGGCGACAGTGGCTGCGCACCTCAGGAGGCAAAACGTTCACGTTTACCCTTATCTGGACGACTGGCTTGTCCAAGCAAAGTCGGCCCAGCAGTGCGCCGCCAACATGTCCCACACCATTCACCTTCTTCACGATCTGGGATTCTCACTAAATTATCCCAAGTCGCACCTTCAGCCAGCCCAAGTGCGGCAGTATCTAGGCGCGACAATAGATACTCTGGCAGCCACGGCTCAGCCGAATTCTGTGAGGATCGACAGCATTCAGTCGCTGATCCAAAAGTTCAGACCGCAACACTCGCTTCCAGCAAGAGTGTTCATGCAGTTGATAGGCATGATGGCCTCCTGCATCTTCATAGTCCCGCACGCGAGGCTACATATGCGTCCGCTTCAAGAGTGCTTGGCACGTCAGTGGAATTAGGCTCCAGGACAGTTAAAAGACCTAGTGTTGGTGACCGGTCGGGCATACAACTCTCTGCATTGGTGGAATCCACACAACCTTTGCAAGGGCCGACCGTTCCAAGAGCCTGTGCCACAAATTATCCTGACGACGGACGCATCTCTCCAGGGTTGGGGAGCTCATGTACTCCACTACACGGTGCAGGGACTATGGACATCGCAGCAAAAGAAGATGCACATCAACTACCTAGAACTGATGGCAATCTTCATGGCAATGAAGGCATTCAAAGTACATCTGTGCAACAAAGTCGTGTTGATCCGGACGGACAACATGACAGCCATGTACTACATTCAAAAGCAGGGAGGTACACACTCTCCACAGTTGTCTCATCTGGCTCAGAGCATGTGGAAGTGGGCCATTCAGAGGAACATCTTCCTCATGGCGGAACACCTCCCGGGCAAGGACAATCAGATGGCGGATCTGCTCAGCAGGTACAGCCACCAAATGCACGAGTGGGAGATACATCCATCAGTACTCCACCCGTACTTCCAGCAGTGGGGTCATCCAGAGATAGACCTGTTTGCCACGAGGGAAAACGCAAAATGCCAACACTTTGCCGCCAGGTTCCCTCACCCACAGTCGCAGGGCAATGCGATATGGATGAACTGGTCAGGCAGATTTGCGTACGCTTTTCCCCCAGCACCTCTCATACCGCTGGTGGCACGAAAGCTAAAGCAACACTCAATGACACTCATCCTGGTTGCTCCAACGTGGGCGCGCCAACCATGGTACACAACGTTTCTAGAACTCTCCGTGGTACCGCATCAAAGGCTGCACCTCACGCCCAGACTTTTGACGCAGAGCCATGGCGACATTCAGCACCCAGACCCGCAACAGCTCAACCTGGCGATCTGGCTCCTGAAGTCTTAGAATTTGGCTACCTTAACTTGCCTCCTGACTGCATGGATATCATACGGGAGGCAAGAAAGCCCACCACCAGAGCTTGCTATGCAGCAAAATGGAAGCGGTTTGTCATCTACTGTACAGAACACAACATCAACCTGCTAGATGCATCCACTCACAACATCATCTGTTATTTGTTACATCTCTACAAATGCAATCTGGCATATGCTTCCATTCGGATACACTTATCTGCCATAGCGGCTTATCTCCAAAACAGTATAAAAAAGGGGGGTGGTCCTTGACTATGAATTGGTACAAAACTTATATAGTTATCATTTGTTTCTTGGTGGTGCGATTAGATCTGCATATGTTGATTAAAGCAACATGGGGGAGATATATTCAAGTGGTATTGGTTGTATGCACATTAACTGCAAGCATAGACAGTACCCAAAATATAACAAAATCAATTTGTAAAAAGAAACCTTGATTATAACCACACTCTAATTTCTCGTTATATCAAAATTCACGTATTAATTTACAATTTCATAAAACAATTTTGAACGGCGCAAAAGACTATCAAAGTATAGTCCGTGAAAAGGGGGAAAGGGGTGCTCTTAGTGATTTGGAGAGGAAAGAGGAAAAATGAGCAATTGTGATATACAATTATAATATTTACAGAAACCAAAGCGGGAAAGCTTCCGCTATCATAACAGCCTGTCCACAACAATTAAAAAAGGGCAAGGAATTTAAACTAAACGGGGTACAGGCATCCAAAATAATAAGTGTCGACGTTTCGACCCTAGTGCTCCTGGGGTATTTGGGACCTCGGCTGCGGGTCTTCTTCAGGACAAGGTGATGGGATGGGGCGAAGGGGAGAGGGAAACTTGGCCGTAATCCAACGAGTGATCTGGATTGAACACCAATAATGCTGCTCAGGCTGGACCTCCGTCCAAGCTTGTAGGGGGTTAGTCACCTAGTATCTTGTCGGTGGTCTGATGGTTCAACTTAACATTCAATCAGATTGATCTTTTCTGTTGGGCCACTTAATGGTAGCTAGTAGGGGAGTCCTACCGGTGCCCCCTCGGGCATACCGGTGGTGGTAGCACTCTAAGGTGCCGACGTTGCCTCTATTTAGTAATTCAAAGGTCTCACTTCAATTTTCCAATATAGGGTCCCCGAGTGACCTTCGGAAAATTCTTGGCAAGTGCTGAGTACCGCGGGGCGACTTTTACCAGTGTCTGTTCAGTGATGTCTGTGCTTGCAGTTAATGTGCATACAACCAATACCACTTGAATATATCTCCCCCATGTTGCTTTAATCAACATATGCAGATCTAATCGCACCACCAAGAAACAACCCCATTGATTTAATTATCTCCAAAACAGGCAGCATCTCTCCGTTTTCAGAGTGCCTGCCATTAAAGCCTTCCTAGATGGACTGAAACGGGTCATCCCTCCCTGGACCCCGCCAGCTCCTGTATGGAACCTTAATGTGGTCCTCACCAGGCTGATGGGCCCACCTTTTGAGCCTCTGTATTCATGCGAGGTTCAGTTTTTTAACATGGAAAGTGGCTTTTTTAATAGCCATTACGTCTCTGCGACGTGTTAGTGAGCTCCAGGCGCTCACTGTACAAGAGCCATTCATACAATTTCACTCGAACAGGGTGGTGCTGCGCACTAACCCTAAATTTCTTCCTAAGGTGGTTTCACAGTTCCATGTCACAGACCATTGAACTGCCCGCGTTCTTTCAAAACCCAGAGACTGTAGCCGAAAGAATGCTCCACACTCTTGACGTCAAACGAGCTTTGATGTACTACATCGATAGGACCAAGGATTTTAGGAAGACACAACAACTCTTTGTTGCCTTTTCGGCCCAGCACAAAGGCAACCCCATTTCAAAGCAGGTATAGCCAGGTGGATCGTTAAGTGTATTCAAATTTGCTATCACAAGGCTAAGCGCACTTTAACGGTCCCCCCCCAGAGCCCACTCCCCCCGCAAGTTGGGGGCCTCCATGGCTTTCCTTGGTAATATCCCTTTGGAAGACATTTGTAGAGCAGCCACATGGTCTACACCACACACACTTACTAAACACTACTGTGTAGATGTGCACTCCAAGCAGCTGTAGGGCAGGCTGTTCTTAAGACACTTTTTCAAACGTCTGCAGCTGGCACAGGCGGCCGCCGCTAATGGAGGGACTGCTATATATTCTATGCTATAGATATGAATTCAGCAGCCCACATGCCTCGAAGTGAATATGCTACTTACCAGTATGCATCTGTTCTTGGCATGTATGGCTGCTGACATTCATATCGCCCGCCCTCCTCCCCAGCTCCTGTAGCGGCTGCAGAATTCAAACTTACTCTTAGCATGGTCATCGCTCACACTTCGCCACAATAGCTAAAAACAATCTGGGGATGGAGTCGATGCCCATGCGCACTGTAGTCCAGGGGAGGAGCCACCTATCTCGTGATACTTCGAAGACTCTTCCAGGACAACAATGTGCAATCATCCGGACCCAATACTAGGCGGCGATCTATGCTACAGATATGAATGTCAGCAGCCCTACATGCCAAGAACAGATGCATACTGGTAAGTAGCATATTCATTACAGATGTAACTTTAGTTTACACTGTTATCATCCATGCTTCCTTCCTAGTTTGACAGGAGCAGCATTTATTAAAGGATAGTCTAGGATTGAAGCTGCCAGTAGAAGAAACCATATCCAGCTTCTGCGTGAATGAGATAATCTATACTTCTATTATCAACTCTGTATTCCAGTCGCAATCAACAATGGTACAGATCCCATTTTCACCACTCTCGCCGACACATCACTCCAACTCCTCCCGTGGCAACAAATGTGCTCCTCTCTCATACAAATTTTAACTGCTTTGTGGGACAGATTTACTGGTGCCCTACTGATAAGTTGCATCAACAGTGTTTAAGAACTTTTTATGACTAGAAATGTGTCTCCAAGTGTTAGAACCATGAATTTTACACACCTTTTTTCCTTGTTGCAGGGTTGCGACCAGTTCAAGGGACATGTGGTTGTAGATACACATGCTTAGCATAATCCAGCCATCTAGTGTTGGACTTGGAAATGTGCAAGTTGTTTTTCTTCAAGAAAGTCTTTTAAGTCCCGAGGTAGTGACTCCTCCTCTTGCTGGTCAAGTGCATGGTCATCAACTCCATTATTAGTGTATTTTTCCACCGTCTGGTTCGGACGTTTGCTCCTCGACTCCGGTTTAACATAGTCGTCGTTTCTTCTTTTCCATACGGTCTGTATTATTTTCGATTGTGGCTTTCTATAAGTTCCTCTAGTCTGTTCATAGACTTCGATTTCGTCGGGGTGACTAGTCAGCTGTTGCCCTTCGGTGTGCTCTTAACTTCACATTTCCTCCACGCCATGTCCACTCAGTGATGGAATGGATGCCGTTCTCCTTCTGTCCTCGCTCCCACGCCAAGCTTCCATGCACTGATCTTCACCAGGTGTGTAACTTGGGCCTCTCCCTAAACACAAGGAGGTTACCTGTGAGTCCTGCCAGTACTTCGGTCAAAAAAGGTGCTCCATGACCGAGCTTGACGCCTAGAGATGTCCCTCCATATTGTTGACGATGCGATAGACCTCTTTGGAGCAGAGGACCTTCAAGATGAGGCCCAGGCATCGCCTGCTGATGAGGGCGCCTTACTCCACAAGGACAACTCCAGATCCGAACTGGGGTAGCAGATCTAACTCAAGTCGTGAGTAGTGTGCCCGAAAATGGCAGCATCAAAATCTTCAACATCAGAGCCAAGATTCCACACATTTGGCAAGCATACAGAGTCAGTGGAACCAGTGCTTTAACTGCGCAAAAGGAGATAGACTCTAGACAAAGAGACACTATGATACAACCGCACACAGTTGTATCATTACTAAACATCCTCAATTTAAAGAACACCCAACTAAGAGAGAACTATCATTTGAGAATGTTTTGAAAGTCCCACTACCACCAGAGCAGAAAAGAGGCTGGCAAGGACTTAAGCCCAGTGCACATTAGCCCACCCTCATCTGCGCCTCACATACTGTCACCACCACCTTCACCTACAGAACCCTCACCATACTCTCCAGAGGGTTCCAGACACTCCTTCACGGGGGGAATGATAGAGGGGGTTTTCATCCAACCACAGGATGAACCGTCGACTCTTGTCTGATACAGACCCACCTGCATATACAGACCCAGATCTGTATCCTCCTAAGCCCTCTGCCCCAGACACAAATTCCTACCATGCCGTCTTACACAAAATACAACTGCATACTGAGTCACTAGAGGACGGTTTTTTATTTGAAACTCTATCCTCCAGCCAACACGCAACCCAAATTTTACCAATGCTCAAAGGCATTCTACGCCACACAACAGATATATTTAATGACCCTTTTAGGTACCACGTTATCACACCCAGGGTCGACAAAAAATATAAAGCGTCACATAAAGGGACAACTCTCACCTGGCTCATTTAGAGTTAGGCTGTTTGCGTACCGTGGTAACTACCAACCATCGTGTGAGGCACCCCCACCAGATAGAGCAAAAAGATTGATGGAGTCAGTAAGGGGGTAACTGCCCAGTCCACAAACCACTGTAGGATTTCTAACTCCATTGGTCTCCCATCCTGATACGACGGGCCCACCGGGATGAGATGGAGGGGCTCCTCCAACATATCCCAGAACTGCATTAAAAGCGAGCATACCAGATTGCCTCAGAAGGCAAACTAATTTCAAATACCGCAGTTCGGTATGCCCTCGATGCTGCTGACACTGCAGCTAGAGGCATACATTCTAGTGTCCTCCTTTGAAGACATGCTTGGCTTAGGGTATCTGGTTTTTAACCTGAAGTGCAGCAAAATCTCTTGGCTCTCCCTTTCAAAGGAAAGCACCTATTTGGTCCCCAGGATGACACCCTCATAGTGAAGATAGAAAAGGATACTGAAACCGCCAAGGCCATGGGGCTGTTGCAGACACACTTACAATGTGGTTCCTTTCGTCTCCCCTCTTATCGTGGAGGATCCACGAACACCTCCCCTGAAACCTCCTATCAGCCTCCCCAGACACAGACCAACTCCCCCAGGAGATACTACAGATGGTCTTATAGGGGCAATAATTTCAAAGGTAGAGGCAAGGGAGGCTACACCAAGCCTATGCCATCACCACCAAACCCTGACCTGCCAACCATTCCCCCCAATCACACAACACATGACGGGGGCCAACTACACCAGTTCTTTCCAGCATGGCGGAATATCACCTCTGACCAGTGGATTTTGGACATTATGCAACATGATTGTCGGGAGCGCACTACCACACACCCAAAAGATTCCACCTCGCAAACACACTCATTACAACATAAGCAGTTGCTCAAGGAAGAAGTTAAGGCATTCCTCAAACAAGCATTTACAATGCAACGGTTTCGCCTTTGCAAAAGTTAGAGCTATTGGCATTGTAAATGAAAACATTTGTATTTATGTGTTGGTTTTGAAAACAGATAAATAAATGGCATAGCACTCTGCACTCCCTAGCCCTCCCTAGTCACTCTGCACTCCCTAGCACTCTGCACTCCCTAGCCACTCTGCACTCCTAGCCACTCTGCACCCCCTAGCCACTCTGCACTCCCTAGCCACTCTGCACTCCCTAGCCACTCTGCACTCCCTAGCACTCCCTAGTCACTCTGCACTCCCTAGCACTCCCTTGCACTCCCTCGCACTCCCTTGCACTCCCTCGCACTCCCTAGTCACTCTGCACTCCCTAGTCACTCTGCACTCCCTAGCACTCCCTGACATTCTGCAGTCACTCTGGACTCCCTAGCACTCCCTAGCACTCCTAGCACTCTGCAGTCACTCTCCACTCCCTAGTCACTCTGCACTCCCTAGACACTATGCACTCCCTAGTCACTATGAACTCCCTTGCACTCCCTAGCACTCTGCAGTCACTCTGCACTCCCTAGCACTCTGCAGTCACTCTGCACTATTTCTCACGACAGAGTATTCCCGAGACCGCTTTGGTAAATTCAACCAAGAACATAACCTAACACTAGTTGACTTAGGTTTTCAATTCTGTATGCGTTTCTACACAAACACTAAATTACTGAATCCAATAGTATTTTCTTCGCATGAAAAGTGCAATTCCATAGTAGTAATTTGTCCCCAAATCTCACAATTTTTGGGAGCAGCTTGATAACATAAGGAAATCTAAAATAATTCCCAAAACATTGTCCAATACTGTGCACATCACGCTACAAGTGACACTTGGTAAGAACTTACACAAGAGCAGTGCAACATGATTTATGCTGTGCAAACCAAGTTTACAATAAGTAAGAAAGGTTTGCTAGTCATGTATGGATTAATTACAATACAAATTGATATTACCAACCACTGCTTATGAGTATTTTTGTGGGACTTCTATTTTTTTTACTTGCCTCTACATACCCTACGTCATTCTGCTATATGTGATAACACGGTTTTAAACCCTTTTCCTCCACTGTCCACGCTATCAACCTCAGAAGGATGAAAGGCGGAATGCACCCGCTGGGAGCTCTAACACGTAACCATAAGTGCAAACACAGGGTCTTACAGTGGGAGCATTAGCACACAAAGCCACCAGAACCGGTATTACGTCGCCGCTCACCAAAACACCAACATGCACACCAAAAATAGACAAAGCAACCAGCAGGTAAGAACTGCAACAAAAGCAGTACGCAGAAGCCCAACAAACAGAAAGCATAAACACGCAATCCGCCAGGACCGAAAACAATAGGGCAAAATGGGGGAAATCAACCAATGAAAGCTGCCAGGCAAATACCAGAGCAACAGGTGCCTGAAACCCCACCAGGAATGGAAATATGTACAGAAACATAACACTCACCCAGAGCACGCAGGTCCCGTGGGACAGCACGACGAGATGGCAGAGTCGAAAAAGTGACAGGCAGCAGAAGAGCAGAGATCACCAAACACACACACAGCTGTAAAGCACTTTGTGTTGTAGCGTGAGATAGAATGGAGCGCGCATGCGTGCAAGACACCGCCAACAAACAAACACGGCTAGAAAGCGATGTGTGGAAAAGTGACTACAACCCACGTTGACCAGAAATTAGACAAAGAATCCCACAAGGACATGAGCCACTCAATGGACACAAATAGTGTACAGACCGAGCACCCCCGAACTGAGGAACGGCCGAGCGTGCAGCAACACTGGGACCGGGAACATTAACAAACTTGAAAACCTTGACCTGAAAAAGAAAACCACGGACTTCAATGCGGTGGTAGCTAGAATAGCAGGGTGTCATCCAATTCTTCCTGCACTACTGCTTGCCTAGGACTGCCTTGAAACCGAAGCCGCATCTGTGTACAAATCTGTTAAACTTTTGTTCCTGCAGGTTTTTCCTTAGACAATTTCATAAACTGTGTGGACACAAGTCCCTCAATTTTTGTCGGCTGAGTACCAGGAAGCTGGCACAAAACCCTATATATCAACCCTGTTCTTTTTTGCCCATCAAGAATTCCCTGTGTGTTCACTGAGCGGTGGACATTGGCTACAGTAACAGCATCGCAAACAGTCAGTCTCTGCTCTTTGCATCCAGTGAATACGGTAAAACCGTTTGTTTTTCAGACGGGATTGTGTATTTCAGCGAGGGACCAATCAGCTTGCGAGATGTGGTGGAAATCCTCGCAGCGCTACAATTGTAAACACAAAGCGCCTAGTCAGCACTTTAGCCCCGCCGGCTGTTATCACACGGCACGCCGTGTGTAGAGAGGCAAACACCGGCCTTGGCCTCCGGGCTCTGCTGCGCGCAGCACTATCCGGCGCTGCTTGAAGGAGGGGGAAATCCTCGCAGCGCTAATAAACTCCAGATGTCACTGACAGAGCGGATATGTCCGTCAACCTAAAAATTAGCTTCTGACCGAGGGGCCATATGAGCCCCGGACAGCGAACAGCTTCAGTGAGTTGCAAACATAATGAAGCCTGCAGATGGCGCACCATGGGTTACTCAACAGGAGGCGCTGTTTTCAACATGGCTCCCTGACAGAAGGAAATCCCAGCGCCGATAAGCTTGGGCGGGCTTGAAACGCACCCGGCAAGGCCGTGTGACCAAGAGGACAGGACTCGGTGGACCCGGAAGAGAAAGCGCCTGCACAGCGGGCGCCCCGCAGCGCTACAACTGTAAAGACAAAGCGCCTCGCCAGCACTTGAGCCCCGCCGGCTGTTATCACACGGCACGCAGTGTGTAGAAAGGCAAACACCGACCCTGACGTCCGAGCTCTGCTGCCGCAGCACTATCCGGCGCTGCTTGAAGGAGGGGGAAACCCTCGCAGCGCTAATAAACTCCAGATGTCACTGACAGAGCGGATATGTCCGTAGCATATGAGAAGTCAAACACACACATTCTGTTAAAGAAACCACTCTGAGCTGCTAGTCTGGAGTGCTGCGTTGATAGGCTATTGCCGATGTTTCTCTCGATCAGAAGACAAAGACACATGATAATAAGCAGTTAAAAATTGCCGCTCTCAACTGCTGACCTAGAGGGCTGTGTACGAGGTAAACGTTCCACAATGGCTACATGGGGACCAAAGTTCTGTACTCACGATTCCAAGGTCCTGAAACCGCCGTAAACCTACTTGGTCCCAAACGGCCTGGCTCGCCAAACTAAACAAGTCAGGTCCCGGGCCGCGCTGTGATTGGCTGCCGGCCCGACGTCACGGGGGTGTCCCGGGCCGGCAGCCAATCACAGCGCGGCCCGGGAATGACGTCACGGGGGTGTCCCGGGCCGGCAGCCAATGGCAGCGCGGCCCGGGACAAAGGGGCGGGGCTTAAAAAAAGCACCAGAAACGCCCCCGAATCGCGTTTTCGAGAGAAAACGCGATTGACAGCCTCTGCCTCCCAATGGCTAGCCTCCATTTATGGAGCTAGCCAATTGGAAACAGAGGCTGTCCTAACCTCACTATTAGAAACAACAGATTTCGATCTGGGAGTGGCTTCGCCCCTCGCCAGGTTACGAAACCTAAAAAGGAGCCATAGAACCGGTGCCTATATATCAGCAAGGTACAGGAATCTATTTACTAGTCTGCCTTATTCCTAGAAACGACGGGTCCCTGAGGCCAATTTTCGATCTCAGACCCCAAAACAAATACATTCTCTCAGGGCACTTTCACATGGTCACTCTTCACGATGTCATCATTCTGTTTCTGCAATAGGGCGACTTCATGGCCTCACTCAACCAGAAGGATGCCTATTTCCCCAGTCCTATTCACCCAGCACATTTCCGATACCTCAGGTTTGTAATAAACGTGCAGCATTTCCAATTCAAAGTGCTTCCCTTTGGGGTCACAACTACCCCCAGGGTCTTCACCAAATATCTTGTTGTAGTAGCTGCTCACATACGCAGACACAGCATGCATGTCTTTCCATATTTAGACCACTGGCTCATCAAAAGCGCAACTAGTCCAAAAAGCTTCCAACACACTCGAGACACCATAAACCTACTTCATTTATGGTAAAGCCTAGTTGATGCAGTCAAATCTCACCTCTACCCCCTTCAACTACAACCCTACCTAGGAGTCATCCTCCACTAACAGCGGGGATAGCTTGCCCCAATACCCTCAGAATTCGATCCTACCTGATGTTCATATCCCTGTTCCAGCCTTATCAACATCTCAGTCATGACAGTCCTGCGCCTCCTTTGTATGATGGCTTCATGAATAGCCATAGTACCTCATGACAAACTGAACATGTCTGTTGCAATAGTGTTATGCGCACCAATGGACTCAAGCGGATGGTCAACTGGAAGATCTAGTATTAGTTTGCCGTCAAGCTGGCAACTCTGTTGGTGTTCCACCACTGCAGAATCTCTGAAAAGGACAGCCTTTCCAAGACCCAGTTCCCCAGAGAACCATTACAACTGAATTCTCCTTCATAGGATTGGGGGTGCTTTCACAAGATCGAACTGTTTAGGGAAGTCGGGCACCCAGCCAGACACATCTCAGTATCAATCACATGGAGTTGCTAGCTGTTTATCTAGCACTCAGTCTCCCGTTCCCATCTAATTGAAAAGACAGTCCTGTTCAAAAGATAACATGACTACCATGAACGGGACGACCAGGTAACCTCAGTTGTCTCCTCTAACCCAAACCATTTGGAGGTGGGCCATCTGGGTCAACTTTCACTTATTAGCGGAGTACCTCCCAGGGGTGGATGACGTTGCAGATCTCCTCAGGAGACGACAGCAAGTATATGTGTGGAAACTCCACCTGCAAGTCCTCCTTCTATACGTCCAACGTTGGGGTTAACTAGAAACCGACTTCTTCGCCACAACAAAAACTGCAACGTGCCCAAACTTTGCCTCTATGTTCCCACAATACAAGGGCAATGCACTATGGATGAGCTGGTCTGAGATATTTGCTTAATCTTTTCCGCCTCTCCCACTGCTTACGTTTGTAGTTTTCAAACTTTGACAGACATCTGTCACACTCATGCACATGTGGGAGCCACTAGGATAACAACCATGGTTCACCACACTTCTAGAACTCTGTAGTTCCTCACGAGATACTGCTGAACAGGCAGGACCTTCTCCAGCACAGCCAGGAACAAGTAAGACACCTGGACCCTAGGTCCCCCAACCTTGCGATATGGCACTTAAGTTTGGCTACTTAAAGTTGCCTCAACCTTGTATGTGGTCCAAGCTTGGGTGGTGGGTTGGTAAAAAAAAACATGTATTAAACTCAGATCTTTAATTGGGGGTGAATGTTTGATTTGTTCAGCATTCCGTCCATTTGTTCTTGCTTCTATCGAGTGGGAAGGGAATCCCCAGATGTGTGCTGTGCTCACTGTGCCACTGGATGCAAGCTAGCCTGGCTGATGAGGGGTGATACCGCGAAACCAGTCCCAGGATGCGTGTTTCTGGTCCAGGGAGGGTTCGGTCTGGACTGTTGCCATGGGGAGCAGAGTCCAGACTTATTTGCATATGGCTGGGTCCAAACTGAGGTGGTGAGCAAATAAATGTCTTAAACCCAGATCTGGTGTTTGAATGTTTGATTTTTTTCATCATTCCGTCCATCATTTGTTCTTTTTGCTTTTGATAACCTTGTATGGACTTTATCAAAGAAACACGCAGGCCCACTACTCGTGTCTGTTCTGCTGTTAAGTGGAAAATATTTGTCCACGGCTGTCATACTAAACACATAGATCCTTTAGCAGCTAACTTTGAAGAGATAGTCGAATTTATTTCACCTATGTACTTCTGATCTAACATTCGCTTATATAAGACTAAACCTAGTAGCAGTATCCGTGTATTTACAAAACATACACAATTCCATAGTCAAATCTACTGTCATCAAGGCCTTTGTGTAAGTTCTTAAGAGTCATTCCTCCTAGGGTGCCACCAGCTCACACTTGAAGCCTTAATATTGTATCAGCAAGATTGATGGGCCCTCCATTTGAACCCATCTACTCCTGCTCCTTCCAGTTTCTATCCTGGTAAGTAACATTCCTAGTTGCTATCACTTCATTCAGAAGTGTCTGCGAGCTTCAGGCATTAACCTTAGAAGAACCTTTCTTCCAAATACATAGCGATAGGGTGGTACTACGTACCAATCCTAAACTCCTTCCAAAAGTGGTGTCTCGATTCCACCTTAATCGGTCTATTGAGTTGCCAGTATTTTTTTCACCAACCTACCTCTGTTGGGGAATGGGCTTTACACACCTTAGATTTAAAAAGAGCCCTCCTGTATTATATTGACAGAACCAAATTGGTTGGGAAAATACAACCACTCTTTGTTGCTTTTTCAAAGCCAGACTAAGGAAGGACCATCTCTAAATCAGGAATAGCATGTTGGATTGTCAAATGCATCCAAACATGCTATGTTAAAGCTAAAGGACTTTACCTATCTCTTGTAGAGCTCCCTCCACTCGTTAAAAAGGAGCTTCAATGGCTTTCCAAGGAAATGTGCGTATGGCTGATGTGTGTAAAGCAGCTATGTGGTTGACCTCGCACAGATTTACAAAACATTGGCTTGATGGAGGACTAGCACCTCTACACAGCAATGTTTTTCTATGTACATTATTCCAAACAACTGTAACACCCCACAGGTTAGCCACCTCTTCTGGAGTAGCACTACTTTACAGTCTATGCTAAGGTTGTGTATCTACAGCTACACATGCCTCGAATAGAAAATGTTACTTACCCAGTAGGCATCTGTTCGTGGCATGTAGTGCTGTAGATTCACATGTGCCAATCTCCTCCCTAGGCACCTGTTAGTTATTAATATGGGTTTTCTCAAATTTCCTTGGCATGGACATCGTAATATACTAACACATACTTCATACTCCAGCCAACTGCCAAGAAAACAATCGAACAATGGAGTTGATCATGCACATTATCTGCAAGAGGAGTCAGTCTACCTTATGACTCGAAAGACTTTCTTTGGGGGGGAAAAACTTGCATATTTCTGAACACAACACTAGATGGCAGGATGATGCTAACCATGTGAGTCTACTGCACTACATGCCACAAACATTCTTACTGGGTAAGTAACATTGCCCCAGTATTGGAACTTTCATAGATTCCCTTGCTTTTGTATCCTTCCCCGTCGTCCAAATGGGAGTCTCTGTAACAAAAATACCATAGCTGTAGGTACAAAAGAGAAAGGAAAAGGCCTAGGCCTCATTCCCTTTTGTAGCATATCACCCTCTTTTTGTAAGAGAGACCAAACTTAGGCATCAGCCAATCAGAAGTGCCTCACCCCTTAGAACCCTCCTGAAGGAACCTCAGAGCCTCAGATTTTCTACCACACGTTGTGCTTAGGGAGTCTCCTTTGAGCTCTGCTCAACTTCTACTCTTCAAGGAATTTCTTCAGTATTTTTTCTTCAGAATCTTTTCAGATTCACTTCAGGATTGTTTGCTGTCTTCCAGGATGTCTGACATGGAGAAGAAAAAGGCCCTTTTCAAGCCATGTTCCACCTGTGGTAAGAAAAGGCTTTTTGTGGAGGATAAGCACAAAGACTGCATCTATTGCCTCTATCCTGACCACAAGGCTGCGGACTGTAAGATCTGTCGCACCTTTTCGACCAAGACCCTCCGGGACCGTGAGGGTAGACTTTTGACTTGGCTCCAGAAGCTGAAATCTAGGAAGGAGACTTTCTCTAGTGACAGTGAGGATGCAGCGTCGATGTCTTCCTCAAGAAGGTCAGTGAAGAGGGGTAGGGGTACCCCTTCTTCTATGGAGCGATCTACTAAGGCCTCAAAAAAGACCCCCAGTGAGTCTGAGAGCCAGGGTCCCGGCAAATCTCCTCACCGAGGTGAAAAGGAGAGGGTAGGACCGATACGCACCTTGGTTTAGCTGACAATGCCCTGCGCAAGTTCCTGTTAGCCAATGAGCATTTGTTGTCGAACCATCTAGGGCCCTGCCTTCTTAGAGATGCTGGGTTCAACAAATAAGTTTTAATAGCCAAGCAAAGTTTGGAGAAGTTCTGGACTACCTCTGGGTGCGGGGTTTGAAATATCAGACAGGCGTTAATAAGAGGCAGATTTTACCTGGCTAACAATCGAAATGGATCCCCGTTATCAACGCCCCTCCATATTAATCTTAAATTGGCTATCTTTTCGGGACCTGCTGCCTGTGCTCTGGTGCTAATACCTGGTGCATCTGGAGCTGCCAGATTGGGTGCTTCTAAGCATGTCAGGGATGAGTCTAGGAAAACTGGACATGCTTCTATTGAGCTTAGTTTATGGGGGTTTCCATGTGTTACACCATCAGTGTTCCGGCCTCCCAGAGATAGGTGAGAGTGCAGTGTGACTGGGTCCATGGACAGACGACGCTCTGTTAGTTCAATTTCATGGGTAAGTAGAGACTCTGCCATTACAATAAAGGCGTCTAGTCTCCCGGCTACTCCATTGCGTTTTCTCGTCATGCCAGAAACGCAAGGTGGTCCAATTATTTTATCACAAATTAACACACTAGCACACAATTGAGCAATACAGCTTGCATTACCTTGAAACACGAGCTTTAGTCCTTGATGGATAATTTCAGGGGGGTGGCCCAGCCTCTGCCGGGCACAGACTGGCCCGGGCTACTCCCGCGCTGCGGGAGCCCAGGCCCCCTCTAAAGCACCTCCTGGCGCGCTGGATGCAGGACGCGGCGTGGAGCGCCGCAAGGGATGATGGGGATTGTAGGTCCTTGGACCGGTCTGCCCCCGGTCAGCTGCAGGCGTCCCTGGCTCTTCCCCCGGTCGCAGTAGTAGCAGTAGTGGCAAATGCAGGCGTCTAAACACAGGATAGAGGGCTCTTTAACATATATGCACATTTATGCATGTTGAGTGAGGAAGACTTGTTTGATTTACATTGACATCTCCTCACAGATAACCCTGTAGCAGATGTGGTCCAGACAAAAAATAACGATTCAACTGGAAACAAAAAGGGCATGTGCTATTCTATTTTGGGTAAATTTAGTATTTTGCTGTAGAACCAGATTAGAATGTATAAAGGATGTCCAGAGCACCCAAAGTAAAAGGTCATCTTTAACGACCAAAAGGAGTCGTGATGTTTGTTTCCGTTGTTCGTTTATTGGTTCCGCAAATACTTCAGTGATTCAGTGTTTCTTTACATCAGTTCATGTACAGAACTAATACTCTGTACACAGCCAACACTTTTTTCGTCGTAGTGGCACATTCGCTTTTGACTTCCTCAAAGCTAAAATCATGTATTACCATACAGCAGAAAATCTATCCGGGTACAGATAATTGTAGTACCTTCGTTCTCCATTAGGTGCAAAACACAAAAGATTTAGGGCCAGATGTAGGTAAATCCTTTTTTCCAACTCTTAAATACCGACTCATACCGAATCTGTATTTCTGAATCGGAATACGGGATGTAGGTAAAATAATCGTTAAAATTTACCGATTCAGTATCACTCGGAATTCAAAATCGGTATTTACCGGTAAATACCGATTCGGTAATACCCATTCATTCCTATGGTCCTTCTGGCCCATAGAAATGAATGGGATTTACCGAATCGGTATTTACCGATTCGGTAAGTACCGAATCTGTAAATAATGAATCGGGAATTTGAAAGAAAAGACATGTGAGCCTGTAAACCAATCAGGAACACCCACCACAACCCACAACAAAGGTACAGAGGAACCAATCAGATTCAAGCACCCCTCCCCAGTACCTGGGATTGGCCACACCCATGCAGGTGCAGAGCAACTGATCAGTTTGGAGAGCAGGAGGAAAGACAGGAGCTGGCTTACCTGAGCATACCTGAGCAGCAGAATGGAGACCCAGGATGTCCAGAAAGATGCAGCAGAGCGCAGGAGGAAGATCAAATTCAGCCCAGCAGAACTGCAGGTGCTAGTTGAGGAGGTGGTCAAACACCACACCCAAATTTTCGGAAAACAGTCTCTGCATGTTGCAGAGTCTGTGAAACGTACTACCTGGCTTGACATCCAAGCCAAGGTCAATGCCATTGGGGTCACCCACAGGGACATAGATGACCTTAAAAAAAGATGGTACGATCTGCGTATCATCACTAAGAAAATAATTGCTGCACACAAAAAAGAAGCTGCAGCCACAGGTGGAGGAATAAACAGCGCACCACAACTGACAGACCTTGAGGAGCTAGTTGAATCCACCCTGGAGCCGGAGAGTATCCATGGGATTGGGGACGCTGACAGCTCTGCCAGAGCTGAAAGGAAAAAAGGTAAGAAACATGGACGTTAATCTCATCCCATTTCCCTGTCCCCTTTCCCCACTGTGTGTGCCTGCATCACACTCCAAAACAGGTTTTACTTATGTCCAGCAATGCATCATGGGAGACGTAGTCATAGGTAGATACATCAATGCAGTCACCATAGAATTCAGCAAGGCATGCCACACACTACTTCCAGAAGCTGATGAAGACCAGGCAAATGTGTGATAGAAATTTGATTTAATCATGACACATAGGTGAACTACACCACGGACCCAACGTCCATATCTGTCCACAGGAGAGTCATCGAGCAAGACAGCACAGGAGAGGGAGGAGAGGGCACTGACAACAGAGGAGGGAGAAGACAAGAGAGAGCAGGTCACATCGCTGTTCAGCAAGGGAAAACCACAGAGCAGGCAGCCACTACACCTGAGCGACTCACCACACCACAGCCCCAGTCACCTCTGTTGTTTGTGACTCAAGAGTCAGAACCAGCAGTACTTTCCCCCACACCAACATCAGTCACCTGTGCAGGGAAGGGCAAGGAGGCTTGATGTGCCCCCTCTCTGGATTCTTGAAACATCAGAGGAGGAAGATGAGGAGGGTGACATGCCAACCAATCCACCTGTGTCAGACAATGCTGGGCAGTAGACTACTTCAAGAGCTGTGCGGTCCAGTGTCTGAGGCCGAAGGGCACAGGAGAGAGGTGAAGGCCAGGATGGTGAGGAGGTCTTCTGCGGTCTTGAGGCCAACATGGTGAAGTTACAGCGCCTGCAGGCAAAGGCAATGTTGCCAGTTCACAGGCAGGTGCGCAGTATGAATTGCAAGATGGCAAACATCGACCAGAGCATAGGCAACATGACAGTGAGCGTGCAGACAATGGCAAAGGGGCTGACAGACATGACCCAGTGCATGAGTGCTTTATGCGACAAATTAGATAGGGACCACTCAGAGAGGCGCAGAGATCGTCTGTGTAAGTGGCAACAGACAAAAGCATTGTACCGCTTTGCCACTGCAACCTCCCTGCTGTGCCGCCGTTCTGTTGCTATGCAGGATGCAATTGTGCACTGTCGCACCGATTTGTCAAGGGGGGATGGGTAGAGTCACCTCTGCCATGGAGCTGATGCTCACGCAACAGGCAGCCACTGCTGGAGACACAGGTGTGGGGGAAACAGATGAATCCACCAGCAGGAGTGGCTCGAGCACTCCTGTGCCTGAAATGCGTAGGAGTAGCAGGTGCCAATCTACTGAGCCAGGCACCACCGAAAGCCTTGAGAACCAGCCTCGTGCATCCCGCACTGTACTGCGTGGACGCAAACATTGAAAATGCCCTCAACCCACAGGACAGGTCACGGTGAGGTTAACTGTGACCACCCAGTCATGATAATGGACATTGCAATACCATGGTGTGGTATAATTTGAATGCCGTAGTGACAATTAAACTACGTACTTCATATACTAAGCCTGTCTGTGTCTCATTACTTATTTAGAAATATTGGCGTGTGATCTCTGCCCGTCTCAGTCTCCCATCTGTTGCTGGTGCTGCTCCTGTTGCATAGTGTCATCATCAATGTCCTCATGATGTGTAATCTTCACCTCTGTGCCTTCCTTGGTGGCAATATTGTGCAACATGGCACAGGTCGCTATAATTTTGCAGCACAGGATTGGAGTATACTGGTGTGCACCTCGCTCTTGTGGAGGCGGCGGAACCTGCTCTTGAGGAGTCCAAATGTGCGTTCCACAACGTTGAGTAGATTTGTGAGCCACATTGTATCGCCTCTCACTCCTGGTAGATGGATTGAGGTAGGGGGTGAGCACAAAGGACCGCAGGGCATATGCGCTATCGCCTAGGTGGAAAAGAGAATGCCATTAGTTACATACTCCTGATACATTCATCTGCTATGACTGTCAGGGTGTGTCAGTCATTTACTTAGCAGGTATCCGTCCCCAAAATCTCCAGCGACTAGGCGTGTGTATATCCCACTGTTCTGGAATATGTACGAGTCATGGGTACTCCCAGGGAATTTAGCCACAATGTCTGTAATGATGTTGCCAGCGTTGCATATCACCTGCACATTGATGGAGTGCGTTGACTTCCGGTTCCTGTATGTGTTCTGTGGCTGCAGGTGGGCACAGTGGGATGTGGGTGCCATCTATGCAGCCTATCACGTGTGGGAAGTGTGCCAGTTGATATAAATCTGTCTTGGTCTTTGCAGGTGTGTCAGGGAAACAAATATAATGATGCATTCTCTGCATCATGGCCTCAAGGAACTTCCTAAAGAAATGGGACAGGCAGCTCTGGGACACACCACCTACTGCAGCAATCACACTTTGGTAACTCCCAGAGGCAAGCAGGTGTAGGCTACACGAAAGCTTGTTTCCGGTCCAGGGAAGGCATGGCTTGGCAATTCGGGCTGGACTGTTCCCATGAGGCACAGGGTCAGACTGATTTGCATATGGCCATGTCTGAACTGGGGTGGCAGAGTGGGCTAAAGAACGGTGATGGATTACACCCAGATCTTTTGACTGGGTGTGAGTGTTTGATTGGTTCAGATGCTCCGTCCATCACCACCCCATTTTGTACCGCTTTTGGCCTCCATAAGTGTGGCAGGGTATGCTCAGACGTGAGTCCCTTGCTCACTTTGCCACTGGATTCAAGCAAGCCGGGCTGAAGACGGCTGTAATGGCAGAAACCGGTCCTTGGAAGCTTGTTTCCGGTCCAGGGATGGCATGGCTTGGCAGTTCGGGCTGGACTGTTCCCATGAGGCACAGGGTCAGACTGATTTGCATATGGCCATGTCTGAACTGGGGTGGCAGAGTGGGCTAAAGAACGGTGATGGATTAAACCCAGATCAGTTGACTGGGTGCGAGTGTTTGATTGGATCAGATGCTCCATCCATCACCACCCCCTTTTGTACCGGTGTAGGCTACACAGCACCTGCACATGTGGTGGGATTGCGTGTGCCCTTGGTGTTGGGTGCTCCAGGAGTGGGTGCAGGTCCCTGATCAGGTCCAGGATGGTTTGGGGGTGTAGCCTGTACCTTTGCAGTATCTCTGGCTCAGTCAGTTGGACAAGTGTCATCCTCTGCCTGTACACTTGCTCCTCCCTTATCCATTCCCTCTCTCCTAGCCGTAGCCGCCTTGCTATGACTTAGAAAGCCGCCATTCTGGTTATACTGTTGCATTTTGGGGCCTTATTTTATAGCCTGCACCTGGTTACCACCTGCTTTCAATCCATGGTAAATACCGACTCTTAAATACCGAATTTCATTGAATTCGGTATTTTTTGGGTTTCCTACATCTCCATTGGCATTTTTTACCATTTCTTATTTACCGATTCGATAAATAAGAATTCGGTAACTGAGGATTCGGTATATTCCGATTCGGGAAAATACCGACTCATAGTTTCCGAATCTGTAAAATTTTGACTCCTACTTCTCATTTTCTACATACCGGTCGGTAACGGCCGAAATTACCGATTTTCGGCCGTTACCGACCGGTATTGGGCTACCTACATCTGGCCCTCAATGTGTCATAGTAATAGTATGTAAACACTTTTTTTTAATTAACCGATCTCATAAGGCAAAAAAAGACTATACTATAATACATACACAAAGAACATAAATGTACAGATGTGTCTTGATCTTTACCTACTTGTATAGGGTGAAGGGTGTATACAAGTGTGCAAGGCATTACGTTATACAGGCCATTGTCCCAGGGTCACATGTTCACAATTCAGTGCCATGCAACACACAACCCCCACGAGAGGGGAATTCCAAATATTCTAAAATAGTAATGAACCTTAAGTGTATCAAGATCCGTTGCTGAACCTGATCTATACAAGGAGACAGGATGTTGTGTACTCTCAACTTGGGATTATGGAACCTACTATGTGAGTAACAAGATAACAAGTTAGCTTGAAGATGTAAAGACAAAATGCGATACAAGAATCAAGCATGCATTCCCTATATCTAGGTCACAAAGCCATTCACCTTCATAACATAAGACAGGTAATTAGGGACACCCCCCGCGAACAGTGTCCAGTCGCTGCACAATAGTAATTACTACAATTAACCTAAATTATCCAATAGGCTCTGTGAGATTGTCTCAAAGTCCCAGAATCTAGTATCAAATTCACACGTGTAAACAATTGCCATGGGGAGCCCTATGACAAGTGATTGCTAAAACCAGTATGTGGCAACACAACGGTGGGTTACACCGTGCCTGCTAAAACTCGCCTCAAATGCGAGTAAAGAATCGAACGCAGGGCATGTATTGTGTCAAAACATATCAACAGTAATTGAAGCCTGTGTCACATCCAGGTAACAAAAGGGGATTATGCGCTGTGCTCGCCTGTAGTGCATAGCAGCAGTAAGCCACACTGTGGCTGCTTCATGCACCATAATTGTGAGTAAGCATTCGACTCATTAAACCATGTCGGCAGCTATATAATATGAGTGCTGTCTCAGGTAATTACTAAAAAGTAAGTATGTGCAATTTAGAACCCGCACATCAGTAGTAAAAAGTGTCTAGCCCAACACATTAGGAGACCACACATGCCAATTTGGAATGTCTTAAGTCATGTGGTCAAACCCGGTATTCAGCAGCTATCATACAGTGTACCAACTCCCATATAGTTTCTCACCCTTTCATTAATATTTCCCAAGTAATCAGTTTAACAGGGCTTGGGAAATACAGTCGAGTATAATTTAAAGCCAGAGTGTAAGATCTAACCTGTCTCTTCACCAAATAGTATGCTTACCTCCAAAAGCATAACGGGAAACCAATTCAAGGCATCATCTGTAAGCTTGGCAGCTATTTTGTAACATGTTTATTGTGCTGTCTTATAATGCTTCACTCGTAGCAAGAATTGCATTTGTCGCCCTTGCTCATCAAATCGGAAAGAAACAGGTTAGTATTATATTCCTTACCGTAGAATATCCCCAGGCGTCCTGGCGACTGGATCCGGAAACTTTTGCGTAGCAGTACCCTTGCGCGTCGGTAGACGTCGTCTGCGCGTCCGCCGTCGTTGGTGCCGGGATGACGTCGCCAGAGTACTTAGACGCCGCCCTCGCGAGCTGACGTCCGTTCTTCTTTTTTCCGTGCCAGCAAGCGCCGATCCGGATAAAGTTGTACCCTAGTCAACTTTTGACTAACTTTTTCAATCCTTTTTGGTCATCTTTCGAAGTCTCTCGACTCAGACGGTGCCGGTAGGGATGCCCGGGTCCAAGCCCTGCGTCGATTGCAGCCGACTGATGTTGGTTACCGACCCCCATCTCTGGTGCCTTCACTGTCTGGGCCCCAACCACGACGACAAGTCCTGCTCAGACTGCCGGGCCCTGACGTCCAAAGCTAGACTGGAGCGGTCCCGCAAGCAACTTGAGCTCCGGCAGTCAGCCCCGCGCCGCTTGAGGTCCCGGTCCGGAAGGAGGTCGAGGGACCGGTCGCGGGGCCGGAGTCACCACAGTTCCGGGAGTCGTCCTCAGTCTTCGGGCTCGAAGTCCTCAGATAAGAGGCACCAGAAGTCGAAGAGGCGCCATCGCTCTTCTGACTCCCCCACGACGCTCCCGCAATGCGGCCGGGGGTTCGGGCGACACCGCATCCGTGGCTCCGCTGGAGCCGCAGGCGTCGCGGCCTGCTCCATACCCGCCGGTCCCTGGGCAGAACGCGACACCGGAGGAGATTGAGTCCTTCCTCTTGGCCATGAGGTCGCTTGCTCCTCCATTGGGTTCCGCAGCGCCTTCGGGCCAAGCGGCCCCGACTGGGTCCCCACGCGGGCCGGGTGCTTCGGCCCCGGCGCCGTCAGGTGCTTCGGCCCCGGCGCCGTCGGGTGCTTCGGCCCCGGTGGCTGCTTCGGCCCCGGCGCCGTTGGCGACTTCGGTCCCGGCGCCGCAGGGCCCGGCCGATCCGGCTCCGGATCCGGGTTGTTGCCGGTCGCCCCACGGCGCCGTCCCAGGACGACGCCGTCCCTGGTCCTACCTTCGATTCGGAGCGGTGCCGCTCTCGACGCCGATGGGCGACTGTTACGTCTACGACCCGGCCCCATCCTTTGAACCTGAGTATCAGGTGATGAGTGACGAGGAGGATTGGGAGTGGTCCGAGGACCCTCTGGCACGTGAGTGTCAGTCTTCTCAGGACTGGGCAGGTGAGCTTGAGGAGGCCAGTGGTCTGGATACTTCGCCCGACACTGGTTTTGTGTTCCCTCCTACCGTGGCTACGGAGGAGGGGGCTGCCTTTAGTGTGGTGATGACGGCGGGGTGCCAAGGCCTTGGGCCTTGAGCCTTGAGCTCCCCGTCGCGGCCGTGAGGACTAACCTCCTCACTGAGGTCCTTAAACCGCAGGCAAGCTTGGCCGAGCCTCTGCTACCTTTTAATGGGGCCTTGTCAGACGTTCTTCTGGGCACTTGGTCCAATCCCGCTACAGGTCCGCCTATAGATAGGAACGTGGCCAGGCGCCACCGCCCGGCTCCGGGCGACCCTTGCTTCCTGTCCACCCACCCCACCCCTAAGAGCCTGGTCATCCAGGCCTCTAACTCCCAGACCGCATTCCCGATGGCTCCCCCCGATCGGGAATCCAAGAGGTATGAGCAATACGGGAAAAAGGTATTCTCCTCCCCGAGTTTGGGGTTGCAGTCAGTCAACACCGCATGCCTCTTGGGCCGTTACACCCACTCTCTGTGGGATACGGTCGCGGACGTGCTGCCACAATGTCCGGAGGGGGCCCGGACTAAACTCGCCCCAGCCCTTGCGGAGGGTCGAGATGCGGCACGGTATTCCATCCGGTGTAGGCTGGATACCACGGACTCACTGGGCAGAGCGATGGTGGCGATTCGTCGCCACGCCTGGTTGAGGTCCGCCAACTTTTCAGCTGATGTCCAAAACACCCTTATGGACATGCCGCTTGATGGCAGTCGCCTCTTTGGCGACAAGGCAGACCATGCGCCTGAGCGCTTTAAGGACTCAAAGGCTACGGCCAAGTCCTTGGGCCTCTCGGCCCCGCGCCAGCATACGGCTGCCTTTCGCCCCTTTCGTGGCCAAGGAAGGGTCGCCCCCACACTTCCTGCCAGCCACGGGCCGCAGATTACCATCCAGACGTAGAAACCGCTGTGGCGGCGGTCGGGGACAACGGCGAGGCAAGTCCACACCTACCCCTGCAGCATCCGCCTCAAAACCCTCCTAGTCCGAGCTTTCAAGCCCATGTGACGCCAGTGGGGGGCAGGGTTCGCCATCACCACCTCCACTGGAGCACTGTCACATCGGACAGGTGGGTGCTGCAAATCGTCCGAAGGGGCTACTCCCTCCCCTTCGAGGCGTCCCCTCCAGCCATGCCACCGCAGTACCACCGCGTGTCGGGGGATCACTTGCAACTTCTGCAAGAAGTAGTTACGGCCCTCTTGGCCAAGGTGGCCATCGAGCACGTTCCTGGGCCAGAAGTAGGGTGTGGTTGTTACTCTCACTACTTTCTGGTACCCAAGAAGGGCAAAGGGGGCCTACTCCCTTTCTTGGACCTGCGGAACGTCAACGGCTTCCTCCGGAAGGAGAAGTTAAAGATGCTGACGCTGGCTCAGGTCTTAGCTGCCCTGGACTCGGGAGACTGGATGGTAGCGTTGGACCTGCAGGACGCTTATTTCCACATCCCCGTCCTGCCGGCCCACCGGCGTTGCCTGCGGTTCACGGTAGGCCAAAAGCACTACAGGGCGGGGTGGGGTCGTGGACCCTATGCCAGGAGGCTCTGCGCCTCTGGCAGTGGCTGGAACATCAGGGCGTGACCCTGGTGGTTCAACACCTGGCAGGTTCCCTGAACGCCAGGGTGGACGAACTCAGCCGTCGGTGCATGATGGATCACGAATGGCTTCTGAACTCGGACGTGGCGCAAGGCCTCTTTCAGCAGTGGGGAGAGCCTTGGTTAGATCTATTCGCCACAGAAGAGAACGTGCAATGTCATCAGTTCTGCGCTTTGGAATTTCCAAGGCGGCACTCGCTCTGAGACGCTTTTGGTCACGAGTGGAGTTGCGGTCTGTTGTACGCCTTTCCGCCTATACCACTTCTGCCCAGAGTGCTGAAGAAGATCAAGCTTGACTGGGCCCAAGTTATCCTTGTGGCTCCGGACTGGGCACGAAGATATTGGTATCCAGAGCTACTCAGCATGTCTGTCGATCCCCCGATTTGTCTGCCTCTTCAGGAGGACCTTTTGTCACAGCAGCAGGGGACGGTCCTCCACCCGAACCTGTCCAGTCTCCACCTCCATGCTTGGAGATTGAGCGGTGACAGTTGAGGCCATTTGACTTGCCTCCTGAAGTTTGTAATGTGATTCTGGCAGCCAGGCGTCCCTCCACAAAGTCGGTATACGCCTGCAGGTGGAACAGATTTGTGGCATGGTCCACAGCTAAGGCTGTGGATTCACTCTCTGCCCCCCTCCTCTTCCTTCTTTCTCTTGCCCAGCAGGGCTCTGCTCTGGGCACTATCAAGGGCTACCTTTCTGCCCTTTCCGCCTTCTTGAGGCTACCTGATCAGCCTTCTTTGTTCAAGTCCCCGATTGTTAACAGATTCTTGAAGGGCATCACTCATATGTTCCCTCCTGTTCCTTTCGTGATGCCCCAGTGGGACTTGAACCTGGTTCTGACTTACCTGATGTGCGCTCCTTTTGAGCCGCTTCATAACTGTCCTCTCCGTCTTCTTACACTTAAGACTGCTTTCCTGGTTGCCATCACCTCTGATAGGAGAGTGAGTGAGCTCCAGGCTCTTTCCTCTAAACCTCCTTTCCTTTCTGTCCATCCGGACAAGGTTGTATTGCGGACAAGACCCTCTTTCCTGCCCTAGGTAGTCCCAGCCTTCCACATCGGGCAGTCCTTCACCTTGCCCACCTTCTTTCCTCCTCCGCATCCCTCTAAAGAGGAAGAGCGGCTCCACCGTCTGGACCCAAAACGTGCGCTGTCATACTATCTGGATCACACACGCCAGTTTCGGGTGCATGACCAACTCTTTATTGGTTACGTGGGCGCTAAAAAGGGGCGGGCGGTGCACAAACTGACCATCTCTCGGTGGGTCATGTTGTGCATCAAGGCATGCTACTCCTTGGCGACAGAGCCTCCTGTTGGGCTGAGGGCCCATTCCACTCTGGCCACGGCGGCTACTACTGCCCTGGGCCGGGGAGTCCCCTTGCAGGACATCTGTCAGGCAGCTACATGGGCCTCGCTGCACACATTCGCAAGACACTACTGCCTGGACAGCCAAGTCCGGAGGGATGGCTACTTTGGCCGTTCCGTCCTCCAGGACTTTCTGGTGTTATCATTGGTTCGCAGACCCACCACCGGGGTTGGTATTGCTGGGGTATCTATTCTAAGGTAAGGAATCTAATACTAACCTGTTTCTTTCAGATGCACAAGCTACTTACCTTCGGTAACGATATATCTGTAAGAAACAGTAGTTAGTATTCGATTCCTTACCGCCCCACCCATCCTCCCCGTTCTGCGAATTGATATGATCATCCCCTTTCAGGGCCATAGTTTCATGGCACCAGTGTTGGTTTTTTATCATGGCTCTGCGTTTCTGGCGCAGAAAAGCTGTGTATAAGAACGGACGTCAGCGCGCGAAGGCGGCGTCTTAGTACTCCGGTGACGTCATCCCGGTGCCAACGACTGACGCGGAGTCGCAGGCGACTCCTACCGACGCACAAGGGTACTACTACGCAAAAATTTCCGGATCCAGTCTGATACCTGGGGATATTCTAAGGTAAGCAATCTAATACTAACTACTGTTTCTTACAGATATATAGTTATCGAAGGTAAGTAACTTGTGCATCAGGTTCATATATTATTTCCAGTATTGAAGTCAGAACGGCGAATAGTACAGCTTCCATAGTATAACAATATTGTAAATCCGGTCATCGTGAGAGGTCTGGAAGATAGTCCTACAGTAAATCAGCAGCCATTTTAGTGTGTATCGAGAAGCACATCATTAATACTTATCTCAATATCAAGTACAAGTGTATAAATGATCAAGCAGGTATACCACCTCTAATATTACCAACATTTTATAGAGAAAGAAATTAAAATACACCTGTGCATGGTAGTTCTTCTCTATGGTCCTCTCAGCACCTATTCAAAGGTCCAGAGACAATGGTATAACGGTGTATTGTCAAGATTCCATCGGGTGAATTAAAATGCATATCTAACGAATCCACAGGTAGTACGTGGAAACACAACCCTGTAAAACCCGTCCAGGTCAAAATTAGCTCTTGTATACCCCATATCTAAAGCCTAGTGTTGTAACTGAATACTAGTGTTGCTGGCACGAAGGGCAAACTCCTTGAATGTGGGGTCAACCACCACAGTAATACATTGGACATATAGGTTGTCTTAATCCGTTATCGATGTGTAAATCTTGCTCAACAGTTTTGCGTTTCATAATTCATGTTTCTTCACGACGTCTGAGTTTAAGCTGACGATTGCCATTTTTGTCATCATTTTGTTTAAGAGCCCTAAAATGTTCAGATACGTTCCCTCAGGGTCAGAATTGTGCTCCAATATAACCTTTTTTTACATTGACAATTTATTGCATATGCCACATATTGTGTCCTATAATCAATGTGGGCCGTTATGACCTGAATACTAGTCTTGCCAAAACAGAATTCTAACGTTTTGTCCATTGCCCATCTACACATGCTGCAATGTCCACATTTATAGAAGCCTTTGTTACGTTCAGATAACCAAGATCTGTGTGTCATAGGTGTAGGATAGCTAGGAGTAATCGTATTAGCTAATGTCAGGCTCTTATGAGAACGTTTGGATTAGGTGTTAAAATGCTATAACCTTTTCTATCAGAAGTTAGTGGGTGCCATCACCCGTCCAAGTCATCAGACCATAATCAATGAACCATCCCCAATAGTGGATGTGGTTACTCCATTCAGCACTCTCTTGCCCCGCATCCGCTCTGCCTCCAACAAACCCATTAACAGGTTCACGTAAGACAAAGCGAATCTAGCCAATCGCAGTGCCGCGTGGTTTGTACCAGTCCCCGCTGAACAAGAAAACGTTCTCCAATATTAAATGAGTCATTGTAAATAACATTTCAGTATGTTCCATATACTCAGTGGACCTGGTGTTTAGAAAATGTTTTAAAGCATTAATGTGTGTTTACATGTGAGATATTGGTATAAAGGAATACCACATCCATGGTCAACTGTGTCATTTCAGACTCCCATACAGCATCACTTAAAATGTTAAGGACGCGTTTTTTATCCTGGATGTGTGAAGAGATTCATAACAAATTATAATAAAAATACATCACATATTCTGATAGTCTCTCTATTGGTTCCCCAGTGCCTGCAAATTTTCGATCCATGGTGGAAATTGTATCGTTATATGTAATTTAGGGAAGGTGTATAAACACAGCTATTGGGGTGTTCAATAAGTTAGTAGTAGTACTCATTAAGTAACCCCAGGCCATGCTGTTCCTTAAGTTTCAGTTTGATTTTCTGAAACTTGACAGTAACCCAGTACTGACTACAACTGAGGTAACAGACAACGTCTCCCTGTTGGATATATATACCTCATTATCATCCACTTTATTCTTTGACAATATTCCCTCCCTTGACAGCTTCTCTGATGATCAGATTTTCATTACTTTAAAGCGATTTTAGGGCCAGATGTTCAGATTTTGTTAGATCATCCTCACAGGTGTTTGTGCTGTGTCACACCAGTTATCAAAATCTATATTAATGGCCTTGTAAAAGAGGTCAATGTTATTACTGCAAGCCAGTTGGCGTGTCAACCTTGAGCTGGATGGATCCACTGTCTACACTTTGATAGGTGCAGAGCTCAAAATCAGTAAGTAATCTATTCAGTGTTAAGGGGTCTTCCTCTCAGTCAGTCAATCAATCAATCAATCAAAGCATTTGTATAGCGCGCTACTCACCCAGAGGGTCTCAAGGTGCTTGGGGGAGGGGCGTCCGCTACTGCTCGAAGAGCCAGATCTTGAGTTGCTTCCTGAAGGAGAGGTGGTCTTGGGTCAGACGGAGGTGGATGGGGAGGGAGTTCCAAGTCTTGGCAGCCAGGTAGGAGAAGGATCTTCCTCCCGTGGTGGCTCTTCTGATGCGTGGAACGGCGGCGAGGCGTGGCTGGTCGATCGAAGCTGGCGGGTGGGGCTGTAGAAGGTCAGGCGGTTGTTGAGGCATCTGGGGCCCTGGTTGTGGAGGGCTTTGTGTGTGTGGATGAGGAGTCGGAACGCGATTCTCTTGCTGATGGGGAGCCAGTGCAGGTCTCTCAGGTGACCGGAGATGTGGTTGTGTCGGGGGATGTCCAGGATGAGTCGGGCGGAGGCGTTCTGGATGCGTTGGAGTCTTTTCTGCAGTTTGGTTGTGGTTCCGGAGTAGAGGGTGTTTCCGTAGTCCAGTCGGCTGGTGACGAGTACCTGGGTGACCTCTTTCTGGTTTTGGTGGGGATCCATCGGAAGATCTTGCGTAGCATGCATAGGATGTTGAAGCATGACGAGGAGACGGCGTTGACTTGTCTGGTCATCGAGAGGGAGGAGTCCAGGATGAAGCCCAGGATGCGTGCGTGGTCCGTTGGTTTGGGTGCGCTGCCCAGGGCAGGGGGCCACCAGGAGTCGTCCCAGGCGGAGGGTGATGATCCCAGGATGAGGACTTCCGTCTTGTCTGAGTTCAGTTTCAGGCGGCTGTTCTTCATCCACTCGGCTACTTCTTTCATTCCTTCGTGTAGGTTGGTTCTGGCGGTGGCGGGGTCATTGGTGAGGGAGAGGATCAGCTGGGTGTTGTCGGCGTAGGAGATGATGTTGAGGTTGTGTTGGGGTGCAATGGCTGCGAGGGGGCTCATATAGACATTGAAGAGGGTGGGGCTGAGAGATGATCCTTGTGGTACGCCGGAGATGACTTCGGTGGCCTCTGATCTGAACGGGGGGAGGCGGACTCTCTGTGTTCTTCCGGCGAGGAATGAGATGATCCACTCCAGTGCCTTCTCCTGGATTCCGATGTTGTTGAGGCGCTGCACTAGGGTGCGGTGGCAGACCGTGTCGAACGCTGCGGAGAGGTCCAAAAGCGTAGTTGTGTCATGAATAACCTGAATAGTAATTTCACTTAACATTAGCGTCTGGTGTTCCATTTGTTTCTTGGGTGGATGCAAGCAAAACTATTTTTCTAAAGTTTTTTTTGCTTCAATAATTGCACAAATTTATAAACAGCACTATTGACATCTACAAAATCACAATGGTGCACTGGACAGTAACTCACTACTTTCTTTTCTACCAAATACATATGTCAAGATTGATGTTTTGTCATTGCAGCAATAACATTGACCTCTTTTACAAGGCCATAATCTGGGTGTCTTTGATAGTGTTGCCCGGCCGCTTCAGATGCATTAGCTTCCGCAACGTATGGTAATAGAGGATTTGGGTGCACCAAAACTGGTGCTGTAGTAAAGGCAGTCTTTATTTGGTCAAATGCTGTTTAATTGGGATCCTGAAGCACAAAGCTCAAATTTTTTCTTAGTAGGCGATTCATTGCGGTTACCTTTTGAGAGAAATGGCCAATTAAGCGCTGAACAAAATTGGCAATCCCAAGAAAGCATTGAACGTCTCGGATCATTTTTGGTGTTGGCCAGTGGAGGACTGCTTGGATTTTCCTGTTGGACTTTTGTAACCCTCCACGTGACAGAACTTCTTAGTGTAATCTTACCTCAGCAACATGGAAGTTGACCTGCTCAACTTACAATAGAGATTTTGGAAAAGGGGGGTGGTGATGGACAGAGTTTCTGAATGATGCAGAATACTCTTACCAAGTCAAGAGATCATGGTTTTAATCCATCACCGTTTTTTAGCTCAATGCACCATCCCAGCTCAGAACCTGGCTATATGCAAATGAGTCTGTTCCTGTCCCAGTGCATGATGGGAACAGGGCAAACCAAACTACCATGCCAATTCTTATACTGGTAAGGAAACAAGCTTCCGGGTGAAGGCTATGATGCCAGAAACCGGTCCCCGGAAGCTTGTTTCCTTCCTATATACTTCATTTTGGTGTAAAAACATAAGTTTTGGGGGTAAAGTAGTCTTAGAGACGGAAAATAACACCTCAGAGCAACCCTTCTGCCATTTTCCAAAATGTCGGCTCTATGACGACGTGTTTTAGCCATCATATTGGTAATTTATTTTAATATTGTTTTTGGTTCAGGTTTTCCATTGATACCATTTCGTAAACATGAATGAAGTAGGTGGTAGCAACAATCTGTCAGGAGGTAAAGATCCTCTGCTAACTACAAAATCTGAGGACTCCTTCAACAAAGAAAAATGTAATATGCCAAAATGATCAATCAAGGTGTTTAAGTTCAACTACTCCCCCGTAAGGGTCTCAAGGTGCTGGGCGGGGGTCACAGGTTCCAGCCCATCAAGGAGGGGGGGTCTGTCAAAGAGCCAGGTTTTGAGGTTTCTTGCGAAGATGGGGAGCGATGTTACCTGTCTGAGGGGGAGCAGAAGGTCATTCCAGGCTCTGGCCACGTGGAAGAAGGAATGGCTCCCGATCTCGGCTTTCTGGTGCAGGGGACTACAGCATAGGCGAGTTGGGCTGATCTTAGGGTCCTGTGGGGTGCGTGGAATTTGAGTTGGCTGTTCAGGTATGCTTGTCTGGTGTCGTGGATGGCCTTGTGAGCATGGGTTAGCATCTTGAAGGTGACTAGCTTCGATGGGGAGCCAGTGGAGTGTGCACAGGTGCTGGGAGATGTGGCAGTGCCTTGGCAGGTTGAGGCCCAGTCTTGCGGCGGCGTTTTGGATGTTCTGTAGCTTGCAGGTGCGTTGCCCTAGTCGAGACTGCTGGTGACCAGGGCGTGAGTGACGGTCTTTCTGTGTTCTAGGGGATCTATTTGAAGGTCTTGCGTAGGATGCGGAGAGTGTGTGTGGTATCTAGTTTACGGGTTTCTAAGTAACCAGATGTCATTGGGTTCTGGAATGAATACGAGAGTCAGTTGTATGCTGGCTGAGGTCTAAGGTGGTTGTACCTGCCTGTTCTTACCAATAAACTACCTTCAACCTTACTACTAGTTCCTGTCTTCTCTACAAATTGACGACGTTTGGGATTACTTCTACGGAACCTACCACGGGATCTACCACCGTTCCTCTCTTCAACAGGCAGAGTAGAGGAATTTCGTAAATCTTCTCCACGGAATTATACGCTTCCTGCCTACTGCTGCTCGAGATTTACCCACATTTTTTTTCCTCTTTATATTGAACTTGCACCGAGTCAACAGAACCAAGGAAATGGAGGTACTTTATTTTATTACTGACCGTTTGGATGGGAGCCGTTGAGGCGCATGGTGACTGTATTGATTTGAATTGAGTGTCCTCGTGGAACTTGCACGAACGAACAGTGCCTCCACGAGAGTGCTCTTCTCAATTACCTCACAACGCAAATGTGCTGCCTTCTCTTACGCTTGTACGTCAACACGTCTTGCGCTTATACTTCATCACGTCAAGCGTAACGTGCCGCCATCTTAATTGTTGCTACTCCATGGTTACGAATCTCCGGTGATACGCACACCTTACCGTTGCGTATTATATGAAAGAATCTCCACTGATACGCATATCTCGACTCATCTTGAACCTTATCGGTTATATCACTTATATACACAAACTGTGAGTACAGTGTTAAGCACGTCGTGGTGGTTACATCTTGGTCATCATCGTGACTTTTGCTGAGGTGCGGAACGACCTTAATTTTGGTACTGTTACGCTATTTACTCCAGATTTCGATCTAACATTTAGTTATTGGAGTGTTTATACAGCATATCTTTTGTTGTTTCTTACGCCAGTGTGTGCCTAGTCACTGTTTAGAAATGAGCAATACTAATTCAGGTATTACTGCTCCGATTCCATTTTTAGCACATCCTGGTGAGCCTGCTCTAAAATGGCCAGAGTGGAAGGACTATTTTTTAAATTAAATTTCTGTTTTAGAAGAAGAGAGTGAAGACTCTTATTCTGCAGCCAGGAAGAAAAAATTGCTTTTACACAATTTAGGCCCTGAAGGGTTACGTGTTTATTACCAGATGGAGAAGAAAGTCAGAGTCAGCAGCAGTGATGTGTTTCTAGAAGCATTAGAGGATCTTAACTCACATTATCACCCCACTGTCTGTGTGGGTATTGACAGATTTACATTCTTTCAGAGGAAACAAAATGCACATGAAACATTGGAAGATTATGTTGCTTCTCTTAAAAAATTAGCAATCACGTGTAAATTTGGTAATTTGCATGATTTAATCAGAGATCAGCTTGTTATGCATTCTGCTTATGATGGTATTCAAGAGAAACTGTGGGTGGTGGGAGAATCTCCATTATCTCAAGTTACTGCCCTAATTAAAAAAGCAGAAATGTCAAAAAGATGCGCAAAGGCAGCCTTAAAGAAAGAGAGTGAAGTGGTTGGAAAAGTATCTAGCAACCAGAAAATAGAGAATAAGAGACCAATTTCAAAAGATTTTCTCAAACCTAAAGGTAGTTCTGATGACAAGAGTGTGGGGGATAGAGTACCTACATGTTTTAGATGTGGCAACAAGGGTCATTATGCTAAAGACAAAAATTGTCCAGCTTGGAGGTCCAAATGCACATTTTGTGGAGTTGCTGGTCACTTTGCGAAAATGTGCAGGAGGAGACTCAACAAAATGGGACAAAAACAAGTCATGGAAGTTTGGGACAATGGAAATAATGACATGGATGATAGTGTATCTTTGACTGAAGATGGGGTCTTATGTGTTGATGGTGAAGAGATATACGATAACATTGTTCTGGGGGTTGAATCACATATTTCTAAGAAACCCCGTTGTATTATAGCTATTGATGGGGGTACTCTTGGAAATTATTGCAGACTCTGGTTCCCCATATACCATCATTCAAGAAAATATATGGGTAGAGAAGTTTCTACGTGTTTTAAGGAAAGAATTAGACCCTACTGACATCCATCCTGTCACATTTACTGGGGAGGAAATTCCCATGGTGGGCTTTACCTTTGTGACATTTGAGTTTAAAGGGAGGTCAGCTTCTGGCAAATTGTACGTGGCTCAGAAGGGTCCCTCAGTCTTGGGCTGGAGAGATCAGGGTACCTTAGGCATCATACTTGATCCGAACAGGAGAGATCAAGTCTTGTTACTTCAGGACCAGAATACAACATTTATTGATACCTTAAAAGACAAGTTTCCAAGTGTATTCTCTGGTAAAGTGGGGAGGCTTAATGGTTTTGTGCACAAGATTATTTTAAAGGATGGTGCAGTACCTGTCTCGCATAGACCCAGGAATATCCCTTTAGCTGTAAGAGATGGAGTCTTAGCAGAATTGGACGCCTTGGAAGAAAAAGGGATAATTGAACCTGTAGAATGCAGTGAATGGTTGGCTCCCTTGGTCGTGGCCAGGAAATCAGATGGCCGGCTCCGTCTCTGCATTGATTTGAGAGACCTTAATAAAAATATTGTAGTGGACAAGTTTCCACTTCCTAGGATTGAAGAACTACTGGCTCAATCACATGGTATCAAATGGTTTTCAACGATTGATTTGACCTCGGCCTATCACCAGGTTGTATTACATCCTGGAAGTAAGAATTTAACTGCATTTATAACTCCCTTTGGGTGTTATAGATTTGTGCGTATGCCCTTTGGGTTAGCGTCAGCTGCGGCTGTCTTCCAAAGGTTGATGTACAAGATGTTTAGGGACTTGAAGGGTGTAACTTACTTCCAGGATGATATTCTGGTGATGGGTCGAGAGAGAACCGAACATGACAAAAAACTAGACCTAGTTCTAGGGAAGCTTTCTGATTGTGGGTTAACAGCAGAGTTGAAAAAGTGTAAATTTGCCATGAACTCTGTTACGTACCTGGGACATGAGGTTGGAGGTACGGGGATTTTACCAAAAAGGGATCTGATCAAAGCCATCAAGGAGGCTCCTTCTCCAACTTCAAAAGAGGAATTAAGGTCCTTCTTAGGTTTGATTGAGTTTTATTCAAAATTCATTAACAATTTTTATTCAAAAATTCACAATCTAAGGAGTTTGTTGAAAGTCAGACAAGAATTTATGTGGAATCCTGATCTTCAAGAAGAATTTGTATCCATTAAAAATGAGTTATGTCATGTTGTTCCATTGAAAGGTTTTGATCCCTTAGCTCACAGTATAGTAACAACTGATGCTAGCGGGAAGGGTTTAGGTGCTGTACTTTCCCAAGTTAACGTCAAAGGCACTGAAGACATTGTATCTTTTGCTTCCAGATCCCTAACTCCTTGTGAGTGTAAATTCTCAGTGATTGAAAAGGAAATGCTTGCTACTGTGTGGGCTACGGAGAAGTTTAAGCAATTTATTTGGGGCAGTCAATTTACTATCAGGACGGACCATAAACCTCTTCTGAAGATTCTCACTTCTGAAGGGTTAAAAAAAGCTACACCTAGAATTGCCAGGATGACCTTACGAATGTTAGATTATGTATATGATGTTATTTATTTGCCTGGCAAAGAGAATTTAGTTGCAGATTTTCTGAGTAGAGCGCCCTTACCCATTACTGATAAGGTTGAGAGTGAGTGGGATGATTTCAGTGTGGCATGTTTCTGAATTTGGTGGAGCTAGTTGGGAAGACACAGATGTACTTAGTATTCAAAACTTGGATACTGAAGCTGTCTCAAAACAAGAATGGTCGGAAGCTTATAATAATGACTCCTTGCTTCAGATGATCAAATCCTTCATACTTAATGGCTGGCCTTGTAAGAAGGACGTGTTGGAAGTTTGCAAGAGTTTTTGGGAAGTTAGAGAGGAACTTTCGGTGAATGATGATGAAGTTATTTTGAGGGGAGAGAGATCAATAGTTCCGGAGTTGTTAAGGAAGAAAATTCTTGAGATATGCCATTGTGGGCATCTAGGTATTGTTAAATTAAAGAAGAGAGTCAAACTTTGGTATTGGTGGCCTAACATTGATAAAGACATTGAGAATGTAGTTAAATCATGTTTTGCTTGTTCAAATTCTGACAAATCCCAAGTGCTGCTCAGACCTTCATTAGGGGAAAGGACCATTCCTCATGGTTCCTGGGAAGAGTTGAGTATTGATTTATTGGGTCCAGTGTCTGATTCGGATGGTAAACCTTGGTTTCTACTTATCATTGTTGATAACTTTTCTAAATGGCCTGAAGTAGTTTTGATTGATAACACAGAAAGTTTTACAATTGTTGATTGTTTGGAGAACATATTTTTGAGGGAAGGCATTCCAAGAGTTATACTAACAGACCATGGCACTCATTTTTGTTCAAAGAAGTTCGATTGTTTTTTGTCCAGGAATGGTATTAAAGGAAAGAAGACTCCTATTTATCACCCTGCCGGGAATGGTATTGTTGAGCGTTTCAACAGGGTTGTCATGGGAAGCATTCAATGTGCCATTAGTATAAATAAAGACTGGAAGATTGAACTGTTCAAAACGATTTGGGCATTTAGGATTACCCCCACAGGAACTGGTTATAGTCCATTCAGAATACTGAGGGGGAGGGAACCCTTCACTAGAGACAACGTCACTTGGAATCATAAAAAGATTTGTAGTGAATGGTCACCTGCAGTAGTGAGGGCTAATCTAAAAAAACTTCAGGAGAATTACAAAACCTATTATGATCGTGCTCATGGTGTTAAAGATGTTTCTTTACAAAAGGGTGATTTTGTCAAATTAAAATTTGCACAGAAGACTAAAAAAGGTGATAGCAAATTTTCAAAACCTCTAAAGGTTCTAGAAGTGTATAACAAATCTGCTAAACTTAGTGATGGGAAAATTTGGCATTTTAGTAGAATGTCTAAATGTAATGAAATCTTGCATAAAAGTAGACATGATGATGTTGCAATGGGTTCTGCAACCAATTGGTTGTGGGATGAAGTCACAGATTCTAAAACTGTTGATGGTACTACTTCTTTGAATGTTAATAGTGATTCTAATCCACAACAAGTTGCTTCTTTTTCTTCAAAGAGGAGACAAGTTACACTGCCTAAGAAATTTAGTGATTTTGTGATGTCGTTTTTTTTTCCTTTGCTCTTTCCTTTCTCAAGGGGGCAGTGGGTGGTTCTTACAATTGTAGTATTTCTGTTTAGTCTTGTTATTGCTTTAACTTGTCACCCTACATATGTTTATTTTGACTCATTATTATTAGTAATTGTTCATTAAAGGAGGAGGATGTGGTATCTAGGTTACGGGTTTCTAAGTAACCAGATGTCATTGGGTTCTGGAATGAATACAAGAGTCAGTTGTATGCTGGCTGAGGTCTAAGGTGGTTGTACCTGCCTGTTCTTACCAATAAACTACCTTCAACCTTACTACTAGTTCCTGTCTTCTCTACAGTGTGGAAGCAGGACGAGGAGACAGAGTTGATCTGGCGGTCCATTTTGAGCTCGGAGTCCAGGATGACTCCCAGGTTGCGTGCGTGGTCCGTGGGGGTGGGCGGGCTTCCGAGGGCGGGGGGCCACCAGGTGTTCCAGGCGTCGGGGTTTGGGCCCATGATGAGTACTACCATTTTGTTGCTGTTTAGTTGAAGGCAGCTGTTTTTCATCCTTTTGGTGACGGCTTCCATGCCTTCTCGAAAGTTGTGTCTGTCGGTGTTGGGTTCGTTGGATAGGGGTAGGATGAGTTGGGTGTCGTCTGCGTATAACACAATGTTGAGTCCGTAGGTTTTGACGATGGGGGCGAGCAGAGCCATGTAGACGTTGAAGAGCGTAGGGCTGAGGGAGGCCCCTGGGGAACTCGGTAGGTGTAGGGTCTGAGAGGAAAGAGGGAGTCTGACCCGCTGCGTTCTGCCGGAGAGGAAGGAGCGGATCCAGTCGAGGGCCTTGTCTTGGATCCCTGCGTCATGGAGGTTGCGTATTAGGGTGCAGTGAGAGACTGTCTAATGCCGCTGAGGTCAAGGAGGATGAGGGCTGCTGTTTCTCCTTTGTCCAGTAAGGTACCGATGTAGTCTGTTGCGGCGAGGAGGGCGGTTTCCGTGCTGTTTTTTTCTGAAGCCAGATTGGGAGGAGTCAACAATGTTGTGCTCTTCGATGAATGTGGTGAGTTGGCTGTTGATGGCTTTCTCGATGACTTTTGCTGGGAACGGGAGCAGGGAGATGGGTCTTTGTTGTTTTAGGTCAGTAGGGTCCGTTGAGGGTTTCTTCAGGAGGTGGTTGATCTCAGCGTGTTTCCAGTCGTCCGGGAACAAGGCGGTTGCCAGGAAGTGGTTGATGGTGTGGCAGAGCATGGGTGCAATGGGGTCGGCGGCTCTGGTGAAAATGTGGTGGGGGCAGGTGTCCGTGGGGGCCCCGAAGTGGATTGACTGCCTCATCTTCAGTGTGTCTTCGGTGGTGAGGGCTGTCCAGTTGTCGATCGCTGGCTTCAGGGTGTCGGGGTGGTTGGTGAGGGTTCAGTGTGTTAGTTGTCTTCGTCGAAGTTGCCGTAGATGCAAAAGAAAGCTAACATTAACTGTGCCTGGACAGAAGAGTTTGAGATACTGCAGAAATACGGCAAGACAAAGTTCACAAATGATTGAAACTGATGGGTGAAATGATCAAATATTTTATGATTGTATGAACAAGTGCTTCAAGTCGTATACAATGAAAAACATACCTGGAAAAAAATTGTTCAAAATAGCAGAAACCAGTGAATCACAACAAGAATCTGAGTCATCTTAGAAAGCGACAATAACCGAACAGATTTCCCATCCACTTAGAAGATTGATGGCTACCCCTCGTCCACCTCCAACAACTGATCAGAAAGCAGAGGATCTTCAATGTGTTATATGTAGTTTAGCCAAAACAAGAGCCAAAGGGATTTGATGAAAGAACAAAGTAACAGTATGTGAGTCCCAAAGGGGAAACATTTTTATCTGCAGCTAGTTTCTTCCAAGATGAAGTTTTCAGCTGAGTAGCTGACCTGAACAGCAAGGTGAATGTATTTGCAGCGGATTTATATCCCCATACAAACAGTATGCATTCCGAAATTTGAAAATATTAATGTACAGAGAGCTCCCAGCAGCAAAGTAAATGCCAGCCTTCAGTTAAGTTTGCACTCAAATGAAGTTTTAAAGCCACTATTTAGTGTTGGCTACAGGTTAACACTCGGTGAGATCAGAGAAATAATGGTCAATATTGATGAAACTGTACTGATCCATAGTAATGCTATTAAGATTTTTCTGTTGAACGTACAATGAGATTATTCTGTTTTGAGTCTAAAAAACAATGATCCACTTATGATGTTCTCGGCTGATTTAACTCAAAGTTTTTGCTGCCAAAATAAGATCACAGGATGCAGTCAAGTCAGCAGGAACCATTTTAAGAAACATTCTGAAAGGTTAAGATTTTGAAATTAATTACAAATTTTGTGAAGCTCCAGAGCTCCGCAAATCAAGGGAGTCAACGAGAACGCCTGATGTTGTCTTAATATTTTTTACATAATTATTTAATATCAGCAAAGCAAAACTGTTACAAACGAAGGTTCTTGAGTTCAGAACAGAAGCTGACAACATTGATGATAGCTTTGAAGATATAAGCGAAGAAGTGGAAGACAGTCCCATGAATCGACAGTGCATTTGTACAGTATAAGCCTGTCTTTTCTTTTTGCTGTGACGTAATTCATAACACAGGATTTGGAAAACACCGCTTTACATGATAACTGCCCATGCAATTTGACAAGTGCAAAAATATAGAGCTAATCTCTTGAATGAAAAGGATTGGCGTTTCAACAAGTTATTACTTAGTACAGAGCAGGAACTTGTTGGATTCACAAGATTTTAGAGCATGAGCTGCTGACATCACACCACTTCTAAGTCCCTGTACCGGGAAAGGATTTACAATTGCTATTCTGATCATTTTGTTTGTGAAGACAGCATTTCTTTGTCTGGAACATCCAGCACTCATGATACTGCCATGGTGCATTTTGAAGTCTACCAATAAAGTAGCTGCTGGAAAACAAGCTATGTCAGTGGTAGGTGTTGGACCTGGCCTCGTGGCGTGGTTCCCCTCGACCCTCAGCGCCCCGACAGTTACCCCTGCGCGGCAGAAACCCCCGGTCGTCCCGTCCTCTGTCCGCCCCGCTCCCTCCATGATCCTACAAAAAGGATGACCACCCCCGCAACCTGCCATCTCTCCTCCCGGTACCGGACGCCCATAACCCGCATCACCCCAGAGGGCCCCCAGTAGCCATCCCCCTTCCCTAAGGTCCCTGATTCCATAGCCCCCTGCATGACCCCGGCCCCAGCGAAACATAAGCACCAGACGCGCCATGCCCGGCTGGGGGGTAGAGGGCTTCCTCTGCGTGAGATAGGGGGGAGTAGTTTCGATCACACCTCTGGCCTCCCCGAGAGCCGGCTCCACTCCCTGCTGGGTGTCTGGAAACCCCCGGACCCATCTTCAAGGGATCAAAGGGCCGAATGGCAGGAAACCCTGACAATCAGCCTCGGGCACCAGATAACCACCTGCGAGGGCTCGGACTTCAAAGGGAAAGAAGACTATAACAGGGCCCGCTCTGGAACTAGCGGGCAGTTGAATCCTGGACGAAAAGAGCCCTGCTGACCTGGTCGCGGCTCAACCATCTTGATAGAAGATCGCTACCCGAACTTGGGAACCTTTGCGAGCCCTGCTGACATGGTCGCGGCTCCCTGTAACCACCCATGCTGGAGCCCTGCTGACTTGGTCGCGGCTCCTCGTAACAACCTCCGCTGGAGCCCTGATGACGTGGTCGCGGCTCCCCAAGAACTGAAGAACACTCCGCTCACTACTGCTCGAGCCCTGCTGACCCGGTCGCGGCTCGAGGGTACTCTGGTCCGGCTGGACCGACGGCGCTACCAAAACAACGTGGTTCGAGGAGGGTGAGTGGAGCACCCAGTACGATCAACCTCTACGGCCGCCCTGTATCCCCCGGCTCGAGGATTGAGAGCTGTGCGCTGGATACGCCCGTACTGGCCCCAGTACCTTGACTGTCCCGCTTCCCACACCCCTACAACCCAGATCTTACAAACCCTTGAACTAATTGTAAATATGACCTTTTGACCTGAAAGAAAGTAATATCTACTGCTTGATAAAGAACTTGTTACTCAGTACACAACTGTGTGGTGTCCATTTATCGAATGGTAGAATCTCTGCATGTACGATCCTAAATGCGAAGTCCCCTCCAGTGAGGGTCTTAAGCCTGTGCTCGGCAGCGCTCCTGGGAGTGGTGGGTTCCGGGGCGGTCCGTAGAACGTCCTCTGTTCTGTCCCCCCATAGATCACCCCTTCTAACAGTAAACATAAACAAATGGAGCTCCAAACTTAGTAAGGCAGTTGGGTTATAAAGTGTACAAAATCACTACAAGTCATCAACATGTCCCAGTCTACCAGACAGGCCGAGGAGATAGATCTTCTACCTGATACTCCGGTCTGCTAAGCTGAAATAACGAAATTTATCATATTGTTTATTCGGTGCAGGCTGATGGATGAAGAAAAGCCAGTTCTTCCGTGGGCTGGAATTCATATGCTCTGATCTCCCAGAAAACAGTCCCTTTGTGACTGGAGATATTACTGGTAAAAACCCAACCTTCTTCAAACTACACAACAGTATACATAGCTCTAAACAAAATCCAAAATGTGCATGCTCCGCTTGAAGACGAGCCTATCCCGCCAATTTTCGTTTTCCGTATTGTAGCTCACATTTTTATGAGCAATCAAGTAGAATTTTCTGATCTTTATCCAATGATGGGCATTTTTCACAGGACCACTTCCTGCACAACACAACTTTTTATCTCCGTGGATGTGGCATAGATGTCTTATTGAGGCTGAAATCTTTGAAAGCAAAACCGTCCAGTCACTATTGAGTGCACCTCATGATGAACATATCTTGTAACGAATTAACATAATATCTGATGCTATAGAAACATTGTGTTGGAATGCTTTCTGGAACAACAATGACAAATTAGGGTTTGCATAGCTTATCTCCGAAGTGAACAAGGCAAGGGGTGCACTCCATTCAAAAGACATGGTGAGATATGTACAAGGAAGTGGCGTTAGCCTTCCTGGCTTAACGCCTCCCTCCGCCACTTCTTAAACGCAAGGCTGCACCATATTTACAAGAATGTGGTGCAGCCTTGCGTTTCTCCCTGTTATGGCGATAAGTTTAGCAACTTGGCGCCAACGCAGGCACCCTGGCACCATTGTGCAAGGATATCTCTGTGCAGTGGAGGTTTTTTGTGTAGGAAAGTTGTGCCATCCTTCACATAAACAATCCTAAAATGCCACTGTGTCACTGTCATGTGTGCTGCTTCATGGAATACCTTCCTGTACATAAACACTCCATGGCGTTTTGCTTTTTCCAACTTAAGACCAGGTTTTACCTTAATTTTGGCGCTGCTTCCTGTGTAAGCCACCCTTGTAAATTTGGGACCACCCAGTCAAATTGAATGGGTTGTGCTGTGGAACACCACTGCAACACCCACTGCCCACCCCTTTCACGCTAACCATAGCATGAAAGGGAGGCTTATTTATAAGGCAGCGTTAAGCCACGTTGAGTGCCATGTTGACAGCCTACTTCGTTTCATACAGCAGCAAGGAAACCCCTTTGAAATGATTGGTCATGAAGTTGAGTAGTCGCACAGGCTCAAACAATATGTGGATAGCGATATAAAGACCCGTCCTGGAACATGGATCAAAACTATACGCAGAACTGAAACAGGAGATTTGTATTGTAAGAGAAAAATCTGCTTTACTATGGCAATTAATGCGTGGAAGATTAGAGTTAGTGATTGTCAGAGTTTCGTCCAACCAGCCACTACAAAACGGGTTACAAAAAACAACTTTTGCAAGCACATGGGGAGATGGCGGTTTCAAAAGAAAGGAGTGAATTTATCAAGGACATTCTGTTGCATGATCTTCTTCCAACCAGTACATTATTTGATGGAGCAGCTGCAATCAAACCACTAAAGCACAAACTCGTACAAGAGCTAAAAAAAAAAAGTCACCTGTAGAATTTCAATTTCATTCAAATCTTTATTGTATATGGTTTTTAATCTATACAAATGTGAAAGAAGACAACCATATTAAAAAGTAGGCTGATCATTTTGTAAAAAAATAAGTTTTAGATAAATACGTAAAATACCAAGATAATTTTCAAATCCCTTCCGGTACTAGCAGGGTTATAAATTACATTTGAGAGGGAATGGTAGCATTGCCATTAGTCGTCAACCGGGGAAAACTGTCCATTTAATACATTAACTAAATATAGTATAAAAATAGGTTATAAATATGTACTTAAAATACTGATCGGTTTTCAAAGCCTTCGAAAGCTAGCAGCAATATGTTTATATGTAATAGTTCTGAATGGAAACCAGGGCGTGAATGTAACAGGTAGGTGTTTGACAGGTTGATCACCTAAGGACCTCAACCTTTTTTATGCAAGATGAATACATTTCGTCTAACAGATCTTTAGGGCTGTGTCTTCTTGGCTTAGCGCTGCTTTAATGCTCTGTCGACTGTAATAAACTGGGAGTCCGAACCTCTCAGTCCAAAGACTTGATTTACACTGGGTAGATGCACAGTAGGTACTCCAAAGATTCATCGGACATGCCGCAGCCCCTGCATCTTAGTACATACTCCTTGCATTTGAAACTAACAAGATATGAGGATGGGAGGCAGGCTGGTATGAATTAATTACTGCCCATGAGTGCTTGTGTTTGGCTAAGATTGCTCGGTCTGTGTGATAGGAACAAACGTTTCCTACTACTTAATTTAAAAGACATTTGACTTGGATTTAAATCCCACAGTTCATTCGCGGACAGTTGTGGCACAAATTTAAGAATAGACCGGTTGATCCTGTTGGCCCACTGGAGCTAATATCAGCCCATAACCGGGTCGGCTCTGGACCTTTTCAGCTTATGGCATAGGTTGAGAAAAGCACCGGCATCTACCGCTTGAGGGTTGGGGTGGCCAAGTTCCAGTCAGATCTGAACTGCAAATGAGTTTTTTTTGGCAGCTGCAGCACAGATTTATAAATATTTGTTGTATGTTCGTTCAGTGCACTGCTATGCTTACCCAAAAGGATTTCAGAGCCATAGGATAGAGTAGGGGAATTATTTGGCCCAAGACTAGCCCCAATGCTGGAAATCATGTAGCTAATAGTTTTTTCTTGTTGGGAGAGTTTTGATAAGCGGACTTGGAGAGCCATGTCTTTTGCAGTGCTTTCTCTCTGGTACTTAGGAAAAGAGGCCTTTGCATCGAAGTGAATCCCTAGGTACTTGTATGTTTTTTCTACAGTAACCTGGTGGTTATTAGTTGTCCAGCCGCCCGCTTCGTACACTTTTCTTCTGAATGTGACCACTTGTGTCTTCTTCAGATTAACCTCTGAATTTTTAGTGGTTGTGTATTTGTACCATTGATTAAGCAACCGTTGCAACCTCACCCTCGTCAACATACAGGTTACTAATCTGGACTCTGCCGATCTTTGGTGGATGACAATTTACTGTGTGCAGTACCTGTGGGAGATGGGCTATGAAAACCTAAAAAAACAGGGTAGCTAGCTCCCTCCTTGACTCCCTATGACATGGATCGTTTCATGGACCGATGTGAGCCACCCCCCCCAGTTTAACTTGAATCCAGGTTTTGGTGTGCAACTGGATTATTGTATCCAGAAGTTTTGCAGGGGATTCCTCATTTTATCAACTTGGCCCAATGCGCCTCCCACAGCACACGATTGAAGGCTGCCTTGAAATCCACAAAGCAGAAATATGGTAATGAAAACAAGGTTTTTGCCTTATCCAAAATTTATAGAGCTAGAAAATTGGCGAGCGTGCCTGACTTTGTCAGTCTTCGGGAGGACCTGAGACAGTGGGCAGAATAAAATGGGCTTATTACAAGAAATCAAACCGGGTTTGTAGCAAACTACTTGGCCTCATTATCCAGTAAGGCTGTCGGCCTGTAGTTGCTGGGGGCTGATCGAGACCCACCCTTATAGATTGAGCGGATTATTGCCGCACGCCATGAATCACATTTGGTTGACTGCTGCAAACAGTAGTCGAAGAGGCTTGTTAACTGGTTGGCTCAGAGTAAAGGGTTGAAATTGAGAAGAGCCTGTGGCAGACCGTTGGGACCTGGTGCTCCATATGTTCTTGCCTTTGATTATATTTTGGGCAGCATATTTGGTGAGAAATTAATTTCTACATTAAGATGATGGTCGTGAGAGTGGGGCAGATACTATTTTTATTTATTTATTTTATTTTAGAAAATTTGTTAAGCGCACAAATACCCGAGGGTGTCTCGGCGCTGAGTGTCCACTATGCTGTCCATGAAATGATTACTGTTTAAAACAAGTTTTTATCTGTTTGCGAAAGGAAAGAAGAGAAGTGCAGGTTTTGATTTGGATAGGAAGACTGTTCCAAAGTTTGGTGGCGGTCACTATAAAGGACCTGTCACCCCAGGAGACTTTCTTGGTCCTTGGGACCTGCACAAGACCGGCAGTCGAAGAGCGGAGGGATCTGACAGGGGTGTAAGGGCAAAATGCATCTTTTAAGAAAGCAGGTCCTAGAGAGTGAATTGCTTTATAGGCAATGCAAAGTGCCTTAAATTTAGTTCTTTTCTTTACTGGCAACCAGTGAAACTGTTCAATAGTGCTGGAAATAGGGGTAAACTTGGGGGTCGCAGTGATCAATCTGGCCGCAGCATTCTGTACCAGCTGTAGTTTTTTTATGACTCCTTCTTGAGCATTGACCAAGAGCGCGTTACAGTAATCAATGCGAGATATCACTAATGCACTGACCAAAGTCCTGGCCATACTCATGGGAAGGTAAGGGAGGAGTTTTTTGATCATTCTCATAGTATAGAATGAGGGTGACACCACAGCATTAACATGGTGCATAAGTGTAAGTTTAGTGTCCAGTATGACCCCCAGATTTCTTGCCTTGGCCACTGGGGACGGAGGTGGTCCAAGAGCAGCAGGCCACCAAGTGGGTGACCAAACTGGAGAGAGATTACCAAACGCCATCACCTCCGTTTTATCGGAGTTAAGCTTCAGGCAGTTTGTGGACATCCAGTCACTTATGGCTAGCATTCCTGAATTAAAATTAGAAGCCACTTTATCTCCGTTTTTATTAATAGCCAAGACGATCTGGGTGTCATCAGCATAGGATGTCACCACCAGGTGATGGGATTTAATGACCCTCGCCAAGTCCGACACATAGATGTTAAATAGTGTCGGACTTAGCGAGGATCCCTGGGGGACACCGCATGGGAGAGTAAAAGGTGGTGAAGTGAAATTGCCAAAAGTGACGGATAGTACTCGATCGGCGAGAAAAGAGGAAATAAGATCCCTAGCACCATGTGTGATCCCCACCGCTGAGACACGGTCGATCAAGATGGAATGATCGACCGTGTCAAACGCGGCGGACAGTTCCAACAAGATAAGCACTGCCGATCCTCCCCCATCGAGTGTCATCCTGATTTCATCCGTAGCTTTGATAAGCGCGGTTTCCGTCCCATGTCCCTTCCGAAATCCAAATTGCGAGTTATCCAAACAATTATTGTGATCTATGTAATCTGAAATTTGGATATTCATGATCTTTTCAACAATTTTGGCGGGGAGAGGGAGGCAGGCTATAGGTCTATAGTTGGCAACTATAGAGGGATCTAAGGAACTCTTCTTAATGAGAGGTTTAATAGTCGCTTTCTTCCAGATGGAGGGAAAGATGTTAGCGGAAAACATAGCATCAAATATTTCCGCGAGTTTGGGACCTATGATGTCAGGAAACTTTTTAAGAATGGAAGGGGGACATGGATCTTCCGACGAGCCAGAATTGGTAGTGCATAGTAGGTGTGATACCAGTTCTGACGGAACCTGAGTAAAGTTCTGAAAGGAAGGACGGAAGGTTGAGTCAGGCGGGATAGAACCTGACCACACCAAGTCCGTATGATCCTTAGGAGTGGAAGATGAATGTCCAGTACTGATTGTGTGTGCCTTAAATTGAGTATAGATGTCAGTCACTTTACTTTGAAAGTGGTCCGCCAAGGAGTCACAAAGCTCTTGAGTAGCTATGATGGGGGTAGATGTCGCTTGACCAGAGAGACGCGTGACTACCTGAAAGAGTTGTTTCACAGAATCATGTGCAAGATTAATTTGGGTACTGTAAAATCTGCTTTTTTCCATAACGATTAGTTGTTTATATTTAAACATCATGATACTCCTCAAGTGTTTCTGATGGGCTTGTTGTGGTATAAATCATTAAATGGTCTTTTCCTTTGCTTGCGAGAAAGTGACTGGTCAAATATGTTGCCCATTCTTGCTCTGTGATGTTTGCACCACCCAGGCCAAACTTTCCATTCATTTGTCTGTTCACCAGAGCCCAAAATGTTCTTGAATTTGTTTGTTTACTCGCACATATGAGAGTGCACCAGAACTGCTGGGGATGATTTAACTTCTCTGCATAACATGTCTGTCTGTATTTTTTTGTGTTGTTTTGTAAGCAGTAATTAACTCTCTGGCCTCTGGGTTCCTCTGGACAGTTCTGAGGGCCTTGTTACTGATTTTTTCTAAGGCTAGGGTCTGTGTAGAAGTGCAGCTTTGTTTTGCGTGAACATGTTGGCGAGCTGGCTTTTTGGCTAAACCTCTGTACTCCACTCCTTGATAAGGGCCGTCAGCTATCGGAGATCGGATGATGGAGTTTGCATGTGGGATAAGCTGCACTCCATAAAGGCAGTGCCAATAGCTGTGTTCTGTTGTAGACACTTAAGGTTTTCAGAGTGGGCACCATTATATGTTGCTCTTGATGATTCATGATCTGATGGAATAAGAGTGATGGTGGTTATCTGAGGGCAATGGTCACTCTCCGTACAAGCCATGATACTATGTATAGAAACATTTCTACATTACAGATGGTGTAGTCTAGGTAAGGGCACGTGTTGCCATTTGTCCTAGTCCAGTTTAGTAGAATGTCCTGTGGGAACCTCCTATTCAGCAAAGTGTAGCCAACACATTGGAGCAGTAAAACCAAGAATTCCCCTAACGTACTGCACGTTTGACCCCTTAGGCCTTACACAGGGCTTCATGGATCAGGCAAAACTAAGTGGAAACTTTCAAGGTCATCGGGGACCCCTTGAAAGAGATTGGTTTTAAATTGCCCCGTGATCAGGAAGTCGGCTTGGGGGAAATCTCTAGCCAGGTCATAAAGCATTGAAATTAGCTGTTTAAACCGTATCAGTTTTGATTCTTAATATATACATTATTCCTAGCGCAATAACCAGAGAGGGTGCTGCTGTGTCCACGTTCTGATGTTGACTCCTAGAAGCCAACTCTCTTGAAATAATAAGGGTTCGACTACTTACTAGACTGCATGAGATGTATATGGCTAGGGCCCCATTTGGGCGTCCAAATTGATGATCTCTAACCGCCGGCTTCCAATATTCAATTAATCCAGTTATGGACGGGCTTTAAGTGGCCCCTGTTTCCTGTAGAGCCAGGAAATTGTGCCTGGCTAGAAAGGTAAGTAGATCTGGGGAATGCATTTTCTGTGGGAGGCCACTGATGTTCTAAGAGCACAGGACCAGGAAAGACTGAAGCAAATGCTTGGTTGCACATTGAATTTTAAATTGTGTGCCGCTGGTGTCCCGTTTGCACAAAACTTGTAAGGACGGCATCAGGTAACTGGAAGATGGATTGGCTGTTCATGCTAAGCAGCTGCCGGACAGAGCTGCAGGCAGCCAATTCCAGTCGGACTCATTGTTAAGGTTTGCAGTCGTAGGCGGAGTCTGCCCTCAGTGACCGCATGACCTTGAGCATTCTTTAGTTGAGTATGGTTTATTTGCACATAGCTCAGATGTCATTTGTGGTTTTTGCCAATGTGGTAGGGTTATCCAGACTCAGGGTGTGGATGGATTTTGATGCCCCATGCGGGGAAGATTTCTTAGCTGGATCGAAAAGTTTGTACCCAGATGGGTGAGTTAAACGTTACCAATGTGAATTCTGAGGGTTACGAACCACTGGGAGGGAGGAATTTGATGTATTCAATGTCTTGTGATTCCTTAGCACCAAGCCCAGTGGTTGCTTTAAATAATATTAGGATGTTGCTCCTATTTAGAATGTCATGATGGCATTCAAGTGATACTCTGGTATGAATATTAACTTGGCGTTTGCGGAGTGGGGTAGTCCGTCCAGTTGCTGATCCCATTTCTTGATTGAATCCAAGTCTATCAGAGGTGGTCTTGATCTAGTTCCTGGTCTTAGCTTCTTTTTGCTTTGAGACTGATGGTGGTTGGTATTCACCTACTGGCCTTGTTAGATTGCTGATTGTTACTCTTAGAGTGGCTTCACCCAGGCCGGTGACGAGCCATTGAGTCCTTAAGTGGGGCTGTTGTTGTCCCAGCGAGAATGTTAGGCTTGCCTGCATTCCATTTGGGCTTACGGTTCCAGGAGGGTCGTAATTGTTTCTACACTTTTAACCTTGTCGTGGTGACTGGACGAGTGTATCTTAACACTTTAGAAGCTGGTTTGTGGCTTCATTGAAACTGTCCTTGTCCCTCAGAGGCAGGACCCTCGTGTAAATTGTTGCTCGTTGGAGGGACCACTCTGCTTCTAGCGCAAAATGCCAGCAACAGGAGCACCTATCAAACGTAGGTGTAGTTGTGAAGCACTCTCCTCACTGCTGCTTTGACCAGGTTCTGTATTTTTTGTTGTAAACAAGGGGTACAGTTTCCAAGGGCTGGGAGTGGTGTTACAGGTGGGTTTACTTCGTTGCTTACGCAGTTTTTTCTTTTCCCACTTTGAGTGGGCAGCGTAATTGTGACTTGGCAGCTAAACCATCCTCCACTGCAGAGGACTGACGGAGGTCCTAAATTGTGTAATTTACCTGGTCAAAGGAAATCCTATGCTGAGGGATCTTTTGCGAGGTTGCTGGACTGTGGGATTTGGGTGGTAAGGCTGGTCCATTGGGAGTTGTATTGGAGGCCACATTATCAGTTGCCACAGGACTTGCTGTCTGCCACTGATTCAAAAACTCCAGGCCTATGTTGTTTTTTTTCTGTCCGGTACCAATGGCACAGATTGGCGCCTGTATAAGATGCTCGCTTCTACCTGAAGCTCCAGACTGGCCCTTAACATCCTTAACAATGTCTTGGACAAACCTCTGGGGAGATTTTTTTTTTTACATTTCTTTATTGTCCATTATAACAAGCAGTATACATGTCACAGAAGTTATACAATGTATCACAACATGGATCTACTGGTACATGGTGACAAGACTAATGTCACCAGTTTCTCTTCGTTTTTGACAGAACATCTGGAGAGATGACAAAGTGCTGTTGTTCTCCAGGTAGAGACAAACCAACTGGACTATGTTCGAGGCTGATTGTGCTCTTATAATTAGCTTGTTCAAGTTATCCAGATTACTGTCAATACCTGCTGTAAATACTGCTGAAATATTCAGGAGGTCCACCAGTATATCTAGTTAGTCTGAAATGGTAGTTTAGTGCCAAAACAGTTGACTGAAGTGTTTGTCTGCAGCGGTTGTGTCCACATTGCAGAGAAACCAGAACTATGTTGGGGCTAAATTAAATTTCCTGATTGAGGGGCTGCTCAGGGTCTTTGAGGAAGAATGAAGGAACCTAATGAATAATCTCTTTTATAGCTATGCCTCCAGGTTTTTGTATGGGGTCATCAGCTGCTTCCGTTTTGAATGGTTTTGTTGGCGAAAGTGGTTCTATGTTGCCCCTTTGGGGACCTAGCCCATTGGGTGGTTGGCGGACTAGACATGTTGATGCTAGAAGAGGTAATGATGCTGCTGACACACGTTTCCTTCGTTGGCACAAACATTGAGGAGTTAGCAGGATTCACTTGACTGCTGGATTGGAGACCTTGTGAGGTCTGTGTAAAAGATTGAGTTGCTTGATGCAGGGTTTCTTTAAGAGCTAATTCCGAGTCTACAGTTGAGAGTTGCATGGGTTGTGTTGAAAGTGGATAGTTACCGGAGAGTGCCCCGGGAAGCGTCTGTTTGCTGAAATGATGTTTAGCTGGTGTTAGACATGGCTCTGGAGCAGAAACATGGAACCTTCCTAGGGCTTGTCAGCTTACCCGTCCCTTCTGTTAGTGTTCCTGCTCCCCCGCAGCCAAACTGCCGGGTATGTGTTCTGGAAGCTGGGGGACCAAGAGCCTCGCTGGCTCAGCGTTAGGCGTAACTGGTGTGTGACAAAAGTGGAAATCCCTGACAGCCGGTGTGTGTGTCCTGGTGCTGATTGAGTTTAGATTTCAAATTGAATGTCCTTGTCGAAAACTGCTGTTGTTGTGGACTATGTCACAATTGCAAATGGTCAAGATTTCATTCATGTAAAACTTTGGAGAGGTTGTTCAGACTGTTCTACAGACATCAGACAATGTGCAGTTTTTGCAGTGTGCACAATGTCTTTGACAGTTACCTTGTACTATCTGTCAAATAATGTCAGAGAATCAGATGAATGTTTACAAATTGAGCAATTAAACTTGGCTGCATCAATTATTTGTCACTTATACCTGTGCAACTTGATAAATTCTTATAATCTACACCGAACAAGATGAACTTGGAAATTCAGTGTTCACTGAAGCATCAGCAATGTTTTGGAGAGCTACCATCTCCAAATATTGTAAGTGGGATGATTATGCAGGCACCAACTCCTCATCGACATATTCAAAAGGTACGGGCCATATTGTGCAATAACTTAACAGCTAATTGGAGGAAGCGGACCTTCATGTTCTGCCACATGCTGAGTGGGCTGTTAGTACAATGACACAATTGAAATCTTTTCTGTCAAATGTCAAAGATGTTATGAACTTTGACAACCCTTGAATTATTATAGTGCTACTTAGATTTGTTGCAGAGATATGGCTACGTTGTGGAACTGGCGAGAAAAGACACTTAAGCCGGCTCCATATTCTGTACAAGAAACTTGACCCAGAGATGCTCTGTGTTTTTTTCAAGGCACGTATTCTTAAGGGTGATGATGCAAAGCTCCAATCTTGCTTCCAATTTTGCTCAAACTGCTATAGCTGTGAAGTTTCTAAAAGGACTTGCTGAGAAAGAAGAAGTATGTGACTTTAAATACGTAGAAAGATACCTTGTGAAACAGTCAAATGTGTGTTGAAAACAAGTTCTGACTATCTTTGGTACAGTGAATTCTGGAGAGCAGTCCTGTTAAGTGACGTTCCGCCGACATATTCTGTGCGCTAACTCATTAAAAGAGTGTTCTACTTGATTAAAGATGTGTAAATATTTTGGATCATGGATATGTAGAGAAGATCTGTGTGAATGTTTGGGAAGATATTGATGGGGTGCTAAAACCTATGAAATTTGTAAAGCCTGGAACCCACAGAACTTACATGTACATGCAAAACCTGTACTAGAAAATGATGTATCTGTAGATAGGCTCTTCTCAAATATTCGACGTTCTGTAAATCTACCACAAGCGATTGCCGAAACAAATAAATTGAACTATGAAAATGTTTCTAAAACAGGAGTGATCATTTTTTTTCTATCATATTCAGATCATAAACATTGTGTGGTGTATCCATAAAAGGATTAAAAACCAATGTAATGTGTTTCAGTTCTATATGTCTCTTCCACCTCAATTATAGCTGCCATTTTGGAAAATGGCAGAAGGGTTGCTCTTAGGAGTTATTTTCTGTCTCTAAGACTGCTTGATCCTCAAAACCTATGTTATGACTCTAAAATGAAGTATATAGGTCTCGTGGTTCCTGAAAAGTGACATCACTGCAACACTTCCACCTTTTTTCTTTTTAATGTCGTCCAGAAAAATTTGGCCTGGATCAGCAATGTCTACCAAAGTAAAGTTACTTCTCTTATGATCCTATAACACAAATAGAAAGTAAAAATCTCTGGCAACACTTTTTTTATGGAGGTATATCGTGTTCGGGATTAAACTGGGCAGAGGTATCATTCCCAGTCTCTCGCTGGGCCGGCCCTTTATTGTATGCTGATTGAACATGGGCAGGGGGCCTGAGCAGAAGTGTCCTCATATTCAGGTATTGTTCACCATTGTGAGCTAATCCATGAGCAAAGTAAGAGTCCTGGCAACATTAAAAAAATTGTTTTTAATCTCAATGAAGTTAAGAAAACATGCCTATTTTAAAGTAACGAAATATTGAAAAAAATTGAAAAAAAGTTGTAGGAGCACTCCGAATTTATCTGATTTTTCACTTTCTAGTACACTGGTGCTGCGATTGTTGAGGGTTGTCAATCCTGGTACCTAAATAGTTATGGTGAAAATTGAGTTTCCACCCAATCGCGCACTGTTCACTTGGCGCGCTGGCGCTTTCCGTGATTTATTCCTTTTTGATCCAATTTAAACCACTCGTGTTTATTTTCATGAATTTTCCTTTTATTTCTTTAGTATACTCTTTTGTTGATAAATTATCATTTCATTTTTCAACATTCACATGTCTGTTTAGTTGCAAACTAAAATTCACAGTACATTCTTACATTATAGTAATACATTTTTGTTTGGCACATATGTTACATTGCATTTAATCAACTTCTCTCGAATGAGCCCAATGCATTTCGGCACTCGTGTGTGCCTTCATCAGGGGCAGTCTCTGGTTGTAGTTGCTGTATTCCTTTTATAATGCTGTGTTTCGTGATTGCCACTACTCTTCTCCAGTTATACTGTCACGTGTTGCTCAATTGAATATGCCTTGGTTCTCTTGTCTTGCTCTGTGAGTTCTTAATCTGTGCCAACTGCTTGTATCGTCATCGCGGTCAGACGGAATGTTTTGATGACGATACAAGCAGTTGGCACAGATTAAGAACTCACAGAGCAAGACAAGAGAACCAAGGCATATTCAATTGAGCAACACGTGACAGTATAACTGGAGAAGAGTAGTGGCAATCACGAAACACAGCATTATAAAAGGAATACAGCAACTACAACCAGAGACTGCCCCTGATGAAGGCACACACGAGTGCCGAAATGCATTGGGCTCATTCGAGAGAAGTTGATTAAATGCAATGTAACATATGTGCCAAACAAAAATGTATTACTATAATGTAAGAATGTACTGTGAATTTTAGTTTGCAACTAAACAGACATGTGAATGTTGAAAAATGAAATGATAATTTATCAACAAAAGAGTATACTAAAGAAATAAAAGGAAAATTCATGAAAATAAACACAAGAGTGGTTTAAATTGGATCAAAAAGGAATAAATCACGGAAAGCGCCAGCGCGCCAAGTGAACAGTGCGCGATTGGGTGGAAACTCAATTTTCACCATAACTATTTTAAAGTAACCCCTGCCCCCTCATTCTTTTCATAATACTTAAATCGTTGAGGCAGTGTTTTGCAAAAATGTGAGTCTGCAAATGTGGCCACTTTTTTTGGGGGTGCCCTGGCCAATTTTTGATCCCAACCCAACCCTGCCTCTGGCCTGACTTCATGTGCTTGGGGTCATGTTTGTTATGGCTGTAACAAAAGCATTTCACTGTGCACCAGGGGTGGAGTCCATAGTAGATAAAAAAAACAGCCCACCAACTGGCCTCCACCAGAGGCCCATTGGCCAGTGCCCGATTCCCCGCCTTGCTAATCCAAGACTGGCCAGCGGATTAATGTCAGAGTGGAGCAGCCCATTGTCATTCTGCCTCAAGCACACCTCATGATGTGACAATCAAACTCTTTCCAGGTGTGACAGAATCAGCAAGGAGCTGCTAATGGGAAGCCATTAGCACTAATTTTTCAGGGGTCTGCCGCAGGACAGAGGATTTGAGCATCAGGTGGTGGGGTTTGGTGAGGGCCAGCGAGGGAGCTCCTCAGTTTATTGGCTTCCTCCACTCCATGCAAGCAGCGAAGATAAATCGGTCTCTGCTCTTCTCCTTTATCAGCCAGATAACAATTTCTGCAGTCAACAGGGGCAAGTTGTGGCCTTAGTTGACTATGAAACAGTCCTTTGTTTTTTCTTTGCTTCATTTCCTTTGGTTTTTCTCTGTTCGCCATAAGTTGGCAGGGTATGCTCAGACGTGAGTCCCTTGCTCACTTTGCCACTGGATTCAAGCAAGCCGGGCTGAAGAAGGCTGAAATGCCAGAAACCGGTCCTCGGTAGCTTGTTTCTGGTCCAGGGAAGGCATGGCTTGGCAGTTCGGGCTGGACTGTTCCCATGAGGCACAGGGTCAGACTGATTTGCATATGGCCATGTCTGTACTGGGGTGGCAGAGTGGGCTAAAGAACAGTGCTGGATTAAACCCAGATCAGTTGACTGGGGGTGAGTGCTTGTATTGTCAACGCTCTGTCCATCCTTTACTTTGGTTTTTCTTTGTTCGCCATAAGTTGGCAGGGTATGCTCAGACGTGAGTCCCTTGCTCACTTTGCCACTGGATTCAAGCAAGCCGGCCTGAAGAAGGCTGAAATGCCAGAAACCGGTCCTCGGTAGCTTGTTGCCGGTCCAGGGAAGGCATGGCTTGGCAGTTCGGGCTGGACTGTTCCCATGAGGCACAGGGTCAGACTGATTTGCATATGGCCATGTCTGAACTGGGGTGGCAGAGTGGGCTAAAGAAAGGTGATGGATTAAACCCAGATCAGTTGACTGGGGGTGAGTGCTTGTATTGTCAACGCTCCGTCCATCATTTCCTTTGGTTTTTCCTTATGAAACAAGGAAACCAGGTTCAATTCCCAGCGTCTGATCAACATCCTGTGATTCTGTGCATATCACTCAATCGACATGAACCCCAAAAAAATATGACCCTCTGTAAAGTTATCTGGTATTCACGTAAAGTGCTCCAATGTTTCTGGGCCTAGTTCATACTATATAAGACAGAGAATGATGCCAGTATGTAAATGCAAAAAGAAAAAAAGTGTCACTTTCCTTACATGCTTTCTCAGAGTACACGAGATGCTAGCCGCAAGTAAAACAAAAAACAGATGCACCTTTCACCAGTCTCTGAACATTGGAGGCTCATTTTTTTAATGATTTGTTTTGTTGTTGCAGTTTTCAAGAGTGTTAAAGGAAGTTTAGGTCTGTGCCAAATCATGTTCCCCAGTGAACATTAATCAAAGCCAACACAATTAAAAGTGAGTTCCTGGGGGTGTGGCCAAGATAGCGGCTGGATAGGACGCAGGGTCGTGCCCCTCTGGCATCACCTTTTCATAGCTTCACACCGCGACCCATTCCCGGTTTCCAAATGCAGGCTGGGGGTACCGGAGAGTGGTGAAAACAAGGGAGCCCAGATTTGTGCCCTCCTGGGGGTCCTGCTGCTCTCGCTAGCCCCAATCCACACTCTAGTGGGAGTAGAGCCCGCCCCTGCTGCGGGGGCGTACTGGGTCAGGACTGTCTGCAGCGGCCGGTGCGGTTGCGAGACACGCACCTCCCGGGAACGTAGAGCAAGAATGTCGTTGGGGGCAGAGGAGTGTGCACCTACCAGAGTACAATTCGTGAGAGAGAGAACCAGACGCAGGGCAGACGTTCCGACCAGCGATTCTGCTGCGCCCGCCATCTTGACCCCCGGCAACATTTGGCGGCACAAACGGAGGGAAGGAGAGGTCACCCTCTTATGGAGTGAGGGTCTAGATGTGTGCAGAGGCCAGGTGGAGCATCGCGGACCGGCTGCAATACGTGGAGCAGCCATCTTAACCTTGAGGCGAGCTGAGAGTGATCGCAAACCGCCTCGGCCTTTGGAGCTGGGGGGGGGTGCGCTGGAGGACATTTGCTCACACGCCCTGGGTGAGAAGGCAGCCTTGAGGCCCCTGGCTGTAGTGATCCTGCACTGGAGAGCAGCCGCGGCACTGTGCAATGATGAGCGGCAGGAGACTTGCAGAGAATATCGGCACACATGAGTACGGCTGTGAGGCCTCCCAGTCTAGCGCAAGGCGGCCCTGATGGATTCCTGCGAGATGAGGCCAATTGCCAGACCAGGTGCCGGGAGGAGTGCTCCAGGCGGGGGGTAGTCCGGAGAAAGCCCCTTATTAGACCAGCACACTGAGGCATCATATGCTTGGTGCAACAGTGAGCACAGCAGGAAGCAGCCACACCTGGGAGACTTGAGCCCTCCCTCGCGGTGACCGGTCACGATTGCAGCAAGAGCAGAGGGGAACGAGAGACCGGCCTGAAGCGTACAGGCCAATTCCCGCGGGGCGCATAGGAAGACCAGCCCACAACGGCCTTGAACCAAGCAAACCAGGACCTGGTGCAAGCTGGGGCGGCAGTGACTATATGACTCCAGTAAAGGGGTTTGGAGACCGAATTCCTGGTGGTGAACCCCTAGCGCAATAGTGCCCCACAACAATGTGGATTCGGACTCGTGACAGAGGAAGCCTCTGGGCAGAAAAACTGCCTATTCATTGGAACGCAGGCTGCAGGTTGCAGTCGCAATATAAATACTTCCTGGATGACCAACACGGTTCTAGAGCGACGCCAGGGCCTCATCACTGCCTAGTAAGGGGAGGAGTATCCATTCGGCTGGGTCAGCATCATGGCGACAGCCCGTGCAAAGATGGATAGGACCTTGAAAAAGATGCTCCTGAAACAGCCCGGGGCCTCCAGCCCAATCAGCACCACATCTGCAGAGGAGAGACTGGGGGAGAATCTAGAAGGAGGTGACAGTCCGGTCACCAAGGAGTTTATGATGGAACTGTTTTCTGCAATCAAGGAAGATATTCAATATTTGAAGGGCCAACTTTCCGCTGAACTAAAAAAGGTTAGGCACGACATCGATGAGGTAGGAGAAAGGTTTGCAGCCCTGGAAGAGCATAGGACTGCCTGGGATGAGGAGCTCCACCAAATGCAGCAAGACCTGATCCGCCTACAGGAACAATACCTAGACCTGTAGGTGCACGCCAAGGATCTCGAGAATCGCTCTAGGAGAAATAAATGTTCGGATCCGAGGAGTGCCTTGGCGGGCGGAAGGAGACGATCTCAGGGCGTACGTCTTGACCCTCTTTCAGCATGGAGGGGCAAACTAGGTATACCGCTTGACTATACCACTTGAAAACTAATATGTTTTCCAACAGTGGCCTCCCTTCCCTCTAATCCCGTGCAGCCTAATGACCCTGAATTAGGAGTCTTTTTTTACTCTCAGCGTAACCACCCCCGGGTTACAGTTTTTTCGCCCTGTAACTAATTTTGTTAGCAGGAAACAAAGGAATGTTGGTATGGCAGGGCGTTAGTGTACCCTGACCACCCATTTCCTTTCTTGGTCCTGACGAAAAACCGGTAACTTCCATGACGGTTTGAAACATGTAGACCATCCACTTATCTACAGATACACATGGTCATAAATAACCTATTATTGTATCTACACACACGTTTTTAATATTGTCCAGTAGTCTTAAGAATAAAATATTTCTCCTATAAGCCATACCAGGACAATTTTTAACACACTTACTTTTTTCTTGCACTCATCACTCATATACCAGCTCCACTGTATTCCAGGTGTCGCAGCACACCTTGATGGCACTCGGCTGTCAAGGTGGCCCCGATGATGAAGCATGTCACCGACTAGGTGGGTGAGTGAGGGGTTTATTAAAACTAAAGAAGGACTTTCTTCTTTTTCCACTAGAAAACCATCCCACCTAAATCGCTCTTTGAGCCTTTTTTGGTGGTACTCCTCTTTTTTGTTATTTAGATACCTAACCTAGGGTATCAGGAGTACTTTCCGTCCACTCCGGTGGTTTAAATCCCTTTACTCTCTCCTTTTGTTTATTGTACCTCTTTCAGCATGTCCTGGGGCGAAGAGGACACTAAAGATATTCGCATGGACCTGGTCCATAGGGTGCGCCTGCCTGGAGGGGATAAAGCTCCACCGCCGGACATTCTAGTTTGTGTTCATGACTTTCAGCTCAAAGAATAGCTAATACGCAAAGCCTGGGAATCTCAACCTGTCCAGTTTCGGGGTCATGCCTCTGCGCTCTTCCAAGACCTGGCAGCATCCACCTTCGTGACCAAGGAATCCCGTACTCAGGGGGCCATCCCTTCCGCATCATCTTTAAGCACCAAGGAAGACTGAGACAGATTTGCTTTCTCGCAGAGGCGCTGGAAGTGCTGGGCCTGGAGAACCCAGCAGCAGTGGAGCAGACGGAGGGGCCTAAAGAGCGCACAGCCCGGAGATCCTCACGCTGGCAGGTGGTCGGTGGACCTGCATCCAAGCTGAAGCCTGAACCAGAGATTATGGCCAAAGAACGAGAAGCAGTCCTTCTTTTTCACAGCCTATGGAGCGCCCTATTTGCCCCTGATCTAGACAATAGGTATGTTCCGGAATGTGTGTATTGGAGAGATGCCGGGGGGGCACGTGAGGATGCTTCCGGACCCTTGCGAGCAAAACGTCAACTTCCTGCACAATGCAGACCAGGTACCCCTCCACACAACTCCTTGCCCAAGTCATAACCCCCCTGGGTTTTCCTCCACAGACGAACTTTAGTCTACTGTTGTTTTCAGGGGTTGGGTTGCTTAAATCATCAACCATCTGCTACCTACCTACCATTTCCCTCCTGAGGCGGAAGCCGGGAGGTCTCCTTACTTTTCTTTTGGCTTTTAAACTTAGCGTGTGAAAATTCATTGCTGCTATTCTTATTGTGTGCCCTTTACAGCTCGTGCTCGCGCTTGTGTTATAAGCGTGTAGGAGCACTGCGCTGCCTGCCATTAGACTTCCCAGCGCTTGTAAGCGCTTTGCTTTCTCCCCTCCTTTGCCTGGGATTCTGAGACCGCCCTCGGCTGAGTGTTGACGCCGAGGGCTGGGATCTCACTTTGGCCGCCATCTTGGGGGTAGGACTCTTCACCCTCGCGCTCTAGCAGCGCTATAAAAAGCTAACCCCTCCCTCCGCGCAGTGGACGCGATCAGTGGGCGCGCCGGATCTGCGCCGGAGTCGTGCCAGAGTCCTGCCCGTCTGCGCCCGTCAGCGTCCCGGAGGCGTTTGGCGTGGCAGGTAACTCTGGCCATCATGCTTTCCTACTCCGCTCAGGAGCTTTACTCTTTGCGCAAATGTAATGCGTCGTGTCATTCGGTTTTTCCTGGCCGATATAGGGGTAAGCCTAAGTGCCCTGCTTGTCTTTGGCACCCTGTCCGCTCCCTCCCTTCCCCTATCCCTGCTAAGGAGAGTAGCATAAATCACCTTTGCCTACTCCTCAATACGAGGTCGTTGCATCGTCACACTCAAGAGATCTTTGATCTCCTTTCGACGACTAGTCCCACCTGTCTGATGCTCACTGAGACATGGCTTAATGATTCCTCCTACCCGGACATAGTGGCAGCCATTCCCACTGACTATAACATCCATTGACAGGACAGAGATAAGGGCAGGGGAGGAGGAGTTGCCTTGGTTGTGAAAAAATCTCTTCCGTGCACGGTCACGCATACTCACACCATCGCTGGGGCTGACTCCCTAGCCTTTACCATCTCCCTATCGCCGCAACAAGCATTGAAGGGTCTGATTGTTTACAGACCTCCGGGCCCAGTGGGATCCTTTTTTGATGATCTCCAGCAGGTCATGTCGGTCCTTGTCCTTAGGTCGGAGCGCTGCCTTCTGGCGGGAGATTTCAATTTCCACATGGACGACCACAATGACCAGGATGCCATTAAACTGCTTGATATCGCATCCACCTTAGGCCTTTCCCCCTTTCTTTTTGGTCCGACACACGACAAAGGCCACACACTTGATCAGGTTTTTTCCACCACACCTATCATGGCTGTAATACTTCTGCCTGTCGTTTGGTCAGATCATTTTCTTGCCCATTTTGAAATACCATCTACTGTGGCTTCTCCGGCCAGCGCTACGAGACAGCAGGGCAGCAGTTATAGGGCACTTCATCGGGTGACCCCAGATATGCTCATGCATGCTCTGGTAGATCACCCTGTGTCCTGTACGGGTGACCTAGAGAAAGATGTGGAGAGCCTGCAATCCTGGCTTCTTGCCAGACTAAATGAGCTCGCTCCTTTACAGCCACCCAGGTCCGCTGCCCTGCGGGTCTCTGCCCCCTGGTTTACGGAGGAACTAGTCCACGCCCGTAGGCATTGCAAAGTTGCTGAGCGGGCTTGGAGAGCCCAGTACGAGCCGGAGGCTAAACAACGATATAGAATCATGATGAAGTCATACCATGATCTAATCCTTCAGAGCAAGAAATGTTATTTCGCCAAAAGGATTGACGACGCAGCTAATTCCTGTAAAGAGATTTTCTCAATTGTGCGTGAATTCACCAGCCCCCGGTCCATCTCTACTCAGGGTGCTCCTGTGGAGACCTGGGCTAATACTATTGCCAACTTTTTTACCACCAAAATCAGGCAAATCCAGGCTTCGTTCCCGTTGAGAGCGCCAGATGTGTCTGCGGTGCCGACTGAGACAACCTCTCTGTCTCCTCCAGGTCCAACTTTGCTAGATTTTCCTCCCATTGCGGCTGCTACATCCTTAGCCTTGATGAGGAACCTTAAATCGGGCTCACCGTTAGATCCGTGCCCAGCAAAATTTCTAGCAAAAATGGCAGACGCCATCAACCCCATAGCCAATCCCATCCTTAATCTGTCCCTGAGTCAGGGCTTTCTGCCCCAGGCCTGGAAGCAAGCCATGGTTATCCCCCTGATCAAGAAGTCCAATCTTGACCCAGAGGCACCCTCTAACTATAGGCCGATCTCGCTCCTTCCAGCACTGACTAAGATCCTGGAGAAATACGTGCATAGCGTGCTCTCCAACTTCCTGGAGTCTAATGAATTACTTCATGATTCCCAATCGGGCTTTCGCTCCAACTTAAGCACCGAGACGGCGCTCCTGGAAGTCTCGGAGATCGTTAAAGAGGTGCTGGACACGGGAGGCAGGGTGATGTTAGTTATGTTAGACCTGTCGGCGGCGTTTGACACCGTCCCCCATGAGGATCTCCTCACTAGGCTCCATGACATCGGGCTAGGGGGGACGGTGCTCAACTGGTTTTGTTCCTTTCTGGCCAACCGCCGCCAGACGATCTGGGTCCCACCCGGATCCGCCGAGATGCCGCCACTGGGAGTCGGAGTGCCTCAGGGCTCTGTATTGAGCCCCACTCTATTTAACATCCTTATGACCCCTCTGGCGACATTGGCGGAGTCCTATGGGGCCCGGATCGTCTCTTATGCTGACGACACCCAGCTCCTTTTTACCTGTCGTAAGAGCGAAGATTTCGATGGAGAAAGGATCCGCGAGTGCCTTGGGGCTGTTTTTAGCTGGTTCTCGCACAACAGCCTAAAGTGCAACTCGGACAAATCTGAAATACTATTCTTCGGATGCCCATCGGAACCAGATTGGCAGGGATGGTGGCCTGCTGACATGTTCCCTCCCACTCAGTCCTCTAAGTGGGCTAAGAACCTGGGAGTTAAAATTGACAACGAGCTCTCGCTCAAATCCCAGGTTTCTACTCTCACTGGAACATGTTTTGGGATTCTTAGAATGCTGCGCAAGTTCTTTCCCCTTCTCTCGGAGCAACATCGGAGGATCACTGTTCAGGCACTCATAGGGTCCAGATTGGACTATGCAAATGTCCTATATCTGGGCTTGCCTGAATACCTCCTCCAGCGTTTGCAGGTCACTCAGAACGCTGCTGCGCGTGCAATTTTTGGCCTGCACCGCCGCACTAGTGCCTCCAATCTCCTTGTATCCCTTCACTGGCTTCCGGTGCGGAAAAGGATACTGTTCAAGGCCATGACTCTTGCCCATAAAGCCTTGCATGGCAATGGTGCCAAATATCTTCAGAGGAGGCTGGACTTTTATCGACCTGCGCGATCCCTCAGGTCAGAAGCTCTGGCGTTGGCTCGGGTGCCACGCATCAAAAAGGCTCGGCTAGGCGGCCGGTCCTTTAGTTTCCTTGCTCCTCAGCTATGGAATTCTCTACCGGTGTCCCTGCGAAACACCGCAAATCTGCTTGTCTTCAGGAAAGACTTAAAAACCTGGTTGTTCGCTGGATAATTTGTCCCCTCTTTTAGGCCCCTGCTCTTTTACTGTTATGTTATCTAGTTCTTTTTTTAGGTCTGGAGCTCAAAGCGCCGGGACACTCCTTTGGAGTAGTCGTTGCGCTATATAAGTCCCATTTTAACATAACATAACATAACATAAAGGTTTTTCAATGTCTTTGACTATTGTAGTTTTTTCTTGTTTTTGGGGTTTCCGCACCAGTCATTACTCAGCTGATCTCTCCTCTCCGGTCCTCAACTGCTCTCGGGAGTACTAGGATGCCGGACGGTAAAACTAGCGCGCTCCAGGTTATAACCTCCCCAACTACCCGGTATGGGGAAGACTCTTAAGATTGTAAGTCTTAATGTGTGGGGATTAAATAACCCGGTGAACATGACGGCTATCCTTTCTCTGCTCGAAAATTCGGATGGGGATATTTGTCTTCTTCAGGAGACTCATCTCCTTTCTGGAGATTTTACACGCATGCGCTCTAGGCGTTTCTGCAACAATTTTGGTCCTCAGGCCCGTCCAAGAAAAATGGAGTAACGGTCTTAATCGGAGCACACTTCTCTTACAAAGTGATAGCCACCTCTGCAGAAATAAAGGGGTGTTTATTAGCTCTTAGGATACAAGGGGGTGGTACCTGCATTACCTTAGCTTCTCTTCATGCGCCCAACACTCAACAAGAGTCGTTTATCATCAGAGCTCTAACCGAGGTGCTCACATCACAGGACACCGATATTGATTGGAGGGGATTTTAACTTAGTGATGGACGGAGACTTCGATCAGGACAAAGTTTGACGCAGGCGAGGCGTTCTCCACCCAGGAATTAGAGTGGCTGGCAGACAATGGTTTGCAGGACCCATGGCGCGTGAACACCACCCTGGGGTGAAAGACTATACCTATTATCCTGCGGCCCACAAAACGTATGCGTGAATTGACCATTTTCTTGCTTCTGCCACCTTAGCTCGCAGGTTAATAGGTGCTACTATTGAATACCGCTTAAGACGGGTGGGTAACCCAATATACCCTTGCGGGCTCGGGCAAACAATATGTGTGAAAGAAAGATACCAGCAAGGGTTTTACTTTTCGATTCAATGTTACAGCGTCAAAAGGTCTATATTACTAGAGCTCTTTAACTGAAATTATCAGTGGCTGTCGTAGTTATTACACCCAAGATTTAATGGTTAAACCTCAAACGCTACCACACTAGCTATGAGGAATTAGAACAACTCAGAAATGAGAAAAACATTCACAAATAACAAGCAACACAAGGATTTATATTTCAAAGAGAATTATTTTTTATATCTTTGAATCAAACTCATATGTTATAAGGGTACACAATCAACTTAATTATTACCAAATCTTGGGTATAAGGAAACGGACAATTATTCCATAGATACAAAAGATAAAAAATCCAGTCTGTATTATAAGTGAAAAAAATTACTTCTTGTTGAAATACCCAGTAAGTCAGATGAAAGTAAATGCAGACATTATTAGGTTACAGCGTCCCCCAAGTATAGCAGGGTGTCTCGACCGCTCACAACATTCGAGAAAAAAAAAGACGATCAACGACTTAGTTCCGAACTTTATTCTATGCTTACTCCAAAGCACGCTGGGCGACTTACAAAGGCTCAAATTCGTTGGGAAACTGAATTGGGAAGGCCATTATCTGCTAAGGAATGGGATAACCTACTCTGCCGCACGCACCATACAGCACACAACACTTCAGGAGAGGAATACGCTTTCAAGGTTCTCGTGTACTGGTACTATATGCCAGCACGTATTGACAGGAAGGATAAAGACAAATCTGAGCCATGTTGGAGGGGGTGCGGGATGCCAGGAACTTTAGTGCACTTGTTAGGGCACTGCTCCAAATTGCAGCGCTATAGGAAAGAGGTCCTCAACAATATAGACTACGCCTTTGGCACCTCTATACCCAGACATCCGGAATATACCATTCTAGGGTTGTCGCATCCCCATACTTTCCCTCTACGTTCCCTGAAAGGCAGGCAAATGGCGCTAGCCTTACTAGCAGTGAGGCAAGTCACTTTAGCCCATTGGGGAACGGCCACTGTTTCAGACTTTAATGCATGGCTGCAGCGCCTCTGGCAAATCCTTGCTATGGAAAGACTATCGCTAGTAGTAGATCAGAAGGAGGAGGTATGTGCTGAACTTTGAGCTCCCTTTTTACATCTTCTATCAAAAGAACTAAGAGATATCACCTGCCCTAAATACCTACAAATTCTTAAACTACTGCAGCAGGGCACCGCCCAAACCACCCCTATCACGGCTAAATGAGGGCGTCTTTCGCAAAATCCCTGTGATCTGGGGTTGGGGGGATGACTAGAGAGGACTGGTGCAGGAAGTGGGCGGGTGAGGGCGGGGTTTTTTTTTTTTAAATTTGTGTTGTTGATCATAATACAAAGGAATCATTGTCTACTACGCATTGACATGCCTACTCTAACGCTGCCGGCCCCAGGGTTTTAGGCATACAGCTGTGTTCTTTGACCAGATATACGCTCTGCCGACCTTTGGATGTAGGCAGGAAGCTGTGTTTTCTTATTGGATTCTTTCATAATAAAAAGATTGGATCCATAAAAGTGAGTTCCTAGTATTTTTGATAATTCTGTGCTTCTAAGGTATATTGTTTTTTTGTTGGAATGTGAACTTCCTATGTAAGTACTGGCCCTATAAGCTTTAAAATACTTTTTTTTACCTCAAATGTTGACCTTAGTGGAGAAGCCGCTCCGGGACAAAGTTATTATTTTATTTGTAGTATTCGCCAGGTTAGGGCGGGCGGGGCTTGGCTTCTATGATGTTGAGGAGGAGGAGTGGTTGCTGCTCTCTAAAGTGGGCATGACAGTTTGGTTGGCCGTCTTGGCTTGGCCAAAGCGTCATGCACACTTTGTATGTTCTACACCCAGGCTGCTTTACTGCCTGGGTGGAGAACATGCCCAGGCTCCCACTCCTGATCTGAGCGCTGAACAACTGCGCTCAGACCAATCACAATGCTGTACTACAGTGTTGTGATTGGCTTAATACACTTCATACAACACTTGAGCAGACAAAACACAGAAAGGACAGATGGAACATATATTGAGTCTACCATATACGAACAGCATGCTGTTGATAAGACGTGATTTAATGGTGCGGGTGAATTTTTTTTTACTTTTTTCTGTATTTTTCTTTGGACCTTACTAGGTAGTGTAAATAACAGAAATGAGATCGCCACAGTATTGATGCCAGAGTTGGAGAGTACTTTATCTCCAGAGGGATTTGGAATCCGTGTGATGAGGTAAATGGCATCGGAATTGTTGCACTATTGAGAGGTGCTGCCTCATGGGTTTTGCCATTTATATTATGGTATTATGTAGGAAGGAGATCAGAGTGGGTTTACCTTATTACCAATCTGACCTGATACAGATGGTGTTATTGCTACATTGACAGAAACCTATTCAGTATTCTACTTGTGCGTACTGACTAGTATGTACTGGTCTTAATTCTTTCTTTACTTCTGCCGTCTTCTTTTTCCTATACCTTTTCCGTTTCACTCTGGGGGGGGGGTTTTGGGGGGGAATTTATTTTTATTGATTATAAAAACAAGCAAGGCATAAACAAAATACAGAGTGCTGTTACGAGCATGAGGCCAGACAGTGAATAAGATAAAAATCACCATTACATGTAGGGGGGGGATTCATAGGGGCAAACAATAAATCAAAATTACAATCAGGGAATGTAGGGCTAGGGAGACATCGGAGTATCAATGTGATCTATCATTGGGGGAGTGCATATATCTCCTCGGTAAGCGTTCCACAGTCCCCACACACTCTGCCATTTCCGCGGACGGCCCCGGGCCACATATACAGTTTTTTCACGAAACATGCACCAGTCCATATTTTCTTTCCAAAGTTCGACCTGGGGTGGCCTGTGCGAGCCCCACAGTTGTGCAATGTCACGTTTTGCTATCATGGCACCCAGGGTCGCCCATGGAGTTTGAGCCACACTATAATCCGTGGGCTCCCAGACATTCAAGAGACAGCGCCTGGCTTCCGGTAGGAGAGAGACACCCGTGACTTCTTTCATCACCTCATACACTCCGTTCCAATAAGCAACAATCTCAGGACATTCCCAAAGAATATGGAGAAACGTCCCCACCGAGCCACAGCCCCGCTTGCAGAGCCCCTCATCAGAAAAACCCATACGGACTAGACGGGGACCAGTGACATACACCCTATGCAGAATCTTAAGTTGGACCAGGCGAAGTCTCGCAGGAATCCCAATCTCCTTAGGCGAGGAGACAGCGGACTGCCAGTCTTCATCATCTAATTCGAGACCGTCTTTAACCCACCGGTCACGTAGTGGCAGCAGGAGATCTGACCTGTCATTAATCAGTTTTTTGTACACCAGGGAGATTGTACTGTCTGGAATGTGACCGTCTAGCAATCTATCCTCCAGTGGAGCCGATTCGGGAACCGATTCACCGCTAGCGAAAACCAACATCAAAGCATGACGGATCTGGATATATCGAAAATATTCAGAGTCACCCAGCTCAAATTCCGTTTTTAAAACATCAAAAGACTTCACCTGTCCCTTAACCCACAAATCTCCCACCTTGCTAATTCCAATGAGATCCCACTTTTCGAACCCCTTAGATTTCCACAAATTGCCGAGCCTCTCAGAGTCAAAGAGTGGGGTCGCAAGAGTCAGTCTGCCCCTCCAGCCCAGCGAGGCGGTAGCATCATGCCACACGCGGACGGCTGTCCTAGTCGGCCCAGATATTGACCTGATCACCGATGTCGAGTATAGCGCTCTATAGTAGTTACCCCCCGGAAGCAACAGTTTATCCAGCGCGAATGCCGGGTTCAGTGCAGGGCCATACATACCATGGTTGATGGCACCAAGTTGGGACGCCCAATAATACCTTCTGATGTCCGGGAGGGCGATGCCCCCGTCATACCACGGAAGTGTTAATTTTGCCAGAGCAATACGTGGTCGGCCATCCCATATCAATTTCCTCTGAAGGCCCTCAATCTTACGAAAGTAACTGGCGGGGACCACATCTAGCGTGTTTTGGAGCGCATATAAGAACCGAGGGAGGGACATAATCTTAAATAGGGCAGCGCGCCCGAGCGGGGAGAGTGGGAGGCTACGCCAACCCAAGACATCACGCTGTAGCCTAGCCAGGGGCGGGAGAAGATTGCGTTCGTATCTAGCTACTGGGTCCGCGGTAATCCAAATACCCAAATACTGAAATCCCGCCTGTGTCACCTGAATGGGGCAATTACGTGGAGGAAGGGTCGGGTCACCCGAGATCACGTATAGGTAGGACTTCGCCCAATTAATCATCAACCCTGAGTTCCTCCCGAAGGAGGCTAGGACATCACAGAAAACCATCAAGGATTTCCGGGGCGAGGTCAGATATAACAGAATATCGTCCGCATAAAGCGAGATACGATCTTCGTGTTCAGGGGACCATCAAATTCCTCTTATTGATGGCTCCCAGTGAACCCTGGCGGCTAGGAGCTCCAGGGCCAAGGCGAACAGAAGGGGTGAAAGCGGGCATCCCTGACGGGTGCCGCGCCCAAGATCGAATTGAACCGAAACTCGACCATTCACCACCACCTGCGCCAGGGGGTCCTCATAAAGAATACGCACCCATCCTATAAACCCGGTACCAAAACCGAACTTGGCCAGTTGTGGAAATAAAATTGACAATTGTGCCCCATCATTTCCCTGTTTCTGCCTGACAGCCATTTTTTCATTCAGACAAGCACCCATTTTGTGTGTGACATCCATTTTGTCTTCAGACCCACAAGCAAGACACCCTGCCTCTGGCACCCCCGTTCATTGACCACACATTTCTGTGGTTCTGCCAATTCTGGGAACCAGCAGCAGATAGTTCCTGTTTTAAGAAGTAGTTCCTGTTCTTAACTGTAAGACACCCTGCACCTGGCATCTTAGTTCATTGACCACCCCTTCCTGTGCTTCAGCCAATTCCCAGAACCAGCAAGATAGTTCCTGTTTTACACAAGATGGTTCCTGTTCTTGACTCTAAGCCCGAGATAAACCCCCGAATGAGGAAGGGCCTTCAACTGAAAGAGAACACATTTCCACACATTGCATACCCTCTCACGATAACCAAGACACGCCCCTACCTTGACACATCTGTTGGAAATTACTGCTTGTCACTTCCCTTCTTCTTGTCACTTCTCTCTTCTTCTTTTGCCTATTGACTGAAAACTGTATAAATATTCTGATGTGTGAATAAAGCTGCAGACCACTCCTGTACCCGCTTGGTGCTGGAGCTCTCCCCTTAACTCGAGTTACTGGACCTTTTTTTTGTACTCGAGCACCACGGACTCCTCTCTTTGCTTTGACTGAAATTATGATTATTAAGTATAGAAATTCTGAGATGAGGTAATATTGAATTCCCCACGCGCCGGCGATATTGGACCCGTTACTGTCCCCTCCTGACCTTTGACGGACTTCAACGTGCACAACGCGGGGAATTCCTGCTAACTCCCTCGAGGCGAAGAGGGGGACCGACTGCGGCCCGGCATCCACACGAGGCGGAACGTCCTGAACCAGAGCCCAACCTGTGAAGAGACGAGTCTGAGGTTCTGTGAGCCCCACCTTAGAAGCTGCGCGCATTTCAAGATCTTCAAGAGGCCTTCCAGTTATTTTTTTCGGTGAGTACTGCTGAAAAGTATAAAGACGAACCCACAGCTTTTGTGGGTGCGGTAAAGATACATGTTTTTGTTGGTTTCTCACCTATCTTTGGTGAGGACTGCTAAACTAGTATAAAAGACGGACTCACCACTTTGTGGGTGCGGTAAAGATACATGTTTTTGTTGGTTTCTCACTTATTTTGTGAGGACTGCTAAACTAGTATAAAAGACGGACTCACCACTTTCGTGGGTACGGTAAAGATATATGTTCTGTTTGTTTTTCTTTTTCTCTCAATTCTAAATCTTTGACAAGTCTTGCCATCATGCCTATTTTCTCGAAAATACGTAAGATAGCAACCAAAAGGAGTATTCTTGAGAAGGAAATTCCCCTTCCTCCTCGGGATACTCCAGGACACTTCATGTATGCAAAACATGGTGTCGGTGCAATTATTTATTGTGATTTATGGGTGGATTATACTAAAGACCTAGAACACAGATATAGATGGCCTGAAAATGGTACTTTTGACATGGAATGTATTATAAAATTAGAGGAACAGTTGTGGAAGAAAAAGGGAGTCCGCCAGTCACAAAGTGACTCGGTGGAATTATGGAGAAAAGAAGCCCATAGGAGGCAACAGAAGGAATTGCATAAAGTTGAAAAGGGTAAGAGAATGTCAGAGCAGGCCAAGGAAGAACAGTTACAAGAAATAGGGAAAGAAGTAGTTAGTGAAAGGAATCAAAGGGAACTATCAGCCATTTCTACTGGTTTTTATCCTGTATTGCCATCTGCACCTGAAAACCTTAACATTGCACCACCTAAGACACAACCTACCGCCCCATCACCAGAGGATACTTTCACCAATTTCCTCTTAGATTCTCCACCGCATATGAGTTTCCAGTAATTCAACACCCTCTGCCTCCGCCACCCCTTTTACAACATAACACACCACCTCTCACTCCAGAAGGGGGTGCCGTAGGTCCAGACCCAGGTAAAACAATTCCCGACTGCCCCTATGACCCGACTCCGAGCAACACAGGGGAGGCGGGCCGAATAAGTAAAATACTTCATGACTCCTGGGAAGAAATAAGACATCTACCAGCAATTGACACGTTTCTTCAAGCGGCCTCTGAGTTTCTTCGTACTGGAGAGAACTCGCGAGCCATTAACGCTATGATTACTAGAAGATCACACCCTGTAAAAATGCACATGTATAGGTTCCTCCTTTGCTGTTTCATAAAACACATACAAGCAGAGGAAAGAAATGTACCAGGTTCACTTTTTGACTTATTAGATTCCGCATCCGACCACACTAGTCTAGAACTTATAAATGATGCACTAGACAGGTTCACCCGTAAGGTGACCCGTATTCTGCAAAACGTGCAAACAATATAAGATATATGACAATGATCTCATAGCCCAACTTTTTCTAGCGTTACCACGCTCACATCAAAGATTAGCAAGTCTCTACATGGTACAACATCTCATCACACTCAATGACACTCATTTTAAACATGATCCAAGACTCGAAGATTTTCTGTCTGACTGCGCTGATAACATGTTCCTCCACAATAGTTCAGTTTTTCTCAACACATTAATAGATTTTAGACAGAAATACCAGAAAACGACTGAATATAAATCTTTCAATAATACTTGTGGACCAATTAATAGACTTCCTCAAACACGCCAGTTCCCCTGTGAGAGAGGTCCACCCCAGAGCTGACACGAATGGCGCGCTACAACGCGTTTTTATTTATGTACCCTTGACAAAACTTGAGTTACTAAGGATAAAAGAGATGGTTCCCTCCCACTCAAAGGATCCTGCTGGATTCTTTAAAGAATTAGGAGATGTATTAATGATGGGAACATATACTCTTTCTGATATCACAGCAATTCTGAAATTATTGTTGCCATCGGGTATATATGACAAACTAAGAGAAAAAGATTGGGAAGTAGCAGGTGAACACATTAGATGGACCGAACTTCAGAATGACAAATACTAGAATAGCAGGTCAAGGTATAGGAGACCGACTAAAAGCACTTCCTGGCACTATTTTAAAGGTGCTACCACAGTTACTGACAGTGAAAAAGGAGGACTGGGATACCATTTCCTCCTGCAAACAGAAACATGGTGAAGACATAGGAGATTATTACACCAGACTTGAAAAAAGTTTTGCGGTAAATAGCGGCCTTACTCCGACAAGCGAAGCTTACCCGCATCTGTTTGTTTCCAAATTAGTAGACAACGCCTTGCCAGCTATTAAGGAAAGAGTACTAAAAGTAGAAAGTACCTGGCAAGCACATACACCACCACAGGTGTTACAAATGCTACAATATCACCAAAATCGCATTAGGGATGAAGAAGAAAATGATAAGAAACGCATGAAAGATACCAAGATGAAAGCATTAGTAGCCCAAACTGCACCCCAGCGCCAACAGACACCAGGTAGCCAGACAAACGTCAAGAGCACTTGTAATTATTGCAAAAAGACGGGACACTTCGTTAAAGACTGCCCTGTCTTAAAGCACAATTTGGCTACTGGTAAGACACGGCCTCGTCCATATCAGCCAAAACAGAATGTTTCCCAAGGCAGTTCAACACCTTCAGTTCCACCGACAACACAAATGGCCCAAATGAACATTATAGACAGCAACTACACTGAATATTACCCAGATTTTTCATGATGTTGCCCAGGGAGAGAAGATGACAAACTGCCCCTATTCCCCATCCCAGTAGATCAGAAAGGCCCATTTATAGAGGTCCGACTTCTTGGGGAGGATAGGAAGTTTCTACTAGACACTGGGGTCAGTAAAACAACAATAAGCCATCAAGAGGTCCCAGAGGCTCCTCTCTCGGGTTCAAAAAGTATTTCTCTGGGTTTCTCCGGACAACCTGTGACAAACGTCACGTCAAAACCACTGCCCTTGCAGGTTGGTCCCCTCACGACAACTACAGATCTTATATTGACAAAATCATGTCCAGAAAATTTGCTTGGTATAAAAACATTGAAAGAATTAGGAGCTGTTATTGTTTGCTCACGTAAAGATGTCAGATTATTTCTACGAGATTTTAAGGGCCACTACACAAGAAGAGAATTAGACGAGCGTTTGAAAGATTTGCCACACACCCTTTGGGCCACTGATTCCACCACAGTAGGATGTATGGAAATAACACCTCACAAGGTTACACTGAAAGAGGGAGCCCAACTACCACGTATAAGACAATACAAAATTCCACCTAAACCTGAACAAGCATTAATGTTAATTATTCAGGACCTAATACAGTCAGGTGTGATTAAAGAAACAACTTCGAACATTTGCAATTCCCCTGTTTTACTAGTTCATAAAAAAGTGGAACCAGGAACACCACCTGTCTACAGACTAGTGGTGGATTTGAGAGATCTCAATAAATGTGTCATTCCACAACACCCTGTGGTCCCAGACATCTACAGAACATATGGCACAACAAACATTTGAGAGCTGCACCCAAACAAAAAGTTAAAACGTGCATGATTTGTAATCAGTTCAACCCAGGTAAAGGCACAAAGGTGGAGCAGTGTGGATTCCAACCCCCTGACCATCTATTTGAAGTTCTCCAAATGGACTATATCCAGATGGAGAGATGTATATGTCACAAGTATGTGCTAGTTGTAGTATGTGCTCTGGCCAGATGGACAGAAGCCTATCCCATCCCAGATTACACTGGAACGACAACTGCTAAGCAACTAGTAAGAGAATATTTCCCGAGATATGGGTTGCCCCGCGTCATCTACTCAGACAACGGCCAGCCCTACTCCTCTGAACTCATGAAGCAAGTGTCTCTTCTGTTAGGGTACACTTGGAAATTTCACTGTGTAAGACATCCTCAAGCAGCAGGTCTAGTAGAGAGACACAACCAGACTTTGAAGACAAAATTGGCCAAGATATGTACAGACAAAGGCGTGGACTGGATGGTAGCCTTACCGGTTGCCCTCTTCTACATGCGTATGGTAGCACATTCCAGAACTGGTCTATCTCCGTATGAGGTGGTCTTTGGCAGACCACCAAATATGTGGGGTAATGCCTAAAAGAATTACTGATGTCGACAGCAGAATATTGACTGATTACCTGGCTTCCTTGATGTCTGCACTCCAATCTTGTCGTTCACAGGTCGCTGCAGCCTTCCCTGACAAAACAGCCCCTGGAGAACACACCATCCGACCCGGCGACTGGGTGATAAGAATCTTCGACAGGACCAGTCCTCTTCAGCCCAGGTGGAAGACTCCGAAGCTCGCGCTCCTTACCACGCGGACGGCGGTGAAGGTCGAAGGAAGGGCTGGCTACACGCGAGCCACTGCCGGAAATATTTTGGACAAAGAGACACTGTTGCCGGCGACACTGCCAACCCTAGTGACATTGTAACAGAACAATATTTTGTGCCCTTGGAACTGACCCCACAACAAGAATATAAATCAAAGTTGAGGTCTGCCATCCAGACTCTGGCTAATTAAGTCCACTGGGCGCAGGTCCAGTGGTTAAGCGGTTGGAGCATGGGGATGGATTTAAACACCTTGACTATGTGGGAAAAAGATAGAATGAAACGCAGAAACAAGAACTTTAGGAAATTGCGTAGTGGTTCTATCATATGTTTAATGATATTGTTTTTCTTCATAACCATTATGACGTGTCTTGGTTGGATCCTCCACACTGTTTTTCCTCCAACACCACACCTCTCATGCACCCAACTGCACTCAGGAACACACATATCATGACCTACCCCCTCATGAACAAGCCCATAGACTAGCCTTGCAATACAATACCTTTATACAGATGTTACACTACACTTATCAGGCCAGCAATAGCACAAATTGCTGGATATGTGGCCGCCTCCCACCTCATCAGAAAAAGGGAGGGATGCCTCTTTTCCCCTTTCCTATAATGGGACTTGTGAAGCCTGGTTCACCCTAATAACAGCTGACGATACTACCCCCACCTCCTGCCCAAGAATGGGTGGCCTTGGAGGGGACTTAAACAAGGTACTTAATGCTGCCTGTTACCCAAATGAGGATGGAAATCCTCAGGCGACAGGTACAGTCCTAGAAAGTGAAGAATACAAGCAAGGGAACATGACCATGTCCTACAAGATGTTAAATACCAAACCTAAAAAGAATGCTGGTCCCCCTTCCATCTCGGTCTCACCAGTAAAAGGACACCTGTGCATCCAGAAAAATGGCTCTGTTCCATTAGGACACAGTGACTGTCATACCACTATAAGTTTTGAAGACAGAGGAAAGTCCTCATTTCTAGCATCTCGCCATACTTATTTCGTCTGTGGCCAAACAGCCTATGTGCAGCTGCCCTTGAACTGGGGGGGAACTTGCTATATAGCATTCCTGTTACCCCCTGTCTTTGTGGCCCCATCCACTTACCACCGAGACCTCCTAGTGCCCCATGCCAGACATAAAAGAACGATCGATACCTCCTTGGTTGACCAAACAGAAACCTGATGGGAACAGTATACAGATTTTAACAAAGGGTTCTTCTTCTTTGTTGGCCCTGTACAGAACAGCAAGCTTATACGCAGGTTGACAAGGACCTTAGAGGCTGTTGTAAACCAGACGGCGTCTGCCCTGGGGAGCTTAACCCAGGAGCAGTCCGCCATATGATTGGTTACTCTCCAAAATCGCCTTGTCCTTGACATCATCCTGGCTGACAGAGGCGGAGCCTGTAAAATTATAGGCTCTAGCTGCTGTATATTTATTCCTGATAATGCCCCATCTGTATACACGGCCATAACAAAATTACACAAGATAGCCATAAGTTTACATCAAGAACCTGGCACTTGGACGTGGTCTGATTGGTTCTGGAAGATAATATCGTCCTGGGGATGGCAACTGCTGTCAGCAGCAGGTATAATATTCCTGATAATAACTGGATGCTGCCTTTGCATCCATTGTGGTCCTGCCCTGTGCGGTCTATGCACTGCAAACTGCATTCCTAAACCACTTGTCCAGCAGAGAGAAAGGGAAAGAATAATGCTACAAGAATGTATAGATGATCTCATGCAAATTGAGATATAATGTAGGTACACTCTGGGGCAAGGAGGGAATGTGGAAATAAAATTGACAATTGTGCCCCATCATTTCCCTGTTTCTGCCTGAAAGCCATTTTTTCATTCAGACAAGCACCCATTTTGTGTGTGACATCCATTTTGTCTTCAGACCCACAAGCAAGACACCCTGCCTCTGGCACCCCCGTTCATTGACCACACGTTTCTGTGGTTCTGCCAATTCTGGGAACCAGCAGCAGATAGTTCCTGTTTTAAGAAGTAGTTCCTGTTCTTAACTGTAAGACACCCTGCACCTGGCATCTTAGTTCATTGACCACCCCTTCCTGTGCTTCAGCCAATTCCCAGAACCAGCAGATAGTTCCTGTTTTAAGAAATAGTTCCTGTTCTTGACTGCAAGCCAGAGAGCAGATGGTCTCTGTTTTACACAAGATAGTTCCTCTTTTTGACTCTTGTGGTTCAGCCAATTCCCAGAACCAGCAAGATAGTTCCTGTTTTACACAAGATGGTTCCTGTTCTTGACTCTAAGCCAGAGATAAACCCCCGAATGAGGAAGGGCCTTCAACTGAAAGAACATATTTCCACACATTGCATGCCCTCTCACGATACACAAGACACGCCCCTACCTTGACACATCTGTTGGAAATTACTGCTTGTCACTTCCCTTTTTCTTGTCACTTCTCTTTTCTTCTTTTGCCTATTGACTGAAAACTGTATAAATATTCTGATGTGTGAATAAAGCTGCAGACCACTCCTGTACCCGCTTGGTGCTGGAGCTCTCCCCTTAACTCGAGTTACTGGACCTTTTTTTTGTACTCGAGCACCACGGACTCCTCTCTTTGCTTTGACTGAAATTATGATTATTAAGTATAGAAATTCTGAGATGAGGTAATATTGAATTCCCCACGCGCCGGCGATATTGGACCCGGTACTGTCCCCTCCTGACCTTTGACGGACTTCAACGTGCACAACGCGGGGAATTCCTGCTAACTCCCTCGAGGCGAAGAGGGGGACCGACTGCGGCCCGGCATCCACACGAGGCGGAACGTCCTGAACCAGAGTCCAACCTGTGAAGAGACGAGTCTGAGGTTCTGTGAGCCCCACCTTAGAAGCTGCGCGCATTTCAAGATCTTCAAGAGGCCTTCCAGTTATTTTTTTCGGTGAGTACTGCTGAAAAGTATAAAGACGAACCCACAGCTTTTGTGGGTGCGGTAAAGATACATGTTTTTGTTGGTTTCTCACCTATCTTTGGTGAGGACTGCTAAACTAGTATAAAAGACGGACTCACCACTTTGTGGGTGCGGTAAAGATACATGTTTTTGTTGGTTTCTCACTTATTTTGTGAGGACTGCTAAACTAGTATAAAAGACTGACTCACCACTTTCGTGGGTACGGTAAAGATATATGTTCTGTTTGTTTTTCTTTTTCTCTCAATTCTAAATCTTTGACAAGTCTTGCCATCATGCCTATTTTCTCGAAAATACGTAAGATAGCAACCAAAAGGAGTATTCTTGAGAAGGAAATTCCCCTTCCTCCTCGGGATACTCCAGGACACTTCATGTATGCAAAACATGGTGTCGGTGCAATTATTTATTGTGATTTATGGGTGGATTATACTAAAGACCTAGAACACAGATATAGATGGCCTGAAAATGGTACTTTTGACATGGAATGTATTATAAAATTAGAGGAACAGTTGTGGAAGAAAAAGGGAGTCCGCCAGTCACAAAGTGACTCGGTGGAATTATGGAGAAAAGAAGCCCATAGGAGGCAACAGAAGGAATTGCATAAAGTTGAAAAGGGTAAGAGAATGTCAGAGCAGGCCAAGGAAGAACAGTTACAAGAAATAGGGAAAGAAGTAGTCAGTGAAAGGAATAAAAGGGAACAATCAGCCATTTCTACTGATTTTTATCCTGTATTGCCATCTGCACCTGAAAACCTTAACATTGCACCACCTAAGACACAACCTACCGCCCCATCACCAGAGGATACTTTCACCAATTTCCTCTTAGATTCTCCACCGCATATGAGTTTCCAGTAATTCAACAGCCTCTGCCTCCGCCACCCCTTTTACAACATAACACACCACCTCTCACTCCAGAAGGGGGTGCCGTAGGTCCAGACCCAGGTAAAACAATTCCCGACTGCCCCTATGACCCGACTCCGAGCAACACAGGGGAGGCGGGCCGCATAAGTAAAATACTTCATGACTCCTGGGAAGAAATAAGACATCTACCAGCAATTGACACGTTTCTTCAAGCGGCCTCTGAGTTTCTTCGTACTGGAGAGAACTCGCGAGCCATTAACGCTATGATTACTAGAAGATCACACCCTGTAAAAATGCACATGTATAGGTTCCTCCTTTGCTGTTTCATAAAACACATACAAGCAGAGGAAAGAAATGTACCAGGTTCACTTTTTGACTTATTAGATTCCGCATCCGACCACACTAGTCTAGAACTTATAAATGATGCACTAGACAGGTTCACCCGTAAGGTGACCCGTATTCTGCAAAACTTGCAAACAAATGAAGAGAATAAGAAACTTGAGGAGGAAATTACTGAACCTACTGAAAAAGTCTTGCCCGTTCGTTCTTCCGCCCCTAATTCACGAACACTCCCGCCTACATTCCTCCAAGGTCACTCTGAACGGTCATCTCCAGATGAGTTATTTGAAAATACATCCAATGCATTAGACTACTGGTTAGACCAGGAACCTCCGCTTACACCGGAGGAGGAGGAGGAAATAGCCAGAACTGCGAACCTTTGGGTCTCTCAATATAAGATATATGACAATAATCTCATAGCCCAACTTTTTCTAGCGTTACCACGCTCACATCAAAGATTAGCAAGTCTCTACATGGTACAACATCTCATCACACTCAATGACACTCATTTTAAACATGATCCAAGACTCGAAGATTTTCTGTCTGACTGCGCTGATAACGTGTTCCTCCACAATAGTTCAGTTTTTCTCAACACATTAATAGATTTTAGACAGAAATACCAGAAAACGACTGAATATAAATCTTTCAATAATACTTGTGGACCAATTAATAGACTTCCTCAAACACACCAGTTCCCCATGAGAGAGGTCCACCCCAGAGCTGACACGAATGGCGCGCTACAACGCGTTTTTATTTATGTACCCTTGACAAAACTTGAGTTACTAAGGATAAAAGAGATGGTTCCCTCCCACTCAAAGGATCCTGCTGGATTCTTTAAAGAATTAGGAGATGTATTAATGATGGGAACATATACTCTTTCTGATATCACAGCAATTCTGAAATTATTGTTGCCATCGGGTATATATGACAAACTACGAGAAAAAGATTGGGAAGTAGCAGGTGAACACATTAGATGGACCGAACTTCAGAATGACGAAAATACTAGAATAGCAGGTCAAGGTATAGGAGACCGACTAAAAGCACTTCCTGGCACTATTTTAAAGGTGCTACCACAGTTACTGACAGTGAAAAAGGAGGACTGGGATACAATTTCCTCCTGCAAACAGAAACATGGTGAAGACATAGGAGATTATTACACCAGACTTGAAAAAAGTTTTGCGGTAAATAGCGGCCTTACTCCGACAAGCGAAGCTTACCCGCATCTGTTTGTTTCCAAATTAGTAGACAACGCCTTGCCAGCTATTAAGGAAAGAGTACTAAAAGTAGAAAGTACCTGGCAAGCACATACACCACCACAGGTGTTACAAATGCTACAATATCACCAAAATCGCATTAGGGATGAAGAAGAAAATGATAAGAAACGCATGAAAGATACCAAGATGAAAGCATTAGTAGCCCAAACTGCACCCCAGCGCCAACAGACACCAGGTTGCCAGACAAACGTGAAGAGCACTTGTAATTATTGCAAAAAGACGGGACACTTCGTTAAAGACTGCCCTGTCTTAAAGCACAATTTGGCTACTGGTAAGACACGGCCTCGTCCATATCAGCCAAAACAGAATGTTTCCCAAGGCAGTTCAACACCTTCAGTTCCACCGACAACACAAATGGCCCAAATGAACATTATAGACAGCAACTACACTGAATATTACCCAGATTTTTCATGATGTTGCCCAGGCAGAGAAGATGACAAACTGCCCCTATTCCCCATCCCAGTAGATCAGAAAGGCCCATTTATAGAGGTCCGACTTCTTGGGGAGGATAGGAAGTTTCTACTAGACACTGGGGTCAGTAAAACAACAATAAGCCATCAAGAGGTCCCAGAGGCTCCTCTCTCGGGTTCAAAAAGTATTTCTCTGGGTTTCTCCGGACAACCTGTGACAAACGTCACGTCAAAACCACTGCCCTTGCAGGTTGGTCCCCTCACGACAACTACAGATCTTATATTGACAAAATCATGTCCAGAAAATTTGCTTGGTATAAAAACATTGAAAGAATTAGGAGCTGTTATTGTTTGCTCACCTAAAGATGTCAGATTATTTCTACGAGATTTTAAGGGCCACTACACAAGAAGAGAATTAGACGAGCGTTTGAAAGATTTGCCACACACCCTTTGGGCCACTGATTCCACCACAGTAGGATGTATGGAAATAACACCTCACAAGGTTACACTGAAAGAGGGAGCCCAACTACCACGTATAAGACAATACAAAATTCCTCCTAAACCTGAACAAGCATTCATGTTAATTATTCAGGACCTAATACAGTCAGGTGTGATTAAAGAAACAACTTCGAACATTTGCAATTCCCCTGTTTTACTAGTTCATAAAAAAGTGGAACCAGGAACACCACCTGTCTACAGACTAGTGGTGGATTTGAGAGAGCTCAATAAATGTGTCATTCCACAACACCCTGTGGTCCCAGACATCTACAGAACATATGGCACAACAAACATTTGAGAGCTGCACCCAAACAAAAAGTTAAAACGTGCATGATTTGTAATCAGTTCAACCCAGGTAAAGGCATAAAGGTGGAGCAGTGTGGATTCCAACCCCCTGACCATCCATTTGAAGTTCTCCAAATGGACTATATCCAGATGGAGAGATGTAGATGTCACAAGTATGTGCTAGTTGTAGTATGTGCTCTGGCCAGATGGACAGAAGCCTATCCCATCCCAGATTACACTGGAACGACAACTGCTAAGCAACTAGTAAGAGAATATTTCCCGAGATATGGGTTGCCCCGCGTCATCTACTCAGACAACGGCCAGCCCTTCTCCTCTGAACTCATGAAGCAAGTGTCTCTTCTGTTAGGGTACACTTGGAAATTTCACTGTGTAAGACATCCTCAAGCAGCAGGTCTAGTAGAGAGACACAACCAGACTTTGAAGACAAAATTGGCCAAGATATGTACAGACAAAGGCGTGGACTGGATGGTAGCCTTACCGGTTACCCTCTTCTACATGCGTATGGTAGCACATTCCAGAACTGGTCTATCTCCGTATGAGGTGGTCTTTGGCAGACCACCAAATATGTGGGGTACGCCAATGCCTAAAAGAATTACTGGTGTAGACAGCAGAATATTGACTGATTACCTGGCTTCCTTGATGTCTGCACTCCAATCTTGTAGTTCACAGGTCGCTGCAGCCTTCCCTGACAAAACAGCCCCTGGAGAACACACCATCCGACCCAGCGACTGGGTGATAAGAATCTTCGACAGGACCAGTCCTCTTCAGCCCAGGTGGAAGACTCCGAAGCTCGCGCTCCTAACCACGCGGACGGCGGTGAAGGTCGAAGGAAGGGCTGGCTACACGCGAGCCACTGCCGGAAATATTTTGGACAAAGAGACACTGTTACCGGCGACACTGCCAACCCTAGTGACATTGTAACAGAACAATATTTTGTGCCCTTGGAACTGACCCCACAACAAGAATATAAATCAAAGTTGAGGTCTGCCATCCAGACTCTGGCTAATTAAGTCCACTGGGTGCAGGTCCAGTGGTTAAGCGGTTGGAGCATGGGGATGGATTTAAACACCTTGACTATGTGGGAAAAAGATAGAATGAAACGCAGAAACAAGAACTTTAGGAAATTGCGTAGTGGTTCTATCATATGTTTAATGATATTGTTTTTCTTCATAACCATTATGAAGTGTCTTGGTTGGATCCTCCACACTGATTTTCCTCCAACACCACACACCTCTCATGCACCCAACAGCACTCAGGAACACACATATCATGACCTACCCCCTCATGAACAAGCCCATAGACTAGACTTGCAATACAATACCTTTATACAGATGTTACACTACACTTATCAGGCCAGCAATAGCACAAATTGCTGGATATGTGGCCGCCTCCCACCTCATCAGAAAAAGGGAGGGATGCCTCTTTTCCCCTTTCCTATAATGGGACTTGTGAAGCCTGGTTCACCCTAATAACAGCTGACGATACTATCCCCACCTCCTGCCAAAGAATGGGTGGCCTTGGAGGGGACTTAAACAAGGTACTTAATGCTGCCTGTTACCCAAATGAGGATGGAAATCCTCAGGCGACAGGTACAGTCCTAGAAAGTGAAGAATACAAGCAAGGGAACATGACCATGTCCTACAAGATGTTAAATACCAAACCTAAAAAGAATGCTGGTCCCCCTTCCATCTCGGTCTCACCAGTAAAAGGACACCTGTGCATCCAGAAAAATGGCTCTGTTCCATTAGGACACAGTGACTGTCATACCACTATAAGTTTTGAAGACAGAGAAAAGTCCTCATTTCTAGCATCTCGCCATACTTATTTCGTCTGTGGCCAAACAGCCTATGTGCAGCTGCCCTTGAACTGGGGGGGAACTTGCTATATAGCATTCCTGTTACCCCCTGTCTTTGTGGCCCCATCCACTTACCACCGAGACCTCCTAGTGCCCCATGCCAGACATAAAAGAACGATCGATACCTCCTTGGTTGACCAAACAGAAACCTGATGGGAACAGTATACAGATTTTAACAAAGGGTTCTTCTTCTTTGTTGGCCCTGTACAGAACAGCAAGCTTATACGCAGGTTGACAAGGACCTTAGAGGCTGTTGTAAACCAGACGGCGTCTGCCCTGGGGAGCTTAACCCAGGAGCAGTCCGCCATATGATTGGTTACTCTCCAAAATCGCCTTGTCCTTGACATCATCCTGGCTGACAGAGGCGGAGCCTGTAAAATTATAGGCTCTAGTTGCTGTATATTTATTCCTGATAATTCCCCATCTGTATACACGGCCATAACAAAATTACACAAGATAGCCGTAAGTTTACATCAAGAACCTGGCACTTGGACGTGGTCTGATTGGTTCTGGAAGATAATATCGTCCTGGGGATGGCAACTGCTGTCAGCAGCAGGTATAATATTCCTGATAATAACTGGATGCTGCCTTTGCATCCATTGTGGTCCTGCCCTGTGCGGTCTATGCGCTGCAAACTGCATTCCTAAACCACTTGTCCAGCAGAGAGAAAGGGAAAGAATAATGCTACAAGAATGTATAGATGATCTCATGCAAATTGAGATATAATGTAGGTACACTCTGGGGCAAGGAGGGAATGTGGAAATAAAATTGACAATTGTGCCCCATTATTTCCCTGTTTCTGCCTGAAAGCCATTTTTTCATTCAGACAAGCACCCATTTTGTGTGTGACATCCATTTTGTCTTCAGACCCACAAGCAAGACACCCTGCCTCTGGCACCCCCGTTCATTGACCACACGTTTCTGTGGTTCTGCCAATTCTGGGAACCAGCAGCAGATAGTTCCTGTTTTAAGAAGTAGTTCCTGTTCTTAACTGTAAGACACCCTGCACCTGGCATCTTAGTTCATTGACCACCCCTTCCTGTGCTTCAGCCAATTCCCAGAACCAGCAGATAGTTCCTGTTTTAAGAAATAGTTCCTGTTCTTGACTGCAAGCCAGAGAGCAGATGGTCTCTGCTTTACACAAGATAGTTCCTCTTTTTGACTCTTGTGGTTCAGCCAATTCCCAGAACCAGCAAGATAGTTCCTGTTTTACACAAGATGGTTCCTGTTCTTGACTCTAAGCCAGAGATAAACCCCCGAATGAGGAAGGGCCTTCAACTGAAAGAGAACACATTTCCACACATTGCATGCCCTCTCACGATACACAAGACACGCCCCTACCTTGACACATCTGTTGGAAATTACTGCTTGTCACTTCCCTTTTTCTTGTCACTTCTCTTTTCTTCTTTTGCCTATTGACTGAAAACTGTATAAATATTCTGATGTGTGAATAAAGCTGCAGACCACTCCTGTACCCGCTTGGTGCTGGAGCTCTCCCCTTAACTCTAGTTACTGGACCTTTTTTTTGTACTCGAGCACCACGGACTCCTCTCTTTGCTTTGACTGAAATTATGATTATTAAGTATAGAAATTCTGAGATGAGGTAATATTGAATTAATTTACCACACAGTGCTGCCCACAGATACGGCCACTCGATAGTATCGAAAGCCATCGTGGCGTCCAAGGACGCCAAAATGGCCGGTTCACGCAATGACGTCGCCCTCGCGAGAACTCCATGAAGCCTTCTGAGGTTCAGGGCGGTATTCCGGTGCGGAATAAAGCCGGATTGATCCGGATGAATGAGGTCACTAATGACCGTAATCAATCGGTTCGCAAGAACCTTAGCCAGAATTTTTGGCTCGGCATTCAGGAGCGATATAGGCCGATAAGACCCACATTTATCTCTTGGTTTCCCTTCCTTATGAATAACGACAATCGTCGCCAGCCGCTGGTCCCAAGGGAGAGTGCCACATTTACGAGATTCCAAAAACATATCTCTCAAATAGGGGGCTAACTTATCAGGTCGCAACTTATACAGTTCTATCGGCAATCCGTTCGGTCCCATGGCCTTACCAGAACGCAAGGAACGGATTGCGATGGCAACCTCGTCCGCGGTTATCGCAGAGTCCATAAGAACCCTATCTTCTTCAGTAAGCTTGGGGAGGGCTATGTCTCGCAACAATAAGTGGGAGTCCTCTTCCGGCCTGTCCGAAACAGGCGAATACACAGCTTTAAAGTGGTCCGCAAAGCACTCAACAATCTTAATCGGATCAGACACCCGTGTACCACAAGCCATCTCAATCTCAGGCACTACGCGATTAACTCTCTTTTTTGTCCAGCATGCAATAAATTTCCCTGCCTTATCTCCCTGTCGCTCACGGAACATAGTCTTGGCCGCCTCCGTGACCAACGCCTTGTAATCTAATTGTTTTAATCGCAATAGATGCATGTTTGCGCGGGTAGGGTCTTGCTCCAGAACCGACTCCAGGTCTGCTATTTCCGTCTCAATCTTAACTACGGCCTCATCCCTTTGTTTTTTAACACCTGAGATCAGCGACAAAGCCTGCCCCCTCAAAACCGTCTTAAAGGCCTCCCATAGCGATATCGCAGACGTCACGGAACCCTCATTTTCCAGGAAGTATAAGTCAAGTGATTTTATCAAGTCAGACCGTGTTTTAGGATTACGAAGGTACCAGGGATTAATTGGCGCGACTCTCCCCTCTGATCCCACGGAGAGTTCAAGTCGGAGCCAAACAGGAGAGTGGTCAGAAATTCCTCTAGCCATGTGCCTAACGTCCGCCACAGTTGCCGCTTGCGCGGCAGGTACCAAGACATAGTCAATTCTCGAAAGACTACCATGTGCACCAGAGTGAAATGTATACTGTCGCTGAGAGGGGTGCAACAAGCGCCAGCAATCAGCCAGGCCCAAAGTACTAATAAAATCGTGTAGCCAGCTCTGTGAGCCCTTAAGGTCTCTCGGTGGGTGCCTATCAAAGGTACCCGAGACAACCGCATTAAAGTCACCACCCAGTATCAATGGCCCCACAGGGAGATCTAAGAGAGTCCGCCCTAGGTCCGCAAAGGTAGTAGATTGCAACCCGGGGGGAACATAGACTGATACCAGGGACAACGTCTTACCCTCCCAACGGCCAGTAAGAACAACATAGCGGCCTCTATCATCCAGCGTCGTGGTGTCCATCTCTAAGGGAAATGAAGTCTTAATGAGTATACCAACTCCTCGGGAGCCCGAGGAGAATCCTGCATGAGCAACCAAACGGTAACCCCTCCTATTCATTGCATGACACTTGTTTCCGACCAAATGGGTCTCCTGAAGCAGGACCACATCAGGGGAATGACGTTTAATCAACTGCAGCACTATACCCCGCTTGATCCTATCCCCAAGCCCATTCACATTCCAACTCAATAGTTTCATCCCCCTACCCCCATCCCACACAATGCGGATATTCCAGCCAGACGCAACAGTCAGCACTTGAACCAGACATGTAAACGATGCATTGCCTTGCAAAAAACAAAACTCCAAAAACAAACAACCCCCTCCTCCCCCCAACCGCATCCCGTTACCACACCCCCCACCCTGCACCCCTGCGTAAGACCAAAAAGCCACCCCAACCTGCAGTGTGCCTGTCGCCCCCACATCCCAACTAATCTACGGAAAGTCTAAGTAGAGGAGGAAAACGACCCACCGATTCCCCCCCACCCCACCTCAAGTGTCTCGGTGAATCTTACTGCACAGTCAACGAATCATAGATAAAAGTCTGCAGGAACCAAGGAGCCAAAGAAACGTAAAAGAGTCATTCTTGATCCGTGTTCCGCCCTCAGCCCCACCGCTCTGCCCGTCCCGCGGGTGGTGGGCCGGAAGTGTCTCAAGCCAGTCGGCCACCACTTCTGGTCGGTCGAAAAAATAAGTTCGCTCAGCGTGTTCAATGCGCAATTTAGCCGGAAAAAGCATGGCATATTTGAGTCCCATCTCACGAAGCTTCCTCTTCACCCCCAGAAATCCCCAGAAATCCAAGTCTCTGCTTCTGGACTGCCTGAGTAAAGTCAGGGTAGAAGCTGATGGTAGTGTTCTCAAACTTCGTGGGTCCACTCAAACGCGAAGCCTGCAGGATAGCATCTCTGTCGCGAAAATTGAAGATCTGGGCGATAATAGGCCGCGGAGGGGCCCCGGTCGTATGCCTCCCATCCGGGACTCTGTGGGCACGTTCCACAGCGAAAAAGTTACTGAGCCCTTTGGGGGCGAGGTGGTTAGTGATCAAGTTCTCAACAAAGAGATCTGTCGCAGAATCTTCGGCCCGCTCCGGAACACGTTGTTCCGCCCAGACCACAGTGTCGAGTTTATGAGCCAGTGTTTCCATCTGTTTGCCAAGAGACGATCGTATCCCATCAATGGCGACCATCACGTCCTGCAAGGTGGGGTCTGCCATCAGGGTCGAGGATTCCTTTGTTCCCTCTGGCACCTTACTCGTCCCACCGGGTGATACTTTCGCCTGAGCATAATGATCCATGTTGTTGGTTTGGATGTAGCCACCTCGCCGAGTGGTTTTGGACCTCTGCTTGTCCCCCTCTGGCCTGCCAGCCATGTCGAGGAGCCGTGAAGACGGTTATAACAAAAGCCAGATGGCGACAACACACAGGAGCCAAGTAGCAGGCCACACCCAATATACAGGCGAGGTCAAGGAAAATGAAAATGAAAACGAGGAATACGAAATTGATCCAAGGGCGCAGTTCCAAAGTCGCCCTGAAGTCATACGACTCGTAGATGTTCACACTGGAGCGCAGGCCAAACCGCCACGACAGGAGATTGGAAACTGCTCATGCGGGATCGTCTCATCTGGCGAAAACGAAAGTGAAAGTAGACCCACCCGGTCTTCTCCTTCACAGCTGGCCGATGTTGTTCAACTTCATCTCGGGCAGCACACATACCCCGCTGCCGGGCATCGCGGAGGCAGAAGGCCGCAACTCCCAATCGGCACAACTTCGGCACCCCGGGTCCGATTCGAGTTCTGATTGCAGTTTTCGCGTCTACCGTGGTTCGTCTTCACGGAGACGTATAGAGAAGTCCGGATGAGCTGCAGGATATATGCCGGAGGTTGCGAGGGTCTCGGGAGCCCTAAGCTCACGCGGCCATGTTGGTTGCGCGCGAAGCTCCTCCTCTGGAGGGGTTTTTAAGTAATCTTGATGTACTTGTTTAAGAATCTTATCCTGAGTTGAGCACTGCTTGGTTGCTACGTTGAGCACTACGTTTTGTTGGACACTATATATGATCTATAAAACCTTGCCTACATCTTTAACACCCTTCTGGTGGGGGATGGTGTATTAGAACCATAAACAGGTATGTCTAATTTAGGGTGTTTTTATTTAGTTACGGCCTGAGGAAGTCGAAGGCTTATCTGCTATACAACAAAACACATGTTGGCTGTTTTTATGACGTCACATTGAAGTGCTTATCTTTGTGCTTTCAATTGAAGAACTTCTCAATGGAAAATAGATTTCAGAAGTATTCATGATCCTTTTAGGACTCTTTGAGTGCTCAGGACCTCCATTAACTAATTAGTGCATTTACCAATTTACCCCACCCTGGGGTGATGTGTTAAGGTGGTCTGGTGGTAGACATTGTTCCTGGAGCACCACCATACTGTTGAGAATCCGTAGTATTTTTTTCCTGCCACTCTGAGTGCAGTCTATGGCCTGGCTACCTTTTCTCTCTTTTTGTCCATATTGTAATAAATACAGCGCATTCCTGCCCTTTCCCTAGGATGCAATGCAGCGCAGTAAGTCTCTTTTCTGCAATGTGCCACATTACAATTCCACAACTATCCCTCTACACTCCCATTGGTTCAGGGGCATGACAAGAGATGTTAAATGTGCTTTTCAATGTTAAGAATAGCAAGGGATTGCGGGTGAAATTCAGTTTCAAAACGTTCCCTCAATTTATCTGAGAATAGGAAAATATGTGACCAAATAGCAATTAGGAGAATTATGTGTATCCTTTTAGTCACATATATAAATTGACCACAATTATATAGACATTTTTTATAAGACCATCCATAGACTCTTTGTTTTTGGATACCCAAGGGGATGTGCCTTGCAGACTTTCCTGCTTTTGCCCTGACCTTCTGGGCTGGGACTTTATCCCCTAGCAGGCATTGCCCTAACTAGGAGTAGGAAGTCTGGCACTAAACACTAGAAAAGCGTTTCATTTTCATTGCAGCACAGGAGGCACCCAGGCGTGGGTTAAAAGCAGCCTAAGACTGGGCCTGCTTTGCCCGCCATTGGACAGAGAGGCCGGGCTAGGCAACTCTTCTTGGCTGGAGGTTTTGAAGCCTTACTGAGGAGGCAAGCACCATATCTGAAAGAGGTAAGGAGTGCTTATTGCTTAAAACTCATTGAAGGACCTATTTTCCTTTTCCGCATAATGTAAGGACAGCGCACAACCCCCCCCCAGCCAACAATAACACACTATTTTTCTAAGGTTGGGAGGGGGCGGGGGGGTCCTTAGAAACAGAATTATATCAAGTGGGAGAAAGAATAGATATAGTACATGAACCGACCCAAAAACACTTTTGAGTCAACAGTGACAATTAATAACACTAAGAAGAAAACCAATGCAATTCTAGCTCTAATCCCTTCTGCTGGCTTGCATGTTAAAGAGCAAACTTCCCGAGTGATTGTGTGCAGGGGTAAGACTCTACATTTTAAAATTTTTGTATTAAATTTTATTGAACAATCACAGCTGTGCGTTACATGGATATATTGGCATACAACATAGGACATTTGTACATTGCGGCCTCGCTTGCAGTTGGCCTACATCATAGATTAAGCTCACTTAGGCGAAATAAAGTCTAGAGTTTGTATTATAGATGAAAGAGCCCAGAGCAATGGGCGAGTATTGAAATGGCGTTTGCCGCAGTCCAGTTTACTTAGCAATTCAATAATGGGTATCTTCTAAGCTTTTGCACAGTCAGCCCCTACTTAATCATTGTGGGTTAGGCCAAAACTCAAACCCCATTTATCTAACCAGGTGTCCAAGGCAGGGGATGTCAATAAGAAAGCGCATAGATGCTCCATCTCTGTGGTCGGGCAGGTATGCTAGCAGAGGATCTTAAATATCCCTGGGGCGTGATGAGTGACAACAGCTTAGCACATGTGGTAAGTTGATCCTTTCAAAATATCAAATCAGTAAGCCACTCCTTAGATTTGGGTGTGCGCCCCCTACCCAACCTACATGCCCCTCGCCTTTTTGCTAGTAACATACTCAGTTTTTATATAGTACAAGGGATACCCAAAGGAGCAATAGGCGAGGGACCTTGGGTGCAAGTATTATTTCAGAAGACAATGGTCCCTGACATTCAAAGAATATTGAAAAAAATCCATATAGACCAAGATTGGAGACTATAGCATCTGTCCAGCCGGACAGGGTTTAATTACACAATTTATATAGGTAGTCAGTTTTTCAGTAAAATATCAAAGTGGAACACAGCCGTGTCCTACTACTGTACAACGACATACATAGACAAGTGAGGCAAGAGTAGGCTGTCTGCATCTATTCGGGATGTAGCAGACGATATTTACAAGAAATACACAGTTGTGATTTAGTAAGTAATAAAATCAAATCATCCAGTGTAGGGTGTCGACGGCGTTTCGATCCATTTAAAATAATGGGATCATCATCAGGACATTTAATTATTCATGCCTTTAAACACTATGAACCATAATCCAGCCCGGACACACAAATATGGACAATTCACAATAAAAACCACAGAATTACGTGGTACTAGTTCTAAGTCGATGTCTGCTTGATGTTAGACCAGGAATGGACAGTCAATCAGGAGTGGGGATTTCAATCATAGCCCCGTGGAAGTCGCCGCGATGGGTTTCCACTTGCCAAGAAGCCGATGCTTGTTTGGTCCAACTAACCAGGTGTCCAAGGCAGGGGATGTCAATAAGAAAGCGCATAGATGCTCCATCTCTGTGGTCGCGCAGGTATGCTAGCAGAGGATCTTAAATATCCCTGGGGCGTGATGAGTGACAACAGCTTAGCACATGTGGTAAGTTGATCCTTTCAAAATATCAAAATATCAAATCAGTAAGCCACTCCTTAGATTTGGGTGTGCGCCCCCTACCCCACCTTCATGCCCCTCGCCGTTTTGCTAGTAACATACTCAGAGCAGTAAATTTGCTATGTATTGATGGCTGCTCTTCCATATTTATCAACAGAGTTACAATAGGTGATATTGGGACACGAGACCCGCCATCTTGGGCACAGCATCTATTGCTTCCCGCCAGTATTTCTGTATTTCCTTGCACTGCAATGCCAGGTGTAGGACCTCGCACACTCACTCTTGCATCTATCACAGCGGTCATCATCTCTCAGCTTGTAACTGTGCAAACGCACCGGAGTATAATAAATTGTATGATACGTAAGTGACTACTTGCCGTAATGGCCCCGTTTGCTTGCAGCAATATTCCCGTAGTTTATCTGTGAATGTGGTTTCTAGTTCGAGTTCCCACCTTTTCCTTGCCTCATGTTGTGTGCACGGCCGTTCCAATGAAGCTGATCGATATAGCCTGGATACCACATGTGCTGCCCCAGTCAATTGTTGGAGAGCATGCAGGGTGTCACATGTAGAGGGTTTGTGAGGGAATGTAGGGGTGTTTGCTTTCATCTCATGTGTGAGCCTAATGTATAGGAAGGTTTCTAATGGTGCAACGCCTTCCCCACCCCGGAGTGTTTGCCTGTCCTTGATTAGGCCATCTTGATATAAATCCCCCAAATTATGTAGGTTTCGCCTGTTGAGCATATTTCTGCAAGCGGTTTCTTGAGTAGACAGGGCCAAATTATGTTCCGGGAGAGGCATCAGCGGAGAGTATAGGAAAGAGTTCCCCACTTTTTTAAGACTGGCGTTTCCATGCTAGATTTGTGCATGCTACCGTCGAATGGATGGTGCCCCCTCAGGAATATGCGCTCCAAGCAGCTGTATACCCCTGCTCAATTGCTAAGTGCAGCATGTATGGAGGTTTGTGAGTCCAATATATTGCATGATGAGCCTGAGTGCCCAAAAAGTATAGCTTAACGTCAAGCGCCTCAAATCCCCCATTGAAAACAGAAGGGTCAATGTCTGCCAACTTATTCTGGGCTGCTTGCATCCCCTCCCCTCCCCCTCCATGCCAATCTGATGAGCTGAGATTTAAGTACAATAAAGAAAGGGTGGCGGGATGATATGGTAATAAATAAATAAAGTAATTTCGGCAGGATTACCATTTTCATCAATGAAACCCAACCTGCCAGGGACAGCGGCAGGGATATCCTGAGGGTTATCGAGTTTGTGATGGAGTCCAAGGTAGTGCCATACTTCTCTTCTCGATCATCATTCCTAGATATTATATTTCCGAAGTGCACCATGATAGTGGGAAGTCTAGTGGAAACTCAGGAGTGGTGGGAGTCAGATGAAATATCTGGGACTTACTCCAATTAATATGTATCCCAGAGATATACCCAAATCAGATAAACTCCCAAAGGACAGGATTCAAACTTATACTCTGCTCACAAAGATAAAGGGTGATTTTTTTTTGGGGGGGGGAAATATATTTTTATTGCAGAATAGTACAGTATAAATCTAGTACGATCAACAATCCAGTCACCGCCATGTGCAACGCACACGCCATTAAATTGTTGCACACAGCCATTCAGCCCACAACCCGAAGGTCGGGCGGCATGAGTCAGGAAAGTAATGGTAGTCTTTATGCAATATAAATGCAATTGTGATCAATCCACAAGATTCTTTGCATCCACATTTCCCTTTTCTTCTGTCCCCCCAACCCACAAACAGCCCCTCCTGTAATACCGAAATTAGGTTATCTCTACAGCTACTATTCATACACGCCTTTACCATTTACTATTGCGTAACTCTACTTACTGATAAACCTACAATACTAAGTCAATGCAACATCATACCACCAAAAGAAACGGTATCAAAGCATACTTACGCCTACAAATAACCACACGTTCCAGTACTCAACCCTCCCCTCCCTCAACACCCTCCCCCCGTTACAAAATTGGTGGTGTGGGCATTATCAGAATCTCACAGCATATCACAACAGTGTTCCAACAGGCTAGCAAAGTCATGTACCATACATATCCACCACATGGATGCTGAGCGCTCATTCCACCTCTTCTGTTGTTTGATAATCTCTCAGCGTCTGAACCAGGGCCTCCCATGCTCTAGCCACTTCTAACGCTTTATCGTTGCCTGTGCGGGCAGCCTGTCTGAGCCTCACCATACTTTCGCAGCCCGCCCACTTGCAGAATTCCCTACGCCATCTCTCACTCGAAGGTCCCTCCTTCGCCTTTCAATGCCATGTTATTTCTCGTTTAGCCAATAGGAGCCCCAGATTGATAAATTTGCTGGTTACCTTATGCCTAGCTGTGTGCGGGAACCAGTGCAACAGACAGGTGGCCATATCGTATTCGAGTTGTCTATCTGTGACTGCATTCAGAAGGACTCCTATTCCTTCCCAAAAACCCTCCATTCGTTGGCAGAACCATAGCATGTGTTCTAGCTCGACACCCTCCTCTCGACATCTGGGGCATGCCGCGCTTTGGACTCGGAAATATTACCGGATCTTGCCTGGGGTTAGGTAGGCCCTGTGCAGGATGAAATATTGAATTTGCTGGAGCCTAGCGTTCCTATTGCTCTTCCATGCCCTCTGGAGAATGTGGCCCCACGTGGTATCTGGGATCGGGCGGTCTATGCTCTCCTCCCACTTGGCCTTAAGGGCCGTCAAGGGACGCAAGCCCTCCTGGAGCACTCGGGAATGGAGGCACATAACCGCTTTAATGGTCCCTGCCACCATCACAGTATACTGACAAGCAAGTGTCAGCTCAGGTTCCGCTTTCCCTGTTCTCCAGTGCTTTTGAATTGCAGTCGTGACCGCTGCATGGATCAGGAAATCCCCCTCTGGTAGCCCATACATGTCTCGCAATTCAGGAAAGGGCATTAGTTCCCCGTTCTGGTATAAATCCCCCATCATCTGTACACCTAGCTGTTCCCAGTCTGCCAACGGAGTCCAACCCCCCCATGTGGTAGTGCTGTCAACATTCCCAGAGGGATCTCCGGCGCATATGGGTGGGTAAGCCCTGTTTTACGTTGGGTGCTATTCCAGCAAAGCCGCAGGGTTCTCTCCTCCCCAGTCAAATCTCTCAGATCAAGCTTTTGTTCTAAAACCACGTAGGCCAGGACGTGGCGCTGTATTCCCTGCCCCCACCCATCCTCCGGTCCCCTATACTCTCGTGCTATATTTTGTGTTAGGACCTGCAGTTGTGCAGCCAGATAGTAAAGCTCAAAATCGGGCACCGCCAGTCCGCCTCGCGAGTCTGGGTCTCATCAATGTCGACAGTGCTACCCGCCGTCTACCGCTGCCCCAAATGAAGCCCACTGTCAGCGATCGTAGATCTTTAAATATGCGCGGAGGGATCCAGATCGGCAAAGTGCGAAAATAGTACAGTAGTCGTGGAAGTGCTACTATCTTGAGCAATGCTAATCTGCCCATTACCGAGATGGGGAGCATCGACCAAAACTCCATACAGCCCCTCAATCCTCTAATACAGCGTCCTATATTCCCCTCCAACAAATCCTTTTCACTGTGATAAATCCGCACCCCCAAGTAGGTGAGGCATGTAGGTTCCCAAGTGATTGCTCCTAGGGACCTGGGAGGAGACAGATCCCGGCGAGTCGGGAAGAGACATGTTTTATTCCAGTTTACCTGAAGTCCGGAGACCACCCCAAATCGGGAAAGCAGGGATGTAGCCCCACGTAGGTCGTTCTCAGCATCGTGGAGGAAGAGAAGTAAATCGTCAGCGTACAACGAGATATAGTGTGTGTCATCCCGGTGCAATAGCCCCTTATACCATAGTCCTGATCGTGCCTGGACCGCAAGAGGTTCTACCACCAATGCGAACAGCAGTGGCGACAACGAACAGCCCTGCTTCGTCCCTCTCATGACTGGACATTGATCAGAAATCACCTCTCCCAGTTTCACCCTGGCCATGGCCGAGGTGTACAGCACCTTCGTCCACTGCACAAACTGGTCGCCGAGGCCGAAGCGGCTCAGGACTTTATGGAGAAAAGCCCACTCTAAGCTGTCAAACGCTTTTTCTATGCCCACAGAGAGAACCGCTGCGGAGCACAGCTCCCCCTTGTTCTCTGCAAGAACTCGGAGGAAGCGACGAATATTCAAGGCAGTGCACCGTGTGGGGATAAACCCCGCTTGGTCCGCGTGAACTAATGACGTCATATGCGGTAGAAGTCGGGTCGCCAATATCCGGCTAAAGATTTTGTAGTCCACTGTTAACATGGAAAGTGGCCTATATGAGGCCATGTCCACATCCGGGCGCTCTGGTTTCAGGAGGGGGATGATCAGAGCCTCATGCATCGAGCATGGTAGCTGACCCTTCTTCATCGCCTCCCGATATACCTCTAGCAAGCGGGGCGCCAGTGCGTCAACGTATTGGGTGTAAAATTCGATCGGTAGCCCATCTGGGCCCGGTGTTTTATTCCGGGCCATGTGTTTAATTGCACCGTGTATTTCAGCTAACGTTACATCCTGCCCCAATAACTTAGCATGGTCCTTATCTAGCTGCGGTAACAGGACTTCCTCCAAGTAGTCCTCTATGTCCTTTTCTGCACCCATCTGTCTACTGCTATACAGGGATTTATAATAAGTGGCGAACCGCGATAGCACCAGCGGTTGTGAGTGAACCAACAAGCCAGTGTCCTGTTCTATCCGAATTATCGGACCACTCCTCTGCACTGGATCGGCCAATCTGGCTAACAGCGTGCCAGCTTTATCCCCCTCCACATGAACTTTCGCTAGATACTCTTTGTGGTCAAAACCACGGAGCCTCTCAGTCTCCGCAGCCAGTAGTTCCTTAGCTTCCATTAGCCGCCCCTGCAATGCTGGGTTTTCGGACCTCTGTTGTTCCAGGTCCCGTAAAGCCCTCTCTGCCCTGCTACATCAGTCAGTACCGACTTCCTGATCCCTGAGTATTTAGTGATGCAGATCCCCCTAATGATCACTTTAAAGGCATCCCACTCCACTGCTCTCTTGGTCGGCGTTCCTTGGTTCTCCCGAAAATAGCTATCAATACCTTCTCACACTTCTGCTCGAAACACCTGGTCCTCCAGAGTATCAGGTCGCAAGCGCCATGTCGGGATTGCCGATCTCACTCTTTTCCAGTTGATCGACATCAACAGCGGATTGTGATCAGAAATAGTTCTAGCGAGGTACTCAGTGTACGTCGCCACATGAGCAATCAAGCGAGAACACAGGATGGCATCAATGCGGACATGAAGTTCGTGCATGGAGGAAAAGAATGAATAATCCCTGTCATAGGGATGCTGTGTTCGCCACACGTCAATCAGCCCCCACTTGTCCTGCCAATCAGTTCTAGTTTTAGCCAATTTCCGAATCGGGGCAGCCACCAGAGGAGGATGCGACCTATCCATGTCCACGTCTGCAATTGCGTTGAAATCTCCCCCTATTACCGCTGGTCCAGCCAGGTATGGCGCCAGCACGCCCGACAGGGTAGCTAAGAAACAAGCCTGATCTATATTAGGGGCGAAAATACTACAGAGCACAATGTCCCTGCCACTGTACCGCTGCATATCTGCCCTCCTGATCTATTATCTGCCTTGTAGCCTGAAAAGGGACCCCTGGTCGTACCCATATAAGCACCCCTCTAGTGAACGCAGAATATGCTGTACTGAAGACCTGGCCTCTCCATCTACGCTGCAGCGCTAGTCCCTGCACCTTAGTAAGATGAGTTTCCTGTAATAGGGCTACATGGATTCCCCTCCTCAGCAAGTAGGCATGTACTTTATGGTGCCTAGTCATTGTATGCAAGCCTCTCACATTCTATGTGATACATTTCAAATCATGTAATGTCCCCATCACAACAGCTTTGCATTTTCGCCCATTGCACTACAGTTTTGCCCACACCATCATCTCCCCCCCAAATAACAACCCCCCATGAACCCCCTGCAACCCTCCCCCCCAGAACAGGACCCAATAGTAACCTATCAGCCCCCATCCAAACTTCACAACAACACTCACAACACTATACCGCAGTAGTCGCCACAGTTTGCCTTAAGGGCAGTGAAAGTGCGACTTGGTCCAACAAGGAGCAGCGCCCGCCCAAACTAGCCCGCCACAGACCCCAAAGATTACCAGTCCAAAAAAATGAACGTTCACGTGTCGCCAGGTTCAACCGTGCCAGTAAACAGGTCAGAAGAGCCCACAATCCACAGGAATCCCGTGCTCATGTCACTTGCCCAGCATTCCCTCCGCCGTCCGCGGAGTGACCACCGGCCCTGTTGTGCTGTCTGACTCCGAATGTTCTGCTTCTGACCTTTTCCTTTCCTCATCCGAGTCTGTACCCATCACTGATCCAGTGTTCTAGGATCCCATGATCTCCGCTGTTGCAGCCAGGGCACCCTGCTTGTCCAACGCCATTCGGGCCATCTGCTGTGTCTGCAGTCTTTGTCCGTTTTCGTATCCGCTGAGACTTGCGCATCCGATAAGGCTTCGGAGGTGCAACCTGTCCCTGGGACCGGCGGTCCGTACCTGCTTTATTTGTTTCGAACCATGTCCATGCCTCCTCAGGCGTTTGGAAAAAATGAGTCGTGCCATCCAGGATCACCCTCAGCTTCGTTGGGAATATCAGGGAATACTGTATTCCCTCATCTCGCAGTTCTTTCTTGATCGCCAGATATGATGCCCTGCGCCTCTGTACATTCTGGGTGTTAGCCGGGAATATAGTAACTGTGGCATTGTCAACCTTAAAGGGTCCCACCGTGCGTGCCTTTTGGATCAGTATGTCTCTGTCCTTGTAATGTAGCAGCCTAGCCACCACCGGACGTGGAGGTCGGCCCTGCAACGGCGGTCGTGCCGGTACCCTGTGCGCCCTCTCAAGCGTGAAGAAAGACGTCAACCCCTCCGGAGCTACCTCAGTTTTAAGCCAGTTCTCCAAATAGGCGACCATATCACCTCCTTCCGTTTTTTCCGCCAGACCCACCACTGGTATATTATTGCGCCGGTTTCTACTTTCTGAGTCCTCCGCCCTCTGTTCCAGCACTGTAATGCGCGCAAGGGCGTTCCCCAATCTGGCGTCCGTTGTAGTTTGGATCGGTTTCAGTTCTTGAATGGCCAGTTCGTGTTCCTTTACTCTGTCTGCTAGTTTCGAATGATCTGCGCGCAAGAGCCCAAGCCCGGTCGCCACCTGCGCAATATCTTGGTGAAAGGAGTCCTTTGTCACTGCTATCGCCTCCAATATCTTATCCAGGTGTTGGCGTAGCTCTTTCCCCGTTAGTTCTTCCTCATGGTCATTTCTTGCACCCTGAGAGTCCTCGTGTCCCGCAGCTTCCTCCTTCTTGCCTTTGGGTTGTTGCAGGGTTTCTGTACTCACACAGAACTGTGCACAGAGGAGTGGAACCTCGGCAAATTAGGGTGTCCCAAAACTTACCTTAGCAACCAACTCACCCCTTACCGAGCTAGCTACAGTGTCTCATTGGACATATCAAACACCCAATGTTTAGACAAACCAGAACATGAACTTACAGTACCTCAGGGTACGTGGGACTCATGAACACTCTTTCGTTATATTATCATTACAAACCAGAACATGGAGTAAAGAAGACACATGTGCATTTGAAATGTTTATTTACTAATGCCGTCTTCTCAGGCGCAGTATCTTTGATAATACAAGTATACTTATTATCAGTAGCAAAATTATCAGCATAGTTACTAAGACATAAAAAGCGAATGGTGACAGCATGTTAACATGCTGTAATGAATAAGAGTTAACAACACTTATATCTCACCCTCCCTAACACATATATTATATTATTATCTAAGAAGGTCTCTTTGGGTTGTTTTAGGGCGGGCCCATACCTTAGTGTCCTAGCATGAAGGAATCACATCAGCATACACCAGCTCTCTCTGCATGTGCACCGCATCAAGTGTGTTAACAATTCTCGTGCAAAGCAATATCAATCCCGCCTCAAGCCCAAGTTGGCAAAGGCTGCACTTGTGTTATGACTATGAAGGCGTGGAGATCAGACCTCATAACAATTCCATATCGTGTTGCTCCTGAAACTTCAGCACTCTCCGTGCAGACATGGTTTATTAAACAAAACTGATATCAGAGCAATAACATATTATTCTCACATACACCACGGCAAACCACTAGGTTGAAAGCTAAGTCAACAATTAAGGGTCGTGTGCAGAAGTTGCAAGAAAGGAAAAATGGCGTTTAAATCTCAAATGTACCTATGCTAACTTAACACGATATAAGGATATATAGGAGCTATACAACACCCCCCCATGATCCGAGAACGGACTAAATAAGATAACAGAAGTGCCATCACATGAGAGCAGAATCCTTTTATAAACGAGCATGAATAAAAATTCAATTATAAAAACTAATGCTAAAAAAATAGCCCACAAGTATAATGTGGCTCAAGCCAATAGGCAAGCAAAAAAAATGTCTTGACCAAAAGTCAATAAAATCAAGGAAATGCTATCAATCAGCATGTCAATTTGAGGCAGTGTCTATGATAAGACTGTATATGAAAAGTAAGCTGCAACAGCCTCCAGGAGGAAGTCACTGTCCTCATCCGAAAACAGTTCAGCCATCCAATTTAAAAGATGAAAGGAACATACGTGATCTTCCAGCACCGCATCCTCTATAACCATCAGAGGACAGCTCGGTGGGTTTTCAAGAAAACTTCGTCCCAAGAAATTTTGCGCTGCCGACAACACATCCCAGGGACCCATTAGTCCATGTGCCACCGCCAAGGCCATAATCCTTTCGTCAGAACAAACCAACTCGTGAGCAATGATAGGACTCATCAGTTGATCAAAATCGACGTCAGAAGATATTGGTCCGCAGAGACACAAATCAATGGCCCAAAGGAAATCACAGGTCAGGCAGTGAAATACAGGCTGGACACAGGTGAAATAGGAGAACCGAAAAGATAATCCAAACGCCGTGCTTAGAGTCGCCAACGGCAGTGTGCCATAATAATCAAGCATGCGGTTGCGAAACCGCGTCAGTAGCAGCTGAGCGTGGTCTTGCACAGGAAGGGCATCCATATTTAAAAAGGCAGAAAACCACCAATGCGCCAGCCGCTAATGCAAGTAAAAACGGGAACCCTCCAAACAAGGATGAAAAAATAGAATGGAAGAAGGCAGGGATGACTCCAAAAATCTTCTCAAAGGAAGTCACGAGACCACCGCTAACAACTTTAAAAAAATATGCTAGGCCCGTTGTGGAGGACGCGTTAAAGATAGAACGGACCATGGCTCCGAAATGCAAGGGCAAATCAGTGTTTAAAAGAGCCTGAACCTCCGTGCGGGTGTTAGCAATGTGAAGCACGAAAGTTTCACGGGCCGAGCTCAAGGCCACCTCTTTCTGGGACAATAGAGCTCTTATTCTAGCCATGCCGCTGAATTCTGCTCCCAAGGTCGGTATCTGTGGCCAAATGGAAGACTCCCTATGTTCACGTGTGGGAGGATAAAGAACATTTCTGCAGCAAATAACTCGCTCACTAACCGTTACTATGAAAGCTATACCTTTAATTAAACCACAGCAGTTTTCATTATTGAGCATTAAATAACTACCATTCTCTAACAATTTAAACGTGGGGATGATAGCAGGAACTGGCGTGCCCTGTAAAACGCAAGCCATATTCGGTCTGTCCCTGTTACATGAACCGTGTAACTGTATGTGTCTACACATTAAAGAATGATCTGGCGTCTCAGTACACTCATCCCCTGTTAGATAAACCTCTTGTTCATCCTTGAAACATCTGTATGTGTATGGGAGTGACCAGACCTCATGAAGAAAACCGCTACCTAAGGGTTCAAAACGACCTATTGGCACATATTTCATACAATTTGAAAACTTATATAAAGCAAAAGGCAGCGTTATTAAACCGTGGATAAGCCACGTAGCAGCAGTGGTCTCTGCCACAGAAAAAGGTAAAGATTCCAATCTTTCAATATGGAGCATAGAAAAGGAAGCATCACGCATTGAAAGCAAGCGTTGTTTGTCTGTCAAATTAAATGGTGCAAATAAAGAGGAAACGTTCATGTATCCCCAGGGAACTTTACCCATTTTTAGAGTCTGTAGTGTCCATGCAAACTGCATGATTGAACGTAATTGATTTTGACCATGGTATAATACAGACACTTCATCATGCACAATATCAACAACAGACGACACAATATTATCTAATGTGTAAATTCTAGAGGAAAGCACGTTAATGCTATTGTCAACCACTGCAAGCACTTTCTCAAGATTTGCCTGATCAATAGCCCTAAGGCGTGAAGCAGCCTCAATCTGTGAGAGTTTCCAAATTTCATTGTAAACACCATATAACCACCTTTTCGACCTGCCACTAGCTGGGCCCTTAATGAAATCATTCAAATCCACGTCTGCATTCAGTTTGGAAAGGTGATACTTAACCGCAGGTAAAGTTGAATGTTTCAGCCAAGCTTGACACAACTTGCCAACAGAGTAAGAGGTGACAGTATGACTCAAATCAAAACGGGGATCAGATCTAACAGTCTTAAAACCGTCAGTTATATTTAAAAATCTCTTTTGGCAAGAATCAGCACCACGGTGCCAAAGCAGCCAACCCTTGGGATTCATACTGGAAATGTTAAAGGAGGAATTCAGAAGCAGAGCCTGTATATCTCTAATGGACAATTTAGTAAAATTACTCCAATTCTCATATTCCTCCAACTCCGGGAAAGACGGGGTGTTTAACCTTTTAGATGTAGCCAATCCAAAGCACGTGGTCTGGGAAATGGTTTCATTTAAAAACCACATATGATTTGGGATGAGACATGCACGGTGCAAAGCCTCAGTGCCTTGTACCTGCCAGGCCCTTGAGCCCCAAACTGATTTAAGGTCTATGGTATCCTTCCATAACTCATACCCTCCAGTAACTAATTGATCCAGGAAGGCCTTTGAATATAACAATTTTGTATTTGTAAGTCGAACCTTGGACAGTGGCTGTTTGTGAAATTTAAAATAAAAGGACTCGGGATTGGACTGATTAAAGTCAGTGAAATAAGTATACTTTTTAAGAAACGTTTCTGAACTCCCTTGTGTTGGTGCTGGGCAATGTTCCCACTGAGTAAAATTAACCGCATCCCTTCGGGAAGATGTCTTGTGTAAGAAGTGATTGCCATAATGTTGGTAACAGAACAATTCACCATAATTAGCAGATTCTAAATATAAATCCTCAGCATCAAAAGCAGCATAATATTTCAAATCAGAAAACAAACTTTCCACAGCATTAACATCCCAATCATCAGAACGAATGTTTTGTTTCACCACATCCCCCATATTAACTCTTAGTACATTAGGGACATTAACGACTTCCGTTGGACCATGAATCTGAAAACGAACTGCATCCCACGCGATTCCATCCAGAACAGGCCACGCTGTGATGTTAACCAAAGTCAAGTCTCTTTTTAATCTGTGTGTAGAATGTGAAGAGGAAAGTGGGGCCAAAGTTCCATTCAAATGAGTAATGCAAGTTCTCTCCTCGACATAGTGTCCATTCATAATCCGAAAAAAATAAAACACAAAACCAATTGACATAAAAAGGTAAACTGAAAAAAGGACCAGCCAAATGTATATCCAAGGAGGTATCAAAAAAATGTTTTTTAAACAGGCTAGCATATAATGCAATTTTAGAGGGTTTTTTCGAGGCAAGGGAAGCAGAGTCAAATGAAAATCTGGATTCCGTGGCTAAACGAGCTTGCAGGTCAGGCATGGACAAATCAGTGGGGTATGTATAGTCTGTCTCATCAAGGTTAGTTCCTGGTAAATTATTCAATAATGGAGTGGAAACAGCAGGTAATTCGATGGCCACCTCAGGTTCATTATTATAAGCAGTGGGCATAATTGAATTTCTCACAATGGAAGGACAGGAAACAGCCGGTGTCATGCTAAGAAGAATCGGCCACTCTGTGTATCTTGACATTGTCAATAGAAATAAACCTGTTTTCCTTACGACCTGGAAGTGGTGGTAAAATGACTGTTCTTGTGCCCTTCACTCCAAGCACTGGGACCGGAGCTCGATAGGAGGGACCAAACTCTTTCTTGTTGTCGATCTTCTCTCGAACCAGTTCTCCAACTTGGGGTAGCCAGCCAACTACCGGGATCTGCAACGCATCATCCGACGTGGAGGGCAAATGTTCCTTTGCAAGAGTGTCTCTCGTCTTTTGTAGATTCTGTAAAACATTGCAATGTTCATCTGCGTCAAAGGAAGTGGCGCGAACCACCGAGTCTAGACCGTCAAGGTCAGGGACGAACATCTTGATGCCAAAGAGCATTTCGTATGGGGTCCGCCCACCCAGAGACCTTCTAGGGAGATTATTAAGAGCACGCTGCACGCCATAGAGGTGAGCCAGCCAATTTCTGCCAGTGCCTATAACTCGGGCTGTCAAAGATTGCTTTAAATCACGGTTCATTCGTTCAACTACACTATTACCCTCGGGTCTGTAGGGTGACGAAAACTTGACTTGGACCCCCATCGAAGTCATGGCATCCTTATACGCCTTAGAGGCGAAAGCCGGACCCTGATCCGAATGGAAGGTACCACAGGCAAAAATCCCTATAAAGATACGCAAATCTCTGATGACAGTCCGGGAATCAGCGCTGCGATGTGGCCATACCCAAACAAAGCGTGTGCATGAGTCAACTGCTACTAAGATGTATTTATACGCAGTATCAGATGAAAATGGACCGCAGTGATCTAAATAAACACAGCCTAGTGGTTTATTAGAAATGTACAACTGAGTCTGAGGCGGACGCGTAGCAGTTGAAGGTTTAATCTGCTGGCATATGTCACAAAGAAGGACATAATCACGCGTCTGTTTGTACAGTCCCCGCCACCAGAAACGTTGTTGTAGTTGCGTTACAGTGGCTGAGACGCCCGCATGCGCAGACGCCACACCTTCATGAGCCGCTGTAATCAAGTCTGTTCTGCGATCCGAGTTGGGAATCAGCCGTTCCCCAACATCAGGAATTGTCACAAAAGGAACCTTTTCGGGACTTAAGTGGTATTTATACTTCGAAGGGAATCCCGAAGGATGTTTACTTCCCTTCTCAGAGGCAGCAATCGCTGCCAAGATGTCGCTATCAATCTTGGTTTTAGACCTAGTAACTGCTGCAACTAAGTATGTAGATACTGCTGATTTCGCTGCTTCATCAGCAAGCGAGTTGCCAAAAGCGTGAACTCCCACGCGCTGATGACCGAGAGTATGAATCACATAAACGAGTGGCAACATAGCCTTAAGCTCTGCCACTCGAACCCAGATCATTTTATGTTTTATTGTGCTACCCTTGGAATCATGAAAATCATTTTGAATCCAAAAGAACAAGTTTTCATTGTAAGACTGGACACAGTAGTAAGAATCACTTACAATTAGAGTAGTAACACTTGGATCTGCGTACTCCAAAGCTAGTAAGAGAGCACGAAGCTCTGCCAATTGTGCGGTGCAATCGCCCAGGGGCAACGTGTGTACCTCCCTGGAAACGAACTCATCATTCAACATAGCACCGACCACAATGGCGCATGCGGAAACGTAGGCATGTTTAGAGCCATGCGCAACCTGCGCCGACCCATCAGTGTAAATGATGCAATGGAAGTCCTCCAAAGGTCGCATCGCCAGAGGAGCAGGGTGAACGAATTCATACTGCAAGAACTCCTGCGACCGTAAGGAAGCGTCAAAAATAAACATGACATCCGAGGATGACAATGACGCAGCCCACTGAATCCACCGAGGGTGCAAAGCTTTCGAATTTGGTACACTGGCTTTCGTGACTGCCTCCAAATGAGGACAGGGTGTTACCACTAGCATGCGTTTCCCCTGTGACAGAGCTCGTTCCTTTAGAATAGCCATCTGTACAGCAGTTAAAACCTTTTCTATGGTGGGAAACCGCATCTCAGCCGAGGTGTACAAGTGTGACTTGTAAGCAATAGGTACTGTGTCACCTTCATTAAAAGTGAGGTAAGTGAAACCCACCGTCCCAGGAATTATTCTTATGACCAGGTTGGTGTGGTTATCACGAGTCAGTAAATATTTAGAAGCGAGCAGATCAGCCTGCAAGGATTGCAAAATGGCTGAATGCTCAGGCAGCCAGCATGATTTTGAGAAAGTTGGTTGTATCAAAGCATACAAAGGCTTGATACGCTGGGCATATTCCGGAATGTAAGTTCTGCCGAAATTCAAAAAGCCCAGTAAGGATTGTAATTTTTTCAGAGTTGTTGGTGCGCGCAATTGTGCGCACTTCTCCAAGAAGTGAGGAGCCAAACCTCTACCTTCATTGTTGAGCTCATAGCCCAAAAACAACACTGTGTGTTCAGCAATGTGCGATTTTGCAAAGTTGAATTTGTAACCCATGTCTGCGAAGTTGCAAACAAGAGAATTTACACGACACAGATGCTCCCAAATATCGTCGTCTGTGAGATATATGTCATCCACATACGAAAAAGCATCAGGGTCGAGTGCCTCCAGAATAGAGACAATTCGAGCGGTAAATACACCAGGACTATTCTTGTAGCCCATTGGAAGACGCCGGAATTGCTTTTGCACTCCAGCGCTTGTAAAACTGGTCCATTGGGAGCTAAAGCTGTCCAATCTGTGGGCATAAAAACCATTGGATATGTCAAGCGTTGTCTTGAAACGCTTACGCACGAGACTATCCACTAGGGCAGAGCCGTGGGTATTCTGTACTGCACAGTTACGGCAATGCGAGTTCAAATGCCGGTAATCCAAAACCAAACGATATGATCCGTCAGGTTTATTCACAGTAAAAAGTGGATTATTCATCGGTGACACACACGTTTCAATAACTCCCTGATATTCCAATTGTTCAAGGATTTCCGCGACGGAAGATTTTGCTTCACGCCGAATGGGATATTGAGGTTGAGGCTGCGGCTGAGACCGCAACGGAATTTCGTGGCAAGGCGACAATTTATCCCAACCACATTGGTTACGGTACAGAGCCGGCGCGAGAGCCCGAGCCCACTCTTCTGCAAAATGCTGCGCATGCTCTTTCGAGACAGTGTTCGCGAAACTGGGTAGGATTACCTCCTCCCCTCGCGGCGCCGCGAGCACAAAAGGTGGGGGCCAGTCAGCCTCCGAAAGTAAAATATCATATGTAGAAGACAGATTCTCCCAAAATACACCTTTAACGGTACGCTGTATGTCACCTTCAATTAACAGGACAATTTCATATAGTCTTTCAGGGGGAGCGAGTCTAGTATCCGCTGTTTCTATCACAACGTAGACATCAGTCGCTGTCACCCTCAGTAGTGGACGCAGCGCCTCTCTGACTATGGTTATCTCCGCCGCGCTGTCCAGCAAGGTCAGAGCCCACGTCAGATTCCGAAGCCGCGTTCTCACTATCTGTGGCATATCGATGCGCTGTTAAGGCTGCGACTTTCTTTTTCGCAAACTGCGGACGCCTAGGCGTAGAATCCTCCTGCTTCACTGCGCCGTCCGTCTGGCGGGACTGGCCACGTCCTTGTTGGCCACCACGTCCACGTCCACCCCCTCCTCCTCCACCGGTCTTCGGGGCCGATGTGTCCTGAAAGGAACGAGGAGAGCGTTGATCAGAACCCTGAAAACGATCAGGCGATTTAATCATCGCGCGGTCGCGCAAATCATAAACTTTTTCGGGTGGCGCAGGAGCTTGTATTGCAGGAAAAGTACCCTGAGTCTGCGTTGTCTGCTTCCCCTGTGTCTGTTTTTTAGGCCAATTTTGTTTCTTGGACTTGGGCTGGGCATCTGTCACTGCAGATTGTCCCTGTGGTTGTTTTTTCTCCTTCACTGGAAAATATTTCAGACCTCTACTTGTGCGGCCAATCGTTTTATAAGCGGCCACCACAATTTTTGCTAACTGGCGGGGTTTGTCGGCATCGGGCAGAGCAGCCAAAGCATTCGACACCTGAAAGTTAACTGCATCTCCTTTAACATTGGAGAGAATGAGATCACTTACAATCTCAAAAGAACCACACAGGCGCATACCTAATTCAACCGCTGCCTCTGGACCGTGATCATTCTGAACACGTCTAACGATTTCAGGCAGGGCAGTCATAGACGGGGTGCCGAAGCACCTTGTATAAACTGCCGCAAATGTTTTTCCCCAGCTGTCACAGTCAGCAAGTTCAGGAGTAATATCCTTCGGTAGAGTAATCGTCAACATTCTATGTTTATCAGCAGGAGTAGAATTCGGAAAAACCGCCTCCAGTTGATCAAACTTCTCTGCTAGCCAGAATGGGAAGTCATCGTTGTCAACCGGACGCGCACCAAAAACCGAATTTACCATCACTGGATTGAGACGCATTCCGCCTCGTTCCAGGGGAGCGGCCGCACCCCCCTGGGGACCACCAGGAAGATGTCGACCGATGTATTGCACTAAAGCACGAATCACGGAAATGGAAACTACATGCAGCCTGCGAATTTCTGCCAGGGTGCAAGCCCCGTGATTCGGGTGCGGGGTAAAGCCACCCAACGCAGGCCAATTAGTACCTGGAATTGAGAGTGGGCCTAACCTCGCAGGGGACATAGAGTGGGGGAGGGCGCCATCAAACCAAACTCGATGCTGCCAATGATCAATAGGTATTTCCAATGCCCTGTACGGCGTATATTCAGCCGGGACATCCGAGGCGGTGTAGGAGTGGAACAAACCAGAATTAGCGTCCACAGCCGGAAACGTAACCCAAGAGTAAAACAACTCGTAAGGAAACGCCGGATCTGCACATACCACGAAAATCACAGCCATCCCATCTACTGGGACTTGGTACGTCTGAAGATGGTTGCGTACCGCTACGCGACTATGCTGCGCAATAGCCACCGCTGCCGCCATTACAGAATTGGAAATAAGAAAACACAAAGAATACTTTGTAGCACAACTGGGTAGTAATTCAAAGAAACCGTTTAAGAAAGAATCAAGCTTGAATAAAGACCTATTTCAAAAAATAGGTAGGTTTCACCGACACCCCGTTTTCCGGAAACGGACGTGAAGGGGTTAAGGCATGAACGATAAACTACTCGAGTGTCATGATATAAGACCACCGAAAACGTTGGGCGCCATGTTGCAGGGTTTCTGTACTCACACAGAACTGTGCACAGAGGAGTGGAACCTCGGCAAATTAGGGTGTCCCAAAACTTACCTTAGCAACCAACTCACCCCTTACCGAGCTAGCTACAGTGTCTCATTGGACATATCAAACACCCAATGTTTAGACAAACCAGAACATGAACTTACAGTACCTCAGGGTACGTGGGACTCATGAACACTCTTTCGTTATATTATCATTACAAACCAGAACATGGAGTAAAGAAGACACATGTGCATTTGAAATGTTTATTTACTAATGCCGTCTTCTCAGGCGCAGTATCTTTGATAATACAAGTATACTTATTATCAGTAGCAAAATTATCAGCATAGTTACTAAGACATAAAAAGCGAATGGTGACAGCATGTTAACATGCTGTAATGAATAAGAGTTAACAACACTTATATCTCACCCTCCCTAACACATATATTATATTATTATCTAAGAAGGTCTCTTTGGGTTGTTTTAGGGCGGGCCCATACCTTAGTGTCCTAGCATGAAGGAATCACATCAGCATACACCAGCTCTCTCTGCATGTGCACCGCATCAAGTGTGTTAACAATTCTCGTGCAAAGCAATATCAATCCCGCCTCAAGCCCAAGTTGGCAAAGGCTGCACTTGTGTTATGACTATGAAGGCGTGGAGATCAGACCTCATAACAATTCCATATCGTGTTGCTCCTGAAACTTCAGCACTCTCCGTGCAGACATGGTTTATTAAACAAAACTGATATCAGAGCAATAACATATTATTCTCACATACACCACGGCAAACCACTAGGTTGAAAGCTAAGTCAACAATTAAGGGTCGTGTGCAGAAGTTGCAAGAAAGGAAAAATGGCGTTTAAATCTCAAATGTACCTATGCTAACTTAACACGATATAAGGATATATAGGAGCTATACAACAGGGTTTCATGATTTGCGGTTGGATAGACACTGTCCTGTATGTGTGATGTCGGCCAGCGATCCCCCTCAGATGGCTCCTTGCGCGCCCCCAGGCCAGGTATGTGCAGTCCCCTGGGATCCCGGGCACACAGCAGCCACTCCTGCACACAATTAGTTCTGTGGACGGGAGTACCCCCGGCGCCGCCCATAGGATTATGTCCAGTCTTTCTCGCCGTCCCATGGGTGTTTGGGGTCATCCCCCGCAGCATGCAGCCCAGCAGCGCCTAGGTTCTCCGCCTTTACTAACGTAGGGCTCCGAAAGCACCCACCAGTCCAGCGGCAAATACCCCTCAACGTAGCGCAGGCTTCTTCGCAGTGTTACTCTGTGCATGCTGTTGGCCTAGGTCCCCGGGGGTACATCCGTCTTGTTTTAGAGGGCACCGATGGCCATCCCCAGCTGCACTGGTCCCAGCCCCATCCGAAGTCAGGCCTGTTGTGGTAACCCGGTCCCACTGGGCGCCCCTATCCCCAGCTCATGCGAGGCCCAGACCTGCTGCCCGCCCCACCTCCGTAGTGCCTGACGCAGGCCCGGACCATCACACTCACCAGGGATCACAGTCGGACTCCTCTTGCAGCCGTACTCCTCCTTCGCTGGTCTGCGGGGTCCCGAACACACAACTGCGCCACAGGTGGCGGGCAAGCCTCCAGGAGTCACAGGCGGAGATGCGCAGCACTTGGGCGGTGGTCTGCCGATTCGCAGCCCTCAGACCCTTGTTATCGCAGTGATGACCAGGCCTGCAGATCTCTTGTACCCAGCGGATCTCCCCGCCACACAATGTTCGTGCCACTCGGTGCCGTCTCACCGGGTCATGGCCGCCCAAGTCTTGGGGATGTAGCCCCCAGCACTCCCCACCGATCTTCGCCGCCGAGCAGCCGCCTCGGAGGGTCACGCCGCCAGCGTTGAGTTCACCGCCTCAGCGGCAGTCCTTTCGGTCGGGTTCTCGTGCTCTAGCCTTCCGACTCTGTTCTCATGAAAATCAGTCTGAATCAGGAGGTTTTAACAGGATATATTAGGGGTCGAGCGCGGAGCCGTCGGCTCATGCCGCTTCACCCATCGGCGCTCAAGCCACGCACAAAGATAAAGGGTGATATCGTCAGCATAGAGCAACATTAGGATATGCCACGAGGGATATGGCTTGGTATATTCTCTGTAATGTTGTCAGAGTTTTTGCAGCCAGTGGCTCGTCAGCAAGGGCAAAAAGTAAGGGTGAGCGGGGACAGCCCTGCCGGGAACCTCTGGAGATTGGGAAAGGGGCAGAGTATAGACCAATTATCTGTGCAATAGCCATAGGCTTATTGTACAGCAATGCGATCCAAGCAAGGAACGCTGAAGGTAAACTCATTCTACCCAAAATCGCAAGCAAGTAGTCCCATTCTAATGAATCAAATACCTTTGTGGCATCTAAGAATACTGCCACTGCACTAGATTCAGGGTCGAAGTCCTGCAGCAACGCAAAGATGGTATGCAAATTATGCGAGGCTGCCCTCCCGGCTTTAAACCCTGCTTGCTCTGGCAGAACCAGCCCTTCCACCAGTAAACTCAGTCTGCTAGCTAATACTTTAGCCAGAATCTTCTAATCACAATTTATTAAAGAAAGAGGCCTGTAGGCATAACATTTGGTAGCATCCTTGCCCGGTTTAAACAGAGATATCATCAGAGTTTGCCGCATGGACGGCGGGAGAACTCCAGTCTCCCTGGCCTCCTCATATAACTGTCTCAAAATAGGTCCTAGATCATCTATGTAGCATTTATAAAAAATCAGCCGGCAGGCCATCAGGTCCTGGGGCTTTACCAGAGCGTACTTGCATAATGGCCGCATGCACTTCATCTTCCTCAATATCCACGGCCAAAAACTCTCTCCAGCTGTCATTAATCCAGCCAAGTGCCGTATCCTCGAAACATGCTGCCACATCAATCTGACCGGTTCTATGCGTGCTATAGAAGTGCTGATAAAGAGTAACAAAGGTATTAAGGATTGTCTTCGGGTCTGTTTGCAATATGCCTGCCCCGTTTTCTACCCTAAACATGTTATTGGAGAACCGAGGTGGGGGGACCGTATTACCTCAGCTAGTGCTTCACCAGGCTTCCCATATATTCGGGCGAGAGTATACTTAGAACGAAATAGAGGTCCTCTTTCCGCAGTGTCCGTGTATTCTATAAGATGTGGGAGCTTCCATTATAAAGGTCCCAGCTGTTTTAATAGCTTGCTCCAGGTTTCGTAGAGTACTCCTAATGTCCCGTAGGATCCCCTGCTTTTTGATATGCATATACCGCGTATAGTAACTTTAAAGCTCTCCCAAACACCAGCCAATGTCTGGACACTACCTATATTTCACGGAAATAACTCCCGAATCTCCTGCCACAGCTCCTAATAAACTAGGTCTAAGAGAGCTGTAGGTTGGAGTCTCCATGAGCGGTATGGATTCGTTAGGGGGGAGGGCAGAGTTTCAGCAACACAGGGAATGATCTGAATATGTGTGTGTGCAAGGTGCTTGGCCTCTTTTAGCCACGTGCAGAGTACCCGCTGAGAGCACCCAGTAATTAACTTGTAACCAGCTAGAATGTACAGTCGAATAAAATGTGCCCTCTGGATGTAGAGATCTCCAAGCGTTCATTAAATGGTGTTCTACAATAGTGGTGTTTAGGTGCTTCACTGCTTTGGTGTGAGGCTCGACAGTGCAGCATCAGCAATCCCTACTAGGGTTCAATGCAAGGTTAAAATCCCCTCCCCACATTAAATGCATAGAGCCCACATCCAGTATGAGGCGCCAGAGTTTGTCAAAGAACTGCGCATCATCAACATTCGGCGCGTAGCAGTTAACTAGTGTCAAAGACTGCCCAGCAAGCCTTCCCCACATCATACAATATCTCCCTTGGGGATCTTGGTGTGCGCCTGCAGGGCAATAACTCACTCCAGCCTTGATTAAGATAGCAGTACCCTTAGAATAGGTCGAGAATGAGGAAAAGCACCCGTGCGTGGCCCACTTCCAGGCAAACCCGAGCGGAGATCTAGGTGCGTTTCCTATATCATTGCTACTTGGACGTGGTGTCTATGTAGGAGTGGTGTCTATGTAGGTAATTGAGTCCATATCTTCTATTGCCGGGGTCCCGTAGTCCACGCACATTCCTATTCAATAAATTCAGAGCGTGATTTATAGAGGTTTTAGGTGTACTCATGAGTTGGCTTGTGTGTTCTTATCAGCGCGCAGGTCGCCTCACTGCCGGAGCGATCTATGTCTATGATGTATGTACCCATGCTGTTAGCCTCATTGCCATAGTCTACATGTGCATTACTGCTGCACACAAAATAAAAAATAAAACAACCCCTTCCACCTCCCTCCTCCCACACACACAGTCCAGTCCCACAGGCAAATACAATTCCCAACAGAAACCCTAAAACATTGCCAGCTCAATATAGAAATGTAAGGGTGATAGCGAGCGAAGGAGCTTTGGTTCTTAAGAGGCAGAATATGTAAAAGGGTATTGAGTATAATGCTCCAAAGTAATAAGCGCTCCATTGAAGTAAGTAAGTTTAGATCATAATGGTATAAAAGAAAGCAGAACAGTAAGAAACATGGAAAAATGACGGTGTCCAGTCTTTGGGTAATACCCATAGGGGGTTGCATGTAAGAGCGTCTGGCATTACTCCCCGAGTGTACGTGGGGGCCCGGGGGTCAACAGAGTATCAGTTTTGTCCATGGCATTTTTCTAAGCACTTAAGAATACTTATGAATCACATGACAAATCAATAATAAACATGTTTATCCTATTAGCATAACCAGTCACTCCGTCAGTCTGTGAAAGGTACAAATTATAAGGTTCTTAGTGTCTCCCAGATTAATATCAAACAACCAGGCTGTTTTATCAGTCTCTCTGATCGGGGGCTGCGGGAGGGTCACTTTTTGAGGAAGTCCTGTGCTTGCTGAACACATGTTACTTTCCACCATGTTACTCGCAGTCTCTTTGAATACAACATAGCATAAGGAATGTTGGCCTGTTGCAACTTGCGCTTCACTGGGATAAACTCTTTGCGGGCTTCCTGGACCATCAACGTGAAATCCGGGAATATGGAGATCGTGTCCGTCATGATGGAGATCTCGCTTTTCACATGACATGCGGAGTGCAGCGTCTCTATCCTTGTAGTTTAAGAGATGAGCAATAATGGGCCTGGGGGAAGCACCCGGCGGAGGCCTAGCAGTGAGGGAGCGATGGGCGCGCTCCACTGTCAGTACTTTGGAAAAGGAGGATGCACCAAACAACTCTACAAGCATGCGCTCAATGTAGTCTTCCATCCGCCCTGTATCTATGGACTCCGGTATGCCAAGAATTCAGAAGTTATTGCGGTGCGAGCACGCTTCTAAGTCCTCGGTTTTCACTGCAGTTACCTTCAGGAGGCGCTCCATGTTCTGCATTTGTTCTTCCCCAGCTGTCGTGTCCACCATCTGCGAAATTCTGTGCGCCGCCTCACTGATGCGCCTGTCATGTTTTTCCAGCCTCTGAGTTATGAAGTCCATTCGCATGTTAAGGTCATCCATTTCAGCCTCAATAGAGGTGAGGCTCTGTCACATGGTGATAAACAGGGAGCGTAGGTCTGCCTCCTTTGATTGGGAGCCTTCCGCTGTATTAGAGACTGTGTCTCCATAAGGACCTCTGGCGGACTTGCGCGGCTCAAAGGTCCGTTTCACCCATGGGCGTCCGTAGGGGGGGGCACTTGCCCCCCCCTGGATCACCCGGCCTACAATGTCTGGTGCTGAGTCAGTGGCATTTTTATTTTCCATTTTTATTTCCATGCATTGTTTGTTTTAATTAGAATGGATGATGATCGTCGATCGGAGATCGGAACTTTTAATTTAGTGAGCCGGCAGGGCTCTTTTTTGTATAATTTTAGGCCAGCAGGCAGCAGCACCATGGAAATCCCTATGACATCATGGCGGCAGACAGAGAGTGCTGCGCCACCTATCTTACGCTGCATGCGCCACCTATCTTACGCTGCAAAGTACCGAGCCCGCGCGTAAGGTCACACAGCCCCCACCCCTACAGTGGAGTGCAGTGGTGTTTGTTTCCAGGCCAGGGCCGTGACACCGTAGGAGCAGGAATTCGGGAAAAAGGCCGGCAAGATTACAGCGCGATTGAAGGCCCGGGCTTGCATGCTCCCACCCACAGCTTAAAATTGAAAGTAAGTGAGTCATAGCAGGTCCTAAACTGCACAAGAGATATCCTTGTGCAAGCCGCGTGGAGCTATCCACGCTCTCATATGCATGTTCCAAGGTAGCTCAGTAGACTGATGTACCTGCAGCACAGATATGTTTGTAACCTTCTGGAGATAGTACAGTTTGTTAATGCACCTGCCGGAAAGTTCTGCTTATTATTTGAGAAAGATTGCTCTGTATGTTACTCCACCTGCTGCGGATGTCAGTCTGTAACAGGAACGTAACAGGTTTAACTCCTAGTAAAAGAGATTAGGGTGCTTAACGTGCTTCTGCAGACATTGAGGTATAACGTGCAGATCAGTTGCCAGTCCTGGCATGGGCAGCTAGCTTGATGGGTACTTACTGTCACTATTATGCGGAGCTATCTGTGTAGCCTGTTGGACACTAGCGAAATACCTCAGTGGGCCCTGTAAAATCTCTCTAAAACGGGAAACGGTCTGAACAACATGGGCAGAGCCGCGTGTGCCCTCCAATGCAGGCACAACCATGCATATGCCCTAACCAAATGTGGTTAAGGCCATACATGGTCTAGATGCTGATATGGGTGGGCCCAGGAACAAGAAGGATTGGGAGAGGACGCAGTGAGGTTGGTGGGGATAGTGGCGGGTTTTGGGGGGTAATTTTTCAGGGTTGGGGGGCCGTTTTTAGGACTCTGGGTTAGGACTGTGGTGTGCACTGCAGCGTCTGTACATTTCTTGTCTTCCTATGCTGTACAGCTCTGTCCTGTGTTGTACAGGTAAATTGCATGCATGATTGTGGACATGTATGTGGTAGTGTGTACATTATATAATCCTGGGCCCCTCGATCCATTGTGTGCTACATAGCCATGTGCAACGTATTGTTACATGTACTTTGTAATTAAATGTTTATTTCATTATGCATTTCCAAATTATTCACTTCCAGCCAAGAAAATAATTTTTCACTGTGAGTGTTTGCTTTTTGTAGGAGGTTCTTACTGTTTTTTCAGACAGAATATCTTGTCTAGTGCATAATTTGAATTGAGTTGCTTCCAGGCGTTTATAGCAGGACACAATTGGATTGCATCTAAAGGCAGTGCGAGTTTTTTTTAGTGGAAGAGTATGGTGTTCAGTGGGGGAGAAGATGTGGCACTATGGCCAGAGCTGCCGAATTTGAAACTGGGGAACCAGCCAGTTCAGCCTTCTCTCCTAAGGGAGCACATTCCCATGCTAGACCGTAAAAGGCCCTGCTAGACCTTAGAAGCCCTGGTGTCTTAGCACAAGCAGGTGGACAGTAGCAGTGTCAAATGTGGGTTAATCTTGAAGGCCTGTGCACCATAATCCATACCGAAGTTCACCTTCAGTCTTATGGGCAGGCCTACGAAGCAGCACACCCTAGTGTAATAGTGAGTCTGTCACAGAGGTCACAGGACCCTGAGGCTAGTCCGCCTCACCCATTGGTACCTTCTTTGGCCTTGTTTCTGCAGAAGTAGTGCAACTCACCAGGGATCGACAATGAAGGATTTGCACGCACACCAAAGTAAGTTTGCAAGCTTTAGGGCCTTTCTGCTTCATGCACAAGCACTTTTAACATGCGCTGTCTGCTTTTGGGCCACACAATTATACATCAATGGAGGACAAAATTATGTTCCAGTGTTAACTAAATTATGCAGCCAAAAAAGGGCTGCAGCGTAATGCAGTACATTTTCTGATGCTTTATTAGTTTGACATTCTTACACATACTAACTTTGCAAAAAACGTGACTTCTGTTGCTGCGAAGTGGAGACCCTTTGCAAAGGTTGACTGAGCACCTTTCTCACTGCTGCATTTGTATGTTACACTGGTACTGAGGCTAAATCTTTGCAAAGACGGTTGAGAGAGGTGCTCAGTCAACCTTTGCAAAGGGTCTCCACTTCTCAGCAACAGAAGTCACTTTTTTTTTAGTAATTTCTGATGCATTTGAGCTACAAACAATTTTTAGTTAGAATTGTCAGATTATGCACCAGATGATGTATTATGGGGCAAGTATGGCAGAACCATAATTATGTGGAATACATTTGCAAACTACAATATGTTTGAACTGTTCTTGTGGAAAAAGGGAGAAGTGCTGATGACAAATGGCTTGTGATTCCACTTTTAGGCGTATTTGGAACATTCTGTGATTGGGAACATATCACTGTGAATGTATTGTAATGTCAAGAACTCATATTAAACCTTAAATAAACATGTGTATCCATTGGTTGAGTCAAATAACGTAATAAGCTGTAACTGGTCAGTGAAATGCCAAACAAATACTAATAATTGGGATGTATTGCTTTTTCCAGCCACACTTCTGACTATGCTCACTGACCCAATTCTCTGCTTATTCATGCACTCTGATTCTGCGCCCACAGTTCCCCTACATTTTATTTCCCCCCACTTTGACCACTGAGAACACTCTTCGGTCTGACAGAGTGTAGAGCCTGATCGTACTGTGTTTCTGTTGTTTCAGCAGCTAGTGCCAGGAAGAGTCAGGGAGGTGCAGTGCTCCACAGACAGCCAGATGTAGGTACGCCATCCGTAGTAGATACTGGGTAATCGTCTGAACACTGCTGCAGTGACATACATGTCCTGAAGGCCTTACTTCCCAATGCAGTGTGGGATGCAGTGTCCTTCCACCAAGAGAACTTCAAGGGTTATTAATTTTTATTATATGTTTGGTTATTTAGCAGCTAGTGGTTCTCTATGCAGGGACGCAGCTGCACAAAGTGGCAGGGTGCACTTTCGTGTGTCATACACTTTTAATGTGGATCGCCTCTAGAAGCTAGGTCATCCATGCTTGCAGAGGGCGTTGGACTGAGAGAACTGGAGGTTGTCTGCTGCCGGGGTACAGAATCCTGCAGGCTGCTTTCTGTGCTTTGTGAAACTAAGTGAAGCTTTGGTTCAAATGCAAACTTCTATGGGATATTTTTGGGGTAAGCGTTGAGCTTAGGCTGTGATTTAGGTTTGTGCAACCACATTTTGTGTGTGCGCGCAATGCAGTCTAGCAGTTTCTGTCTCTAATATATAGAACGGAGTGTATTAATGGTCATACCACAAAGAAATTAGTGTCAGTTACATATAGCATTCAAACTCCACTGGGTCACACTCACCACTTGCATTCATCCTTTTGAGGATGATAAAGCCTGTCCCATCGTGTGTGTAACGATTCTGACCTATTACAGAGGGGTGGGCATGAGTGTGTTGAAATAGGAAAGACTCTATGGATGAGGAGTAACAGATCATACCCTCTGACACTCGTATTATCAGTCTCTGGGTACGTTCTACAGCACAAAACAAAATGCTTATGCAGGAAGCAAATAGAGGCGTTGTCTGACAGGAACATTTCTGGAGTGATGTTTTTCTTTTGCCACCTTTGTCTGTATAGTATGGGAGTGCCTGCCCGCCTTGGGGGGGGGGCAGACACGAGTTGTGTGTTTCCTCCCACCTCCCTCAAGCTTCCATTTTTTAACTTAGTTCATTAGAATCTACTTTAGTGTGCCTTGTGCTACATTCTTTTTCAATGGCACACAGCTAGCAATATCTACAAAGAAGTCAGACCTGGCTGAGTCTAGGAAGATGGGAAATATATGTACAATTTAGAAGTGGCTTTTATAAGTTTGCATAAATAAGTGAATACATGCATTTGGGTTCTGTGTGTGTGTCTGTGTGTGAGCGTGTGCAGAAGGAGGCCGGCATACATAACCATACATGTCCAAGCATGTATGGACATATATTTGTGTGCATCGCAAATGTCAGATTTCTGTAAAAACACCAGCATTTTTGTGTGTGCGTCTCTTAAAATCTGCTGCCATTGTCTATATAATGTCTGTGTGCATCAGTGTGTGTACATATATCTACACACACTTTCGTTTTTCAACTTTGTTTCAGCATACAGGGCTGTATGTATTCAATAAATAGTGCATTTTAGGTGAGTTATTTAACATTCACAAATCTCATCTTACCTATATAATTATGCAATGCAACGTGGTTCTCCTTGCCGGAGAAATCCAAAGGGAATTTTCAACTCCCTGTACCTCATCTACAACTCGGTGTATTTAATACAGCCAGCCTGGTGATGAGCCGAGTATTTAATGATCCTCATTTCTTTTTAGAAATGGACATCCGAAAATTCTTTTCAAAACGAAAATTGGATGATGAAGAATCTGATATTACGGAAGCAAGAAATGAATCTAGACATGATGAACAGGAGGAGGCAGAAGAGCCAAGCACAAGCAGTTCTGCAGGTCCACTTTCAGCACCAACAGAATGTAGCCATGATGTTGATGCTCCTGTGAATGATATTGGTTTGTATTTTAATTTAGCAAAAAAAGTAACAGACGATGTAAAATACAATCTTCTGATAAATAAGTATACTCCACCAGAAATGTATGACTTCAAGAAAGATTCAGATGGAACACGCTGTTTCCGTCATGTGTGGATTAATCAATATTCACCATGGCTTAGCTACTCTCCCCAACTGAAAGGTGCAATTTGCAAGTTCTGCACAGTTTTCCCACAGCCAGTTCATCATGGGATACAAGGAGCATTCATAACTATGCCTTTCACTAAATATAAAGACTTCCATGAAAGTGCACGCAAGCATGTCTTAACGTCTTGGCATAAAAACGCACAAGTGGATGCAACTCACTTTTTGGAGATCAGAAAGAAACCGGAAACAAGTATTGTTTGTCAAATAGACAACGCTGTGAAAAGGCATGTTGAAGAAAATCGGAAAAAGTTATTTCCAATTTTGTCTATCTTATTTTGTGGCACACATGACATTGCTTTACGTGGGAAAAAAAGTACATGTGGAAACGTGCAAAGTCTGTACCAATTTCACATTGAAGCAGGAGATGTCATCCTAAAGAACCATCTGGAAAATGCACCAGTTAATGCACGTTATACATCTGTTCGAGTTGAACATGAACTGATTACATTATGTGAAGAAACATTAAGAGAAGATCTAGTATCCTTAGTCAATAGGTCAAATGGATTTTCAATCATTGCTGATGAAAGTGCTGACATATCCGGAAAAGAACAGATGTCACTTGGAGTACGTTTTGTAGACACGACAAGTAGCATCGTATCTGTCATCAGAGAAGAATTCCTTGGATTTGCAACTCTAAAAGAAATGGATGCTATCTCAATTGCAAATATGATTATGGATACATGTTCTAAATTTGGATTAAACTTAGAAAAACTCCATGGCCAAGGATATGATGGTTGCTCTACAATGGCAGGAAAGGAAGGTGGCGTTCAAGCCATAATAAAGAGAAAATATGCTAAAGCTGCTTTTGCTCACTGCGCTGCACATAAACTTAATTTGGTTATTAATTACCTGAATGCTGTTCCTGATATATGGAATTCTATTGGCACAGTGAAAGCCATCATCAAGTTTTTTCGTGAGAGTCCAAAAAGAAGATCTCTTATTCCTAATCTGCTATTGCTGAGTGAAACACGATGGACAGCAAAATACAAGAGCATTCGAATTTTTAGCTCACACTTTGAAGACATTTTTAAGCAATTAAGCTTATTGGGCACTACAGCATCAGGGAAAACGCATCAGGATGCAAATCAATTGCAATGTTCCTCCAGCACAGTGAGTTTTCTCTTTAGATTGTCCATAATTTCAGATTACTCCTCAAGATTGGAATCTGTAAGCCAGGCTCTCCAAGCTGTTCAGCTTGATATCCTCAAGGTGTGTAATCACGTGCAAGACCTTTTGACTGTGTTCCATGATCACAGACAAAAAGCAGAAGAGCAATTTAAGGACATTTTTACAAAAGTTCAAACACTGGCAGAAAAACCGAACATCGAACTCTGTGTTCCCAGACAGTGTGGCCGGCAAGTATTTCGTTTTAATTTTGGTTCCTCTTCTGTGGAAGAATACTATCGCCAGTCTATGTGCCATACATGGACTCTATCATCGCATCATTAGAAAGCCGGTTTGGCAATGAAAACAAGAATAATTTGAGTTTATTTTCACTGTACCCAAAACATATGGCAAAAATGACACTTGAGCAATACAAATGCCATATTGAAAACATCATAGAAATTTACGACATTGAAAACCTGGAAGCCGAAGCAGTCACATGGTTTCAGATCTGGTCAACGAAGGATGAGCAGTTTGACAATGGATTTCTGGATTTGCTAAACCACACAGATTTATTTCCATCAGTCCAGCAAGCAATTCTCATTGCTCTCACATTACCAGTGACCATTTGCACAGTGGAAAGGTCTTTAAGCACCATGAGAAGGGTGAAAATGTGGCTGGGGTCGACAATGGCAGATGATCGCTTATCTGGTTTGTGCATGATGAGCATACATCGAGCAAAAATTGATGAAAACAAACAACAGCTGATTGACAAAGTAATTGATACATTTGCACAATACTACAGACGTTTACAGTTCCTTTTTCGAGATCAGTAAACTAACCAGGGAACAAAAACTGTATAAAACTACTGCTCATTGAAAAATGTGACTGTTAAATTTCAGCAAGACTGTACATGTTTGCAATTCCTGCAACAGTTATCCAGGTTAAGTTTATATGTTTTATCTTCCAATTTGGAAGAGAACAGAGCAGTTATTTTATTTATGGTAATATATTTGAATGTATTTATTTTAAGATATTTAAGTTAATACATTTCCAAAATAAATACATTTGTCATACATTTTAATTCTCATTCGTTTGTGCACGTCAACAGTAAATGCTGACTGACAAACATGTTTTTTTTTATAATGCAGTTATAGTGTCTTCACTGCCTTGGTCATGTGTATATGAATAATGTGGTGATTTCAATAGTGGTGACATAAAAACAGATTAGAAATTGCTAATCAGACAATGGCAGCTTGATCCTTCCATTAAGCCTTTCATCACATCAGGTTTCTAAACCCTTTGCATGCCTGTGCTTTTTCACTTTTGGCCAAGAGCCGCTCCTGTCTGTAGCTGAGCTGAGCTCTGCTTTTTTCTTTGCCAGCTTCTAGAAGGTGTGAATGATATCTACCAAAGGCCACAAAAGAAAGAGATGGCTGTGACACAATAACCCTATGGTGTATGAGACTATATGCGGCCTGCTTCCTGCTCCTCCTGCGCCCCGGTTTTTCTTGTGCCCCACCTGGCACACATCATGTCGGAGGATGGTAATGACGTTAACATTTTGCCCCCCCACCCCCTGAAAAAAATTCTGCGGACGCCTGCTTACCCTCTGTTCTGCCCATGGCCAAATCCCAAGCACAATGGTAGTACCCAGTCCCCGAATGGTCTGCGTGCTGGGCTTTCCCTGAATACTCTGTAGCAACAGCACAGCTGTATGTAATACCAAACCAGCTAGTCCAGGGTATTTTTTTCACATCAGCAGAATACTTGGTGAGGCTTGCTGGTTTCGCTTCTCCACAATCCGTTAGGCCTGTGAGCCCAGCCTCACTGGTCCGGATATCTGCCAGTGTGGTACGTCCCTGAGCGCTGCAAACGCACCCCAGAACCGGGTGATCCCTGGCGCTGGATCGGCACCAGATCAGCTAGAGAGTGGGACTACCCACGCAGGTTAGAGCTGCAGTGTCCACTGCAGCCACTCACGGCCCGCAATGTTCCGCAGCGTTCCAACCCCTACACTCTGCACACAGGGCTGTCACTCACCACCTCACTTCCACGAGGCAGGGAGCTGCCTCTACAACACATTCAGCCCAGAGTCTCTTTAGGGCTCCACCTGCAACAGCGTCCGTGAGTCCCAGTCGCCCGCGAGCCCAAGTCGCACGCACAGCGGGTCCTCAGCCCCGGCGACACCGATCCAGCAAGCGGTGGCGATCTCCACGCACAGGTACACCAAAGTGGGGATGGCGTCACTCCACATATACTTAACTCGCCCTAGTCAACAGCCGAGCACGCCACGATCCGATGCCCCACTAGAAGCGGTATCGCAGATGGCCATCAGCTCAATTCCGCACCTTTATAGTAGCGGAGTGCGAGTCTTGCAGATCCGCTCCGACCGTCCGCTCGCATGATATCAGGCGTCGGCCTCTCGTCCATTGGTCAACAGTGCGATTCAATGTCCTCAAGGGCTCTAGAGGCGGCTCTTATCTTCTGGCGCGGCCAGTGTAGGATGCCGCTTCCGCTGAGGTGCTTTGGATATATTCCGGGCAACACCTACATTAGGATTTAGACGGATTTAGGCCCCAAGCACTGAGATGCGACCATCTTGACTGCCGGCTCTCTAGCGCCACTGAGCCTCTACATTTCACCCTATCAGGTGGTGCGAGTAAAGAAAATTCACAGATCTGAGATACTCCTTCGGTAAGAAGTCCCCCACTCCCTCATAAAGAGAAGGAAAGCTAAGAAAAGACCGAGAATAACTGCTGGGCATAAAAGGAATAAAACTGACTAGCCTGGCATAGTTAAGAGAAACCTAGAAACTGTCATATGGTTTTGTGTGGCTATGACTGTGGGGGAAGACCAAATGGAAGACTTTTATCACTGAATCCATTTTGTGAAGACGTTATCTTTTCCTCCATTTTTTGGGGGTAAAAGACAAATATCAATTAAGGGTACGCTGGAACAAGCCATTGGTAACCTTTCACAGGCTACTCAAGTAATACCATCTGTCTGCCATGGAGTGGAACAAACACAACTACCATCTTACAAGGTTTCTTTAAACATGCAAATTAACCCCAATGTAAGGCATGGCATCTTGGGGAGAAATTCCAACAATATAAGGGAGGTACCCTGATGCTAGGAAAAGGGACAGGTTTGTGAAACACAAAGAAAAAGAATTCCCTTTTCAAAGAGATCAAATATAAACAAAATGGATATGAGAGTAGATGTTAAAACCCACCCAAGGTTTGGATAATGTGGTATAGGTACTTGTAGTATCACAAGCCAAAAACTAATAATACCTGGGATTTGAGGACATAGACGTAGGGCCGGTGGAGCGTCATATGATTGTGCAGAGTCCAGCGATTTTTCAACCTGGTCATCTAGAATAGAGCCATATAGCCATACATATTAGCAAGGTGGCAGTTGGGCAATACCTACTGGATTGGTCGGAGGACCCATTTTTAGGAATACTGTGGGAACGTCATCACAAGCAACACCATAATAAATATGTTGTCTTTGTGACTCCTATCATAGATATTCTCTAGTCTACACTCTACCTCAACGATTCGGATTAACTGTATATGGTGAAAAATCAATTAATGTTAAAGTGTGTGTTGTGTAAATTCAATAGATGACCACATAGATTCCCATGATTAGTGGACCACGCGAGAAGAAAGTAGTTTTCTTCAATCAGTGTTTTTGGCCCTTTGAAGCAAAGAGACGACTTCTTTTGGGTCTAAAATGAAATAATTTCTGTCCTGAAGAAGGCGAAGAAACGTTTTGCCGAAATGCCGCGTTGACAATGTCTGTTTTTAATGTGACATTTTTTTTTAACTGTATTTTGTATTTGTTCGAAATAATGAAGTGAATACAAAAAAAAATACCAATTTGCTAAGAAATTCACTGTTTTGAAATATAATGGTGACTATGCGAATTTGAACTTTGTAAAATTGCACTTGTAGGATTTCGAGACAATTTGGTTTATGTTTGTGTTTTTATAAGGGTTTTAAATAAATAATTGAAATTAGAGTACATTATTGATCATTGAGTGATTATTGTTACACATCGCAGCAACTTGTAATTTCATCTAAAAGGTTTTGTCATTTCTCTCTTTAGTGACAATATTAGTAGTTTTTGGCTTGTGATACTACAAGTACCTATATCACATGATCCAAACCGTGGGTGGTTTTAACATCTACGTGCATATCTATTTTGTTTAGATTTCATCTCTGGAGAAAAGCTAATTCTTTTTCTTTGTGGATCTTGAAGAGAAACACATCCTTAAGACCCAAAAAGTGGGGACAAATCACAAGGGTACACCCAGGACAAAGAGCTTGGCCTTTTCAGTTGATCCAATAGGTGCGCAAGGTGGCTTTCTGCAACTGTCACCTGAGAACACCCCATATGTGCTGATACTGGAAAATGTCCTGCATTTATCTGAGGAAGTAAAGCTACTGAATGAAGCCTTGAAGCAAAGGTCTGCCCACTGGTTATGCACAAAAGTCCGTTTTGGGGGGGGGGGGGTGGGGGGGTTACTTGTTTAGCATGAGTTGGGTTGGTAACTCAAGGAAAACAACTAAAGGTGACTGTATAGTGCTTAACTTAAAAATTTAACATGGTCTGGGTCTTATATTACCTTATGACTTTCTGCAAGATGGTTCAGGCGTTGTAATTAGAGTCCTGCCCCTTAGCTTTTTTTATAGACCCTCAGTGGCGAGCCAGTACAAAACCCATTAAGGTCCAAAATCCTCAAGCTATCTAATGACATACCCATTAGCAGTCAAATATATCTGTCACCACCCGATTTAAGCCATTCGTTGATATGGAGTCAATCAATCATAGACACATCAACACTGAGATGAACATCTAGGAAGGAGCTTTGGAGGCCACAGCCACCATGCCATTGGGACACTGAGCTCAAATACTTCTACCTGGAGGGGCCCTCCTATCCACTACCACTGAGGCAAAACCAAAAGCCCACCCAATAGGTTTGTCCGTGGCCATTTAGTTGACTTTGTGTCCAGGAGACCTGAATGTCTTTGAAACAGAGCATAATATCCATCTATGTAAAAAGAATCAACCAGCATTTGCATCATCAGCAGGTAGGGTACAGGGCGGTCTTTGCCATCTTTGTTTGTGTTAAAATCACGAGGCTAATGTTTTACTTAAATGGTCCTCACCACAGTTTTTAGTGTCCTTGATATCTCTAATGAGGGAGTATGTTATAAACATTTATCAGCAAGATGTCAATGTTTTTAATCAACAGGTGTGTTAAGTAATTGATGATTTGGTTGACTTTTTGGAGAGTTTTTATCTGCATTTGAATAAGGAGGTTGTTTTGCTGTGGGTAGGGGATTTTAACATCTCATTATTCCCCCTAGGAGATAGTCATTTGGGTGTTTTCCTTTAGAAAATGATGTTGGTATGGTGCACTATACACACACTACCCTAGAGGATGCTTTGAATACCCTCATATTAAAGTTGATGAAACTTCACTTGTGATTGTTACATCATAAAGACTGCCAAACCATCCCTACTTTCACTGAAAGTTCCACTGGGAGCACTATTGGCTTTATATTAATATCTACAGAGGCCCCCCCTTGTCCTGGACTTTGAAACTATTTTTAATGATTTTAGTGATCATAATCCAGTGAGCATTTTTTTAACAATTAAATGTAAAGAAATATTCTGAAGATAAATGCCATACACTGATGTTCTCAAAGAGTAAAGGAATGAGTCAAGTTGGGGAAAAATTATTCCAATTATTTTTTGGCTAAACTTTACAAAGATAATATGGAGTCCATCATAGTCTGTCTGTCAGAAAAACCAACCAAGAATCTATATGAAGGGGGCTTGAGCATCTATGCGAGTCTATTGCAGAGGGTTTAACTTATAAGGATGGCTCATAATTTGGCCTATTAAATCTTTGGTTTAGTGCTGCCTGCACTGCTGTCCACAAACGCTTGAAGTCCACACTCACAGCATTCCCTCATTTGCCTAGTGGATTTTTTAAATGCTAGGCATGACTAGAATGCTATATTGGAAGAAAGGAAAAGAGAAATAATAAATAAAGCCTGGGAGGATTTATCAGCGGCTGCTCGTTTGAGGGATAGCACTAAGGTTTGTGAGGTAATTAATCATTCGTTCTTCTCGAACTATGATACCCCTAAGGTGGACCTCTGATCCCAGAAGATGAGTGGGTGACCCACTTTACTGGAGTATTGCAGCTTAGTGTTAGAAGTCTACAGCCTAGTGATGTTTCAACTAGGCCCATCATTTAAACTAACAATCCCATAGATTTCATGTTCAGCCCCTGTTCCCCTTAATGGTCATGGCTATCAAAAAGTCTGGCCCCCAGGGATAGCCCTAGTCCCTGATGGGGTACAAGTTGATCCTTTAAATTGAATGTATGTCTGTGGGGATCAGTATTATGTGCTATGTAGTGCGATTGAGGGTACCATTCCTGAATCCTGGAGATTGGCCATTTCAGTCCCAATTTTTAAATAGGGAGCCAAATTAATGCTTGCTTGCTATAGATCAAACTCCCTTGTTGAATCCACTGCTGAGTAATCCTGTCCCGCCTGGAGATCTGGGCAGAAGAGAAAAAATCCTGACACAATTCCAGTTTGTTTTGCTGTACTTATGCCCAGGTCTAAATCCTAACAATAAGGGGATTATTTAGATTTCGGCAGATGGGTTACTCTGTCACAACGGTGCCTGAGTAACCCTTCCACCAAAATGTAAATCAGGCCCTAAATCTCCATCTCATCACAAGTAAATATGTGGAAGCAAAAAAGGGGGCTATTCATATGGCATTTATTGACTTATCAAGTGCTTTCGGTTTAGTCAACCGTGATAAACTACGGGAAGAGCCTGGCAGTTGAACAAGAACGCTTTCAGGTCGAAATGCAAGCGTTTTCCATACTAATATTATAAAGAGAGAGCCCAAACCTTTGAGGCGGGTAATCTCAGTAACCACAGCACCAATCACAACACCCAATACAGCGTTGGAAAGGGCAGTTGCAGCAGAAGCACATAGGCTATGCAGATGGCCACCATATACATTTAAGAGGTAAAAGAACCGTGCCAGCAAAGTAGTCCCTGTGGACGTGTCTGCGTTCTGCTGTGGGCGTGACAAACGCTGGGGGCGTGTGGTACGTTCCGCCCTTCATGCCATGTGAGTCATAATTGCGCCGCATCAAGGGGCACGCTGGGGCCGTGACAAATGCTGTGGGCGTGTGTCCGCGCTGTGGGCGTGTGTCCGCCCTTCATTCCATGTGAAGCGCCAATTACAAAATTGCGCCGCATCAAGGGGCACGCTGGGGGCGTGACAAACACTGGGGGCGTGTGCTACGTTCCGCACTTCATGCCATCTGGGTCGTACATTAATCAGATCGTCTGCTGTGGCCGTGTGCTGGGGGCGTCACAAAGGCGTTCACCTCGAAGCATGGTAAGTAACCATTCGCAAGACTCCCTTGGGAGACTGCCCGTTGTCTCACACATACTGGGAGTGCCAAATGCAGTGTGTGCCTTGACCTGGGTGTGTCTGAAAGGGCCAAACGCAGTGTGTGGCTTGACCTGGGTGCGTCTAAAAAGCACTCGGGCCGAAGAGCGTCGGTGTGGGTCATAAAAAAATAAGAACAGCGGGAAACAATCATTCAAGACTCACACAATTCTAATTGTTAGACGGTCGCCGCTTGCCCTCAAGCGGGGGCACACGCGACTGAGCGTGTCTGCGGGGACAATTACTGCAGCCTCTCATGCGCGCTGTTACTGAACTATCACATTAAACCAAATGACACGCGCCTGCTAACATCAGCCAGGGCTGTAGCCGGGCTCAGGCGGCGGATCACTACACTAATTACATGCGCCTGCTAACATGAACCAGGGCTGCAGCTGGGCCTCAAGCGGGGGGACACGCGCCTGCTAACATCAACCAGGGCTGCAGCTGGGCCTCAAGCGGGGAACACGCGAATGACCGTATCTGAATACACACATTACACACATTCTATTTCATACCCGGACAACGTCGGGACGGGCTGCTGGTATTAGAATAAAGTTATGGTTCGGTAAAGCACTCAGGGGGAAGAAACATCACAAATAGTCTTTAAGAGGAGTAAGACAGGGATTGATATTAGCTCCGTTCCTTTTCATGATTTTACATCAATGTAATATTGGAACATCTTTTATGGCTAGGTAAGGACTTGCCAAGGATGAGCGAGCAATCAATATCAGTACTTTTATTTGCAGATGATGCGGTATTGATTACTCACACAGCAAATGGTCTTCAGGGACTTTTGGATCACTTTGAATAATTCACTTTTCGATCCAAGTCCTTCATAAAGTCTGCAAAGTCCTACATAATGGCTTGTGAGCCGCTAAGTACTAAAATGAAAATTATTTATTATTCTAAAGCACTTAGTTACCTAGGGACAATTTTTTGTTCCTCTCTGTAGGAAAGTAGGATCTGCATTCATGGTTACCCCCCCCCCCCCCCTCCCTCCCCTTTGCGTGGCTTCAGTATTTTTTTTTTTTACTAGTCTGACTGGGATCCTGCTAATCAGGACCCCAGTCACTGTGCTTTCTCCCTAAATTGACTACGGTAAGTACTTCTGTTCAGCCACAATTGGTCACTGGTGTACCCTTGTAAATCCCTAGTATATGGTACTGAGGTACCCAGGGCATAGGTATACAAGGGTTCTCCGATGGGCTGCAGTATGTATTGTGCTACGCATGGGAGTCCACTTTGCAGGCCTGCCTTTGCATCCTATCTGTCACATGCCGTGAATGGTGCAAGCACCAACTCACACAAAACCTATAAGGAAACTTAGTTTAACTGCAGTAACCGCAGATAGAAGTCACCCCTATGGCAGGCCTTTCAGTCCTGAGGGCAGGGTGCATGGTTAGACGTGTGAGGGTGCCCCTACATGATCAGGACTACCCTACACACCCCGGAGTCGATTCTCCAAGCTTTGCAAGTGCGGTCAGCCATTTTAATACATATAGTGGACATCAGTCAATACGAGATGGCTAACTATATAGTGGCTGATACCAAACACGGCAAGGTTCGGCACAAACCTGTTGGAATCATACCCCATCACCGATTCTAGTGTTGGATGTTTGATCCCATATACTGGGCGGCTCCCTTGGAGTACCCCCCTGTACTAACGGTAACAGCCTTTCAGGGCCTGACAGCAAGCTAGTGCTGCTGCCGACCATAGACAAAATTCTGCTTTGAAGGGCACATTTGGTGCCTTCCTTGCGTACTCCGGTTTGGGCCAGCTCAGGGAGCCCTTGGCTCCCACTCTGGCGCGAAACTGGACAAAGGACATAAGAGTATCCTTCCCTCTGTCCAGCCCCTCCTCTGGGAGGGACCCCTGAGTTGTTTCAACCCATTCCCTTGGGTACTTAAGGGCTTAGATTTGTCGTGAGACAAGACTCAAGCCTAAACCACATCACTCTTTGACCATCTGGACACTTGGACTTCACCTGGAATTGAGACTGCACCAAAGAAGACTCCTGCTGCTTCTGGTCTCGCTGTTCTGCAAGTCCTCATCGTCTGCTCTTCATCCTGGATTTTCAAGGGAGATTACTTTGGGTGTCCTTGATGCCAACAGGTCTGCTGGAGTGAAGGAGTCACTCCTCTGCATCTTCCGGCACTGTAATGAAGCTGACTGGTCTGCTGCTCCTGATGTCCCACGGACTTCAAAAGGCTCAGCAACACATTTGGTGGTTCTGCAACTCCCTCGGACCTTCCCTGTCCTCTCTGCAATTTTGAAGCCAGTATCCCTCGTTGGAACCACTGTGACTGAACCCCTGTGCACTGCATTGACTTGCTGTTGCCAAGACTTGTTGGCTCTGTACTCCAGAAATCTTTGGGCTTTAAGAAGCTTCAGCCTCCAGCATCTCTTCCTGCCAAGTACAGCATCCTCACTGCAACTTCTGCACTGTTGGCGTTCCTTCTTGGTGAGCTGCTCAAGGTCCTCTTACAACTCCTGTGCCTTTGGCATGTGGGTCCTCCTCAGGGTCCTCTTCTGCTTCAGTGGGTTTACTCTGGGCAAGATCCGCTTACAGCCGTCATTAGACTGCAAATTAGTAATGTCACTATGAAGAAGAATTTAGGGTGGGTTGATGTTCCATCTGTAAAGCTTTTTACAAATGCTTTGTTTGCAAGTCATTAGTCAGGTGTGAGGACATCTATTTTAGTTTTCGAAAGTAGTTTGATTTCTGTCTTTGTTAATAGAGTCAATAAGATAAACTAACAAAAATAATAAATCAGCATAATAGATCACTGCAGTGCCTTGTACGTGAATGAAACGAAGTGAAAGAATGAGACAAATTGAAATATCCGACAGCTCACTACACACAGAAGTATGAGGAATAAATGACTATTCCAGAGTCCACTTTTAAAGTTCCATAGGTTCTTAAATACGTATTGACATTGAGTGTCAAAGTCCACTAGAAACAGACATGGGTAAAATTAAGCAGTTTTAAGAACTGGAATTTTTCATTAACAGATTTCGACCTACAGCACGAAAGACAGAGAATGAGAAGAGAGAAAGGAGGAAAAAAATATAGGAATAGTGTCAAAGGCAGAAAACAGGAATGAAAGGAGTGACGTAAGATGACAGGACTTGTGTGATGACAGAAAAAACATACGAGGTTGTTACGGTATTCAGAAGTCCAGTATTTGGAAGTACTTGTGGGAGGATCCGGAGTAATACTGGGTACCTGAACTTATTTTTTTCTGACAAACTGTTCACCTTAGCACAAGATCTTCACATCTCATTTGTCCATGAACGTTGAATACCTCCATGACTTTGAAGCTGATTAACCCTACATATACAATTTAAGGAACATGTATGTAAATAATGGATCTGTAAGGCATGTTCTGGACCTACAGAGGTGAGGATGGTTAACTGATCAGGCTACTGAACAAATAAGTTATTGTTGGAAATGGCCCTTTTTGCAGGGTTATCCCCAAACATTTTGCCACTTCCTCCTATTTTTTCCTGACCTGCTGTTGTTGGTTTTAGGACTCTGGGCACTTTACCACTGCTGATCAATGCTAAAGTGCATATGCTCTCTGTGTAAACTGTGTTATGGATTGGGGATTCCATGATTGGTTATATGATTTACTAGTCAGTCCATAGTACAGTGCACTGTGTATGCCCAGGGCCTGTAAATCAAATGCTGCTAGTGGGCTTGCAGCACTGTTTGTGCAATCCATTCAGAGAAGCAGTCTTTCAAAGGTAACTCAGACCCCCCCCTGCAGTATTTGTGTGCAGTCTAGTACTGCCATGTCGACCTGGAAAGTACACCCACTTGCCAGGCCCTAACCTTCCCTTTTCTTACATGTGAGTCACCACTGAGGTAGGCCCAAGGTACCTCTAAGGGCAGGGTGCAGTGTATGTGAAAGGTAGGGCATGCCCTGATGTGTGTGGCATAGCCTGATCGTGAAATTCTGCCGATTTCGTTTTTCACTGTTTAAAGGCTTTTTGACCCATAGGAAAGCATTGTAATAACTCATAACAGCTTATAAATATAACTTCCCATTGGGACCAGATAGGAAAATAAAGTTCAGTATGCCTGAACTCAGAATCTAAAGATGCTTCTTTTATTAAAGGTGATTTTTACATTTGGTGTTTAAAAATACAACTTTTAGAAAGTAGGTATTTTCTTGCATAGCCCTCTAGTGTGTCTCTGCTAGCATGTGTATTGACTGTATTGCTTTGGAGTGACCGGGGCTAGGGGTGTGCAGTGGCTCCAGAGAGTCTGGATGAGTTAGGACTGGCCTGAATAGACCTGGGCTACATTCAGAGTAGTGGAGGAGTTTTCAATAGCACCCGGTCTGCATTTATAGTAGTGGGAGGAGATTTGCTTGCACCTGAAAGGGCCTAGTCTGCTGTAGACAATGCTGTCTCCATTTCCTGCTGGGAAGCTGGGCCAGAGAGGACCAAACTGGTTTGGACTAAGCACAGACACTCTCCTCTTCCAGAGAACAAATGATTTTGGTTTATAAATATTGGGGCCCAGACCCCCATATTTTAGATTACTGCTGAACTAAGGAACCTGTCAGGAAGAAGGGCTGGAAAAGCTGTCAGGAGGAACTGCCACTTTGCTGCGTGCTCTGCTGTGTTGGTCTGCTGCTTGCTGCTTCTGTCTTGGGCAGGGAAAGGACTGGATTGTATTTTCATCATCCTGCTGTTAGAGTTTTCTCCAATGGGTTGAAGTGGAGTTTGCCTCATGTTTTAAGTCTCAGGAATATACAAGACTCCAAAGAACCCTTTGGGACCAAGAAGATTGCCAAGAAGAAGAGCTGGGGAAGCTATGAGGAGAGACTACCACTTTGCTGTGTTCTTTGCGGAGTTGGCCTGCAGTGGCTGCTTGTATTTTGGGCAGTGAAAGGACTAGACTGAACTTTCTACAACTTTCTTTTTTTGAGTTTCTCCAAGGGCCCCAGGTGGAGCTTGTCCCCTGTTCAAGAAGTCTCAGGAACAGCAAAGACTTCAAGTTCTTCTGCCATCAGCATTGGGGACTGTGTGTTCTGTACTGCAACAGAAGAAAAGCAACTCGCCACCGTCTATGACGCTGCTGCTGACCATGTCCTGGAAGCACCGCAGAGGGAACCGCCGAAATGCCGCACTGCAACTCGGGTCTCACCAACGACGCCACCTGATGCAGCCACAGACCTGCTGCCTGCACTGCGACCTGTGGGAACAGCACTCCGTTGCTTCATGTCATTGCCCTGGTATCCTCGACGTCGCTGCACCACGCCGACATTGACGCCGCTGCTTGCACCGTAGTTCGAGGGCACCGCTCGTAAGTTACACGACGCACCATCCTCATCCTGCACCACAACTTTGGCCTACTGATGCCAGTGCCATCGATTCCAGTTTGTCAGCCGACGACAGCGCTTCAGCAACGATGATGCCGCTGCTTGCACCCTGACCAGCCAGCACCGCATCACTTCGCAACGCAGCCCTGGTCTCACTGATGCCGCTGAACGACCGTCACTGAGCCGCTGCCTGCACCACGACCTGATTCCTGCCGTCGCCAGCGCTCCCGACTTCAACCGCGAGGAATTCGATATGCAATGTGTGTGACTTCAAGGGCCCGATGACTCCTGCACCGACCTCTGGAACAGACGCCAGCCTTTCGGGGCTCATTGAGAGGTCGCTGACCCTGCATTTCTAAAGGTACTGTTTGTCGCAAAGACCTGCAACTGTAGCTGGCCCACGACACCGCATTCAAGCCAGAACTGTTTGGATTTGCTATTCACGACACCTTGATAGCCCGAGGCGGCGCTATCGACTTAAAGGAACCATATTTCAAGTCTATTTTAATGTCTGAAGATTACTAAGTACTGTATTGTGGATTTTGTATCATTTTGGTCTTGTCTTAAGTATTTAAAAATATTGGATATTTTTCCAAACTGGTGTGGTGTCCTTTTGAAGTGCTTTCACTGTGTTACGGTTGGTTATGTGCAAATGCTTTACACACTGCCTCTAAGATAAACCTGACTGCTCATGCCAAGCTACCAAGGGAGTGAGCAGGGGTTATTTAAGAGTGCAACTCCCTTATCCTGACTAGAAAGAAGGGTTCCTACTTGGATAAAGGTGCAAACCCTTGATAACTAGAGACCTCCATTTCTAACAGTTATACACAGTGTTTGTAATGCAAGACCTTTCCAAAAGTGTCATTACAATGACACGAGTCAGCTATGGAGGTAGTATCACCCGCAAATTCGAAAAATAAGTGTATGATTGGTGCAAGATGCATCCCTGCACTGAATTGATGAATCCTTTAGTGACTCAACTATCCTTTGATTCTTCAGCCTCCCCATCGTCAAGTTGATCCTGATCACCATTGTCATGTATCTGTGTGACATTTGTCAGAAAACACTATTCCAGTGCAACAGATTACACAGATAGATTGTTTGTCAAAACTTTGGAATAGATTTGAGCAGTGTGGTCCCAGCTACACCGAAGCACCATACACACATTGTCTTGACTCCTAAGCTCTTATAGGAAGATGGACCCAATGGTGCTTAGGGCACAACACAGCAAGAACATTGTATTTCACAATGATGGCCCATACGCATTCTGCAGTCCTGATGCACAAAACATTTTAGCATTCCTGGTCATGGATTAGTTGGTGTCATATACTCTGCTAGGTGATCACTCTGTGTGACCTTATTGGTTGAAGCACTTAAGTTTACCTGATTAATTTATTTTAGTTTTAAGATATAGCGCAAACTAGACCCGGCACATCAGCTATCAGATCGCTTTAGATAAGCACCAGTTTCGTTACAGATGGACACATTCATTTTTGTTAGGCACGGGGAGATTTAATGATTTGCCTAAAATCACAGGATGTTGAGCGTCGTTGCCGAGACTTGAACCCGGTTTCCCAGCTTACACATCACTAAAATGCCATTGGCGCGGTACTGCGTTTTACCGCAATAGTGTCATAGTCAGGATGTATGGGTACCTTTATGCAAATTTGTCACTCATCATCCTTACGATCACATAACACATCTCAATAGCTGTATAAGTTACTTTCAATTGTGCAGAAATATAGTTACATTTAATTGTCTGGATGTACAAGTTTCAATGTGTCAGTAATGGACATGAAAGAAGATTTTTTTGACTCTGTGAGTTTTGATCTACACATGTTAGTGCAAACTGGCCATTTTTGGGACACCATACATTATTTATTATCTGTGCATGTAGTAGGAATGGGGGTCTCTAGTTGGCAATAGTTTGCACCTTTGTCCAAGTAGGGACCCTTGCTTCTAGTCAGGCTATGGGAGTTACGCCCATAGACAACCCCTGCTCACCCCCTTGGTAGTTTGGCACGAGCAGACAGGCTTATCTCAGAGGCACTGTGTCAAGCATTTGTACACAAATACAGTAAAACAGTGAAAACACTACAAATGGACACCACACCAGTTTAGAAAAATAAGTAATCTTTGATCTAAACCAAACAAGACCAAAACGGCAAAAATCCAGCATAAAATAATCAAAATATGCACTTTGTAAGAATAACCTTAAGAATACTGGGCATATTATCAAGGCAGGCAATATGAGATTATCGTCGCTTTTGAGGCTGTTTTCGGCTGCAAAGCGGCGATAAATTTATTGCCCTATTAGCAAGCTGTCGCGAACAGCAGTTAGCGACAGCTTGTAGGCGAAAGCGAGCAGTTTGGGGCCCGGTTTGCATGTCCGCGATGTTTATCGCTAATGACATGCAAAGTGGGCGTACCCAACCTGTTGGAGAATGAAAGCAGTCTCTAACATTGCTATCGCCTATTATCAACGCAGGTGTAGCGACAAGAAAATTCGCGCTAAGCGTAAATATCGCTGAAAACTAACGGCTGCTCTGACCAGTTCTTAGCCTGTATATCCAATGGGAGGTGGATATTCAGGCTAAGTCCCTATTAGCAATAATGCCTGAATATCGCTGGATTTCCAGCGATATTCACGCATTTCGCCGCTATCGCCGTATATTTTATCGCTTTGGAGATAAACGTTGCTAATAGCACATTATATCTGCGATAAAATCCGGCGATGCGCGTCGCTAAAAAAAAATTCGCTAAGCTTATTTAGCGATAAATATCACTAGTTGTTGATAATATGCCCCACAGTTCTTGAAGTCAGCAGCTCTGTCTGGGGCTACCGCAGTGCTGAAATAAAGCAATTGCAACAGTTTCGGTCAACCGCTATGGTGCGGACCGGCATCGGTGTCAGAAGCCTTGTAAACAGTACCTTTTGTTCCGGCTGACCACATTGGTGCGGGCAGGGCCGGACAGGGAACCAAAACCGGCCCTGGCAAAGTGCTCGGCCGGCCCCCCAATCCCCCCCACCCCGTCCCGGGCAGTTGGGGGTGCCGCCGTGCTCTTTGCCTGGGCCGGTTTTCGGCCGATTTTATTACAGGGCCGATTTTGCAGCTATGCTGCAAAACAGGCCCTCTAACAAAAACGGCCCCCAGGGGCCCCAAACCGCCCCCACCCGTGCGGCGCACCGGGGGATTGCCCGGTGCCTGCTACTGCCAGTCCGGCCCTGGGCCACTCCGGCCCAGTCGCAGCAACTGTTGCAGTTTCGGTGTGAATTGGAGTGGTGCGGCGTGCTGTGCCTTCAGGTCGCAGTGCAGACAACGACTCGGTGATGGTCGTCCAGCGACATTGGTGAGACATGGGCAGCGGTGCAAAGTGGGACAGTGCGAAGTGGGGCAGTGCTCATTGCAGTGCTGACAGGGGCGGGGCCAGTTGATGAGAGCTGGCGTCAGTGGGCCCAGACTGCAGGGGGGGGATGGGGCAGTGTGTCATGTGACTTACAAGTGGTACCCCCATACCACAGTGCAGCAGTGATGTCAGCTTGCAGCGGCGACATTGGTGAGACCAGGGCAGCAGAGTGAACCAAAGCGGTGCAGTGCCCATAGGTCACGGTGCAAGTAGCGGCTCAGTGGTGGCAGTCGTTTTTGTCAGTGAGACCGGGGTTGTGGTGCGCAGTGTGGCGGTGCCCTCTGCGGTGTCGAACTGCAGTTTCCCTCTGTGGCAAATGGAACGCATGGTCCCAGAGGCAGTACTCAGAGGAAGGTGAAGTCTTTGCTATTCCTGAGACTTCTTGAACAGGGGGCAAGCTCTACTTCAAGCCCTTCGAGACACTCAGCACTAAAAGTTACACAAAGTTCAGTCCAGTCCTTTCTCTGTCCAAGACAGAAGCAGCTACTGCAGGCCAACACAGCAAAGCACACAGCAAAGTGGTAGTCTCTCCTCACAGCTTTGCCAGCTCTTTTTCTTGGCAGGCCCCAATATTTATACTGTCTTTCTTTTTGTTCACTTGTGGCAGGAAGGCCCTGTGCTCAGTCTAAACCAGTTCTGTCCTCTCTGGTCCAGCTTCCTGGCAGGAGGTGGAGACAGTATTGTGTAAGGCAGACAAGGCCTATTCAGGTGCAAGGAAATCTCCTACCTCTACCCTGAATGCAGCCCAGGTCTATTCAGTCCAGCGCTGACTTATCCAGGAAAGGCAAGACACACCTCAAACCCCCCTCCCCCCCAGTGGCTGTCTGAGTAGAATGCACATCCCCAGCCCCTGTCCCTCCAAAGCCAGACAGTTAATCCACAATCCAGCAGAAGCACACAGGGGGCCTTATTTATGAAGTGGTGCACCGGCGGCGCAAGGCCTTCATAAATAAGGCCCCGGATGTCTAAGCAAGTAAATACCCACTTTCTAAAAGTGTTTTTTTCAAACACACAATATAGAAATCCTCTTTGCTAAAAGATGCATTTTTATACTCTGAGTTCAGGAATACTAAACTCAACTTTCTACTTTGTCCCAATGGGAAGTTATACTTATAAGATGTTATAAATAAACTCCCACTCTATCCTATGCGACAGATAGCCTTTTCATAGTGAAAAACAAAATACACTGTAATTCACTATCAGGACATGTCCCCCACACTAGTACATGTCCTACTTTTCACATACATTGCAAAAAGGAAGGAAAAAAGGAAGGTTAGGGCCTGGCAAGTAGTGGCACTTGCCAGGTTGACATGGCAGTAGAGACTGCATGCAGACACTGCAGTGGCAGGTCTGAGACCCCTATGAAAGGCTGCTTGTGTGGGTGGAACAATCCGTGCTGCAGGCCTACTATCAGTAGTTGACTTACACACCCTGGGCACACACAGTGCACTGTGCTAGGGACTCCGTAGTAAGTCAAACAAGCCAATCATGGAAACACCAATCCATATGCACTCTTTACATAGGGAGCACTTGCACTCTGGCAATGATCAGCAGTGGCAAAGTGCCCAAAGCATCTAGACCAGTAAAACTAAATCCAGCATACAGCAAAAATACAGGATGCAGAGGCAAAAAGACAGGGTAAAACCACCCCAAGAATGCCAGGTCTAACAGTATGGAGGTTAGACATTAACATTGGCAAAAGTATATTGCATACACTGCACGGTAAGACAGCTTAGTGCAAGTGTATGCCATATCTTGTTATCCATTCCTTGCTTGTTTGCGCTGGCACCTGCAGTGCTGTTTACCACTGTGACACAAACAAAATGCCCATGAAGACGTTGTTATTAGTTGAGATAGGAGATGTGTTGTGTGTATGCAATGTGATGTGTTCTTGCTGCACAGTCTGGTCCATTGATGAGAGATAGGGTGATAAAGTTTCTCTCCATTATTTCCCTGTTGTTTACATTGTGTGCTATTTTTTTTAATTAGTTGTGTTATGTTAAGCAGCTTTATCTAGCATGACTATTGCTGTACTACTGTCTGTGATTCATTTGCCTACTCATAGAAGTGTGTAATGTCCTCTCACCTCTTGCCCATGGGAACACCGTCTTTGACACAGAGTTCACAACAGGGATGAATTGCTTTCTCTTTGCCTAGTTGTAGCTGTTCAATATAACGGTTATATTTACAAACCCCTATTGCCACCACAACATCCTCTTTAGTGACTTTGTGGTGGCGATAGGGGCTTTGCCTTATTTACAAAGCATGAAACAACAAGGGTTTGGCTATAGCGCAGCAAGGCCGCGCCGTATGAGATTCTCAACAAAACAAAATGCCAGTACTGCTCACTGTTTTAACAAATTTTGATGCACAATGATTGAAACAATTATAGCATTACCACACAACTAATTGTGACTGTATTAATCTTTTTAATTTTTTCACGATTTTTTTTTACAATTTCAAAACAATTCTATTTTAGAATTCCTACAAGGGTTCACCTTAAGGAGAGGAAATATTTAAAATCTGTGGTTTGTTTGGGTGAATAGATAAAGGTGTATTTTTTTGACACCTGAAGAAGAAATAATAGATACAATTTTAGATTGAAAGGTGTTGGAACTACAATCACACATCAGATTCATCATCTTTCATTAGATTGAAGCAAACATCCTATGCATTCATTCACAGTCAAAAGAAGTGTGTGATAGAGAAATGGAAAAAGAAGAAGAAGAAAAAACGTGAATGGCCTCACCAGGGTTCGAGGGAACCGTTTATTAATCAATGTGGTGGGGTACTATTTTACTCATTAAGTTAATGTATCTAACAATTATATGTCAGGCTATCAATACTTTTTACAATTTTGATATTTTACAATGTTATTAACCCAAGATTAGCCTGAAAAACAGAAAGAGAGATGGTCGACGCGTTTCGAAGCCCCAAAGTCATGGGGGTTCTCATCAGGACCTTGAGGGATCAGTCCTGCAAAAGAATAAAACAACAGTTCTTACTACACTATCCCATGAGAGAAACCTTCAACTTTACAGCGGACTAACTTCCTCAGCTGGATTACCTTGTCTTCTACACAATCCTGTGTTACTCCTAGTTTCAATGCACTGTGACACGTTTCACAGGTTCCAAATGACGTTCAATAAAAGTCCACAATGCACTATCAATTGTATAAGGTTGCCGTAGTCGTCTGCGGGACAAAGGCAAGCTGTTGTATGATACTTTGTAATGTACACAATGTGGTAAACCAAAATGAGACTAACTACTTCGCATATATTTACCTTCCCAAAGGAGGGGGCCTTCCTGAGATGGAACAGGTGCTCACTCGACCAATATTTGTTTCATAATTCCTCTGCGAAATAAAAACAAATATAGTTGTTGTCGATTTCGAGGGAAAAAATAAAAAATAAACTTCACCATAGTTGTACTCTGAGCATAATAACACTTCGTTATTGTCTCCTCTCAGAAACGGCCTTATACCGAGATGTTTTGTTACAAAACGAAGGGGATGGAGCTTCGCGCTGTTTGAATGGTAGACCGCTTTGGATGCCGCTTTTGTCTAATATTACATCTAGTCGCTGCAGTTACAAATCTTACGGCTCTAAGTCTCACACCGTGAGTTGACCCGTAAATGGTGGTGGTCTATTTCGTGGACATACCTGGTTTGATGGAATGTCTCTCCTATCACCCGGCGCAGCGTTTGTTCATCCGCTGCTGCACTCTCGGTCTGTTCGTCTCTCGGCGCTGGTAGTTGGCGTTCATCTAGTGCCTGGCATTGTGGGGGATGTAGTTTCGTCAATAGGACGTACAGTTAGTTTTCCAATAGATCTTAAGTTCTCGTTCACTAAAAATACTTTACAAATCAGATACCTTGGTGATTTGGTGAAAAAATATATATAACATCGCCGTTAGTTCACCATTCTAAAGGTGATTGTATTTTGGCCTCAATCGAATGGGATAATGGGAGTTGAAGTTGGTGTATATTATTAGATAACCTGCCAGGTTTTGCAGGCCATATGTATAATGGTGTGTTGTGGTCTATGAAGTTCAATCTTTCATGTCCTTGTGTCTGTCTTTTGAGTCATCCAGATTCATGTGAAAAGGGTGCATTTAGAGATGATATAATTCTGACATCTCGTTGAGTCCTGTGACTGCAGAGTTGTATTTTAGAATTAGAGTTGCTTCTCGTGTAGATAGTTTTGCTTCTAGGTCACCTCCTCTCGGGTCGGGTTCCACCTTGGAGATTATAGTCCATTTCAGGTCTTTTTCTGAGTGTGAATATTTCGTCCAGTGTTGTACGAGTGGTGCAGTGAGAATATTCTTCTTAATTCGCGATTTATTTTGGTTTATTCGCTGTCTCACCTCTTGACGTGTTTTTCCTATATACAGTCTGTTGCAAGGGCAAACAATGCCATAAATAACAAACTTGGTTTTACAATTTGTGAATTTTGAGTGTCTCCATGAAATGCCATTATGTTGGAACAAATCTCCCTCCATTGTCAGAGGACAGCATACACATGTTCCACATTGATGATGGCCTGTGATAGGCGGCAAGTTGATGTATTCTCTCAGTGATGGAGGTTTTTTTGTTGGCATTGCTGCTCTGACTATGTGGTTAGCCACACACTTATCTTTCTTGAACGCGAAGAAGGACGTTTCTTTAAGATCTTCATCCAAATCATTAACAAGGTGCCAGTTCTGACAGATCTGTTTTTTTTAACCAATTCGACGTGGGGCAGAAAGTTGAAACACAAACTATTCTGTTTTGGTCTTTTCCTGTCCTTTTTGTGAGGAGGGTGTCTCTTGGTGTCCACCATGCTCTTTTTAGCGCACGTTTCAAAAGTTTACTTGGGTATCTACGAAGTAATAGTCGCTGTCTTAGGGCATTAGCGTGAAACATGTATTCGTCTTTGAAAGTACAATTTCTCCGAATACGTAAAAATTGACCCAGCGGTAGATTTTCTCGAAGACTTCGTGGATGGTAACTTGAAAAATGTAAAGCTTTGTTGCGATCTGTCTCCTTTTTATACAAAGTCGTGACCAAGTTACCATCCGAACAATAAACGTCTACATCGAGAAATGGTAATCTGTACTTTGAGTGTTGTATGGAGAATTTAATGTGTTCAGTCCGAATATTTAGCCACTGATGGAAGGACGATAGTTGTTCTTCAGTCCCTGACCACGTGAAAAAAGTATCGTTTATGTATCGGAGCCATCCTCCGATCCATTGGAAGTGTGGATTATTCTCATAGATAAACTTTTCTTCGAATTGATTCATAAACAGAACTGCCAGTTCTGGGGCAAATGGACATCCCATTGCCACGCCACGGGTTTAGAAGAAAAAATCGTCTTTGAATTTAAAGAAATTCCGTTTAAGAGCTAGTCTTGCCAAATCCATGATAAATTCAGTTGGCACCTTCATAGGTCTTTCTCTTGTATTTAAGACCAGTCTTAGTACCTCCAGCCCCTCTTCTTGGGGGATCTGGGTGTAAAGAGATGTAATGTCCATACTTACTAGGTAGTCTTTGTTCCCTTCAAAAGATAAGTCTGTCAATTTGTTAATAAAGTCAGTGGTGTCCTGCAAAAAGGACTTGACTTTGGTCATGAAAGGTTTCAGGAAAAAATCAATGAACTTTGAAACAGGTTCAAAGAGGGAGTCACAGCCAGACACTATGGGTCTACCAGGTGGTTGTTTCTCATCCTTGTGGATTTTTGGTAATACGTAGAACAAGGCAATGCGTGGATGTTTATTCTGCAGATATTCTAGTTCCTTTTTGCCCAGGAAACCTTGTTCAAAACCCTGATTGATGATAGCGAATAATTCTCTTTGTAGTTCTTGGGTGGGATCCTTATCCAGTTTCTTGTAACAGCCTTGGTCTGATAGTTGTTTATTAATCTCGGCTGTATATAATTCCACTCCACAGATGACTATGGAACCACCCTTGTCGGCCTGTTTAATTATAACTTCTTTATCGTTGGCAAGAGTTTGTAGAGCGTTCCTTTGGTCTCTCGATAAATTAGGTTTGATGAAACCTGCTTTTTTCTTTTCTTGTGATGAAATTGCCGAGAGGATTGTTTTTTCAAAGGCCAAAACCTCTTTTGGCACCTTGCTTGCGGGGGGACAAAATTTAGATTTTTTTCTAAAGCCAGTCGTTTCTGGGCTCTGTAGTGGAGCATTGTCAGCAAAAAATGTAGTCAATCTTATTTTCCTACAGAATTCAATAAATTCTGACCTGAGCCTGATGAAATCTGTGTTCCGAGTGGGCACAAATGATAGTCCTTTTTCCAAAAGGCTACTTTCTGTTGTTGATAGAACTTTATTGGAAAGATTAAAAATTGGCGATTTTAGTTCTTGTAATTGCTGTAGTTCTGCCTCCGTGTTGACATTTCCCATGGTTGGACAAATCTGGTTTTTGCGCGTGATTTTGGTTGGCCGCGGCCTAAAAAAGGCTGCTGTTGTTGTTGTTGTTGTCCTCCTTGTTGGTAATTTTGTTGTTGAAAGTTGGGTTGGAAAGAGCCTCTTTTTGCAAAGCCTGGTCTGTAGTTTGTGTTATCTGTTTCACTCCCACTAGATGAGGATGTGTCCGAAAAGGTGATACAATTTTTCCGGGATCTTCCCTGATTTTCTGGGAGGAAGCGTCGGGCTTCTGGTCTAGGGTAAAAATCTTGTTGCAAGTAAGGATATGCTTTCTCCAAGGAAAAATTCCGTTTGTCTCTTTCAAAGTTGTTTTCTTTCTGGTTGATTGTGTAGTCTTTAAACTCGATGATATTTGTGTCTACTTTGTCCAACAAAGCTTTTGAGTCCATAATAAGTTGATTGTTTTTTATTTCTTTCTCCAAAGCTTCTATTTCTTCTAATTGGATTTTAGAGAGACGCAGTGCTGTTTCCACTGTTAATACCATCAGGTCTCTGCTACATTTGGTTTCTATTTGGCTGTAGCCTTTTTTGTAAATAGGATCCTCTGTAAATACTACTGGGATGTTTCTGATAATTAAACCTCCAGGAATGGTGCCCGATCGCAGATGTTGATGTGTTTCTTCAACCGAAAGAGTTTCTCTGACTCGTTGTTCACTTTAGCTGAACTGCTGAGTGTCGCTGATCCGAGTAAAGGAGGGTTACTCAAAAGATCTTTTATGTGTTCCTCTGAATAAGCCAGAGTGTCATTTTCTGTCATGGTCTTCGGGGAATTTTTAACGCGAACGATCTTTGAAGGAAATTGTGAGGGGTATTGAATTCTCTATCTATTTTGCTTAAGACTGAAGATTAAGTGCTTAAACCACAAGACAAACGAAATAAACAAAATAGCTTGTGACAAAGAAAGAAAAAAAGAGGATGCACACCTCTAAACGTGATTAATAGAAGAAGAAGAAATCAGCCTAGATATGGACTTATTTTCATGTCCTGAAATAGACCTCGCGAGCCAGCGCCCGCTAACAAAGCATGAAACAACAAGGGTTTGGCTATAGCGCAGCAAGGCCGCGCCGTATGAGATTCTCAACAAAACAAAATGCCAGTACTGCTCACTGTTTTAACAAATATTGATGCACAATGATTGAAACAATTATAGCATTACCACACAACTAATTGTGACTGTATTAATCTTTTTAATTTTTTCACGATTTTTTTACAATTTCAAAACAATTCTATTTTAGAATTCCTACAAGGAATGAGCTGACACCATTGGTGTATTGTGGATGTGTTATCTTGTTGTATGGAGTGACATTAGGTTATGTAATACATATGTCACAAACCTTGCAATGTAAGCGGAGTTACTCCCTCTGACAATATGTGATACAGGTTACAGAAACCAATCATGGTGTATATGAGGATGATCCCTATGCTTCTGTATCCTCAGTTGAGATTCTGGAGGGTGGTACACCACTTGAACACTGTGAAATGGATGCACTACATTGGAGGTGAATATTGAGGTCGTGGTCTCAAGATATCTTGAGTGGTGAGGGCTAACAAATTGTCCATGGAAGACAATGTTGCCATTTGCAAAGTGTGGGATATATGCCCATTAGGGACATATGGTTTACCCAGCTACAAAGGTACATAACATCCCCTAGAGCAGCACACACACTTTGTTTTTTGATAATGACAGAGGGATAACTTTAATAAAATTATTCACTCTCCCTCCATCCATTTTTTAATACACTCTTTAGGACTTCACTGCCTCTTACACCCATGCACCCATTCGGCTTCATCAAAAGATCTTCGATAAAGAGACCCTTCGGGTGACCCGTAGGGCCCGACGAGTGCCGGCCCGATGAGGAACAAAGCCCAATGATGAAGCATGACATCCTTTGGGGTGTGTGAGGGCAACAAGAGGAGGACAAACTGTCCCTACAGATAGAGTAGCACATGACTAGAGTACTCTCTACTTCCACCTCTTTCTCCTTTAAGGAACAGTGACTCCCTTTTGGTATAAGTCTTTGTAGTTTGTTGCCTTACTGATTACCTATTGGTATTTGAAACGCTCAGCATTATTTCTTCACATGACCAGGTAGTGGGACAATGGCCAAGTCCTCAACCATAGTATCATGCTAGATGACAGTCTCATCCCATGAGACTGGTTTCTGTGACCCACAATGTCTTATTGAATGTCAACATGGCCAACGGCAGAGCATAGGATAGCACACGGTATACCTGGTTAATCATGGGAGATTGTGACAGTTGTGTTTAAAATCACAGTCTTAAGTGTCATCTGTGGCAAGGAGAAACTTAACAGTGCCAACATTTTACATTAGACTACGATTGTGAATAAGTGAGTTTAGGAACTGTGACCCACAAAACAGGAATTATGAGCCCTTGATGGAAAACCTTTTGTTAGTTACAAAGCCATGGCAACAGCAGGACAGAATTATGACAGACTGAAAATGAGTGTGTAATTGAAGCAGGATAGACCTTGAGTGCACATGCAACATAGGTCATTGTTTACTAATATGAGTGTGAGGGATGTAAAGACTCAAGTTTGGAAAATGTTTTAGGTAATACACATCTTAGTAGAAATATGATTTTATGTGATAAATTAGACTGAGTAAGTTGGAAAGCAGACCAAACAGATTTAACATGGAACTGAGTGATGGGTGGAAGGTCAAGGGAATGAACGTGGGTAAATTGAGAGTGGATGAATAGAAGGAAAACAAAAGTTCATGAAAGAAGGTACAAATTGATGATGGAAGGGCTGGAAGTAGATTATCTGACAGGACAAGCCAAAGTAGAAAACAATGATACATTTTGAAGCAGTGTAAGAAAATTGGAACGTGGACAAAGAGGAATGCAAGAAGCTAGAAGGTGAACACAATGTTGAGGGAATGACCAAAGTGAGGCATGACTTGAAAAAGTTTATGAGGCACATGGGATTGGAGAAAATAAATCAAATGTTGTGATGACATCCATACTTAAATTAGTTAAGGTATGTAGTAAGCAAATGTCACTGCTCAGTGTGCACTTTTAGCACATTACATGAAATGTACAGCTGCAATATACATCATTGTGAAGCATTGGACTAAGGGGAGCTAACAGCACAGGCAACTGAATGGGAAGTGTTGAACTCAATGACTTTTGGAAGATATGTATTCCTTGAGTGACAAAGTGGGTTGTAAGTCAATTTCCAGCCTACTTCCTTGGTGGGACTAGTTACATATATGTTGTACTTTAACATTATATTATTGTGTATTACAGTTGGCACAGAAACAATATATATGCACAATGCTATTTCCAACATGTGCAATTTAAAATTGTTGACCTACATGATTGAGTGGCTTGAGGTGTGTGGTGTGTTCAAGTTGTACTTACCAACAAGCAGTGCATTTCCATAGGTGCCATTCTGGAACTGCTGGTTGATGACAGATTGGCGGAAGATAAAAGAATCATGGACACTGCCAGGTTACTTGGCCACAACATTCAGTAACTCATCAAGATGGTAAACGATTGCCTGCCCATTCATGGAGTAGGTGTGCTTCCTGTTTCTGTAGATGTAGGAAGTTTCCACAGGAGGCACAAGTTGCACATGGGTGCAGTGCATTGCCCCCAAAACATGTGGAAAACAAGCAATAGCATAAAAACCTTGCTTGTTGGTGAGATGTTCTTGCGCAGTGTTGGGGAAGTGGAGATACAGAGACGTCAGGCTGATGATGGCATCTAGGATAGTGGGTAGGAACCTGGAGAAGGATGCCTGGGAGACTCCAGCCACTCTGGCGGTGGTCGGTTGAAAAGTCCCTGAGGCCAGCTTATGCAGCACAGTAAGTAGCTTTGTCTGTGGAGGGATGTTTGTGCTGCACTGAGATGTGGCCTGCAGCCGTGGCAAAATCTGGTTGAGGAGGTGTAGAATGCAGCCACTTTTAAGCCTGTAATGGGCTATGACCTCCTCTGGGTGGAGGTGTAGGAGGGTGATCCTCTGCGGGTTGATCCGCTCTCTTCGGCGGCACTGCCTCTGTGATGGTGGTGGTGGTGGTGGTGGTGGTTGTCTTCTTGGTGCTCCGTTCTATGTCAATATTTTTCAAAATACTTCAGTGTTGCAGGAAGTTCAAAATGACAACCGCAAGATGCAGTATCCAGAATACCTGAGAATGTTCCTGGTCTTTTATTTTTCTTTGTTGCAGGTTCACAGTGAAGATGTGCGGGACGTGCCGACCTAGGGAGACCGGAATATCAGCAGTAGGAAGGTGGAGGCAAGGAACTGTGGAAAGTCAGAGACTTTCCTGCGCCATCTGGAAACAAGGAAGAAGGAGAGACGCACAACCAGAGACCTTTGTGGAGGAGAGACGCCCAGTCTAGAAGATTGTCGCTGAAGACAGGAGACGCTCAAGTAAGGTAGCGTTGAAGAGGTCAAGCGCGTGCAGATAATTTGAGTGTCTTCTATAGTCTAGCGCTCAAGCTGCCACACGTGGAGTTGTGCTAACAACGTGACACCATCAATTAGGCCATCTGAGCCGATTGTGTGGACATGTGCCATGGTTGCGAATGCAACATGCTTAATGTCTTTTGTGCAACTAATGTCACTCATGTATACAATCATTGTTGGACATATCAGAGTGCACAAACATGTAATCGATGGAATAACCACTGCCACCAGGGTTTACTCAGATCAGTAGTACACATGATACATTGGGACAGTTAAACTACCAACATGCGGGACAGTTCAATAATACTAGCACTATTCACACTCCAGGTTGGACAAGCATGAGTGTGCACAATGTGCAAGAACAGAGGGCAGCAGGGTCATGGCAACCACCACCACAATAGTGCTGTAGAAGGGAGCGGATCTACCGTCAGATGATCACCCTCATTCACCTCTGGCAAGCGGAGGTCATAGCCCATTTAATGCTAAAGAAGGGGCCCATTGCCTGCCTCCTGAACCAGATAGCGCCTGGCCTGCAGCCCATATCCCAGCCCTGCAATAACATCCCACCACAGACTAAGCTACTCGCTGTCCTCCACATGCTGGCATCAGGAACCTTTAAACATACCACCGCCAGAGCGGCAGGAGTATCACAGGCATCCTTTTCCAGGTTCTCCTCACTGTCCTGGATGCCAACATAAGCCTAACAGCTAACAACGACTTCTCCAAGAGCATATCAGGAGTGTTATAGAGGAAATCTGCACAGCTATTGCCAGTACAGACACAAAATGAATGGATACCAAATAATGTCAGAGCTATGGCCTACACTGGCCCCAAGGTGTCTTGCATTGCAGTTTACGTAGGATACTTGTTTAATGGTTCTGTGCAACCTCACAACACATCTTCTAACTTCTGTATAGTGGCCCTACAGTGGACACTGTGCACCACCATGTGTCGAAAAACATCTCACAGGGTCACATACATCCACTTTTATGCCCATGTTTATGGTGCATGCCTTTGCGCTGGTGCCAACAAATCTGACCAATGCCGGCACACTTGAGCCTTGAAGCAAAGCTGACTGTGCAGCATGGTTATTTATTCTGTACATGAAGGGACACCTTACATCACAAAAAATTCTAGAAAGGGGATTTGCCTGATCCATGTGTTCAGCAGCATTCAGCACACATGGAATGAGCTGAAAGGCAGGAGAACTAAGTACATGTCTCCTAGTCTTGCCTGTCTGTTGTCAAATTTTCAGAGCTGTCAAATTTGACCCAGCCCCAGATATGTGAATCTGGAGCTGCATCAAAAGCTGTGGATGTTGTGGTGGAACGTCCAACACTAATTGCCCACCCCTTTGCTGTAGTGGACTGCATTTGTAAGGCAAATATGAACAGTGGCATAACAAAACTTGAGGGCCCCCCCTGCAAGGTAGGTGGAGGTGCCCCCTCCAGGCTCAATCAGGAGCTCCCGGGCCGGAGTACTGTATTGAGGGGGCCCACTGGAGTTTGGGGCCCTCGCACCGCGGGGGCTGCAGGGACCAGTGTTACGCCCCTGAATATGCAACAAGGTGGCATAAATCAAGGTTAACTGGCTTTACGTAACTCTGTAAATATGGGGATGTTTTTAACACCACAAGAACATAAACAAAAGTGATGTCCCATTGGTGTTTGGACCCTGTATGCATGCCCTCAAATCTTAACTACAGGTAGTACATGCTTGGCTGACCCGAGTGTGTGTCTCAACCCCATGACAGTGGTAGACACCTTACTAGAATGGGGTAATTACTTTCCAAATATGTTGTCACACATACAACATATGGAAAACAGTGTAACTTGTACCATTGCATGCATTGCCAATCAAACATTGTGAAGTATGGTGCAGCATGCATCTGTGAAGGTTTGCATGCTGAGAGTCCAGACCAATTTTGAACCAAAGACATCTGACCAATGAAGGCCACATATGTCACATGTCATAGCCGTAGACTGTTGCCAAGAATGCAACTGCTAAAACAATGCTACAAATACAGGTCGAATAGCACTTAGCATTAATTTATTAACCTCATTACGTGCTAGTGTGACTTTTCATCGCCAAAATAAAAAAAAACTCGCAAAGTACATGAGTTGTCAAAGGAAACTCAACTCTTAACCGTTTGTGACACAAAAATTCAACCAAACTACACTGGACTTCCACCTCCGGGCTGCAATGCTGCCTGTCGATTGCTCGCCAGTTTCAGCTAAGTTACAGCGCTTCTTGCAGTCAGTCTATCACTTCACAACGCAGCCCTGGTCTCACTGATGCCGCTGAACGACCGTCACTGAGCCGCTCCCTGCACCACGACCTGAGGGCACTGCACGCTACCCCGATGCACTTCACACCACAGCCCGATGCCTGCCATCGCCAGCGCTCCCGACTTCAACCGCGAGGAATTCGATATGCAACATGTGTGACTTCAAGGGCCCGATGACTCCTGCACTGACCTCTGAAACAGACGCCAGCCTTTCGGGGCTCATTGAGAGGTCGCTGACCCTGCATTTCTAAAGGTACTGTTTTGCGGGTCTTCACGACACTGTAGCTGGCCCACGACACCGCATTCAAGCCAGAACTGTTTGGATTTGCTATTCACAACACCTTGATAGCCCGAGGGGGCGCTATCGACTTCAAGGAACTATATTTCAAGTCTATTTTGATGTCTGAAGATTACTAAGTACTGTATTGTGGATTTTGTATCATTTTGGTCTTGTCTTAAGTATATAAAAATATTGGATATTTTTCCAAACTGGTGTGGTGTCCTTTTGAAGTGCTTTCACTGGGTTACCGTTGGTTATGTGCAAATGCTTTACACACTGCCTCTAAGATAAGCCTGACTGCTCATGGCAAGCTACCAAGGGGGTGAGCAGGGGTTATTTTAGGAGTGCAACTCCCTTATCCTGACTAGAAAGAAGGGTTCCTACTTGGATAAAGGGGCAAACCCTTGATAACTAGAGACCTCCATTTCTAACAGTTATACACAGTGTTTGTAATGCAAGACCTTTCCAAATGTGTCTTTACAATGACACGAGTCAGCTATGGAGGTAGTATGACCCGCAAATTCAGAAAATAAGTGTATGGCTGGTGCAAGATGCATCCCTGCACTGAATTGATGAATCCTTTAGTGACTCAACTATCCTTTGATTCTTCAGCCTCCCCATCGTCAAGTTGATCCTGATCACCATTGTCATGTATCTGTGTGACATTTGTCAGAAAACACTATTCCAGTGCAACAGATTACACATATAGATTGTTTGTCAAAACTTTGGAATAGATTTGAGCAGTGTGGTCCCAGCCACACCGAAGCACCATACACATATTGTCTTGACTCCTAAACTCTTATAGGAAGATGGACCCAATAGTGCTTAGGGCACAACACAGCAAGCACATTGTATTTCACGATGATCGCCCATATGCATTCTGCAGTTCTGATGCACAAAACATTTTAGCATTCCTGGTCATGGATTAGTTGGTGTCATATACTCTGCTAGGTGATCACTCTGTGTGACCTTATTGGTTGAAGCACTTAAGTTTACCTGATTAATTTATTTTAGTTTTAAGAGTTTTATATAGCGCAAACTAGACCCGGCACATCAGGTATCAGATCGCTTTAGATAAGCACCAGTTTTGTTATAGATGGACACATTCATTTTTGTTAGGCACGGGGAGATTTAATGATTTGCCTAAAATCACAGGATGTTGAGCGTCGTTGCCGAGACTTGAACCCGGTTCCCCAGCTTACACATCACTAAAATGCCATTGGCGCGGTCCTGCGTAATACCGCAATAGTGTCATAGTCAGGATGTATGGGTACCTTTATGCAAATTTCTCACTCATCATCCTTACGATCACATAACACATGGCAATAGCTGTATAAGTTACTTTTAATTGTGCAGAAATATAGTTAAATTTAATTGTCTGGATGTACAAGTTTCAATGTGTCAGTAATGGACATGAAAGCAGATTTTTTTGACTCTGTGAGTTTTGATCTAAACATGTTAGTGCAAACTGGCCATTTTTGGGACACCATACATTATTTATTATCTGTGCATGTAGTAGGAATGGGGGTCTCTGGTTGGCAATAGTTTGCACCTTTGTCCAAGTAGGGACCCTTGCTTCTAGTCAGGCTAAGGAAGTTACGCCCATAGACAACCCCTGCTCACCCCCTTGGTAATTTGGCACCAGCAGACAGGCTTATCTCAGAGGCACTGTGTCAAGCATTTGTACACAAATACAGTAATACGGTGAAAACACTACAAATGGACACCACACCAGTTTAGAAAAATAAGTAATCTAATCTAAACCAAACAAGACCAAAACGGCAAAAATCCAGCATACAATAATCAAAATATGCACTTTGTAAGAATAACCTTAAGAATACGGGGGCATATTATCAAGGCAGGTGATATGAGATTATCGTCACTTTTGAGGCTGTTTTCGGCTGCAAAGCGGCGATAATTTTATCGCCCTATTAGCAAGCTGTCGCTAACAGCAGTTAGCGACAGCTTGTAGGCGATAGCGAGCAGTTTGGGGCCCGCTTTGCATGTCCGCGATATTTATCGCTAATGACATGCAAAGTGGGCGTACCCAACCTGTTAGAGATTGAAAGCAGTTGCTAACATTGTTATCGCCTATTATCAACGCAGGCGTAGCGACAAGAAAATTCGCGCTAAGCGTAAATATCGCTGAAAACTAACGCCTGCTCAGACCAGTTCTTAGCCTGTATATCCAATGGGAGGTGGATATTCAGGCTAAGTCCCTATTAGCGATAATGCCTGAATATCGCTGGATTTCCAGCGATATTCACGCATTTCGCCGATATCGCCGGATATTTTATCGCTTTGGAGATAAACGTTGCTAATAGCACGTTATCTCTGCGATAAAATCCGGCGATGCGCAGCGATAAAAAAAATTCGCTAAGCTTATTTAGCGATAAATATCGCTAGTTGTTGATAATATGCCCCACAGTTCTTGAAGTCAGTAGCTCTGTCTGGGGCTACCGCAGTGCTGAAATAAAGCAATTGCAACAGTTTCGGTCAACCGCTAAGGTGCGGAACGGCATCGGTGTCAGAAGCCTTGTAAACAGTACCTTTTGGTCCGGCTGACCACATTGGTGCGGGCAGGGCCGGACAGGGAACCAAAACCGGCCCTGGCAAAGTGCTCGGCCTGCCCCCAATCCCCCCCACCCCATCCCGGGGGGTTGGGACTTCCGCATACACAGGCAGACGCGCGGATAGCAGCACAACTCGGGCTGCGGAGAAGGAGTAATACTCTGCTCCTTAATTGTCGGTACTGACCAGGTTATCTACTGCTGACTACATTCAGCGTTTTTTATATATAACCCGACAGCCGGGACGGAAGTAGAACGGGCGGAGAGCAAATAGCCATTGGCAATAATTTTGTAAACACTGCCCGTGCGGAGCCCTGATGAAGTCTTGGGCAAAGTACCCTGACGAAACACGTGTTGGCTGGGCATTGTGAATAAACCTGAATTGAAGAAATACATCCATCCAGACTATCTCTGCATCTATTATTGTAATTTTGTGTTTTTTGTACTTTGTATTGAACACAACAATAAGAAGACGTGTGCACAGATTCCCATTGTATCATTTGTTTGTGGATCTAGGTCCCATTGGAGGTTGTGGGTTCTCCTCCTTTCTGTGGCACCATCGGATTTAGCATTAGAGTGACAGATTTACGTTATACTCGGTGGGCGCCATATCTGATCTACCACTAAAAAGCCCCTTCTTTTGTCTCCAAACTGTTGCAGTTTCGGTGTGAATTGGAGTGGTGTGGCGTACTGTGCCTTCAGGTCGCAATGCAGACAATGACTCGGTGATGGTCGTCCAGCGACATCGGTGAGACATGGGCAGTGGTGCAAAGTGGGACAGTGCGAAGTGGGGCAGTGCTCATGGCAGTGCTGACAGGTGGCGGTGCCGGTTGATGAGAGCTGGCGTCAGTGGGCCCAGACTGCAGGGGGGGATGGGGCAGTGTGTCATGTGACTTACAAGTGGTACCCCCATACTGCAGTGCAGCAGTGATGTCAGCTTGCAGCGGCGTCATTGGTGAGACCAGGGCAGCAGAGTGAACCAAAGCGGTGCAGTGCCCATAGGTCACGGTGCAAGTAGCGGCTCAGTGGTGGCAGTAGTTTTTGTCAGTGAGACCGGGGTTGTGGTGCGCAGTGTGGCGGTGCCCTCTGCGGTGTCAAACTGCAGTTTTCCTCTGTGGCAAATGGAACGCATGGTCCCAGAGGCAGTACTCAGAGGAAGGTGAAGTCTTTGCTATTCCTGAGACTTCTTGAACAGGGTGCAAGCTCTACTTCAAGCCCTTCGAGACACTCAGCAGAAAAAGTTTCACAAAGTTCAGTCCAGTCCTTTCTCTGTCCAAGACAGAAGCAGCTACTGCAGGCCAACACAGCAAAGCACACAGCAAAGTGGTAGTCTCTCCTCACAGCTTTGCCAGCTCTTTTTCTTGGCAGGCCCCAATATTTATACTGTCTTTCTTTTTGTTCACTTGTGGCAGGAAGGCCCTGTGCTCAGTCTAAACCAGTTCTGTCCTCTCTGGTCCAGCTTCCTGGCAGGAGGTGGAGACAGCATTGTATAAGGCAGACCAGGCCTATTCAGGTGCAAGGAAATCTCCTACCTCTACCCTGAATGCAGCCCAGGTCTATTCAGTCCAGCGCTGACTTATCCAGGAAAGGCAAGACACACCTCAAACCCCCTCCCCCCCCAGTGGCTGCCTGAGTAGAATGCACATCCCCAGCCCCTGTCCCTCCAAAGCCAGACACTCAATCCACAAACCAGCAGAAGCGCACAGGATGTCTAAGCAAGTAAATACCCACTTTCTAAAAGTGTTTTTTTCAAACACAGAATATAGAAATCCTCTTTACTAAAAGATGCATTTTTATACTCTGAGTTCAGGAATACTAAACTCAACTTTCTACCTTGTCCCAATGGGAAGTTATACTTATAAGATGTTATAAATAAACTCCCACTCTATCCTATGCGATAGTGAAAAACAAAATACACTGTAATTCACTATCAGGACATGTCCCCCACACTAATACATGTCCTACCTTACACATACAGTGCACCCAGCCCACAGGACCTACCTTAGGGGTGACTCGCTGTCAAAGCCTAGCTCACCTGAGTTTCTGTTCAGTTCTGATGGAGGTTGAAGACAGTCCGACCCCACCCTGAAACTGCTTGTTCCAGCACACTTGTTTTAAACAGTGCACTAAGAACCAGAAGCTCAAGGGAAGGGGGGAAGTGGATAAAATAAAAAAAGAGAGACAACACCGTTCTTGCGTTTCCACTGTAGAAGTGCTGCTAAAATCTGCGGCCCTTTCTGACTTCTGTAGAAACTGGTGCCTAATGAAACATAAACAAAGAACAGATGAGTGCAACCTATCCCTAAATGTGTTCCTGACTAACCCTTAATCTATTAAGAAATTATCTTCTAAAAGTACCTCTTGGATGCTGGTCTTTAGCTTCCAGGTTTGGAATGTGTTACTGTTCTGGGATGTGCTTTCTATTACAGTAAAACTTCTGTAAAATCAAACGAATATCATTATCAGAGTTCTCAATATCTAACATTCACCTTAATATAACTAAAGCCTAAATTCTTAATAGCAAACTCACTTTTCACACATTTCCAGCCTTTTTATAAAACAAATACTGTACTTTTACATCAAAATACAGCAGGTAATTTGTGCAAGTCCTTGATTTACTGTTTGCCTTGCTGTCAATGGTTTCCTCTGTTCGATTCTTAAAAAGTTCCATGTAAAACAATGTTCATTTCACAAAGTTCCACAAAGTATTCTTGTAACAAAGGGTTTGAACCACAAAGTTCGTGGGAGATATCTTGTTCCAAATTGTCTTTACATGAATCCAGAAATCGCCGACAAAGTTCTTTCAGGTAATAAAACGTTTTGCACTTACTTGTTGCTGAAAAGGGATACTGATCAGTCTAACCTTGTCCTCTTTCTCTTTTGCAGGTCGATTGCAGTGGACAGAAGAGGGGCTGAGGCAAGAAGGAGCCGGAAACCGGAAGAAGGAAGAGCCAGCAGCCGCGCCCGTTGAAGCCAATGAAGGTCTGGAGAGAGCAGGAGTGCCAGCGCCGAAGGATCTGTTCTCAGGTAAGTGGGAGGTAGACAAGCACTGGGTGAGGCTCAGGGGCTGCCTTTTATAGACAGGGCTGGGTTTGGTTCGAAGAGCTGGGTGTGGTTCGAAGAACTGGGTGTGGTTCTCACAAGCAGGTGTGCAGATCTTCAGTTATTATGCTAATGAGTTGAAGTAACACTTGGCCTAGGGAGGAGTGCTCTAAATAAGCCTTGGTAAAAGCAAGGTCCAATGTGCAAACAAGACAGCAATGTCCAAACTTGTGAATACATTGAGCAACATACACAGAAGTCTTAGGGAGGGGCTGCGATAACAAGAAAGGCTTTCAATAGTATGTTTAAAGAGAGCTATTACAGAGACCACTAGTGCAATGAGAGGGGACATGCTCTTTGCTGTGCACAATCCCTAACAGTCGCCCCCTCAAAGGCCCTCCTACTGGACGGGGTTTCCCTGGATTTATTAGATAAAACTGTCTAATCAAGCGTGGGGCATGTACATAGGACGCTGGTTCCCATGAATTCTCAGTTTCGTCATATCCTTTCCATTCTACTAAATAAAACAGACGTCCATGAATTCTTTTTGCGTCTTTTATGCTTTTCACTTCATATTCTAGATTTCCCTTAATTGGTATGGGTGGAGGTGGTGGTTCGGGTCGGGTATTTGGGTTGTACGGCTTAAGCAAGGACACATGGAATGTAGCATGTACTGGGTATTCTTTTGGTAAGTCCAATTTTACTGTTACCGGGTTTACTATGGCAGTTATACTAAAGGGTCCAATGAAACGTGGTTGCAGCTTTTGGGATCCCTCTATATTTAGGTTCTTTGTGGAGAGCCATACTTTGTCACCGATTTTATACATTGGGGACTCAGATCTGTGTTTGTCTGCCTGTCTTTTCATGCTTTCTTTGTACTTTAATAAATGTTTCCTGGCCTTGTCTTGTATGTCACCTAATCTCGTTAGTCTATCTGTTACTGTAGGCAACAGGGAATCTTCTAATAAAATGGGTATAGCTCTCGGATGATACCCCTGCATGAAATAGAATGGTGAGCAAAGTAGAGCTGCATGATCAGTATTATTATAAACAAACTCCGCTACAGGGAGAGCTTCCAACCATTCACTAGAATAAGCAGCCAATAAACAACATTTTTTCCAAAATCTAGAGTTGAACTGGCTACCTTGGTCTGACACCACTTTACTTGGCAAACCATGTAAACGCACAATTTCTCTTATGAAAATATCGGCAAATTCTACCGCAGTTGGCCATTTCCTTAATGGTACAAAATGTGCCATTTTAGACAAAAAAAATCCACTATCACTAACACTGTTGTGAAGGATTTTACTGGTGGTAAACCTACAATAAAGTCTACACTCACAGTGTGCCAAGGTTGTTTGGGTGATGGCATTGGTATTAACAAACCGTCAGGGGCCTTATGAGAAGATTTAGGTGTTGCACAAACTGGACAGGTAGTGACAAATTGCTTAATGTCCTTACTCATATTATCCCACCAAAAGTGTTTTTGCACATTTTCCAAGGTTTTTACCCCAGCCAGGATGACCTGCCAACGGTGAGGCGTGATGCCAAATTATCACCTGTGTTTGTAATTCTGTGGTGGGCACTAACAGCATGTTGTTGTGATACAATAAACCTCGTTGTATTGAGTTATGGGAATCCTTTAACCAATCTTGAGGTGCTATTTGCATGTGTGCATTATATAGATCTGTGATGAAATCCTTCTGTTGTACTGGTGCCAAACGTTTTTGGGGAGGAATAATGGGTTCTCCTTTTTTGTCTTGTTTCATGTCTGAGGTATGTCCGTATCTAGATAACACATCAGATTGAATTTGTTGTACACCTGGTCTATAGGTTATAACGAAGTCAAATGTACTAAAAAAATTTAACCAGCGCATCTGACGTGGAGTTAATGCTTTTAGTGATCCAAGAAACTGTAGGTTCTTATGGTCAGAAAAGATGGTAACAGGGTACTTGGCTCCCATTAACCCCTTTGGTGCTCATGACGAGCTTAGCTCGTCATAAGGTATACCTCTAGGGCACCCATTTCTTTTATGGCCCGGCACAGCAGAAGAACATCTCAAGCAGCCAAGGTGTTAAATGGTGCCTCCATTCAGAAAAGGCTACTTTGAAGCTAATAGTTCTCTTTCAGCCACAGTGTAAGTTTGTTCAGCTGGTAATAACTTTTTGGAATAGAAGGCTATAGGATGTAATTGGCCATCTACTGCATCTCGTTGAGAGAAGACTCCTCCTAATGCTACTTGTGAAGCATCCGCTTCAACAAAAAATGGCAAGTCAGGATCAGGATGTTTCAGAATTGGGGCTGAAGTGAACTTTTGTTTCAGAAGTTGAAAGGCGTGTGCCGCCTCATCAGACCAAATAAATCGTTGCCCTTTCCGCAACAAGGTGGTTATTGGGGCTGCAATGTCGTCAAAATGAGAAATAAACCTCCTATAAAAATTGGCGAAACCCAGAAATTTCTGAACATCCTTCACAGATGATGGTTCTGGCCAATCAGTAATAGCACTAATTTTCTTTTCATCCATAATTATTCCTTGAGGTGACAGGCAGTATCCTAAAAAGTCCACTTTGCTGACATTAAAAGTACATTTTTCTAGTTTAGCAAAGAGATGATTTTCTTTTAACTTTGATAATACTGCACGAACATGTTGGGTATGTTCTTCCGGGTTCTTAGAGTAAATGAGGATGTCGTCTATGTATACTATGACACAAACGTCCAGGAATTCGTGTAGGACCTCATTTATAAAGAATTGAAAGGCCGCAGGGGCATTACACAACCCAAAGGGCATTACTGTGTACTCAAATAGACCAAACTTTGTCTTGAAAGCTGTCTTCCACTCATCCCCCTCTTTTATTCGGACCAGGTGGTAAGCTCCCCGCAGATCTAGTTTAGTGTATACAGTAGAATGTCTTAATTGATCCAACAACACAGGTATTAGAGGAAGAGGATATATTTTTTTTTATTGTAGCCTTATTTAGTCCTCTATAGTCGCTCACGCGCGCAGAGATATACCTGGCTTCGGGATAAAAAAAAGTGGAGATGACACCGGAGATGTGGAATGTCGGATGAACCCAGACTGTAGTAGGTCGTCTAGGTAGGTTCTTAAATATTTGGTCTCTTCGTCAGTCAAAGCATATACTCTGTTATTAGGTAAAGGGGCCCCTGGGATAAGATCTATACGGCAGTCATATGACCGATGAGGGAGCAACACACTAGCCTTCACTGGATCAAAAACGTCTTTAAAGTCAGAATATTCAGGAGGGAGACTTGGTTCGTCTTGTGTAACACTAGCACAGTGTATTACTGTGCTCTGTTCTGTACCTGCTTCTTGATAGCAATTGGTTCTATAGAATGAGGAATCCAAAGTAACTGTTCTGTTCACCCAATCAATTTTTGGGTTTTGAGTTGTTAACCAGGGTACCCCGAGAATCAAGCCAAAATTAGGGGTATCTATCAGATCAAAGCTAATCATCTCTGGGTGCTCGTTTTCACAGACCGTGACAAGGGGACTTGTTCGTTTTGTGATTAATCCAGAGGTCAATTCTGACCCATCCACTGCACATACTGCTTCTGGACAAGGCTTTAGGCAAATAGGAAGACCTAATGTGTTAGCTAACTTATTATCCACAAACTTTTCCTGTTGCTCCTGAATCCAGTAGGACAGGGAGAGAATGTCTAACTTGGGTAGTAACAATTAAAAAGATCTGAATTGTGAAATGTCTAGGTATGCGCGGTACCATTAAGGCTGCAGAATTAGAGGTTTGATTAGGATGTTTTCTCGAACAAGTAACCTCCCCCCTTGTCGAGCTTAATCGTTTCCCGACTCAGTTGAGGAGATAGAGGAAAAAGTACCCTTTAGTGAAGTTTTAGGTTTTACTGGACATTCTCTGGCAAAATGTCCTGCCTTGCCACAATAAAAACATAATTTAAGTTTTCTCCTTCTTTCTTTTTCCTGTGACGTGAGTGGACCTCTGACTGTTCCTATTTGCATAGGCTCAGGTTCAGGGAGTTTATTATCTGTGTCTTTCTTCTCATGTCTAATAAAAGTTAACCGCGATTCCAGTTTCGATTTATCTCCCTTTCTTTCTCCTAGTCTGTGTTCCAATTTTATGACTAAATCTACAATGTCAGAATATTCTTCTGGCAAATCAACGATATGAGCCAACGCGTCTTTTAACTCGTCTCTCAAACCTTTATAAAAAAGGTAGACACGCTTTTCTTCTGGCCAACGTGTCTCGGTGAGTAAACAATTAAAACTAGTGAGATAGGTCAATAAATCCTTGTTACCTAGTTTAAGATTTAAAAGCTCATTATCACTTCCCTGCATAAAAGTGTCTTTTGCAAAAAGGCTGGTCATAGTACGTTTAAATTGATTCCAATTATGGAGGATGGGATCATCTCTATCCACGAAAGGAATTGACCAATTGGCTGCTGTACCGCCCAAATAAGACAAGACGAATGCCACTTTCGTAGCCTCAGTAGGGAACTGTTGTGGTTTACAAACGAAGTGTAATTGACATTGATTGATAAAAACATGGAATTTGTTACTATCTCCATGAAAACGTTCAGGTGCTGCTAAAGGCACAGCATTAGGAACATTAACAGTAACCTCAACTGGGGGAGGGAAAGTTGTATGTTTTGCTCGCGCCCCTGTCTCTGAGGAGGTTTTAAACAAAGGCGTAAAAGCTGTGTTCCACTGGGATTCCCTAGGTTTATACCTGCTCAAATCCTGTTTTAAAAAGGTGTTTTCCAACTTTAATTTCTCTATTTCCTCTTGCATATGTTGCAAGATGCCAGACACTGATTCATTATGGGCCAAGTTCTCGTTTAGGGCCTGCGCCATATCCGTGGCGTCAATGCCCTCTGTTTCTTCCCCGGCATTCATCGTCCAACAGAACTGAATATTTTAAAGGCTTGTGCTTCTGTCAAAGCCCAGCTCACCTGAGTTTCTGTTCAGTTCTGATGGAGGTTGAAGACTGTCCGACCCCACCCTGAAACTGCTTGTTCCAGCACACTAGTTTTGAACAGTGCACTAAGAACCAGAAGCTCAAGGGAAGGGGGGAAGTGGATAAAATAAAAAAAGAGAGACAACACCGTTCTTGCGTTTCCACTGTAAAAGTGCTGCTAAAATCTGCAGCCCTCTCTGACTTCTGTAGAAACTGGTGCCTAATGAAATATAAACAAAGAACAGATAAGTGCAACCTATCCCTAAATGTGTTCCTGACTACCCCTAATCTATTTAGAAATTCTCTTCTAAAAGTACCTCTTGGATACTGGTCTTTAGCTTCCAGGTTTGGAATGTGTTACTGTTCTGGGATGTGCTTTCTATTACTGTAAAACTTCTGTAAAATCAAACAAATATCATTATCAGAATTACCAACATCTAACATTCACCTTAATATAACTAAAGCATACAGTCAGATTGCTCCACTTCATCAAATGCATCGATCGCTATTCTTGCAGAATGGCCTCTCTTGAACCCTGACATGGTTCAGAAGTTGCTGAAGACAATTAAATCAGGCTCACCTAAAGACCCGCTGCCATGCACTGTTTTAAGGTTGCTCAGTGGCAATGTTTTTGAAACCATCACTGATCTTCTGAACTCATCGCTGACTGAAGCAACTGTACCCAGTGAATGGAAACACGCTATGATCCATCCTCTTTTAAAAAAAGCCGGAGCTGACCCTAATCTGCCATCCAATTTTCGCCCTATTTCATTGCTGCCCACCTTTGCCAAAATATTAGAAAAGCACGTCCACCGTTGCCTCACGGATTTTATCACCACTCACGACCTACTACCTTCCCATCAGTCGGGATTCCGTTCAGGATTCTCCACCGAGACCACCCTGTTGGGCGTCACCGAAAACATCCGCCGTTTGGTTGATCAAGGCGAAACAGTAGCACTTGTGCTGCTTGACCTCAGCGAGGCGTTCGACACCGTGTCGCACGTGGTCCTCGCCCAGACACTCCATTCCATAGGCATCAGGGGCGCGGCTCTCGAATGGATAAAATCATTACTGAAAGACCGCACATTTCAAATTTTTTCACAAACCGCCTGTTCTGATATCATGTCATTCAAACATGGAGTACCACAGGGCTCTATTTTTAGCCCGTTACTCTTTAATGTTTACATGAGCCCCTTAGCAAAAATAGTGGAGGAAACAGGACTGCTTATGTTTTCGTATGCAGACGACTCTCAGCTGCTTTTCTCTCTTTCATCAGCTGACCCGAACACTTCCTCCTCGCTACAGCTCGGACTCAGTAAAATCTCAGAATGGATGAACAATTTTTTTTTTAAATTGAACAGCAGTAAAACGGAACTAATTTTGTTGGGAAAGAACAAAGGGCTATTGGGCCCTCAACATTGGCCATCTGAAATGGGTACCCCCCCCCCCACCCCTGTTACACATGCTCGCAATTTGGGCGTCATCATTGATGACTCGCTCAATTTACACAAACAAGCGGTGAAAACTTCGGCTACCTGTTTCACCATACTTAAATGGCTAAAAAAGATCTGCTGGATGCTACCCGAAAACACCAAAAAGACTGTTGTCAATGCTTTAGTAACATCAAGGCTTGACTACGGAAACGTTCTGTATCTGGGGGCAAATAAGATCACAGTCCGTAGATTACAGACAATTCAGAACGCTGCAGCAAGATATTATGCAAAATTCCCTTTGCGAAGCCCACTACAAAATACATAAGAAAGCTCCACTGGTTAAAGGTCGAGAACCGAGTTAAATTTAAATCTCTATGCTTTATGCACCGAATTTTCACCAATAACGCCCCCAAATACCTGCAAAATCTAGTGCGTCCCTATCGTCCCACCAGATCTCTTCGATCCTCTATGGCAAATTTTTTCGAAATTCCAAAGTTCAGATTGTCACGCATGGGTGGCAGGTCCTTTTCATTCCTAGGACCATCACTTTGGAATTCAATGCCGCTGACATTACGATCGGAGCTGAGCTATGTCAAGTTTAGGAAAGCCTTAAAGACCTGGCTATTCGACATCTAGCAGGCTATAGCCCACTATTATTGGATCTGTTGCGCCGGGAAACCCTTTGTTGGGTAGCTGTGCGCCCTATAAATGTAATAAATAAATAAAAATAAATAAATTCTTAATAGCAAACTCACTTTTCACAAATTTCCAGCCTTTTTAATGAAACAAATACTGTACTTTTACATCAAAATACAGCAGGTAATTTGTGCAAGTTCTTGATTTACTGTTTGCCTTGCTGTCAATGGTTTCCTCTGTTTGATTCTTAAAAAGTTCCATGTAAAACAATGTTCATTTCACAAAGTTCCACAAAGTATTCTTGTAACAAAGGGTTTGAACCACAAAGTTCGTGGGAGATATCTTGTTCCAAATTGTCTTTACATGAATCCAGAAATCGCCGACAAAGTTCTTTCAGGTAATAAAAATGTTTGCACTTACTTGTTGCTGAAAAGGGATACTGATCAGTCTAACCTTGACCTCTTTCTCTTTTGCAGGTCGATTGCAGTGGACAGAAGAGGGGCTGAGGCAAGAAGGAGCCGGAAAGCGGAAGAAGGAAGAGCCAGCAGCCGCGCCGTTGAAGCCAATGAAGATCTGGAGAGAGCAGGAGTGCCAGCGCCGAAGGATCTGTTCTCAGGTGAGTGGGAGGTAGACAAGCACTGGGTGAGGCTCAGGGGCTGCCTTTTATAGACAGGGCTGGGTGTGGTTCGAAGAGCTGGGTGTAGTTCGAAGAACTGGGTGTAGTTCGAAGAATTGGGTGTGGTTCTCACAAGCAGGTGTGCAGAGCTTCAGTTATTATGCTAATGAGTTGAAGTAACACATGGCCTAGGGAGGAGTGCTCTAAATAAGCCTTGGTAAAAGCAAGGTCCAATGTGCAAACAAGACAGCAATGTCCAAACTTGTGAATACATTGAGCAACATACACAGAAGTCTTAGGGAGGGGCTGCAATAACAAGAAAGGCTTTCAATAGTATGTTTAAAGAGAGCTATTACAGAGACCACTAGTGCAATGAGAGGGGACATGCTCTTTGCTGTGCACAATCCCTAACAGTTGCCCTCCTCAAAGGCCCTCCTACTGGACGGGGTTTCCCTGGATTTGTTTAGATAAAACTGTCTAATCAAGCGTGGAACATGTACATAGGACGCTGGTTCCCATGAATTCTCAGTTCGTCATATCCTTTCCATTCTACTAAATAAAACAGACATCCATGAATTCTTTTTGCGTCTTTTATGCTTTTCACTTCATATTCTAGATTTCCCTTAATTGGTATGGGTGGAGGTGGTGGTTCGGGTCGGGTATTTGGGTTGTACGGCTTAAGCAAGGATAAATGGGGGTGGGGTCGCACACTACTCACACACCGGCGGTGTTGCCCCTAAGGACTCTGGTCAATGTAGTAAAGTGTTCGCGATGCATCATCTTTCGATCTTCTGCTATCTTCGCTGTCTTCGCCATCCCTGGACACGTGTTTCGGGGTATCACCGCTCGTCAGCAGGGATAGGCAGTGTACTGGGGTTGCCGATGGCTGCCAATATCTGCCAGGTATAGTACCACTCAGGCGCGTAGGTGCGGGATCCCAGGCTCGTCAGCCCACTGCTCACGGGAGCTTTAAAGTTACAAATGGGGGTGGGGTCGCACACTACTCACACACCGGCGGTGTCGCCCCTAAGGACTCTGGTCAATGTAGTAAAGTGTTCGCGATGCATCATCTTTAAAGCTCCCGTGAGCAGTGGGCTGACAAGCCTGGGATCCCGCACCTACGCGCCTGAGTGGTACTATACCTGGCAGATATTGGCAGCCATCGGCAACCCCAGTACACTGCCTATCCCTGCTGACGAGCGGTGATACCCCGAAACACGTGTCCAGGGATGGCGAAGACAGCGAAGATAGCAGAAGATCGAAAGATGATGCATCGCGAACACTTTACTAAATTGACCAGAGTCCTTAGGGGCGACACCGCCGCTGTGTGAGTAGTGTGCGACCCCACCCCCATTTGTAACTTTAAAGCTCCCGTGAGCAGTGGGCTGACGAGCCTGGGATCCCGCACCTACGCGCCTGAGTGGTACTATACCTGGCAGATATTGGCAGCCATCGGCAACCCCAGTACACTGCCTATCCCTGCTGACGAGCGGTGATACCCCGAAACACGTGTCCAGGGATGGCGAAGACAGCGAAGATAGCAGAAGATCGAAAGATGATGCATCGCGAACACTTTACTACATTGACCAGAGTCCTTAGGGGCGACACCGCCGGTGTGTGAGTAGTGTGGGACCCCACCCCCATTTGTAACTTTAAAGCTCCCGTGAGCAGTGGGCTGACGAGCCTGGGATCCCGCACCTACACGCCTGAGTGGTACTATACCTGGCAGATATTGGCAGCCATCGGCAACCCCAGTACACTGCCTATCCCTGCTGACGAGTGGTGATACCCCGAAACACGTGTCCAGGGATGGCGAAGACAGCGAAGATAGCAGAAGATCGAAAGATGATGCATCGCGAACACTTTACTACATTGACCAGAGTCCTTAGGGGCGACACGGCCGGTGTGTGAGTAGTGTGCGACCCCACCCTCATTTGTAACTTTAAAGCTCCCGTGAGCAGTGGGCTGACGAGCCTGGGATCCCGCACCTACGCGCCTGAGTGGTACTATACCTGGCAGATATTGGCAGCCATCGGCAACCCCAGTACACTGCCTATCCCTGCTGACGAGCGGTGATACCCCGAAACACGTGTCCAGGGATGGCGAAGACAGCGAAGATAGCAGAAGATCGAAAGATGATGCATCGCAAACACTTTACTACATTGACCAGAGTCCTTAGGGGCGACACCGCCGGTGTGTGAGTAGTGTGCGACCCCACCCTCATTTGTAACTTTAAAGCTCCCGTGAGCAGTGGGCTGACGAGCCTGGGATCCCGCACCTACGCGCCTAAGTGGTACTATACCTGGCAGATATTGGCAGCCATCGGCAACCCCAGTACACTGCCTATCCCTGCTGACGAACGGTGATACCCCGAAACACGTGTCCAGGGATGGCGAAGACAGCGAAGATAGCAGAAGATGAGCTGATGCCGGTCCTCATCCACCCAGACCAGTCGGGCTTTATTACGGGACGCCAGACCCACGATAACTTACGCCGGGTGATCCATCTGATCGAGAAGGCCGATAGATTCCGCATACCTGCGGTACTAGTGGGTTTGGACGCGGAGAAGGCCTTCGATCGGGTGGATTGGGGGTTTTTGTTTTACACGGCCTATCCCTGCTGATGAGGGGTAATACCCCGAAACACGTGTCCAGGGATGGCGAAGACAGCGAAGATAGCAGAAGATCGAAAGATGATGCATCGCGAACACTTTACTACATTGACCAGAGTCCTTAGGGGCGACACCGCCGGTGTGTGAGTAGTGTGCGACCCCACCCCCATTTGTAACTTTAAAGCTCCCTTGAGCAGCGGGCTGACGAGCCTGGGATCCCGCACCTACGCGCCTGAGTGTTACTATACCTGGCAGATATTGGCAGCCATCGGCAACCCCAGTACACGGTCTATCCCTGCTGATGAGGGGTAATACCCCGAAACACGTGTCCAGGGATGGTGAAGACAGCGAAGATAGCAGAAGATCGAAAGATGATGCATCGCGAACACTTTACTACATTGACCAGAGTCCTTAGGGGCGACACCGCCGGTGTGTGAGTAGTGTGCGACCCCACCCCCATTTGTAACTTTAAAGCTCCCTTGAGCAGCGGGCTGACGAGCCTGGGATCCCGCACCTACGCGCCTGAGTGGTACTATACCTGGCAGATATTGGCAGCCATCGGCAACCCCAGTACACGGCCTATCCCTGCTGATGAGGGGTAATACCCAGAAACACGTGTCCAGGGATGGCGAAGACAGCGAAGATAGCAGAAGATCGAAAGATGATGCATCGCGAACACTTTACTACATTGACCAGAGTCCTTAAGGGCGACACCGCCGGTGTGTGAGTAGTGTGCGACCCCACCCTCATTTGTAACTTTAAAGCTCCCTTGAGTAGCGGGCTGACGAGCCTGGGATCCCGCACCTACGCGCCTGAGTGGTACTATACCTGGCAGATATTGGCAGCCATCGGCAACCCCAGTACACTGCCTATCCCTGCTGATGAGGGGTAATACCCCGAAACACGTGTCCAGGGATGGCGAAGACAGCGAAGATAGCAGAAGATCGAAAGATGATGCATCGCGAACACTTTACTACATTGACCAGAGTCCTTAGGGGCGACACCGCCGGTGTGTGAGTAGTGTGCGGCCCCACCCCCATTTGTGGCTTAAGCAAGGACACATGGAATGTAGCATGTACTGGGTATTCTTTTGGTAAGTCCAATTTTACTGTTACCGGGTTTACTATGGCAGTTATACTAAAGGGTCCAATGAAACGTGGTTGCAGCTTTCGGGATCCCTCTATATTTAGGTTCTTTGTGGAGAGCCATACTTTGTCACCGATTTTATACATTGGGGCCTCAGATCTGTGTTTGTCTGCCTGTCTTTTCATGCTGTCTTTATACTTTAATAAATGTTTCCTGGCCTTGTCTTGTATGTCACCTAATCTCGTTAGTCTATCTGTTACTGTAGGCAACAGAGAATCTTCTAATAAAATGGTTATAGCTCTCGGATGATACCCCTGCATGAAATAGAATGGTGAGCAAAGTACAGCTGCATTCTCAGTATTATTATAAACAAACTCCGCTACAGGGAGAGCTTCCAACCATTCACTAGAATAATCTGCCAATAAACAACGTAGCGTTTGAAGTAAGGTATGGTTTAGTCGTTCAGTTTGTCCATCTGTTTCTGGATGGAAAGCAGTAGATAATGCCACATCTATTTTCAGTTTTTCGCATAATTCTTTCCAAAATCTAGAGTTGAACTGGCTACCTCGGTCTGACACCACTTTACTTGGCAAACCATGTAAACGCACAATTTCTCTTATGAAAATATCGGCAAATTCTGCCGCAGTTGGCCATTTCCGTAATGGTACAAAATGTGCCATTTTAGACAAAAAATCCACTACCACTAACACTGTTGTGAAGGATTTTACTGGTGGTAAACCTACAATAAAGTCTACACACAATGTGCCAAGGTTGTTTGGGTGATGGCATTGGTATTAACAAACCGTCAGGGGCCTTATGAGAAGATTTAGGTCTTGCACAAACTGGACAGGGAGTGACAAATTGCTTAATGTCCTTACTCATATTATCCCACCAAAAGTGTTTTCGCACTTTTTCCAGGGTTTTTACCCAGCCAGGATGACCTGCCAACGGTGAGGCATGATGCCAAATTATCACCTGTGTTTGTAATTCTGTGGTGGGCACTAACAGCATGTTGTCGTGATACAATAAACCTTGTTGTATTGAGTTATGGGAATCCTTTAACCAATCTTGAGGTGCTATTTGCATGTGTGCATTATATAGATCTGTTATGAAATCCTTCTGTTGTACTGGTGCCAAAGGTTTTGGGGAGGAATAATGGGTTCTCCTTTTTTGTCTTGTTTCATGTCTGAGGTATGTCCGTATCTAGATAACACATCAGATTGAATTTGTTGTGCACCTGGTCTATAGGTTATAACGAAGTCAAATGTACTAAAAAAATGTAACCAGCGCATCCGACGTGGAGTTAATGCTTTTAGTGATCCAAAAAACTGTAGGTTCTTATGGTCAGAAAAGATGGTAACAGGGTACTTGGCTCCCATTAACCCCTTCGGTGCTCATGACGAGCTCAGTTCGTCATGAGGTATACCTCTAGGGTGCTCACGACGAGCTGAGCTCGTCATGACCACACCCATTTCTATTATGGCCCAGCACAGCAGAAGAACATCTCAAGCAGCCAAGGTGTTAAATGGTGCCTCCGTTCAGAAAAGGCTACTTTGAAGCTAATAGTTCTCTTTCAGCCACAGTGTAATTTTGTTCAGCTGGTAATAACTTTTTGGAATAGAAGGCTATAGGATGTAATTGGCCATCTACTGCATCTCGTTGAGAGAAAACTCCTCCTAAAGCTAAGTGTGAAGCATCCGCTTCAACAAAAAATGGCAAGTCAGGATCAGGATGTTTCAGAATTGGGGCTGAAGTGAACTTTTGTTTCAGAAGTTGAAAGGCGTGTGCCGCCTCATCAGACCAAAGAAATCGTTGCCCCTTCCGCAACAAGGTGGTTATTGGGGCTGCAATGTCTGCAAAATGAGAAATAAACCTCCTATAAAAATTGGTGAAACCCAGAAATTTCTGAACATCCTTCACAGATGATGGTTCTGGCCAATCAGTAATAGCACTAATTTTCTTTTCATCCATAATTATTCCTTGAGGTGACAGGCAGTATCCTAAAAAGTCACTTTGCTGACATTAAAAAAACATTTTTCTAGTTTAGCAAAGAGATGATTTTCTTTTAACTTTGATAATACTGCACGAACATGTTGGGTATGTTCTTTCGGGTTCTTAGAGTAAATGAGGATGTTGTCTATGTATACTATGACACAAACGTCCAGGAATTCGTGTAGGACCTCATTTATAAAGAATTGAAAGGCCGCAGGGGCATTACAGACTCAAAGGGCATTACTGTGTACTCAAATAGACCAAACTTTGTCTTGAAAGCTGTCTTCCACTCATCCCCCTCTTTTATTCGAACCAGGTGGTAAACTCCCCGCAGATCTAGTTTAATGTATACAGTAGAATGTCTTAATTGATCTAACAACACAGGTATTAGAGGAAGACAATATTTATTTTTTATTGTAGCCTTATTTAGTCCTCTATAGTCGATACACACGCGCTGAGATTTATCCGGCTTCGGGATAAAAAAAGTGGAGATGACACCGGAGATGTGGAATGTTGGATGAACCCAGACTGTAGTAGGTCGTCTAGGTAGGTTCTTAAATATTTGGTCTCTTAGTCAGTCAAAGCATATACTCTGTTATTAGGTAAAGGGGCCCCTGGGATAAGATCTATACGGCAGTCATATGACCGATGAGGGGGCAACACACTAGCCTTCACTGGATTAAAAACGTCTTTAAAGTCAGAATATTCAGGAGGGAGACTTGGTTTGTCTTGTGTAACACTAGCACAGTGTATTACTGTGCTCTGTTCTGTACCGGCTTCTTGATAGCAATTGGTTCTACAGAATGAGGAATCCAAAGTAACTGTCCTGTTCACCCAAACAATTTTTGGGTTATGAGTTGTTAACCAGGGTACCCCGAGAATCAAACCAAAATTAGGGGTATCTATCAGATCAAAGCTAATCATCTCTGTGTGCTCGTTTTGACAGACCATGACAAGGGGACTTGTTTGTTTTGTGATTAATCCAGAGGTCAATTCTGACCCATCCACTGCACATACTGCTTCTGGACAAGGCTTTAGGCAAATAGGAAGACCTAATGTGTTAGCTAACTTATTATCCACAACATTTCCTGTTGCTCCTGAATCCAGTAGGACAGGGAGAGAATGTCTAACTTGGATAGTAACAATTAAAAAGATCTGAATTATGAAATGTCTAGGTATGCGCGGTAACATGAAGGCTGCAGAATTAGAGGTTTGATTAGGATGTTTTCTCGAACAAGTAACCTCCCCCCTTGTCAAGCTTAATTGTTTCCCGACTCAGTTGAGGAGATAGAGGAAACAGTACCCTTTCGTGAAGTTTTAGGTTTTACTGGACATTCTCTGGCAAAATTTCCTGCCTTGCCACAATATAAACATAATTGAAGTTTTCTCCTTCTTTCTTTTTCCTCTGACGTGAGTGGACCTCCGAGTGTTCCTATTTGCATAGGCTCAGGGAGTTTATTATCTGTGTCTTTCTTCTCATGTCTCATAAAAGTTAACCGCGATTCCAGTTTGGATTTATCTCCCTTTCTTTCTCCTAGTCTGTGTTCCAATTTCGCAACTAAATCTACAAAGTCAGAATAGTCTTCTGGCAAATCAACGATATGAGCCAACGCGTTTTTTAACTCGTCTCTCAAACCTTTATAAAAAAGGGAGACACGCTTTTCTTCTGGCCAACGTGTCTCGGTGAGTAAACGATTAAAACTAGTGAGATAGGTCAATAAATCCTTGTTACCTTGTTTAAGATTTAAAAGCTCATTATCACTTGCCTGCATAATAGTGCGTTTTGCAAAAAGGCTGGTCATAGTACGTTTAAATTGATTCCAATTATGGAGGATGGGATCATCTCTATCCACAAAAGGAATTGACCAATTGGCTGCTGTACCGCCCAAATAAGACAAGACAAATGCCCTTTCGTAGCATCAATAGGGAACTGTTGTGGTTTACAAACGAAGTGTAATTGACATTGATAGATAAAAACATAGAATTTGTTACTATCTCCTTGAAACCGTTCAGGTGCTGTTAAAGGCACAGCATTAGGAACATTAACAGTAACCTCAACTGGGGGAGAGAAAGTTGTATGTTTTGCTCGCGCCCCTGTCTCTGAGGAGGTTTTAAACAAAGGCATAAAAGCTGTGTTCCACTGGGATTCCCTAGGTTTATACCTGCTTAAATCCTGTTTTAAAAAGGTGTTTTCCAACTTTAATTTCTCTATTTCCTCTTGCATATGTTGCAAGATGCCAGACACTGATTCATTATGGGCCAAGTCCTCGTTTAGGGCCTGCGCCATATCCGTGGCGTCAATGACCTCTGTTTCTTCCCCGGCATTCATCGTCCAACAGAACTGAATATTTTGAAGGCTTGTGCTTCTGTCAAAGCCCAGCTCACCTGAGTTTCTGTTCAGTTCTGATGGAGGTTGAAGACAGTCCGACCCCACCCTAAAACTGCTTGTTCCAGCACACTAGTTTTAAACAGTGCACTAAGAACCAGAAGCTCAAGGGAAGGGGGGAAGTGGATAAAATAAAAAACAGAGAGACAACACCGTTCTTGCGTTTCCACTGTAGAAGTGCTGCTAAAATCTGCGTCCCTCTCTGACTTCTGTAGAAACTGGTGCCTAATGAAACATAAACAAAGAACAGATAAGTGCAACCTATCCCTAAATGTGTTCCTGACTAACCCTTAATCTATTTAGAAATTCTCTTCTAAAAGTACCTCTTGGATCCGGGTCTTTAGCTTCCAGGTTTGGAATGTGTTACTGTTCTGGGATGTGCTTTTTATTACTGTAAAACTTCTGTAAAATCAAACGAATATCATTATCAGAATTACCAACATCTAACATTCACCTTAATATAACTAAAGCCTAAATTCGTAATAGCAAATTCACTTTTCACGCATTTCCAGCCTTTTTTATAAAACAAATACTGTACTTTTACATCAAAATACAGCAGGTAATTTGTGCAAGTCCTTGATTTACTGTTTGCCTTGCTGTCAATGGTTTCCTCTGTTCGATTCTTAAAATGTTCCATGTAAAACAATGTTCATTTCACAAAGTTCCACAAAGTATTCTTGTAACAAAGGGTTTGAACCACAAAGTTCGTGGGAGATATCTTGTTCCAAATTGTCTTTACATGAATCCAGAAATCGCCGACAAAGTTCTTTCAGGTAATAAAAAGTTTTGCACTTACTTGTTGCTGAAAAGGGATACTTATCGCGCCCGTTGAAGCCAATGAAGGTCTGGAGAGAGCAGGAGTGCCAGCGCCGAAGGATCTGTTCTCAGGTAGGTGGGAGGTAGACGAGCACAAGCACTGGGTGAGACTCAGGGGCTGCCTTTTATAGACAGGGCTTGGTGTGGTTCGAAGAGCTGGGTGTCGTTCGAAGAACTGGGTGTGGTTCTCACAAGCAGGTGTGCAGAGCTTCAGTTATTATGCTAATGAGTTGAAGTAACACATGGCCTAGGGAGGAGTGCTCTAAATAAGCCTTGGTAAAAGGAAGGTCCAATGTGCAAACAAGACAGCAATGTCCAAACTTGTGAATATATTGAGCAACATACACAGAAGTCTTAGGGAGGGGCTGCGATAACAAGAAAGGCTTTCAATAGTATGTTTAAAGAGAGCTATTACAGAGACCACTAGTGCAATGAGAGGGGACATGCTCTTTGCTGTGCACAAACCCTAACACTCATATATATAAAAAAGGAAGAAAAAAAGGAAGGTTAGGGCCTGGCAAGTAGTGGCACTTGCCAGGTTGACATGGCAGTAGAGACTGCATGCAGACACTGCAGTGGCAGGTCTGACACCCCTATGAAAGGCTGCTTGTGTGGGTGGAACAATCCGTGCTGCAGGCCTACTATCAGTAGTTGACTTACACACCCTGGGCACACACAGTGCACTGTGCTAGGGACTCAGTAGTAAGTCAAACAAGCCAATCATGGAAACTCCAATCCATATGCACACTTTACATAGGGAGCACTTGCACTTTGGCAATGATCAGCAGTGGCAAAGTGCCCAAAGCATCTAGACCAGTAAAACTAAATCCAGCATACAGCAAAAATACAGGATGCAGAGGCAAAAAGACAGGGTAAAACCACCCCAAGAATGCCAGGTCTAACAGTATGGAGGTTAGACATTAACATTGGCAAAGTATATTGCATACACTGCACGGTAAAACAGCTTAGTGCAAGTGTAAGTGTATGCCATATCTTTGACACTGTTTGTTATCCATTCCTTGCTTGTTTGCGCTGGCAGCTGCAGTGCTGTTTACCACTGTGACACAAACAAAATGCCCATGAAGACGTTGTTATTAGTTGAGATAGGAGATGTGTTGTGTGTATGCAATGTGATGTGTTCTTGCTACACAGTCTGGTCCATTGATGAGAGATAGGGTTTCTCTCAATTATTTTCCTGTTGTTTACATTGTGTGCTATTTTAATTAGTTGTGTTATGTTAAGCAGCTTTATCTAGCATGACTATTGCTGTACTACTGTCTGTGATTCATTTGCTTGCTCATAGAAGTGTGTAATGCCCTCTCACCTCTTGCCCATGGGAACACCTTCTTTGACACAGAGTTCACAACAGGGATGACTTGCTTTCTCATTGCCTAGTTGTAGCTGTTCAATATAACGGTTATATTTACAAACCCCTATTGCCACCACAACATCCCCTTTAGTGACTTTGTGGTGGCGATAGGGGCTTTGCCTTATTTACAAGGCAGTGTTAAGCCACTTAATGTGGCTTAACGCTGTTTTGTAAACAAGGCACCCTTTTACGCTATACTTTGCGTTTAAAGGGGAGGGCAATGGGTGTTGTGGTGGGCGTTCCACCGCAACACCCATTGAGTTTTACGCTGCCCCCTATTTACAAAGGTGGCGTCAATAGGAGGCAGCGCCAAAATTAAGACCAGGGAAAACCTGGTCTCAAACAGGCGAAACAATAAGAAAAGCTTTATTTCTCTTTGTTTTTGCTGTTTCTATGTGTGCTGTGCATCACACATAGAAACAGCCAAACACCACTGACATTTTGCGACTTCTATGTGAGCACACATACAAGTTACAAAATGGCATTTAAAGAGTGTTTATGTGCAGGAAGGAAGACCTTCCTGCACAGAAACAATCTTCACCTCAACGCAGACACCCTTGCACTATGGTGCAAGGGTGCCTGAGTTGGCACTAGTCTGCTAAATTTAGCGCCAGCTCAGGGGGAAACGCAGGGCTGCACCATATTGTTGTAAATATAGTGCAGCTCTACGTTTTTGAAGTGGCGGAGCTCGGCATTAACCCCTTCCGTGCTGCCGTCGGCCAATGGCCAACGCAGCCCCGCCCGTTTGTCAGAACTGGGGCACTGCCGCGAAATCGCGGCAGCGGCAAATGGGTTAAGCCAAGGAGGCTAACGCCACGCTCCACCACTTTGCTGTAAATATGCTCCGAAGTGTGCTTACATAAATGTCCTGGACAATATCTGGATGTGCACATGGTTCATCATGATGTTTGGTGTGCCACTGTGCATCGGTGATTGTAGAGGGCTGAGCTAACCTGAATGTAGAGCAAATTGTTGGTATGTGCTTTAGTTTGACATACACAACCAGGGTAGGGCTCGGAACAGCAACCAGCCCTGGCAGGTTGCTGATCTACCAGCCCTGGGAGTGGGTGGGTGTGCTAGCAAGAAGCACCACTCCCGCTTTTCTTACAGGGTGACGAACCAGTCTCCAGTCACAAAACCGGCTCCCGGGGGCACAAAGTCGGCCCCCATCCCTCCGGCTCACCGGGGAAATGCCCAATGCCCGCAAAAGCCCCGAACACAGCATCCATGTTGTTCAGGCTCAAACATAATTTATAAATGAAGTATTTGCCTGACTGAGCTGACACCATTGGTGTATTGTGGATGTGTTATCTTGTTGTGTGGAGTGACATTAGGTTATGTAATACATATGTCACAAACCTTGCAATGTAAGCTGAGTTACTCCCTTTGACAATATGTGATACAGGTTACAGAAACCAATCATGGTGTTTATGAGGATGAACCCTATGCTTCTGTATCCTCAGTTGAGATTCTGGAGGGTGGTACACCACTTGAACACTGTGAAATGGATGCACTACATTGGAGGTGAATATTGAGGTTGTGGTCTCAAGATATCTTGAGTGGTGAGGGCTAACAAATTGTCCATGGAAGACAATGTTGCCATTTGCAAAGTGTGGGATATGTGCCCATTAGGGACATATGGCTTACCCAGCTACAAAGGTACATAACATCCCCTAGAGCAGCACACACACTTTGTTTTTTAATAATGACAGAGGGATCACTTTAATAAAATTATTCACTCTCCCTCCTTCCATTTTTTAATACACTCTTTAGGACTTCACTGCCACTTACACCCACGCACCCATGCGGCTTCATCAAAAGATCTTCGATAAAGAGACCCTTCGGGTGACCCATAGGGCCCGACGAGTGCCGGCCCAACGAGGAACAAAGCCCAATGATGAAGCATGACATCCTTTGGGGTGTGTGAGGGCAACCAGAGGAGGACAAACTGTCCCTACAGATAGAGTAGCACATGACTAGAGTACTCCCTACTTCCACCTCTTTCTCCTTTAAGGAACAGTGACTCCCTTTTGGTATAAGTCTTTGTAGTTTGTTGCCTTACTGATTACCTATTGGTATTTGAAACACTCAGCATTATTTCTTCACATCACCAGGTAGTGGGACAATGGCCAAGTCCTCAACCATAGCATCATGCTAGATGACAGTCTCATCCCATGAGACTGGTTTCTGTGACCCACAATGTCTTACTGAATGTCAACATGACCAACGGCAGAGCATAGGATAGCACACGGTATACCTGGTTAATCATGGGAGATTGTGACAGTTGTGTTTAAAATCACAGTCTTAAGTGTCATCTGTGGCAAGGAGAAACTTAACAGTGCCAACATTTTACATTAGACTACGATTGTGAATAAGTGAGTTTAGGAACTGTGACCCACAAAACAGGAATTATGAGCCCTTGATGGATAACCTTTTGTTAGTTACAAAGCCATGGCAACAGCAGGACAGAATTATGACAGACTGAAAATGAGTGTGTAATTGAAGCAGGATAGACCTTGAGTGCACATGCAACATAGGTCATTGTTTACTAATATGAGTGTGAGGGATGTAAAGACTCAAGTTTGGAAAATGTTTTAGGTAATACACATCTTAGTAGAAATATGATTTTATGTGATAAATTAGACTGAGTAAGTTGGAAAGCAGACCAAACAGATTTAACATGGAACTGAGTGATGGGTGGAAGGTCAAGGGAATGAACGTGGGTAAATTGAGATTGGATGAATAGAAGGAAAACAAAAGTTCATGAAAGAAGGTAAAAATTGATGATGGAAGAGCTGGAAGTAGATTATCCGACAGGACAAGCCAAAGTAGAAAACAATGATACATTTTGAAGCAGCTTAAGAAAATTGGAACGTGGACAAAGAGGAATGCAGGAAGCTAGAAGGTGAATACAATGTTGAGGGAATGGACCAAAGTGAGGCATGACTTGAAAAGGTTTATGAGGCACATGGGATTGGAGAAAATAAATCAAATGTTGTTAAGACATCCATACTTGAATTAGTTAAGGTATGTAGTAAGCAAATGTCACTGCTGAATGTGCACTTTTAGCACATTACATGAAATGTACAGCAGCAATATACATCATTGTGAAGCATTGGACTAAGGGGAGCTAACAGCACAGGCACCTGAATGGGAAGTGTTGAACTCAATGACTTTTGGAAGATATGTATTCCTTGAGTGACAAAGTGGGTTGTAAGTCAATTTCCAGCCTACTCCCTTGGTGGGACTAGTTACATATATGTTGTACTTTGACATTATATTATTGTGTATTACAGTTGGCACAGAAACAATATATGCACAATGCTATTTCCAACAATTGCAATTTAAAATTGTTGACCTACATGATTGAGTGGCTTGAGGTGTGTGGTGTGTTCAAGTTGTACTTACCAGCAAGCAGTGAATTTCCATAGGTGCCATTCTGGAACTGCTGGTAGATGACAGATTGGCGGAAGATAAAAGAATCATGGACACTGCCAGGGTACTTGGACACAACATTCAGTAACTCACCAAGATGGTAAACTATTGCCTGCCCATTCATGGAGTAGGTGTGCTTCCTGTTTCAGTAGATGTGGGAAGTTTCCACAGGTGGCACAAGTTGCACATGGGTGCAGTGCATTGCCCCCAAAACATGCAGAACACAAGCAATGGCATAAAAAGCTTGCTTGTTGGTGAGATGTTCTTGCGCAGTGTTGAGGAAGTGGAGATACAGAGACGTCAGGCTGATGATGGCATCTAGGATAGTGGGTAGGAACCTGGAGAAGGATGCCTGGGAGACTCCAGCCACTCTGGCGGTGGTCGGTTGAAAAGTCCCTGAGGCCAGCTTATGCAGCACAGTAAGTAGCTTTGTCTGTGGAGGGATGTTTGTGCTGCGCTGAGATGTGGCCTGCAGCCTTGGCAAAATCTGGTTGAGGAGGTGTAGAATGCAGCCCCTTTTTAGCCTGTAATGGGCTATGACCTCCTCTGGGTGGTGGTGTATGAGGGTGATCCTCTGCCAGTCGATCCGCTCTCTTCGGCGGCACTGCCTCTGTGATGGTGGTGGTGGTGGTTGTCTTCTTGGTGCTCCGTTCTATGTCAATATTTTTCAAAATACTTCAGTGTTGCAGGAAGTTCAAAATGACAACCGCAAGATGTAGCATCCAGAATACCTGAGAATGTTCCTTGTCTTTTATTTTTCTTTGTTGCAGGTTCACAGTGAAGATGTGCGGGACGTGCCGACCTAGGGAGACTGGAATATCAGCAGTAGGAAGGTGGAGGCAAGGAACTGTGGAAAGTCAGAGACTTTCCAGCGCCATCTGGAAACAAGGAAGAAGGAGAGACGCACAACCAGAGACCTTTGTGAGGAGAGACGCCCAGTCTGGAAGATTGTCGCTGAAGACAGGAGACGCTCAAGTAAGGTAGCGTTGAAGAGGGCAAGCGCGTGCAGATAATTTGAGTGTCTTCTATAGTCTAGCGCTCGAGCTGCCACACGTGGAGTTGTGCTAACAACGTGACACCATCAATTAGGCCATCTGTGCCGATTGTGTGGACATGTGCCATGGTTGCGAATGCAACATGCTTAATGTCTTTTGTGTAACTAATGTCACTCATGTATACAATCATTGTTGGACATATCAGAGTGCACAAACATGTAATTGATGGAACAACAACTGCCACCAGGGTTTACTCAGATCAGTAGTACACATGATACATTGGGACAGTTAAACCACCAACATGCGGGACAGTTCAATAATACTAGCACTATTTACACTCCAGGTTGGACAAGCATGAGTGTGCACAATGTGCAAGAACAGAGGGCAGCAGGGTCATGGCAACCACCACCACAATAGTGCCGTAGAAGGGAGCGGATCTACCGTCAGATGATCACCCTCATTCACCTCTGGCAAGCGGAGGTCATAGCCCATTTAATGCTAAAGAAGGGGCCCATTGCCTGCCTCCTGAACCAGATAGCGCCTGGCCTGCAGCCCATATCCCAGCCCTGCAATAACATCCCACCACAGACTAAGCTACTCGCTGTCCTCCACATGCTGGCATCAGGAACCTTTAAACATACCACCGCCAGAGCGGCAGGAGTATCACAGGCATCCTTTTCCAGGTTCTCCTCACTGTCCTGGATGCCAACATAAGCCTAACAGCTAACAACGACTTCTCCAAGAGCATATCAGGAGTGTTATAGAGGAAATCTGCACAGCTATTGCCAGTACAGACACAAAATGAATGGATACCAAATAATGTCAGAGCTATGGCCTACACTGGCCCCAAGGTGTCTTGCATTGCAGTTTACGTAGGATACTTGTTTAATGGTTCTGTGCAACCTCACAACACATCTTCTAACTTCTGTATAGTGGCCCTACAGTGGACACTGTGCACCACCATGTGTCGAAAAACATCTCACAGGGTCACATACATCCACTTTTATGCCCATGTTTATGGTGCATGCCTTTGAGCTGGTGCCAACAAATCTGACCAATGCCGGCACACTTGAGCCTTGAAGCAAAGCTGACTGTGCAGCATGGTTATTTATTCTGTACATGAAGGGACACCTTACATCACAAAAAATTCTAGAAAGGGGATTTGCCTGATCCATGTGTTCAGCAGCATTCAGCACACATGGAATGAGCTGAAAGGCAGGAGAACTAAGTACATGTCTCCTAGTCTTGCCTGTCTGTTGTCAAATTTTCAGAGCTGTCAAATTTGACCCAGCCCCAGATATGTGAATCTGGAGCTGCATCAAAAGCTGTGGATGTTGTGGTGGAACGTCCAACACTAATTGCCCACCCCTTTGCTGTAGTGGACTGCATTTGTAAGGCAAATATGAACAGTGGCATAACAAAACTTGAGGGCCCCCCCTGCAAGGTAGGTGGAGGTGCCCCCTCCAGGCTCAATCAGGAGCTCCCGGGCCGGAGTACTGTATTGAGGGGGCCCACTGGAGTTTGGGGCCCTCGCACCGCGGGGGCTGCAGGGACCAGTGTTACGCCCCTGAATATGCAACAAGGTGGCATAAATCAAGGTTAACTGGCTTTACGTAACTCTGTAAATATGGGGATGTTTTTAACACCACAAGAACATAAACAAAAGTGATGTCCCATTGGTGTTTGGACTCTGTATGCATGCCCTCAAATCTTAACTACAAGTAGTACATGCTTGGCTGACCCGAGTGTGTGTCTCAACCCCATGACAGTGGTAGCCACCTTACTAGAATGGGGTAATTACTTTCCAAATATGTTGTCACACATACAACATATGGAAAACAGTGTAACTTGTACCATTGCATGCATTGCCAATCAAACATTGTGAAGTATGGTGCAGCATGCATCTGTGAAGGTTTGCATGTTGAGAGTCCAGACCAATTTTGAACCAAAGACATCTGACCAATGAAGGCCACATATGTCACATGTCATAGCCGTAGACTGTTGCCAAGAATGCAACTGCTAAAACAATGCTACAAATACAGGTCGAATACCACTTAGCATTAATTTATTAACCTCATTACGTGCTAGTGTGACATTTTCATCGCCAAAATAAAAAAAAACTCGCAAAGTACATGAGTTGTCAAAGGAAACTCAACTCTTAACCGTTTGTGACAAAAAAATTCAACCAAACTACACTGGACTTCCACCTCCGGGCTGCAATGCTGCCTGTCGATTGCTCGCCAGTTTCAGCTAAGTTACAGCGCTTCTTGCAGTCAGTCTATCACTTTACAACGCAGCCCTGGTCTCACTGATGCCGCTGAACGACCGTCACTGAGCCGCTCCCTGCACCACGACCTGAGGGCACTGCACGCTACCCCGATGCACTTCACACCACAGCCCGATGCCTGCCATCGCCAGCGCTCCCGACTTCAACCGCGAGGAATTCGATATGCAACATGTGTGACTTCAAGGGCCCGATGACTCCTGCACTGACCTCTGAAACTGACGCCAGCCTTTCGGGGCTCATTGAGAGGTCGCTGACCCTGCATTTCTAAAGGTACTGTTTTGCGGGTCTTCACGACACTGTAGCTGGCCCACGACACCGCATTCAAGCCAGAACTGTTTGGATTTGCTATTCACAACACCTTGATAGCCCGAGGGGGCGCTATCGACTTCAAGGAACTATATTTCAAGTCTATTTTGATGTCTGAAGATTACTAAGTACTGTATTGTGGAATTTGTATCATTTTGGTCTTGTCTTAAGTATATAAAAATATTGGATATTTTTCCAAACTGGTGTGGTGTCCTTTTGAAGTGCTTTCACTGGGTTACCGTTGGTTATGTGCAAATGCTTTACACACTGCCTCTAAGATAAGCCTGACTGCTCATGCCAAGCTACCAAGGGGGTGAGCAGGGGTTATTTTAGGAGTGCAACTCCCTTATCCTGACTAGAAAGAAGGGTTCCTACTTGGATAAAGGGGCAAACCCTTGATAACTAGAGACCTCCATTTCTAACAGTTATACACAGTGTTTGTAATGCAAGACCTTTCCAAATGTGTCTTTACAATGACACGAGTCAGCTATGGAGGTAGTATGACCCGCAAATTCGGAAAATAAGTGTATGGCTGGTGCAAGATGCATCCTTGCACTGAATTGATGAATCCTTTAGTGACTCAACTATCCTTTGATTCTTCAGCCTCCCCATCGTCAAGTTGATCCTGATCACCATTGTCATGTATCTGTGTGACATTTGTCAGAAAACACTATTCCAGTGCAACAGATTACACAGATAGATTGTTTGTCAAAACTTTGGAATAGATTTGAGCAGTGTGGTCCCAGCCACACCGAAGCACCATACACTTATTGTCTTGACTCCTAAACTCTTATAGGAAGATGGACCCAATAGTGCTTAGGGCACAACACAGCAAGCACATTGTATTTCACGATGATCGCCCATATGCATTCTGCAGTTCTGATGCACAAAACATTTTAGCATTCCTGGTCATGGATTAGTTGGTGTCATATACTCAGCTAGGTGATCACTCTGTGTGACCTTATTGGTTGAAGCACTTAAGTTTACCTGATTAATTTATTTTAGTTTTAAGAGTTTTATATAGCGCAAACTAGACCCGGCACATCAGGTATCAGATCGCTTTAGATAAGCACCAGTTTTGTTATAGATGGACACGTTCATTTTTGTTAGGCACGGGGAGATTTAATGATTTGCCTAAAATCACAGGATGTTGAGCGTCGTTGCCGAGACTTGAACCCGGTTCCCCAGCTTACACATCACTAAAATGCCATTGGCGCGGTCCTGCGTAATACCGCAATAGTGTCATAGTCAGGATGTATGGGTACCTTTATGCAAATTTCTCACTCATCATCCTTACGATCACATAACACATGGCAATAGCTGTATAAGTTACTTTTAATTGTGCATAAATATAGTTAAATTTAATTGTCTGGGTGTACAAGTTTCAATGTGTCAGTAATGGACATGAAAGCAGATTTTTTTGACTCTGTGAGTTTTGATCTACACATGTTAGTGCAAACTGCCCATTTTTGGGACACCATACATTATTTATTATCTGTGCATGTAGTAGGAATGGGGGTCTCTGGTTGGCAATAGTTTGCACCTTTGTCCAAGTAGGGACCCTTGCTTCTAGTCAGGCTAAGGAAGTTACGCCCATAGACAACCCCTGCTCACCCCCTTGGTAATTTGGCACCAGCAGACAGGCTTATCTCAGAGGCACTGTGTCAAGCATTTGTACACAAATACAGTAATACGGTGAAAACACTACAAATGGACACCACACCAGTTTAGAAAAATAAGTAATCTAATCTAAACCAAACAAGACCAAAACGGCAAAAATCCAGCATACAATAATCAAAATATGCACTTTGTAAGAATAACCTTAAGAATACGGGGGCATATTATCAAGGCAGGTGATATGAGATTATTGTCACTTTTGAGGCTGTTTTCGGCTGCAAAGCGGCGATAATTTTATCGCCCTATTAGCAAGCTGTCGCTAACAGCAGTTAGCGACAGCTTGTAGGCGATAGCGAGCAGTTTGGGGCCCGCTTTGCATGTCCGCGATATTTATCGCTAATGACATGCAAAGTGGGCGTACCCAACCTGTTAGAGATTGAAAGCAGTTGCTAACATTGTTATCGCCTATTATCAACGCAGGCGTAGCGACAAGAAAATTCGCGCTAAGCGTAAATATCGCTGAAAACTAACGCCTCCTCAGACCAGTTCTTAGCCTGTATATCCAATGGGAGGTGGATATTCAGGCTAAGTCCCTATTAGCGATAATGCCTGAATATCGCTGGATTTCCAGCGATATTCACGCATTTCGCCGATATCGCCGGATATTTTATCGCTTTGGAGATAAACGTTGCTAATAGCACGTTATCTCTGCGATAAAATCCGGCGATGCGCAGCGATAAAAAAAATCGCTAAGCTTATTTAGCGATAAATATCGCTAGTTGTTGATAATATGCCCCACAGTTCTTGAAGTCAGTAGCTCTGTCTGGGGCTACCGCAGTGCTGAAATAAAGCAATTGCAACAGTTTCGGTCAACCGCTATGGTGCGGACCGGCATCGGTGTCAGAAGCCTTGTAAACAGTACCTTTTGGTCCGGCTGACCACATTGGCGCGGGCAGGGCCGGACAGGGAACCAAAACCGGCCCTGGCAAAGTGCTCGGCCTGCCCCCAATCCCCCACACCCCATCCCGGGGGGTTGGGACTTCCGCATACACAGGCGGACGCGCGGATAGCAGCACAACTCGGGCTGCGGAGAAGGAGTAATACTCTGCTCCTTAATTGTTGGTACTGACCAGGTTATCTACTGCTGACTACATTCAGCGTTTTTTTATATATAACCCGACAGCCGGGACGGAAGTAGAACGGGCGGAGAGCAAATAGCCATTGGCAATAATTTTGTAAACACTGCCCGTGCGGAGCCCTGATGAAGTCTTGGGCAAAGTACCCTGACGAAACACGTGTTGGCTGGGCATTGTGAATAAACCTGAATTGAAGAAATACATCAATCCAGACTATCTCTGCATCTATTATTGTAATTTTGTGTTTTTTGTACTTTGTATTGAACACAACAATAAGAAGACGTGTGCACAGATTCCCATTGTATCATTTGTTTGTGGATCTAGGTCCCATTGGAGGTTGTGGGTTCTCCTCCTTTCTGTGGCACCATCGGATTTAGCATTAGAGTGACAGATTTACGTTATACTCGGTGGGCGCCATATCTGATCTACCACTAAAAAGCCCCTTCTTTTGTCTCCAAACTGTTGCAGTTTCGGTGTGAATTGGAGTGGTGTGGCATACTGTGCCTTCAGGTCGCAGTGCAGACAATGACTCGGTGATGGTCGTCCAGCGACATCGGTGAGACATGGGCAGCGGTGCAAAGTGGGACAGTGCGAAGTGGGGCAGTGCTCATGGCAGTGCTGACAGGTGGCGGTGCCGGTTGATGAGAGCTGGCGTCAGTGGACCCAGACTGCAGGGGGGGATGGGGCAGTGTGTCATGTGACTTACAAGTGGTACCCCCATACTGCAGTGCAGCAGTGATGTCAGCTTGCAGCGGCGTCATTGGTGAGACCAGGGCAGCAGAGTGAACCAAAGCGGTGCAGTGCCCATAGGTCACGGTGCAAGTAGCGGCTCAGTGGTGGCAGTAGTTTTTGTCAGTGAGACCGGGGTTGTGGTGCGCAGTGTGGCGGTGCCCTCTGCGGTGTCGAACTGCAGTTTTCCTTTGTGGCAAATGGAACGCATGGTCCCAGAGGCAGTACTCAGAGGAAGGTGAAGTCTTTGCTATTCCTGAGACTTCTTGAACAGGGTGCAAGCTCTACTTCAAGCCCTTCGAGACACTCAGCAGAAAAAGTTTCACAAAGTTCAGTCCAGTCCTTTCTCTGTCCAAGACAGAAGCAGCTACTGCAGGCCAACACAGCAAAGCACACAGCAAAGTGGTAGTCTCTCCTCACAGCTTTGCCAGCTCTTTTTCTTGGCAGGCCCCAATATTTATACTGTCTTTCTTTTTGTTCACTTGTGGCAGGAAGGCCCTGTGCTCAGTCTAAACCAGTTCTGTCCTCTCTGGTCCAGCTTCCTGGCAGGAGGTGGAGACAGCATTGTATAAGGCAGACCAGGCCTATTCAGGTGCAAGGAAATCTCCTACCTCTACCCTGAATGCAGCCCAGGTCTATTCAGTCCAGCGCTGACTTATCCAGGAAAGGCAAGACACACCTCAAACCCCCTCCCCCCCCAGTGGCTGCCTGAGTAGAATGCACATCCCCAGCCCCTGTCCCTCCAAAGCCAGACAGTCAATCCACAAACCAGCAGAAGCACACAGGATGTCTAAGCAAGTAAATACCCACTTTCTAAAAGTGTTTTTTTCAAACACACAATATAGAAATCCTCTTTACTAAAAGATGCATTTTTATACTCTGAGTTCAGGAATACTAAACTCAACTTTCTACCTTGTCCCAATGGGAAGTTATACTTATAAGATGTTATAAATAAACTCCCACTCTATCCTATGCGACAGATAGCCTTTTCATAGTGAAAAACAAAATACACTGTAATTCACTATCAGGACATGTCCCCCACACTAATACATGTCCTACCTTACACATACATTGCACCCAGCCCACAGGGCCTACCTTAGGGGTGACTCGCTGTCAAAGCCTAGCTCACCTGAGTTTCTGTTCAGTTCTGATGGAGGTTGAAGACAGTCCGACCCCACCCTGAAACTGCTTGTTCCAGCACACTTGTTTTAAACAGTGCACTAAGAACCAGAAGCTCAAGGGAAGGGGGGAAGTGGATAAAATAAAAAAAGAGAGACAACACCGTTCTTGCGTTTCCACTGTAGAAGTGCTGCTAAAATCTGCGGCCCTTTCTGACTTCTGTAGAAACTGGTGCCTAATGAAACATAAACAAAGAACAGATGAGTGCAACCTATCCCTAAATGTGTTCCTGACTAACCCTTAATCTATTAAGAAATTATCTTCTAAAAGTACCTCTTGGATGCTGGTCTTTAGCTTCCAGGTTTGGAATGTGTTACTGTTCTGGGATGTGCTTTCTATTACAGTAAAACTTCTGTAAAATCAAACGAATATCATTATCAGAGTTCTCAATATCTAACATTCACCTTAATATAACTAAAGCCTAAATTCTTAATAGCAAACTCACTTTTCACACATTTCCAGCCTTTTTATAAAACAAATACTGTACTTTTACATCAAAATACAGCAGGTAATTTGTGCAAGTCCTTGATTTACTGTTTGCCTTGCTGTCAATGGTTTCCTCTGTTCGATTCTTAAAAAGTTCCATGTAAAACAATGTTCATTTCACAAAGTTCCACAAAGTATTCTTGTAACAAAGGGTTTGAACCACAAAGTTCGTGGGAGATATCTTGTTCCAAATTGTCTTTACATGAATCCAGAAATCGCCGACAAAGTTCTTTCAGGTAATAAAACGTTTTGCACTTACTTGTTGCTGAAAAGGGATACTGATCAGTCTAACCTTGTCCTCTTTCTCTTTTGCAGGTCGATTGCAGTGGACAGAAGAGGGGCTGAGGCAAGAAGGAGCCGGAAACCGGAAGAAGGAAGAGCCAGCAGCCGCGCCCGTTGAAGCCAATGAAGGTCTGGAGAGAGCAGGAGTGCCAGCGCCGAAGGATCTGTTCTCAGGTAAGTGGGAGGTAGACAAGCACTGGGTGAGGCTCAGGGGCTGCCTTTTATAGACAGGGCTGGGTTTGGTTCGAAGAGCTGGGTGTGGTTCGAAGAACTGGGTGTGGTTCTCACAAGCAGGTGTGCAGATCTTCAGTTATTATGCTAATGAGTTGAAGTAACACTTGGCCTAGGGAGGAGTGCTCTAAATAAGCCTTGGTAAAAGCAAGGTCCAATGTGCAAACAAGACAGCAATGTCCAAACTTGTGAATACATTGAGCAACATACACAGAAGTCTTAGGGAGGGGCTGCGATAACAAGAAAGGCTTTCAATAGTATGTTTAAAGAGAGCTATTACAGAGACCACTAGTGCAATGAGAGGGGACATGCTCTTTGCTGTGCACAATCCCTAACAGTCGCCCCCTCAAAGGCCCTCCTACTGGACGGGGTTTCCCTGGATTTTTTAGATAAAACTGTCTAATCAAGCGTGGGGCATGTACATAGGACGCTGGTTCCCATGAATTCTCAGTTTCGTCATATCCTTTCCATTCTACTAAATAAAACAGACGTCCATGAATTCTTTTTGCGTCTTTTATGCTTTTCACTTCATATTCTAGATTTCCCTTAATTGGTATGGGTGGAGGTGGTGGTTCGGGTCGGGTATTTGGGTTGTACGGCTTAAGCAAGGACACATGGAATGTAGCATGTACTGGGTATTCTTTTGGTAAGTCCAATTTTACTGTTACCGGGTTTACCATGGCAGTTATACTAAAGGGTCCAATGAAACGTGGTTGCAGCTTTCGGGATCCCTCTATATTTAGGTTCTTTGTGGAGAGCCATACTTTGTCACCGATTTTATACATTGGGGACTCAGATCTGTGTTTGTCTGCCTGTCTTTTCATGCTTTCTTTGTACTTTAATAAATGTTTCCTGGCCTTGTCTTGTATGTCACCTAATCTCGTTAGTCTATCTGTTACTGTAGGCAACAGGGAATCTTCTAATAAAATGGGTATAGCTCTCGGATGATACCCCTGCATGAAATAGAATGGTGAGCAAAGTAGAGCTGCATGCTCAGTATTATTATAAACAAACTCCGCTACAGGGAGAGCTTCCAACCATTCACTAGAATAAGCAGCCAATAAACAACATTTTTTCCAAAATCTAGAGTTGAACTGGCTACCTTGGTCTGACACCACTTTACTTGGCAAACCATGTAAACGCACAATTTCTCTTATGAAAATATCGGCAAATTCTACCGCAGTTGGCCATTTCCTTAATGGTACAAAATGTACCATTTTAGACAAAAAAAATCCACTAACACTGTTGTGAAGGATTTTACTGGTGGTAAACCTACAATAAAGTCTACACTCACAGTGTGCCAAGGTTGTTTGGGTGATGGCATTGGTATTAACAAACCGTCAGGGGCCTTATGAGAAGATTTAGGTCTTGCACAAACTGGACAGGTCGTGACAAATTGCTTAATGTCCTTACTCATATTATCCCACCAAAAGTGTTTTTGCACATTTTCCAGGGTTTTTACCCCAGCCAGGATGACCTGCCAACGGTGAGGCGTGATGCCAAATTATCACCTGTCTTTGTAATTCTGTGGTGGGCACTAACAGCATGTTGTTGTGATACAATAAACCTCGTTGTATTGAGTTATGGGAATCCTTTAACCAATCTTGAGGTGCTATTTGCATGTGTGCATTATATAGATATGTGATGAAATCCTTCTGTTGTACTGGTGCCAAACGTTTTTGGGGAGGAATAATGGGTTCTCCTTTTTTGTCTTGTTTCATGTCTGAGGTATGTCCGTATCTAGATAACACATCAGATTGAATTTGTTGTACACCTGGTCTATAGGTTATAACGAAGTCAAATGTACTAAAAAAATGTAACCAGCGCATCTGACGTGGAGTTAATGCTTTTAGTGATCCAAGAAACTGTAGGTTCTTATGGTCAGAAAAGATGGTAACAGGGTACTTGGCTCCCATTAACCCCTTTGGTGCTCATGACGAGCTCAGCTCGTCATAAGGTATACCTCTAGGGCACCCATTTCTTTTATGGCCCGGCACAGCAGAAGAACATCTCAAGCAGCCAAGGTGTTAAATGGTGCCTCCATTCAGAAAAGGCTACTTTGAAGCTAATAGTTCTCTTTCAGCCACAGTGTAAGTTTGTTCAGCTGGTAATAACTTTTTGGAATAGAAGGCTATAGGATGTAATTGGCCATCTACTGCATCTCGTTGAGAGAAGACTCCTCCTAATGCTACTTGTGAAGTATCCGCTTCAACAAAAAATGGCAAGTCAGGATCAGGATGTTTCAGAATTGGGGCTGAAGTGAACTTTTGTTTCAGAAGTTGAAAGGCGTGTGCCGCCTCATCAGACCAAATAAATCGTTGCCCTTTCCGCAACAAGGTGATTATTGGGGCTGCAATGTCGTCAAAATGAGAAATAAACCTCCTATAAAAATTGGCGAAACCCAGAAATTTCTGAACATCCTTCACAGATGATGGTTCTGGCCAATCAGTAATAGCACTTATTTTCTTTTCATCCATAATTATTCCTTGAGGTGACAGGCAGTATCCTAAAAAGTCCACTTTGCTGACATTAAAAGTACATTTTTCTAGTTTAGCAAAGAGATGATTTTCTTTTAACTTTGATAATACTGCACGAATATGTTGGGTATGTTCTTCCGGGTTCTTAGAGTAAATGAGGATGTCGTCTATGTATACTATGACACAAACGTCCAGGAATTCGTGTAGGACCTCATTTATAAAGAATTGAAAGGCCGCAGGGGCATTACACAACCCAAAGGGCATTACTGTGTACTCAAATAGACCAAACTTTGTCTTGAAAGCTGTCTTCCACTCATCCCCCTCTTTTATTCTGACCAGGTGGTAAGCTCCCCGCAGATCTAGTTTAGTGTATACAGTAGAATGTCTTAATTGATCCAACAACACAGGTATTAGAGGAAGAGGATATTTATTTTTTTATTGTAGCCTTATTTAGTCCTCTATAGTCGCTCACGCGCGCAGAGATATACCCGGCTTCGGGATAAAAAAAAGTGGAGATGACACCGGAGATGTGGAATGTCGGATGAACCCAGACTGTAGTAGGTCGTCTAGGTAGGTTCTTGAATATTTGGTCTCTTCGTCAGTCAAAGCATATACTCTGTTATTAGGTAAAGGGGCCCCTGGGATAAGATCTATACGGCAGTCATATGACCGATGAGGGAGCAACACACTAGCCTTCACTGGATCAAAAACGTCTTTAAAGTCAGAATATTCAGGAGGGAGACTTGGTTCGTCTTGTGTAACACTAGCACAGTGTATTACTGTTCTCTGTTCTGTACCTGCTTCTTGATAGCAATTGGTTCTACAGAATGAGGAATCCAAAGTAACTGTTCTGTTCACCCAATCAATTTTTGGGTTTTGAGTTGTTAACCAGGGTAGCCCGAGAATCAAGCCAAAATTAGGGGTATCTATCAGATCAAAGCTAATCATCTCTGGGTGCTCGTTTTCACAGACCGTGACAAGGGGACTTGTTCGTTTTGTGATTAATCCAGAGGTCAATTCTGACCCATCCACTGCACATACTGCTTCTGGACAAGGCTTTAGGCAAATAGGAAGACCTAATGTGTTAGCTAACTTATTATCCACAAACTTTTCCTGTTGCTCCTGAATCCAGTAGGACAGGGAGAGAATGTCTAACTTGGGTAGTAACAATTAAAAAGATCTGAATTATGAAATGTCTAGGTATGCGCGGTACCATTAAGGCTGCAGAATTAGAGGTTTGATTAGGATGTTTTCTCGAACAAGTAACCTCCCCCCTTGTCGAGCTTAATCGTTTCCCGACTCAGTTGAGGAGATAGAGGAAAAAGTACCCTTTAGTGAAGTTTTAGGTTTTACTGGACATTCTCTGGCAAAATGTCCTGCCTTGCCACAATAAAAACATAATTTAAGTTTTCTCCTTCTTTCTTCTTCCTGTGACGTGAGTGGACCTCTGACTGTTCCTATTTGCATAGGCTCAGGTTCAGGGAGTTTATTATCTGTGTCTTTCTTCTCATGTCTAATAAAAGTTAACCGCGATTCCAGTTTCGATTTATCTCCCTTTCTTTCTCCTAGTCTGTGTTCCAATTTTATGACTAAATCTACAATGTCAGAATATTCTTCTGGCAAATCAACGATATGAGCCAACGCGTCTTTTAACTCGTCTCTCAAACCTTTATAAAAAAGGTAGACACGCTTTTCTTCTGGCCAACGTGTCTCGGTGAGTAAACAATTAAAACTAGTGAGATAGGTCAATAAATCCTTGTTACCTAGTTTAAGATTTAAAAGCTCATTATCACTTCCCTGCATAAAAGTGTCTTTTGCAAAAAGGCTGGTCATAGTACGTTTAAATTGATTCCAATTATGGAGGATGGGATCATCTCTATCCACGAAAGGAATTGACCAATTGGCTGCTGTACCGCCCAAATAAGACAAGACGAATGCCACTTTCGTAGCCTCAGTAGGGAACTGTTGTGGTTTACAAACGAAGTGTAATTGACATTGATTGATAAAAACATGGAATTTGTTACTATCTCCATGAAAACGTTCAGGTGCTGCTAAAGGCACAGCATTAGGAACATTAACAGTAACCTCAACTGGGGGAGGGAAAGTTGTATGTTTTGCTCGCGCCCCTGTCTCTGAGGAGGTTTTAAACAAAGGCGTAAAAGCTGTGTTCCACTGGGATTCCCTAGGTTTATACCTGCTCAAATCCTGTTTTAAAAAGGTGTTTTCCAACTTTAATTTCTCTATTTCCTCTTGCATATGTTGCAAGATGCCAGACACTGATTCATTATGGGCCAAGTTCTCGTTTAGGGCCTGCGCCATATCCGTGGCGTCAATGCCCTCTGTTTCTTCCCCGGCATTCATCGTCCAACAGAACTGAATATTTTAAAGGCTTGTGCTTCTGTCAAAGCCCAGCTCACCTGAGTTTCTGTTCAGTTCTGATGGAGGTTGAAGACAGTCCGACCCCACCCTGAAACTGCTTGTTCCAGCACACTAGTTTTGAACAGTGCACTAAGAACCAGAAGCTCAAGGGAAGGGGGGAAGTGGATAAAATAAAAAAAGAGAGACAACACCGTTCTTGCGTTTCCACTGTAAAGTGCTGCTAAAATCTGCAGCCCTCTCTGACTTCTGTAGAAACTGGTGCCTAATGAAATATAAACAAAGAACAGATAAGTGCAACCTATCCCTAAATGTGTTCCTGACTAACCCTAATCTATTTAGAAATTCTCTTCTAAAAGTACCTCTTGGATACTGGTCTTTAGCTTCCAGGTTTGGAATGTGTTACTGTTCTGGGATGTGCTTTCTATTACTGTAAAACTTCTGTAAAATCAAACAAATATCATTATCAGAATTACCAACATCTAACATTCACCTTAATATAACTAAAGCATACAGTCAGATTGCTCCACTTCATCAAATGCATCGATCGCTATTCTTGCAGAATGGCCTCTCTTGAACCCTGACATGGTTCAGAAGTTGCTGAAGACAATTAAATCAGGCTCACCTAAAGACCCGCTGCCATGCACTGTTTTAAGGTTGCTCAGTGGCAATGTTTTTGAAACCATCACTGATCTTCTTAACTCATCGCTGACTGAAGCAACTGTACCCAGTGAATGGAAACACGCTATGATCCATCCTCTTTTAAAAAAAGCCGGAGCTGACCCTAATCTGCCATCCAATTTTCGCCCTATTTCATTGCTGCCCACCTTTGCCAAAATATTAGAAAAGCACGTCCACCGTTGCCTCACGGATTTTATCACCACTCACGACCTACTACCTTCCCATCAGTCGGGATTCCGTTCAGGATTCTCCACCGAGACCACCCTGTTGGGCGTCACCGAAAACATCCGCCGTTTGGTTGATCAAGGCGAAACAGTAGCACTTGTGCTGCTTGACCTCAGCGAGGCGTTCGACACCGTGTCGCACGTGGTCCTCGCCCAGACACTCCATTCCATAGGCATCAGGGGCGCGGCTCTCGAATGGATAAAATCATTACTGAAAGACCGCACATTTCAAATTTTTTCACAAACCGCCTGTTCTGATATCATGTCATTCAAACATGGAGTACCACAGGGCTCTATTTTTAGCCCGTTACTCTTTAATGTTTACATGAGCCCCTTAGCAAAAATAGTGGAGGAAACAGGACTGCTTATGTTTTCGTATGCAGACGACTCTCAGCTGCTTTTCTCTCTTTCATCAGCTGACCCGAACACTTCCTCCTCGCTACAGCTCGGACTCAGTAAAATCTCAGAATGGATCAACAATTTTTTTTTAAAATTGAACAGCGGTAAAACGGAACTAATTTTGTTGGGAAAGAACAACGGGCTATTGGGCCCTCAACATTGGCCATCTGAAATGGGTACCCCCCCCATCCCTGTTACACATGCTCGCAATTTGGGCGTCATCATTGATGACTCGCTCAATTTACACAAACAAGCGGTGAAAACTTCGGCTACCTGTTTCACCATACTTAAATGGCTAAAAAAGATCTGCTGGATGCTACCCGAAAACACCAAAAAGACTGTTGTCAATGCTTTAGTAACATCAAGGCTTGACTACGGAAACGTTCTGTATCTGGGGGCAAATAAGATCACAGTCCGTAGATTACAGACAATTCAGAACGCTGCAGCAAGATATTATGCAAAATTCCCTTTGCGAAGCCCACTACAAAATACATAAGAAAGCTCCACTGGTTAAAGGTCGAGAACCAAGTTAAATTTAAATCTCTATGCTTTATGCACCGAATTTTCACCAATAACGCCCCCAAATACCTGCAAAATCTAGTGCGTCCCTATCGTCCCACCAGATCTCTTCGATCCTCTATGGCTAATTTTTTCGAAATTCCAAAGTTCAGATTGTCACGCATGGGTGGCAGGTCCTTTTCATTCCTAGGACCATCACTTTGGAATTCAATGCCGCTGACATTACGATCGGAGCTGAGCTATGTCAAGTTTAGGAAAGCCTTAAAGACCTGGCTATTCGACATCTAGCAGGCTATAGCCCACTATTATTGGATCTGTTGCGCCGGGAAACCCTTTGTTGGGTAGCTGTGCGCCCTATAAATGTAATAATTAAATAAAAATAAATACATTCTTAATAGCAAACTCACTTTTCACAAATTTCCAGCCTTTTTAATGAAACAAATACTGTACTTTTACATCAAAATACAGCAGGTAATTTGTGCAAGTTCTTGATTTACTGTTTGCCTTGCTGTCAATGGTTTCCTGTGTTTGATTCTTAAAAAGTTCCATGTAAAACAATGTTCATTTCACAAAGTTCCACAAAGTATTCTTGTAACAAAGGGTTTGAACCACAAAGTTCGTGGGAGATATCTTGTTCCAAATTGTCTTTACATGAATCCAGAAATCGCCGACAAAGTTCTTTCAGGTAATAAAAAAGTTTGCACTTACTTGTTGCTGAAAAGGGATACTGATCAGTCTAACCTTGACCTCTTTCTCTTTTGCAGGTCGATTGCAGTGGACAGAAGAGGGGCTGAGGCAACAAGGAGCCGGAAAGCGGAAGAAGGAAGAGCCAGCAGCCGCGCCGTTGAAGCCAATGAAGATCTGGAGAGAGTCCTTAGGGGCGACACCGCCGGTGTGTGAGTAGTGTGCGACCCCACCCCCATTTGTAACTTTAAAGCTCCCTTGAGCAGCGGGCTGACGAGCCTGGGATCCCGCACCTACGCGCCTGAGTGGTACTATACCTGGCAGATATTGGCAGCCATCGGCAACCCCAGTACACGGCCTATCCCTGCTGATGAGGGGTAATACCCCGAAACACGTGTCCAGGGATGGCGAAGACAGCGAAGATAGCAGAAGATCGAAAGATGATGCATCGCGAACACTTTACTACATTGACCAGAGTCCTTAGGGGCGACACCGCCGGTGTGTGAGTAGTGTGCGACCCCACCCCCATTTGTAACTTTAAAGCTCCCTTGAGCAGCGGGCTGACGAGCCTGGGATCCCGCACCTACGCGCCTGAGTGGTACTATACCTGGCAGATATTGGCAGCCATCGGCAACCCCAGTACACTGCCTATCCCTGCTGATGAGGGGTAATACCCCGAAACACGTGTCCAGGGATGGCGAAGACAGCGAAGATAGCAGAAGATCGAAAGATGATGCATCGCGAACACTTTACTACATTGACCAGAGTCCTTAGGGGCGACACCGCCGGTGTGTGAGTAGTGTGCGGCCCCACCCCCATTTGTGGCTTAAGCAAGGACACATGGAATGTAGCATGTACTGGGTATTCTTTTGGTAAGTCCAATTTTACTGTTACCGGGTTTACTATGGCAGTTATACTAAAGGGTCCAATGAAACGTGGTTGCAGCTTTCGGGATCCCTCTATATTTAGGTTCTTTGTGGAGAGCCATACTTTGTCACCGATTTTATACATTGGGGCCTCAGATCTGTGTTTGTCTGCCTGTCTTTTCATGCTGTCTTTATACTTTAATAAATGTTTCCTGGCCTTGTCTTGTATGTCACCTAATCTCGTTAGTCTATCTGTTACTGTAGGCAACAGAGAATCTTCTAATAAAATGGTTATAGCTCTCGGATGATACCCCTGCATGAAATAGAATGGTGAGCAAAGTACAGCTGCATTCTCAGTATTATTATAAACAAACTCCGCTACAGGGAGAGCTTCCAACCTTTCACTAGAATAATCTGCCAATAAACAACGTAGCGTTTGAAGTAAGGTTTGGTTCAGTCGTTCAGTTTGTCCATCTGTTTCTGGATGGAAAGCAGTAGATAATGCCACATCTATTTTCAGTTTTTCGCATAATTTTTTCCAAAATCTAGAGTTGAACTGGCTACCTCGGTCTGACACCACTTTACTTGGCAAACCATGTAAACGCACAATTTCTCTTATGAAAATATCGGCAAATTCTGCCGCAGTTGGCCATTTCCGTAATGGTACAAAATGTGCCATTTTAGACAAAAAATCCACTACCACTAACACTGTTGTGAAGGATTTTACTGGTGGTAAACCTACAATAAAGTCTACACACAATGTGCCAAGGTTGTTTGGGTGATGGCATTGGTATTAACAAACCGTCAGGGGCCTTATGAGAAGATTTAGGTCTTGCACAAACTGGACAGGGAGTGACAAATTGCTTAATGTCCTTACTCATATTATCCCACCAAAAGTGTTTTCACACTTTTTCCAGGGTTTTTACCCAGCCAGGATGACCTGCCAACGGTGAGGCATGATGCCAAATTATCACCTGTGTTTGTAATTCTGTGGTGGGCACTAACAGCATGTTGTCGTGATACAATAAACCTCGTTGTATTGAGTTATGGGAATCCTTTAACCAATCTTGAGGTGCTATTTGCATGTGTGCATTATATAGATCTGTTATGAAATCCTTCTGTTGTACTGGTGCCAAAGGTTTTGGGGAGGAATAATGGGTTCTCCTTTTTTGTCTTGTTTCATGTCTGAGGTATGTCCGTATCTAGATAACACATCAGATTGAATTTGTTGTGCACCTGGTCTATAGGTTATAACGAAGTCAAATGTACTAAAAAAATGTAACCAGCGCATCTGACGTGGAGTTAATGCTTTTAGTGATCCAAAAAACTGTAGGTTCTTATGGTCAGAAAAGATGGTAACAGGGTACTTGGCTCCCATTAACCCCTTCGGTGCTCATGACGAGCTCAGTTCGTCATGAGGTATACCTCTAGGGTGCTCATGACCACACCCATTTCTATTATGGCCCAGCACAGCAGAAGAACATCTCAAGCAGCCAAGGTGTTAAATGGTGCCTCCATTCAGAAAAGGCTACTTTGAAGCTAATAGTTCTCTTTCAGCCACAGTGTAATTTTGTTCAGCTGGTAATAACTTTTTGGAATAGAAGGCTATAGGATGTAATTGGCCATCTACTGCATCTCGTTGAGAGAAAACTCCTCCTAAAGCTAAGTGTGAAGCATCCGCTTCAACAAAAAATGGCAAGTCAGGATCAGGATGTTTCAGAATTGGGGCTGAAGTGAACTTTTGTTTAAGAAGTTGAAAGGCGTGTGCCGCCTCATCAGACCAAAGAAATCGTTGCCCCTTCCGCAACAAGGTGGTTATTGGGGCTGCAATGTCTGCAAAATGAGAAATAAACCTCCTATAAAAATTGGCGAAACACAGAAATTTCTGAACATCCTTCACAGATGATGGTTCTGGCCAATCAGTAATAGCACTAATTTTCTTTTCATCCATAATTATTCCTTGAGGTGACAGGCAGTATCCTAAAAAGTCACTTTGCTGACATTAAAAAAACATTTTTCTAGTTTAGCAAAGAGATGATTTTCTTTTAACTTTGATAATACTGCACGAACATGTTGGGTATGTTCTTTCGGGTTCTTAGAGTAAATGAGGATGTTGTCTATGTATACTATGACACAAACGTCCAGGAATTTGTGGCGGACCTCATTTATAAAGAATTGAAAGGCCGCAGGGGCATTACAGACTCAAAGGGCATTACTGTGTACTCAAATAGACCAAACTTTGTCTTGAAAGCTGTCTTCCACTCATCCCCCTCTTTTATTCGAACCAGGTGGTAAACTCCCCGCAGATCTAGTTTAATGTATACAGTAGAATGTCTTAATTGATCCAACAACACAGGTATTAGAGGAAGACGATATTTATTTTTTATTGTAGCCTTATTTAGTCCTCTATAGTCGATACACACGCGCTGAGATTTATCCGGCTTCGGGATAAAAAAAGTGGAGATGACACCGGAGATGTGGAATGTTGGATGAACCCAGACTGTAGTAGGTCGTCTAGGTAGGTTCTTAAATATTTGGTCTCTTAGTCAGTCAAAGCATATACTCTGTTATTAGGTAAAGGGGCCCCTGGGATAAGATCTATACGGCAGTCATATGACCGATGAGGGGGCAACACACTAGCCTTCACTGGATCAAAAACGTCTTTAAAGTCAGAATATTCAGGAGGGAGACTTGGTTTGTCTTGTGTAACACTAGCACAGTGTATTACTGTGCTCTGTTCTGTACCGGCTTCTTGATAGCAATTGGTTCTACAGAATGAGGAATCCAAAGTAACTGTCCTGTTCACCCAAACAATTTTTGGGTTATGAGTTGTTAACCAGGGTACCCCGAGAATCAAACCAAAATTAGGGGTATCTATCAGATCAAAGCTAATCATCTCTGTGTGCTCGTTTTGACAGACCATGACAAGGGGACTTGTTTGTTTTGTGATTAATCCAGAGGTCAATTCTGACCCATCCACTGCACATACTGCTTCTGGACAAGGCTTTAGGCAAATAGGAAGACCTAATGTGTTAGCTAACTTATTATCCACAAAATTTCCTGTTGCTCCTGAATCCAGTAGGACAGGGAGAGAATGTCTAACTTGGATAGTAACAATTAAAAAGATCTGAATTATGAAATGTCTAGGTATGCGCGGTAACATGAAGGCTGCAGAATTAGAGGTTTGATTAGGATGTTTTCTCGAACAAGTAACCTCCCCCCTTGTCGAGCTTAATTGTTTCCCGACTCAGTTGAGGAGATAGAGGAAACAGTACCCTTTCGTGAAGTTTTAGGTTTTACTGGACATTCTCTGGCAAAATTTCCTGCCTTGCCACAATATAAACATAATTGAAGTTTTCTCCTTCTTTCTTTTTCCTCTGACCTGAGTGGACCTCCGAGTGTTCCTATTTGCATAGGCTCAGGGAGTTTATTATCTGTGTCTTTCTTCTCATGTCTCATAAAAGTTAACCGCGATTCCAGTTTGGATTTATCTCCCTTTCTTTCTCCTAGTCTGTGTTCCAATTTCGCAACTAAATCTACAAAGTCAGAATAGTCTTCTGGCAAATCAACGATATGAGCCAACGCGTTTTTTAACTCGTCTCTCAAACCTTTATAAAAAAGGGAGACACGCTTTTCTTCTGGCCAACGTGTCTCGGTGAGTAAACGATTAAAACTAGTGAGATAGGTCAATAAATCCTTGTTACCTTGTTTAAGATTTAAAAGCTCATTATCACTTGCCTGCATAATAGTGTGTTTTGCAAAAAGGCTGGTCATAGTACGTTTAAATTGATTCCAATTATGGAGGATGGGATCATCTCTATCCACAAAAGGAATTGACCAATTGGCTGCTGTACCGCCCAAATAAGACAAGACAAATGCCACTTTCGTAGCATCAATAGGGAACTGTTGTGGTTTACAAACGAAGTGTAATTGACATTGATAGATAAAAACATGGAATTTGTTACTATCTCCTTGAAACCGTTCAGGTGCTGTTAAAGGCACAGCATTAGGAACATTAACAGTAACCTCAACTGGGGGAGAGAAAGTTGTATGTTTTGCTCGCGCCCCTGTCTCTGAGGAGGTTTTAAACAAAGGCATAAAAGCTGTGTTCCACTGGGATTCCCTAGGTTTATACCTGCTTAAATCCTGTTTTAAAAAGGTGTTTTCCAACTTTAAGTTCTCTATTTCCTCTTGCATATGTTGCAAGATGCCAGACACTGATTCATTATGGGCCAAGTCCTCGTTTAGGGCCTGCGCCATATCCGTGGCGTCAATGCCCTCTGTTTCTTCCCCGGCATTCATCGTCCAACAGAACTGAATATTTTGAAGGCTTGTGCTTCTGTCAAAGCCCAGCTCACCTGAGTTTCTGTTCAGTTCTGATGGAGGTTGAAGACAGTCCGACCCCACCCTGAAACTGCTTGTTCCAGCACACTAGTTTTAAACAGTGCACTAAGAACCAGAAGCTCAAGGGAAGGGGGGAAGTGGATAAAATAAAAAACAGAGAGACAACACCGTTCTTGCGTTTCCACTGTAGAAGTGCTGCTAAAATCTGCGGCCCTCTCTGACTTCTGTAGAAACTGGTGCCTAATGAAATATAAACAAAGAACAGATAAGTGCAACCTATCCCTAAATGTGTTCCTGACTAACCCTAATCTATTTAGAAATTCTCTTCTAAAAGTACCTCTTGGATACTGGTCTTTAGCTTCCAGGTTTGGAATGTGTTACTGTTCTGGGATGTGCTTTCTATTACTGTAAAACTTCTGTAAAATCAAACGAATATCATTATCAGAATTACCAACATCTAACATTCACCTTAATATAACTAAAGCCTAAATTCGTAATAGCAAATTCACTTTTCACACATTTCCAGCCTTTTTTATAAAACAAATACTGTACTTTTACATCAAAATACAGCAGGTAATTTGTGCAAGTCCTTGATTTACTGTTTGCCTTGCTGTCAATGGTTTCGTCTGTTCGATTCTTAAAATGTTCCATGTAAAACAATGTTCATTTCACAAAGTTCCACAAAGTATTCTTGTAACAAAGGGTTTGAACCACAAAGTTCGTGGGAGATATCTTGTTCCAAATTGTCTTTACATGAATCCAGAAATCGCCGACAAAGTTCTTTCAGGTAATAAAAAGTTTTGCACTTACTTGTTGCTGAAAAGGGATACTTATCGCGCCCGTTGAAGCCAATGAAGGTCTGGAGAGAGCAGGAGTGCCAGCGCCGAAGGATCTGTTCTCAGGTAGGTGGGAGGTAGACGAGCACAAGCACTGGGTGAGACTCAGGGGCTGCTTTTTATAGACAGGGCTTGGTGTGGTTCGAAGAGCTGGGTGTGGTTCGAAGAACTGGGTGTGGTTCTCACAAGGAGGTGTGCAGAGCTTCAGTTATTATGCTAATGAGTTGAAGTAACACATGGCCTAGGGAGGAGTGCTCTAAATAAGCCTTGGTAAAAGGAAGGTCCAATGTGCAAACAAGACAGCAATGTCCAAACTTGTGAATATATTGAGCAACATACACAGAAGTCTTAGGGAGGGGCTGCGATAACAAGAAAGGCTTTCAATAGTATGTTTAAAGAGAGCTATTACAGAGACCACTAGTGCAATGAGAGGGGACATGCTCTTTGCTGTGCACAAACCCTTACACTCATATATATATAAAAAAGGAAGAAAAAAAGGAAGGTTAGGGCCTGGCAAGTAGTGGCACTTGCCAGGTTGACATGGCAGTAGAGACTGCATGCAGACACTGCAGTGGCAGGTCTGACAGCCCTATGAAAGGCTGCTTGTGTGGGTGGAACAATCCGTGCTGCAGGCCTACTATCAGTAGTTGACTTACACACCCTGGGCACACACAGTGCACTGTGCTAGGGACTCAGTAGTAAGTCAAACAAGCCAATCATGGAAACTCCAATCCATATGCACACTTTACATAGGGAGCACTTGCACGTTGGCAATGATCAGCAGTGGCAAAGTGCCCAAAGCATCTAGACCAGTAAAACTAAATCCAGCATACAGCAAAAATACAGGATGCAGAGGCAAAAAGACAGGGTAAAACCACCCCAAGAATGCCAGGTCTAACAGTATGGAGGTTAGACATTAACATTGGCAAAGTATATTGCATACACTGCACGGTAAAACAGCTTAGTGCAAGTGTAAGTGTATGCCATATCTTTGACACTGTTTGTTATCCATTCCTTGCTTGTTTGCGCTGGCAGCTGCAGTGCTGTTTACCACTGTGACACAAACAAAATGCCCATGAAGACGTTGTTATTAGTTGAGATAGGAGATGTGTTGTGTGTATGCAATGTGATGTGTTCTTGCTACACAGTCTGGTCCATTGATGAGAGATAGGGTTTCTCTCAATTATTTTCCTGTTGTTTACATTGTGTGCTATTTTAATTAGTTGTGTTATGTTAAGCAGCTTTATCTAGCATGACTATTGCTGTACTACTGTCTGTGATTCATTTGCTTGCTCATAGAAGTGTGTAATGCCCTCTCACCTCTTGCCCATGGGAACACCTTCTTTGACACAGAGTTCACAACAGGGATGACTTGCTTTCTCATTGCCTAGTTGTAGCTGTTCAATATAACGGTTATATTTACAAACCCCTATTGCCACCACAACATCCCCTTTAGTGACTTTGTGGTGGCGATAGGGGCTTTGCCTTATTTACAAGGCAGTGTTAAGCCACTTAATGTGGCTTAACGCTGTTTTGTAAACAAGGCACCCTTTTACGCTATACTTTGCGTTTAAAGGGGAGGGCAATGGGTGTTGTGGTGGGCGTTCCACCGCAACACCCATTGAGTTTTACGCTGCCCCCTATTTACAAAGGTGGCGTCAATAGGAGGCAGCGCCAAAATTAAGACCAGGGAAAACCTGGTCTCAAACAGGCGAAACAATAAGAAAAGCTTTATTTCTCTTTGTTTTTGCTGTTTCTATGTGTGCTGTGCATCACACATAGAAACAGCCAAACACCACTGACATTTTGCGACTTCTATGTGAGCACACATACAAGTTACAAAATGGCATTTAAAGAGTGTTTATGTGCAGGAAGGAAGACCTTCCTGCACAGAAACAATCTTCACCTCAACGCAGACACCCTTGCACTATGGTGCAAGGGTGCCTGAGTTGGCACTAGTCTGCTAAATTTAGCGCCAGCTCAGGGGGAAACGCAGGGCTGCACCATATTGTTGTAAATATAGTGCAGCTCTACGTTTTTGAAGTGGCGGAGCTCGGCATTAACCCCTTCCGTGCTGCCGTCGGCCAATGGCCGACGCAGCCCCGCCCGTTTGTCGGAACTGGGGCACTGCCGCGAAATCGCGGCAGCGGCAAATGGGTTAAGCCAAGGAGGCTAACGCCACGCTCCACCACTTTGCTGTAAATATGCTCCGAAGTGTGCTTACATAAATGTCCTGGACAATATCTGGATGTGCACATGGTTCATCATGATGTTTGGTGTGCCACTGTGCATCGGTGATTGTAGAGGGCTGAGCTAACCTGAATGTAGAGCAAATTGTTGGTATGTGCTTTAGTTTGACATACACAACCAGGGTAGGGCTGGGAACAGCAACCAGCCCTGGCAGGTTGCTGATCTACCAGCCCTGGGAGTGGGTGGGTGTGCTAGCAAGAAGCACCACTCCCGCTTTTCTTACAGGGTGACGAACCAGTCTCCAGTCACAAAACCGGCTCCCGGGGGCACAAAGTCGGCCCCCATCCCTCCGGCTCACCGGGGAAATGCCCAATGCCCGCAAAAGCCCAGAACACAGCATCCATGTTGTTCAGGCTCAAACATAATTTATAAATGAAGTATTTGCCTGACTGAGCTGACACCATTGGTGTATTGTGGATGTGTTATCGTGTTGTGTGGAGTGACATTAGGTTATGTAATACATATGTCACAAACCTTGCAATGTAAGCTGAGTTACTCCCTTTGACAATATGTGATACAGGTTACAGAAACCAATCATGGTGTTTATGAGGATGAACCCTATGCTTCTGTATCCTCAGTTGAGATTCTGGAGGGTGGTACACCACTTGAACACTGTGAAATGGATGCACTACATTGGAGATGAATATTGAGGTTGTGGTCTCAAGATATCTTGAGTGGTGAGGGCTAACAAATTGTCCATGGAAGACAATGTTGCCATTTGCAAAGTGTGGGATATGTGCCCATTAGGGACATATGGCTTACCCAGCTACAAAGGTACATAACATCCCCTAGAGCAGCACACACACTTTGTTTTTTAATAATGACAGAGGGATCACTTTAATAAAATTATTCACTCTCCCTCCTTCCATTTTTTAATACACTCTTTAGGACTTCACTGCCACTTACACCCACGCACCCATGCGGCTTCATCAAAAGATCTTCGATAAAGAGACCCTTCGGGTGACCCATAGGGCCCGACGAGTGCCGGCCCAACGAGGAACAAAGCCCAATGATGAAGCATGACATCCTTTGGGGTGTGTGAGGGCAACCAGAGGAGGACAAACTGTCCCTACAGATAGAGTAGCACATGACTAGAGTACTCCCTACTTCCACCTCTTTCTCCTTTAAGGAACAGTGACTCCCTTTTGGTATAAGTCTTTGTAGTTTGTTGCCTTACTGATTACCTATTGGTATTTGAAACGCTCAGCATTATTTCTTCACATCACCAGGTAGTGGGACAATGGCCAAGTCCTCAACCATAGCATCATGCTAGATGACAGTCTCATCCCATGAGACTGGTTTCTGTGACCCACAATGTCTTACTGAATGTCAACATGACCAAAGGCAGAGCATAGGATAGCACACGGTATACCTGGTTAATCATGGGAGATTGTGGCAGTTGTGTTTAAAATCACAGTCTTAAGTGTCATCTGTGGCAAGGAGAAACTTAACAGTGCCAACATTTTACATTAGACTACGATTGTGAATAAGTGAGTTTAGGAACTGTGACCCACAAAACAGGAATTATGAGCCCTTGATGGATAACCTTTTGTTAGTTACAAAGCCATGGCAACAGCAGGACAGAATTATGACAGACTGAAAATGAGTGTGTAATTGAAGCAGGATAGACCTTGAGTGCACATGCAACATAGGTCATTGTTTACTAATATGAGTGTGAGGGATGTAAAGACTCAAGTTTGGAAAATGTTTTAGGTAATACACATCTTAGTAGAAATATGATTTTATGTGATAAATTAGACTGAGTAAGTTGGAAAGCAGACCAAACAGATTTAACATGGAACTGAGTGATGGGTGAAAGGTCAAGGGAATGAACGTGGGTAAATTGAGATTGGATGAATAGAAGGAAAACAAAAGTTCATGAAAGAAGGTAAAAATTGATGATGGAAGAGCTGGAAGTAGATTATCCGACAGGACAAGCCAAAGTAGAAAACAATGATACATTTTGAAGCAGCTTAAGAAAATTGGAACGTGGACAAAGAGGAATGCAGGAAGCTAGAAGGTGAATACAATGTTGAGGGAATGGACCAAAGTGAGGCATGACTTGAAAAGGTTTATGAGGCACATGGGATTGGAGAAAATAAATCAAATGTTGTTAAGACATCCATACTTGAATTAGTTAAGGTATGTAGTAAGCAAATGTCACTGCTGAATGTGCACTTTTAGCACATTACATGAAATGTACAGCAGCAATATACATCATTGTGAAGCATTGGACTAAGGGGAGCTAACAGCACAGGCACCTGAATGGGAAGTGTTGAACTCAATGACTTTTGGAAGATATGTATTCCTTGAGTGACAAAGTGGGTTGTAAGTCAATTTCCAGCCTACTCCCTTGGTGGGACTAGTTACATATATGTTGTACTTTGACATTATATTATTGTGTATTACAGTTGGCACAGAAACAATATATGCACAATGCTATTTCCAACATGTGCAATTTAAAACTGTTGACCTACATGATTGAGTGGCTTGAGGTGTGTGGTGTGTTCAAGTTGTACTTACCAGCAAGCAGTGAATTTCCATAGGTGCCATTCTGGAACTGCTGGTAGATGACAGATTGGCGGAAGATAAAAGAATCATGGACACTGCCAGGGTACTTGGACACAACATTCAGTAACTCACCAAGATGGTAAACTATTGCCTGCCCATTCATGGAGTAGGTGTGCTTCCTGTTTCAGTAGATGTGGGAAGTTTCCACAGGTGGCACAAGTTGCACATAGGTGCAGTGCATTGCCCCCAAAACATACAGAACACAAGCAATAGCATAAAAACCTTGCTTGTTGGTGAGATGTTCTTGCGCAGTGTTGAGGAAGTGGAGATACAGAGACGTCAGGCTGATGATGGCATCTAGGATAGTGGGTAGGAACCTGGAGAAGGATGCCTGGGAGACTCCAGCCACTCTGGCGGTGGTCGGTTGAAAAGTCCCTGAGGCCAGCTTATGCAGCACAGTAAGTAGCTTTGTCTGTGGAGGGATGTTTGTGCTGCGCTGAGATGTGGCCTGCAGCCTTGGCAAAATCTGGTTGAGGAGGTGTAGAATGCAGCCCCTTTTTAGCCTGTAATGGGCTATGACCTCCTCTGGGTGGTGGTGTATGAGGGTGATCCTCTGCCAGTCGATCCGCTCTCTTCGGCGGCACTGCCTCTGTGATGGTGGTGGTGGTGGTGGTTGTCTTCTTGGTGCTCCGTTCTATGTCAATATTTTTCAAAATACTTCAGTGTTGCAGGAAGTTCAAAATGACAACTGCAAGATGTAGCATCCAGAATACCTGAGAATGTTCCTTGTCTTTTATTTTTCTTTGTTGCAGGTTCACAGTGAAGATGTGCGGGACGTGCCGACCTAGGGAGACTGGAATATCAGCAGTAGGAAGGTGGAGGCAAGGAACTGTGGAAAGTCAGAGACTTTCCAGCGCCATCTGGAAACAAGGAAGAAGGAGAGACGCACAACCAGAGACCTTTGTGGAGGAGAGACGCCCAGTCTGGAAGATTGTCGCTGAAGACAGGAGACGCTCAAGTAAGGTAGCGTTGAAGAGGGCAAGCGCGTGCAGATAATTTGAGTGTCTTCTATAGTCTAGCACTCGAGCTGCCACACGTGGAGTTGTGCTAACAACGTGACACCATCAATTAGGCCATCTGTGCCGATTGTGTGGACATGTGCCATGGTTGCGAATGCAACATGCTTAATGTCTTTTGTGTAACTAATGTCACTCATGTATACAATCATTGTTGGACATATCAGAGTGCACAAACATGTAATTGATGGAACAACAACTGCCACCAGGGTTTACTCAGATCAGTAGTACACATGATACATTGGGACAGTTAAACCACCAACATGCGGGACAGTTCAATAATACTAGAACTATTTACACTCCAGGTTGGACAAGCATGAGTGTGCACAATGTGCAAGAACAGAGGGCAGCAGGGTCATGGCAACCACCACCACAATAGTGCCGGTGAAGGGAGCGGATCTACCGTCAGATGATCACCCTCATTCACCTCTGGCAAGCGGAGGTCATAGCCCAATAAATGCTAAAGAAGGGGCCCATTGTCTGCCTCCTGAACCAGATAGCGCCTGGCCTGCAGCCCATATCCCAGCGCTGCAATAACATCCCACCACAGACTAAGCTACTCGCTGTCCTCCACATGATGGCATCAGGAACCTTTAAACATACCACCGCCAGAGCGGCAGGAGTATCACAGGCATCCTTTTCCAGGTTCTCCTCACTGTCCTGGATGCCAACATAAGCCTGACAGCTAACAACGACTTCTCCAAGAGCATATCATGAGTGTTATAGAGGAAATCTGTACAGCTATTGCCAGTACAGACACAACATGAATGGATACCAAATAATGTCAGAGCTATGGCCTACACTGGCCCCAAGGTGTCTTCCATTGCAGTTTACGTAGGATACTTGTTATATGGTTCTGTGCAACCTCACAACACATCTTCTAACTTTTGTATAGTGGCCCTACAGTGGACACTGTGCACCACCATGTGTCGAAAAACATCTCACAGGGTCACATACATCCACTTTTATGCCCATGTTTATGGTGCATGCCTTTGTGCTGGTGCCATCAAATCTGGCCAATGCCGGCAGCCTTGAAGCAAGGCTGACTGTGCAGCATGGTTATTTATTCTGCACATGAAGGGACACCTTACATCACAAAATAATTCTAGAAAGGGGATCTGCCTCATCCATGTGTTCAGCAGCATTCAGCACACATGGAATGAACAGAAATGCACGAGAACTAAATACATGTCTCCTAGTCTTGCCTGTCTGATGTCAAATTTTCAGAGCTGTCAAATTTGACCCAGCCCCAGATATGTGAATCTGGAGCTGCATCAAAAGCTATGGATGTTGTGGTGGAACGTCCAACACTAATTGCCCACCCCTTTGCTGTAGTGGACTGCTTTGGTAAGGCAAATATGAACAGTGGAGTAACAAAACTTGAGGGGCCCCCCTGCAAGGTAGGTGGAGGTGCCCCCTCCGGGCTCAATCAGGAGCTCCCGGGCCGGAGTACTGTGTTGAGGGGGCCCACTGGAGTTTGGGCCCCCCAGCACCGCGGGGGCTGCAGGGACCAGTGTTACGCCCCTGAATATGCAACAAAGTGGCATAAATTAAGGTTAACTGGCTTTCCGCAACTCTGTAAATATGGGGATGTTTTTAACACCACAAGAACATAAACAAAAGTGATGTCCCATTGGTGTTTGGACCCTGTATGCATGCCCTCAAATCTTAAATACAAGAAGTACATGCTTGGCTGACACGAATGTGTGTCTCAACCCCATGACAGTGGTAGACACCTTACTAGAATGGGGTAATTACTTGCCAAATATGTTGTCACACATACAACATATGGAAAACAGTGTAACTTGTACCATTGCATGCATTGCCAATCAAACATTGTGAAGTATGGCGCAGCATGCATCTGTGAAGGTTTGCATGTTGAGAGTCCAGACACATTTTGAACCAAAGACATCAGACCAATGAAGGCCACATATGTCACATATCATAGCCGTAGACTGTTGCCAAGAATGCAACTGCTAAAACAATGCTACAAATACAGGTCGAATACCACTTAGCATTAATTTATTAACCTCATTACGTGCTAGTGTGAAGTTTTCATCGCCAAAATGAAATAAAAAATCGCAAAGTACATGCGTTGTCAAAGGAAACTCAACTCTTGACCGTTTGTGGCACAAAAATTCAACCAAACTACACAGGACTTCCACCTCCGGTCTGCAATGCTGCCTGTCGATTGCTCGCCAGTTTCAGCTAAGTTACAGCGCTTCTTGCAGTCAGTCTATCACTGTCCTCTTGACTTCTGCGATGGAGGTCAACTTGTTGACAATGGACTGCCATATAGCGTTTTTGTTCCCCAATGGCACCTTGGAATTGACGAAGGGCTGGTGTTGATGCTCCGTCACCTCCGCAATCAGAATCTCATGCTCCTCCTGACTGAATCTGCGTTTTCTCTTCCTCTTCCCCAGGTACTCTGGCTGGTCATCCTGGCTGTTGGAGGAGTTGAGGGGTTGCTGTCCAATGCTGGACTCGGTCCCTAACTGCTCCATTCTGCGTTCAGGTAAAAGGAAATTCCTTAGTGGCATATTTATCTGGGTTGAATCCATCATCGTTCTTTAGCCCACTTCGTCACCCCAGTTATTTGCAAATCAGTCTTGACCCTGTTCCTCATGGGAACAGTTCAAACCAGAGCTTCCCTTAACTGGGAACAAGCATTCTGGGACTGGTTTCGGGGTAACACCACTCACCAGCCAGGCTAGCTTGAATCCAGAGGCAAAGTGAGCAAGGGACCCACGTCTGGGCATACCCTGCCAACTTAGACCAAACAGAAGGAGATGATTGATGGAGCACAGAAACTTTTTAGACGCTCACCCCCTTGCTCACTCTGTAAACAATCTATAATGGTGGCTGATGGACTGTAATGGGGTCATTGGCTGACCCCTCTCCTTACCCCGCCCAGATTTGACAGTCGTCGTAAATGCATCACTTCTGGGTTCAGGAGGCCATCTTGGGAAAATGGAGAGCAGGGGCTTCTGGTCTCCGGTGTAAGCTAAACTCCTTATGAATTTGTTGGAGTTGTGGGTGATTCGTTTGGCGTTGAAGGCCTTCCTGCCCACCATCAGAGAAATGCTGGTGCATGTGCACCTGAACAACACTATTGCCATGTGGTACTTCAACAAACCAGGTGGAGTCAGGTCTTTGATACAGTACTAGGGGGCTCTTTGCTTCTGGAAGTGGCTGTAACATCAGCGCATTGTCAGCATGTTTGTACATTGGAGTTCCCCAAAAAGGCTCTCTCTGAAACACATTCTACCTAGAGTGAAGTTCAGGGCTCCTGTATGCCTTCCTAAAACTGCCTCTCCTGCCTCATTTTCTGAAGGAAATCATGAATGATCATGCCCAAGTCATTCCAGTGTCAACGGATGGGCCAGGAGTGCACCTGCCAAACTGACCAAATCCAAGTTGATTGAAGTTTTGTTGTTTTTGTCCCTGGCCCACTAAGGACTTGGCTTGGATACTGTTAACTGCTGTTTGTCAGCTCTATCAGCCTTTTTGCTGTTGCTGGATCAGCCTTCTTTATTTCTAAGACTTTTTAATGGTTTGCAAAACGTGTTTCCGCCAACAGCCTTTGTGTTGCCACAGTAGAACTTAGTTACTTTCACTTATTTTCCATGGGCACCCCTTTTGAGCTGCTGCATAGTTGTCCATTAGGGCTTCCGACATTGAAAACCATCTTTTTCATTGCCAAAATATTGTCTAGGCATGTGAGTGAGCTGCAGGGTCTTTCTGTCAACCCATCCTATTCAACATGCTTTTCAGATAACTCGGGGTTGAATACCTGAGATTCCTCTCTACTGAAAGGGGACACTTCATTTCAAGTCAGGCTGGCTATCTCCGTTTCGAGTTATTTTTGCTGACCCTCATCTCTCAAAGGAGTTTGGAATATAAGACAGTAGAAAGCTTCTACATAAATTGGAATAAAGAACGGGATCTAGGAAATTTGATCACCTTTCACCCGACCGGTTGCAGCTAAACTGGTTATCTATTGAAGCTAGAATCCGACTCAAGATTGCTTGTCTGACTCATAAAGCCGTACACCACAATACCCCATACTACCTAGCAAATAAACTTGAGCTATGGGGCTCCAGCAGGAACCTCAGAAGTATGTCCACCCTTCTCTTGAAACCGCCAAGATTCAAAAAGAAAAGGTCGTACAACCGTGCGTTCATCGGTCTTGCTCTGAGAATCTGGAACTCCTTGCCATACAAGATTAGATCAAATCCTTCCACAACTTCTTTAAAAAAAAGTGGCGAAAAGACTACTGTTGAACGAACTTTAATTGCACTGATCATGTTTGTGTTTTGTTAATAACCAAATTCTTGACATATTCTCCCTGATGTTCTATATGTTTTACCTTCTTTTTGCATTTGTTTTGTGCCAGTCCTCGATAGCTCATTTAACTGCATCATTTGTTGATTTTTGTTTGATCCCCTTTTGTTAATATTTCCTTGATGCTCATTGCACATCTTGGTTCTTTCTATTGTATGATGTTTTACTCAGAACACTCTATGGGGCCTCTGATACACCCTACTCATTACTCTTGAATGTCTTCCCACAGGTTGTACTTTCACTTACCTCCTTTATGTGTTGTATATTGGCTGAAGACAACTCTGTACAGCGCTCTGATACCCATTTGGGTCTTGTTTGCACTCTATAAAACTTTTCAAATAATAAATAAATAAGGAACATCAAGTGGACAATCAGTTCTGTAAGGTTCTCTAGGTGCAAAGAAAGGCGAGACAGTGCAAAAATAGACAATCATCAGATGGAATACTCTGTATGAAGATCTGCCAGTGGCTTAAGAAGTAGCCTCCCGAAGTCTTACGGCTCTTACCACCAGAGCTAAGGCTTCTACCTCTTTGCCAGCATGTGGCATATCTGTGCTGGACATTTGTCAGGGGGCTGTTTGGGAGTCTGTACATACTTTCACAGAGCACTACTGCCTCAATAGTCAGGTCTGTCCAGAGGGGAATTGTACCCGCTCAGTCCTGCAGGACTTTTGATCTGAGCCAGTTCACAGACCCACCACCTAGGGATGTGACAGTGTTGGTATCCATTTACAAGGTGAGGAATCTTTAGTTAGAAATATCCATCAGAAGATCAAGTTAGTTACCTTTGGTAACTATCTTTCTGATGGACCCTCTATGTAACCCCACATTCCTTATTGAAACTCTCGCTTCCTGATCTGTGAACTGGGCTCTTTTCATTCTCAAAAGATCCTAATCTAGAGATCTACACAGTTGTCCTTCTAATCTACACAAGAAAGCAATTAATTTTGATGCAAACAGGTGGTGCTTATATGCAGCTTTGCTGGTCCCTTACAGGGTGAAAATAGGGTTAGTGCACAATGCCACCTACCATCACGCAGGAGTACTGATTTTAAAGTTTCTGGATCCAGTCTGACTCCTGACTCATGGGTAATATTCACAAGGTGAGGAATGTGTGGTTAGATAGAGTATCCACCCAAAAGATCATTAACAAAGGTAAGTAACTTGCTCTTTAGAGCTCTGGGAAAGAGCCTCCAGCTTCCTTGCTTCTGGTCTCTGTTCCTTTTTCATAACCTTAGACTTGTGTGCACTTTACCTGGTTACCTGTATCACTCTTCCTATTTTCTTACTACTTTAGTCACCCCTGCTTGTGTGCTTTGAAACATGGGAGTGTGAGTTAGCCTGGTAAAGGAATCTGAATTCTTCTGATTGCCCCCCATTAGGACTTGTGTGCACTTTATCTAGTCACCTGTATCATTCTTCATATTTTCTTACAACTTTAGTCACCCCTGCTTGTGTGCTTTGAAACATGGGAGTGTGAGTCAGCCTGGTAAAGGAATCTGAATTCTTCTGATTGGCCCCTATTAGGACTTGTGTGCACTTTATCCAGTCACCTATATCATTCTTCTTATTTTCTTACAACTTTAGTCACCCCTGCTTGTGTGCTTTGAAACATGGGAGTGTGAGTCAGCCTGGTAAAGGAATCTGAATTCTTCTGATTGGCCCCCATTAGGGCTTCCAACATTGAAAACCATCTTTTTCATTGCCAAAATATTGACTAGGCCTGTGAGTGAGCTGCAGGGTCTGTCAACCAATCTTATACAACATACTTTTCAGATAAGTTAGGGTTGAGTACCTGAGCTTCCTTTCTACTGAAAGGGGATACTTCAGTTCAAGTCAGGCTGGCTATCTCCGTTTCTGCTTTTTTTGTTGCTGAACCTCATCCCTCAAAGGAGGACTCCATTGTTTGGAATATAAGACAATCGAAAGCTTCTACATAAATTGGAATAAAGAACATCAAGCAGACAATCAGTTCTGCGAGGTTCTCTGGGGGCAAAGAAAGGGGAGACAGTGCAAAAATAGACCATCATCAGATGGAATACTCTCTGTATTAAGATCTGCCAGTGGCTTAAGAAGCAGCCTCCAGAAGTCTAATGGGCTCTTGCCACCAGAGCACCAGTATATCTAATGTCTCACCTTTTGAAACAACCCATGTAACTGACTTGATTCGGAAAATTTGATCAGCAGTGCTACTGGGGCTGCAAGGTGGTGTTGTGTGCTCCAGTAGTATTCGTACTGCCATGGATGTGACTGCACAGAGCCACATATAAGTGCTGCCCTCACACTGATGTCAGTTCTTTTCTTTCTGTGCCTTTCCACACGTATCCGGTGCGCCACTCCTAAAATTTGCACACAGTGTTCGGGAATAATGCAGGGCATATTAACAAGGGCTTTATCTCAGTTTTTTTGGCTTTAAAAGCCAAAGAAGCGGAGATAAAAATATCGCCCTATCAACAACAGGGTGCTAACATGCAAAATCGCTTGTTAGCACCCTTTTTCACTACGCTTCCCTTTGCATCTCTAATGAGATGCAAAGTGGGAGTTCCAGAGCAAAATAATAGGAGAAATGTCGCTAAGCGACATTTCTCCTATTATTAAGCTTCACGCTAACCCGGTTAGAGACAAATAAAGCAGCGCTAACCACGGTTAACGCTGCTGTTTTACGTCTGCTAATTTTCAGACTTAGCCATGTAATCCACCTCCCATTGGATTACATGGCTAAGTCCACCATGGGCTATCAACAAGGATATCCCTATCATTGTAGTTTTATCGCTGCAATACCAGCGATAACCTCCCAAAATGCAGCTATCGCTGGATTTTTTATCGCCTAGGCGGTTAGCGTTGTTAACGCGATAACCAGGCGATATTATCCAGCAATAGCTGGCATTAAAAAAGTTAACGCCAAGCGCCCTTAGCGTTAATTTTCCCCGTTCCTTGTTAATATGCTCCGCAGTTTTATATAATGCAAACTTTACCCAAAGGTGTTAGAGCGCTTTACAAAAGAACCAGGTAAGTTACATAAGATACACAAGAACGACTGAGCACGCTAACAAGTTACATACATGCAGTTCCAAAACTATTTGCATATTTATATTGTGAAAAAATAAAAGGTGACAGTGTTAGGTTAAAAGCAGGAGTAAATACATATTTACAAAGTTGACCTCTTGTGAGTGCTAGTTGACCGTAAGGGTCAAAGAACGGGTGGAATTATTCCAGGAAGTGCCTTTGGAGGAGGAGAGTTTTAAGATCAATTTTGAAGTTCCGGAAAGAGGTGGTGGTTCGGAGGAATGGAGGACGTGAGTTCCAGATTCTGGTCCCATTACTAGAGAAAGATTGAGCCATAATTCTTTCCTTTTGAAGGTAGGAGGTTCGAGCAGTAAGAAAATAAGTAAGTAAATGCCACACTGCGAGTCCAATCGTACTCTTGCCTAAATAAAGCTAGAACTGGAGTGAAAGTGGCATACTCGACATCGGGAATGAGAAGCTATTGTGAATGTGTAGCCTCCCTGCTATGAGTGAGAGACCGCTCAATAGGAATGAGAGGCTCTTGTATGGAGAGTCAGAGATTGCACTTTGCTCCCCCTTCGGCCACTTTCGAGAGCTAGTCCTTCAAAGCCACAGCCAACCTCTCCTACCCAGGGGCCTGCACCTTTATCAGCTGCCCATTAAAGCGTAGAGAAGGACTCTGTGCTTCAGTGACATCACTTCCGTTCAGCAGTGCTTTACGTGGAATGAAAAAGGTGGGCATGGAGGGACCACCTAAAAGGACGCGGCAAAATAAATGTACCTAACAATCCTTTCCAAGAAACAGGACTTCTCGAATTATGGGTATAACTTAAAACCTGGAAACTAAAATCCATTGCTTCGAAGAGTGAGCCACCTGACCAGTATTTGGATGCAGTTGAGTTTGTTATTGCATCCAGGCATGTAAAAGAGACAATGGGCCTACACCTATAACAAGCCAAAAGCCATGGTCTTGGCGAGGTTTGTTATCAGTATTAAGTAAATGAGAAACAACAATTTGTTGTGAATAATTGGAAGTGAAGAGGTTTCTTTTCTGAAAAAAAGAGTGAAACACTACTAAGACCTGTGAAAGAGCTAATGTTCCTTGCCTAATCTTTCTGGATTACTAAGCCGGTATATTGCTCACAAATTCTTTTTCGACCTATTATTTTACTCTTCTGCACATACCGTGTTTCATCTCACCAAGTCAATATCTCATAATGAACTCAACCCCCCCCCCCCCTCCGCCACTCACCTGAAATTACTGCATTTTCTTTTCATTTCTTTCCCTGTGTCGCTGTCCATATTTTGAATGATGTGTATCTCCTTCAAGGAATTGCGAAACATTACACCTGGCGCATACATGACCATCGCTCTGCAGGGAGGCTAAGGATTTGAGGTACATGTAGTTTGAAAATGTTCGTGACTGACCAGCACTGTGAGAAATTCACACCGTCATCAGCTTCAGAGCTTGCAATTGTGCCCCATCATAAACATAACTTGAACATCCCCAGACCTCTAGGCGACTCCTTCCACAGTACGCACTATGTAAACAAGCATTTGAAATGCAATAGGTCTCGCATTCACGCAAGTTTGAGCTATTGGCATTGTAAATGACAGTGCCTTATATTTATGTTTTGGGTTTTGAATCATAAATAAAAGGCATTGTCATTTACAATATTAATAGCTTAAACTCTTGCAAATGCAAGACCTATTGCATTGCAATAAAGGGCCTTCTCAACTGCTTGTTAGATTGCAAATATCAGAGGAAGAGACCAGCCTGCAACTTCTTCAAAGTAGTGATAAATAGTGCCATGAAGATGTGTAAGTGTTGCAAGTTACACAGACACAAAGTGTGAAGTGAGTGTTACATACGATCTGAGCTATAAACACTAAAAAAGCGTTCCAACACCTTTCTCTCTGTGATTACACTGTCGCTGCTCAAGAGGAAGAGCCCGATCTGTGATTTGAGTGTGTACTGTGGCATTTCATAATCCGCAATGTCCCCCGAAGAAGCGACTGATCTAGCCTCAACATAGGCCACCCCCCCGCCCCCCTACAGACTCCCCTAAATCCAAGATCCAAGTGATCACGGCTTTCAGAAGAGACTACCTCCCCCCGAAACCCCCTAGACGCCCTCCCTTCCTTTCCACCGTACCTAGGCCCCCCCCCCGGAAAGATCCACAGCGAAAAAGAGTTTTCCACCAACTGCATGCTCATTAACTGCAGGTCAGCCTCTAGGCATGCAACTGAGCTAGGAGAAGCAATCCTTATGCATCACGGAGACGTGGCTCAATGACCTCTCCGCACCATGCTTAGACATGCTTGTGCCCCCAGGTTTGACCATTATCTACAAAGACAGAAAAGGGGAGGTGTAGCTATCATACACAAAGACAACATCGCCATCATGGAATTGGACTCTTACAAATACAATACCTTTGAATGTCTTACCACCAATATCAATATCAAGACTAGGGACAATGGAACAATCCTCTGCCACCTTCTTTATCAGCCTCCAGGCAACACCTCAGCATTCGGGGAGCACTTGTGGAATGAAGCGAATAACCTGTTAATTCAAACGCTATCCAACCTTCTCCATGACAATAACTTATCCCAGCACTGCTCAGAGGAAATGCACAATGAATGAGCAACCTTGGATGACATTATTGCTCAGCATGACACAATTACCATTGACCACATACTCCCCATTGACTGGTCGGACCATCACATGATTCTATTCCATTTCAACCAAAAATTGCTCTCAGCCGCCCGTACAAGACCTCCCCCCCCCCAACTGGGCCAGAAACCTCACACAGATCCCCCTCGTCACCCTTGAAGAAAGGATAAACGTGCTCATCCCCAGCGTCAACGACCATCTCACCACAACCAAACTCACTTCGCTCTGCAATTCAAATTTGGTGTCCATGCTTGACCAACTAGCCCCCTTGAAACAAAAATAAAAAGCTGAGCGATTCCATCCAGATCATGGTTCAACTCCAACTCCGAAAGAAGACTACTAAGAGCCACAGAAAGACGCTGGAGGAATAATCCTTCTACTACCCTCCACGAACAACTCAGAACAGCCTGCAGGAAGTACAACAATCATATCAAGATCAAAAAATTCCGTGCTGGACAGTGCAAAAAATAGACCCAAGGAGCTCTATAACATCACCAGGCAACAAACCACAAACTCCAAGCCCGCGACATTTTCAATACAGGCATCCAAAGAACTTTTCAACAACTTCGCCAATTTCCTTAATGACAAGATCCCCAAGATCGAACTCTCACTGGACACCAACATCCCCCCTCCCCACAAAGAGCAGCATGGCGCCAGCACTTGATAATGCCCCCATTCAAGAAGCTGAGATAGTCAAACTTCTCTCCACCTCCAAACCCATTTCTCACGCCCTAGACCCTTTACACCCCAACTGACTAAAAAACTGAAACTCTTCCTAGCACCGCACTGGTGCACGATCATAAACAGCTCCTTGAAAAACGGAGTCGTGCCAGATTGCCTTAAAGTAGGGCAAGTCATGCCACTGCTGAAAAAACCCAGCCTTGACAAAGGATTTGAACATTAAACCCGTCTCCAACCTTCCTCTTCTTTCCAAAATCCTAAAAAGATGTGTACTCCAACAACTTACCCAACACCTGGACAACATCGACCTCCTAGACTCCCATCAGTCTGGCTTTAGAAAAGGATGCAGCACTGAAACCGCAATCCTCAACATCATCGATTGTACCCACAAATCACTAGACTCAGACTATTGCTGCCGCCTCATCCTCCTAGACCTATCAGCAGCGTTCGACATAGTAGACCACAAACTTCTCATTAAGGCTCTCCAAGAAAGAGCTGGGCTTGGCGAGGTGGTCCTCGAATGGTCCTCATCCTTCCTACACAACAGCACCCAAAAAATCAAAATCAAAAACTTTGCGTCCAACCTGCATCCAGTCAACAAGGGAGTCCCGCAAGGTTCAGTGCTCTCCCCGCAACTTTTCAACCTTTACATGGAACCTCTCACCAAACTACTCAAAAGAGCCCAAATCCGCTTCCATCTTTATGCAGACGATATGCAGATCTACCTGGAATCCTACTCCATCATGGACATCCAAAGACTAAATGACATACTGAGAGACATCCAACACTGGCTGTCTAACAACCACCGTAAATCAATCCTGATAAAACCGAAGTTCTCCTCATCTCGAACAAAGAGGAGAACCCCCAAATTGCTGAATGGCTAAAAGCTAATCGATGCGCTCAACGGGAACCTCACCCTGGCCGACTGTCAAATCACTAGGTATCACCCGAAACTGGACATGACCTCACACATCAAGAACTCAGCTAAGAGTGCCTTCCTTAACCTAAAACTACTGAACAAAATAAAACCTTTCATCCCACCCAATGATCTCAAACAGGCCACCCAAGCATTGGTGTTGTCAAGACTAGGCTATGGGATGCAGTCCTCTCAGGATTAGCAAAATCACATCTTGCTCCCCTCAAAACAACGCTCAACGTGGCAGCCAGAATGGTTACCGGAATCAAGAAATTTGATCACATTTCTCCGGCACTCAGAACTTAAATGGCTCCCAGTGGAAATGCAGGCTAGCTTCAGAACAGCCTTCTTCACACACAAAGCCTTGCACACCGGCAAACCTGAATATTTGGCAGCCAAACTCAAAAAAGCCTGTCAGACCAGGAACCTCAGAGGCTCAAACTCTCTTCTACTCATTACACTTAAAACTCTAAAACAAAAAACTGCGGCTCGATCCTTCGCCGGGAGCGCACTCAAAATCTGGAAATCTTTTCCCTTCCACATCAGAACTACTACCTCTTTTGCAAAATTCAAATGCCAGCTCAAAGTCCTGTTCCTCGACTGCTCCCTAGGGAACCGATAGGAGCAGCCAGAGTGTGGAAACAATCACCTCTCACAGCTTTGACTCTATGTCCGCAAGCCTCATAACCGAACTCGCCGCTAATCGACCTACACTCTTCCTGTATTTTGTGATTCTCTGCACTGCAACTGTTGTAAAGCGCTCCGATACCCTCGGGTCAGGCAAGCGCTATATAAAACTTCTAAATAAATAAAATAATTGGTATTGGGGGAGGAGCCAAGCTCGCGATCGTAATGGTCGCTTTGTAGCTCGGCTCCGTCAGCCTTCCGGCCTGACTCGCATATCCTGCTGCATATCCTGCCCCGAGACGACAAACTCGAGAAGAAACAGAAACGTAACGTGTTGCTCCTACTCACCGTCTGACCTGGAGGCTCCTGCGTGCCGCGGTTCCGAAGTTGTTCCCCCTGCGGTGATGAGACTGGGGCCTCGCCTATTGGACCCAGCCTGGCGTTGATGTAAACGTCGGCCCCGGCCGAGAGAGTGAGCCACTGGCGAGAGGCCATTGTGCGAGCATCCCGGTGGTCCTGATCCGGGCTTGCCTTGGCGACCGTGAGGCTGGTGCGGGCGTGGTGCTCCGAGGACTGATCGTGTGAAGGGGCCCCCCCGCCGCTGCTCCGTCCATCCACCCTGGAGCCTCGCGCCCGGGCTCTGTTCGTCAGACAAGCCAGCGATAGTACAGGCGGACCCCCGACTTTGGCGGCTCTCCTTTCTGCACCAAGGCTGCCATTAGTGGGACCCCCTTAGTACCTGAGGGGGTCCGCATCTGTGGGACTGATCCGAGAGTCGCGGAGGGTGGTGACGAGGCTGAATCTACAAAATGGCGGCCGTCGAACTAGGCCGTGGATATCCTCAAGACGGCGGACTTGGGTTGCTGGACTGCACGGGGGCCTGGACATGTGTGCGTGAGCCTACAATTGGCGACGTTCTTGACGCATTACGATCCTTGCATGCGGCCTTGGCCCCCGGTGCCCCTGGGGGATCGGTGCGGTCCGCCGCCATCTTAGATGGACGGTTCTTCATGGTCCCCTCTCGTCTCAGTGATGCCACTGTCTCGCCCCCCTCGGTCGCGACGAGGGCTACTACCGCTGTCCGTCGACAGGTCTGCAAGCCAGTGGCTTTGGAACCTCCTGCGATTCAATGTTTGGAGTTTGGGGACTTGGATGTCGTGCTGGGGCCCGATCCTACCCGAGTGCCCGAGAAGCATGGTGGACTGCTGCATATCTTTGCCTTGATGAGGTCGTGTTTCTGTACTGCAGGGGAACCCCCGCTTTCCCGAACGGCGAGACTGAACTCCTGTCTTTTACTGCCCTTGTTAACATTGTTGGGACACTTGAACTGCATACCCGGACTTTTGTTCTCTTGCCTATGGATTGACCTCCCTGGCCTACGTTTTTATCGGAATTTTTTTCGTTCGTGTGATTGCCCCGCACCGAGTTGCTCACTTCCCGCTGTCATGTGGTGGCTGGTAATTGTGGTTAAGAAAGGCCTGGGGTGAGATACATTGCTCCCGGTGGATTGCTGGTGTACAGATCCGTGGCGCAGTTGCCCGTATACATAGTGCTGTGGGTGACCCCCTTGTAAGTTTCATAACGCTCGAGATTGTGTCGTTTTCGTTTAAACGTATTACGATTGTATGGTTGGGCGGAAGGCTGAGGCCGACCGTTTTGTCTCTGCTCCTTTACTCCTCCCTCCTACTTCTTTCTGTCTTCATGTCCTTCTTTTTGTCTCTTTATTCCTCCTCTGTCTCTTGTCTCTACTACATTTCGGGTTCTGATTTAGGGCGACAGGCACGCTGCTGGGGGGGGTAGGCCGTAGCCTTCTGCAGGGGTGCTGGGTGGGATGGGTCTTATCTGCTGTTTTATTTTCCTTAGTTCTATGGCCCTTTTGTGTCTCTTATAGGAGCGCCGCGTCTGTCCCTGCCTCCCATGGTATGACTGGGGTGGGGTCTGTATCATCGCTGCTCTCCTTCTTGTGGCTATGCTGCATTTCAATTGCGACTCCCATCCCCTCCTCGTTGCTAATAATCCTGCTCTTTTATGTGTCCTTGCTACGGGGTGCTTGTATCGGCGCGGCGTTCTTCTCTTTCAGTCTGTATTTTTCTTTTTCCTCTCTTCCTTCCCCTCCCCTCCTCCTTTTTTCTCTCCCAAAGGTTAGTATGACGGGTTAGTTCTAGTGATGCCAATATTCCGGTTCCTTTGTTCTGTTTCCGATGTACTACTGGGTGGTGGATGTGCATAAGATGAGTCTAATTGAATATTGATTTGTGTTAACCGCATCTGTTTTCATACTGATGTATACTGTAGTGACACTCCTCCGCATTGCTGCCCTTTAGCTTCTTGTAGCCACTGGTTGCTTTGGGAACCCGGATTCATTTATGCTGTAACCGAGCCTGTTATACTCCTTATCGTAATATTATAAAAATTAACCTTCTTTGTTCCTGTTTGCGGGCCGTCCAGATCCTCCCCCCCCCTCCCCTTTTTTGGGCTGTATTGATTGCGCTCCATTATGATTGATTCTGTATATTTTCCTTCTGGATTTCTTGACTGCTCTATCGTGTCGTGGCCGGCCGGACTGGTTGTAGGCCCAGATTTGTATATCCTTTCTGTACAAATAAAGGTTTAGAGAAAAAAAAAAAAAAATTGGTATTGGTGGTGCTGGTATTGGTGGTTGTATTGGTAGAGGTGGTATTGATAGAGGTGGTGGTATTGATAGAGGTGGTGGTATTGATAGAGGTGGTAGTATTGGGGGTGGTATTGGTGGTGGTGATGGTATTGGTGGTGGTAGTATTGGTATTAGTGGTAGTGGCGGTGTTGGTATTTGTGGTGGTGATATTGGTGGTTGTGGTATGTGTGGTGGTGGAATTGATATTGGTATTAGTGGTGATAGGGGTGGTATTGGTGGTGGTATTAGTGGTTATAGTATTAGTGGTGGTGCATTGTTGCTGGCGGTGGTATTGGTGATACTGGTAGTGGTATTGTTGGTGGTTGTGGTATTGATGGTGGTGGTATTTGTTAGGATATTGGTGGTTGTGGTATTGGTGGCATCGGTGGTGGTATTGGTGGGTGTGATGGTTGTATTGGTATTGGCGATGGTATTGGTGGTGTTAATAAAACAGGCTTTTGAAAACAACCCATCACGTGGCTTTAGTGCATATGACATGCAACAAAGATGTGCTGTTGTCAGTTTCAGCCCATTAACACAGGATTATGTGCAACCTGGAATTCCCAGGACTTAATTTGAGGATCATTTCTAAATCCAGGTTACTTAGGGTGGGTAGGTGAAACAGACAAAAATAATGCCCGGTTAAAGTTATTGTAAGTGGACGCCCGTATTCGGGGGGCGGCCGTGCTGCTTAAAAAAACACAAATCAGCTGAAACCGTGCTTGTCCGGCCTGCAGTAAGAGAAACTAAATAATGTAAATAGTGTTTACAGACTACTTTGGTTGTTACACCGGACCTGTTATTTAAAGGGGCAAGTAGCCATGGGAGGTTAGAAATTAAGCCAAGGCAGTACTAAGGAGGGACTAACAACCCTATTAACGAATCCAAAGGCAGCATTTACGATAGACAATGACACAAGCCAATGAAAAATATTGTCAGGCAAGTGGGCGCGGCTTCTCTTCCATACTCTACTACAGCAGTCTTGCAGAGTGAGAAGTGCATGCGCGCTGCAGCTAGTCTCGACCTAAAAAGGTACAGAAGTCCAAGATCTGTACAGAGCGAATACATAGGGAATGCTGGAAGAAATATAACATGGACTACATTGCTGACATGGACTAACTAAAGGGTATTTACAGTCATTGTTGCGAATCAATGGAATACATTGTGTAGAATTAAGGATATGAATGGAGAGCCCAATAAAGAGGTGTTTTAGAGCCCTGCAGTCCAGGCATGCTCACAATGATGTTGATTAGCTGCCCTCCAAGAGGTAGAGTGGGCCACACCCGGCTGGTCTCTGTCCATGGGCCTAAGCGGTCATCTTGCACTTCCCAGGCCAGAGAAGGTTATTTGGTAATATTAAAGCAACGGTTCACTGTGGACTCATTTCAGAAGTAGCATTTAGCATTAGTATTATGATGCATCCAGAAATGAAGAACAGTCAATAAAGCATTTTAAAACAACCAAACAAATAGTGAAATTATTAAATATAAGTATTTGTAAGGAATGTACTCTAAGTGCTCTGAACAGTGATCGCATGGTGCAAAAACATAAAGAAGTGATAATGTGTGTATACATAAAAAGAGAAATGACTCAGGAAGGTTATTTGAAATTGAGGGCCTTATTTATGAAGGGCTTACGCCGCTGTTGCTTCACTTGTTTTGACCCTGCTGCGTAAAGAATGCGCCACACTGCGTTAAATTTACAAAGTGACGCATCTAGGCAGATACGTCACTTTGTAAACCTCTGCGCCACATTATATCTGCGTCAGGTATAATGTATACAGGGTGGGTGTTCTGATGCAGGAAAGCCACATAGAAATGACGCAGTCAAATCAAAGAGATTTGACTGCACCCCTTTTAGGAATTCACTGTGTCAAATCTTACGCACACTTCACAGCAGGCGTAAGGACTGACGCAGGCCCTTTTACATGTGACTCGCCTATGTGTAATGACACTTTGCTGGACTTGCGTCTGTTTTGCAACACACTCCAGCAATGTCTCATTACTGCCCACCAGCTACTTCAGAATTCCTGACGTATATAGTCAATACTTGCAATATGGATAGCTGTACTGTAAATGCGGTTCATTTCAGGGGATAATACATTATTAATGGAAGGGGATTGGTTGAAACTGAAGTAAATCAATGCGAAAAAAGCACTTACAAGTGCCAAAGGGTATTTGGTGCTTAATCTTGAAATCCCATACTCGCTGTGATGAATTGCCTTTGACATAGTACTGCTGACATTTGCTGTACGCTAAGCACTGCAGATACCGGTTTTGTTTTTGTTTTACAGAATGGCATGCTCTGTTGTATAAAAAATTCAATAAAGACTTAGGAAGAGAATTGCAAGGACCAAAGGGTCCTTGATGGGTAGACTGGAAATGCAGGGTGGATGATTACAAAGTACCTGCAAAACAGACAGGGTGGAACTAATTCCTTGAAGGGTGGGGCGAGGTTTAGAGGGATTAAAGTGGAGTAAATTATTCACCAACAAATCAGTCACATAGAGTAGCATGATGGTTCTGCATAATCGTGAAGCAGAAAGATGGTAGTAGATAATCAAAGTGCAGAGGTGGAAGACCATGGTGGTAGTAAAACTATGCTCACAATGGTACTGTTTAAGTAGTGGTTCTATATAGAGATACGTAAAGGGAAGTTAGCAATTAGGGGCATATTTACAAGGCAGTGGCGGAGCGCGGTATTAGCCTCCTAGGCTTAACGCCACACTCTGCCACTTCTGAAACGCAGGGCTGCACCATATTTACAAGAATACAGTGCAGCCTTTCGTTTTCCCCTGCGCTCATGCCAATTTAGCTGCCTAGCGGCAACGCAGGCACCCTTGCACCATAGTGCAAGGATGCCTGCGTTGAGGGGAATGATTGTTTATTTGCAGGGAGGTGTACACTACTGCACATAAACAATCGGAAATGGCATTTTGAAACTTCTCATTATGCCTCTTAACACCACACATAGAAGTTGCAAAACCTCTTTTTATGATGGTTTTATGTGCTGGAAGGGACACCTTCCTGCACAGAAAGAATCAATGGCGTTTTGCTGTTTCTATGTGTGCTGCACAATGCAGCACACATAGGGACACGTTTACAAGCCCCTATCGCCACCACAACGTCACTTTTCTCGATGTTCTGGTGGCGATAGGGACTTTGCTTTATTCACAAAGCAGCATTAAACCACTTAACGTGGCTTAACGCTGCATTGTGAATAATGCACCCTTTCAAGCTATACTTAGCGTGAAAGGGTGCCTTATTCACAAGGCGGTGTTAAATCATGTTAAGTGGTTTAACGCAGTCTTGTGAATAAGGGGGAAGCCACCACATCGTCGAGAAAAATTATATTGTGGTCTTGTAAATATGGCCATTAGTTTTGTCTACAAGCCTAGAAAGATGAGGCCAAATCCTTACCACTTAGGTGTGTCCACAATGAAGGGGGCATTTGTGGTAGGCATAGTAAGGTTATACCTCAGTGGCTAATGAATAGCTGCCAGGTGGAACGTGTATGTCATAAAACCCTGACTAAATCCAAGGGTATATAAAGGTGAAAGCGCAAAATGGAACTAATCACTTTGCTCTTCTTAAATAGTGCTCGACTTTCCACTTGAGTCACGAATGGAGGAAAGTGCTTTGTTTGCAGTTATGGTTTGGAGGGCAGCTCAAACAGCAGATTTGCAACTGCACTCTACTGAAGCTAAAAACAAAAATGTTAACTAAGGTTCTTAAATCAAGTCCAACTTAATCTGAACAATTATTACTGGTTAATGAAGGTTTTACAGATGCCCCCCTGGCTTTGTAGTCCAAGCCCTGCTCATACCCGCCTGTCAGTTGACCTGTGGGTGGGTGACAGACTGGCCTTTGAGACCCAGATTTCTTGACCAAGCATCCTACACCAGGAAGCCTAATGTTTTTTTAAAGTTTCAACAAGTAAGGTCAATCTAACTTCCTTCAGGACCAATATCACAGCCAAGGAATAAAGAAGAATCAACATTTTCAGAAAGATAATGTGTTCTTCTGCTAGTCTATCCCTTTGATCTATCACTGAATTTTTTCTGTTGGGTAGGTACACCAACGCATCATGACCATTGACATCTTGTTGGCCCGAGGACCTCAGGGTGTCTTTGATCCCAATGAAACATGATGCTCAATGTATCGTTCTGACAGTCTAGGTACTCGCCAACAATCCCACCACAAATGGACAGTAGTTTTAAACCTCTTTATTCCACTGCATTTAAGTCAGAACCCAAAATTCTAAGCCTGCCTTCAACTCATCCCTCCAATGCTTATGTCACTGGCCTAGGGTGTACAGTGGAAGCAAAAGAGATCTAGTGCTCTTTTATTTACAAGACAATATGGGTCTCAATTATGAGGAACTCGTGTAGGGCAGAGCTGCAGGTCTTCTTGCTGCACTGCCATACACCAGTGTGAAAGAGCAGGAATACACTGTATTTCTGAATTATGGTGTATTCGTGTCCTTTCCCCCCTGTGCTGGTGCACAATTTGCTGCCTAGTGCCAACTTAGACACCCTTGCACCATGTTGCAAGAGCGCCTCTGTTACAGGCAGAATTGTTTGTGTGCGGGAAGGAGCACCTTCCTGCACAAAAACAATTCAGAGAGGCGTTTTTCTCTTTCTATGTGTACTGTAAAATTCAACACACATGGAAAGAGGAAAAAACAAGGAGAAATAAACATATTTCTCCTTGTTATGCCTGCTCTAGGAAGTGTAAGGTTTTGACGCTGTCCCAGGTTTACGTGATTAAGTAAATCTGGGGCAGCGTCAAAATACATGGGTGTTGCATGGGAAAACCAACCACAACACCAAAAACGCCTACTTGACTCAGAGTAAGGCAAGGGAGCAACTTGCACTGTTTGTCTTACTCCATATCTATGACGCGATGCAAGCTACGCAGAGTGGCTTTGCATTGCCTCATAGATATCACTGGAGGTTTGCATCGCCGAGGCATCAAAACAAGTGGTGCTCAGGCGGTGCAAGCATTTCATAATTAAGCCCCTACATCTCAAGCTTTGTTAAATGAAAAGTTAAAACTTTTCAAACTAGTTGTATAAATAAATATACACAAATATATGAATACACACAAATGATCATAGATATATAGGCAATTATCATTCTTCAATTAATTGTTGTGGCACCTGAATCACACGTCCTGTTCGGGTCACTGGAAAGCAGAAACTGGCAGTAGAAGTGTTGGTGATCTGCACAGGTGAGGTGGAATAATCAGCAGACACAGTCATCAACAGTCTGTCGGAGCCCAGTCCCAACATTGATGTTTAGTGAATGATGCTCTCATGGAAATAAAATAGGGGAATCTCTCCTAAGGGACCTCCCAAAAATACTTGCCAGTCACCATGTGTCCTTTGGTGTTAGTGATGGTAATTGGTTCAGTCTCAAAAGCAGCATCACACTTTCTGGGTTGTCGGACAAGCACTCAACCTCCTCTTGTAAATGTGACATCTTTCACATGACGTCGCCTGTCAGCATATGTTTTAATTTTCTGTTTGCTATAAAAGTCCCCAGTATGATTGTCTTCCTCATTCTTGGATCGGAGGTTGGTCCATTGAGGCAGCTTGGTCGTCATGGCTCTTCCAAAATGAGTCACAGGGCTTTCCCCTGTCATTGAGGGAGGGGGTCGAACAGTAAGCTCAAAGAGCAGTGTCTAAAACAACTTTTGAGGTTGAGCTTCTCTAATGATGCATGCTGAACCGCTTTATTTAGAGTGCTCAGGAATCAGGCGCTATTGCAGTAAGACTGTGGCTATTTTTGAGGGGTAGGGGCATTGGGATGCCCATTCTGGGAGGACTAAATCTAGGGCATGTCTCCAAAGGTACTGCACAACTATGGTGCGTTTAATTTTGTTGCCAAGGCCGTTGACGTTCCATGTCACGACCCTCAGGGTATTACTTATTTGGGACTCCATGAGACATCTGAGTGTGCCGAGCCTGGTGCCTAGTGGGCTTTCTGCCTCCTGGAGGGCAGAAAGTCTTTTGCATTCATTGGAGGGGTAGGGTGGGGGCATTGGCATGCCCATTCTGGCCAGCCCCCACCCCTGGCCTATAAAAAAAGAAATATCCCTGGTGTCTAGGGTTCTTTCTGAACCCGGGGGGGGGAGGGGGAGGGGACAATAGGGGGCTTCTACCCCCAGGGAGAGGGGGGGGGGAACAAAGATATTCGCCAAAATTTCATGGCGGGAGCAAAGGCCCTTGCCCAAGGGGCAGATCCCTCCTTCCTGGTGGCTAGTGGGAGGATCCCTGCTTGGGGGATCCTGGGTACTATTGGAAAGGGGAGATTCTCTCCCTTTCCATCGATACCACTCCCAAGTGCTTGAGCTTGGGGGGCCGAGATATCTCCACGAGCACTGAAACCACCTCAGAGGCCCCAAAACAAACAAGCATTTACAATGCAACGGTCTCGCCTTTGCAGAAGTTAGAGCTATTGGCATTGTAAATGACAACATTTTTATTTATGTGTTTGTTTTGAAAACAGATAAATAAATGGCATTGTTATTTACAATGCCAATAGCTTAATCTCTCACAAATGCGAGACCTATTGCATTTGCAATGTAATAGGTCGCGTATTTACGCTAGTTTGAGCTATTGACATTGCAAATAACAATGTGTTTTATTTATGTTTCAAAAACAAAAACATAAATAAAAGGGTGGCAGTAGTAGACAGTGAGTAGTAGAGAGTGGATAGTAGAGAGTAAGTAGAGTGAGTAGAGAGTAGTAGAGAGTAGTAGAGAGTGAGTAGTAGAGAGTGAGTAGTAGAGAGTGAGTAGTAGAGGGTGAGTAGTAGAGGGTAATATAGTGAGTAGTAGAGTGAGGAGTAGAGTGAGTAGTAGAGAGAGTGAGTAGTAGACAGTAGTAGAGTGAGTAGTAGTGAGTGAATAATAGAGAGTAGTAGAGAGTGAGTAGTAGAGAGTAGTAGAGTGAGTAATAGAGAGTGAGTAGTAGAGAGTAGAGTGAGTAGTAGAGTACTAGAGAAAGAGTGAGTAGTAGAGTTAGTAGAAAGTGAATAATAGAGAGTTGTAGAGAGTAGAGTGAGTAATAGAGAGTGAGTAGTAGAGTGAGTAGTAGAGAGTGAGTAGTAGAGAGTGAGTAGTAGAGAGTGAGTAGTAGAGAGTGAGTAGTAGAGAGTGAGTAGTAGAGAGTGAGTAGTAGAGAGTGAGTAGTAGAGAGTAGTAGAGAGTGAGTAGTAGATAGTGAGTAGTAGAGAGTGAGTAGTGTAGAGTGAGTAGTGTAGAGTGAGTAGTGTAGAGTGAGTAGTGTAGAGGGAGTAGTGTAGAGGGAGTAGTGTGTAGAGGGAGTAGTAGAGAGGGAGTAGTAGAGAGGGAGTAGTAGAGAGGGAGTAGTAGAGAGGGAGTAGTAGAGAGGGAGTAGTAGAGAGGGAGTAGAGAGTGAGTAGTAGAGAGTAGTAGAGAGTAGTAGTTAGTAGAGAGTGAGTAGTATAAAGTAGAGTGAGTAGTAGAGAGTGAGTAGTAGAGAGTGAGTAGTAGGAACTGCCATAAAAAAAAAGCATTTGCAATGCAATAGGTCTCGCATTCCGAAGGTTTGAGCTATTGGTATTGTAAATGACAATTTTTTTATTTATGTTTTGGTTTTGAAACTAGCGAAATTAATAGCTTTGTCATTTACAATGCCAATAGATACAAATATATGCTTTTCTCAGTTAACATAGCATATACAGACTGAAGTTTGGGGCTACGGAAGAGGTGCAGTCCTTGGGGTGATGTCCTGGGCTGTGGAATGACGAAATGTGACCCAGAGATGGACTACAAACACAGGGCAGCGTGTGAAAAGTATAGTATTTTATCCCACAGCGGAAGTAGTTGTACGTGTTTTCTGTAGAATTAACTTTAGACCATATGACGTAATTCAGGTTATGACTGAAAATAAAATGTCCAGTTTACGGGCTTCCAGTAATAATTACAAATATGAAAGTGCAGAGCATTATTAGGTGGCACGAGGCGACACAAGGGACCAATAAGAATGCGCCCTGGCACTTGTGGGTAAACACCTTGCATTCGCATCCCAAACTCGTGATTGGCACTTCACAACAGTATTCAAAACCTAGGGTTAGACTGGCTCTGCCATGGATGCTCTTTTTTACATGCAATTGTAGGAGTCCATGTTCGCGCATTAGACCGCAAAGCAATAATTTATGCTGCGATTAAGGCGCGAGGTTCACCTGCCCGTTCTTTGTCGGGAGAAGCGTGGGAAGCATCCGACGAGCTTTGGTGGGAAAAGAAGATATTCACAGCTGCACCATTATAGGTATTTGCTATTAGTGAATCAAAACAATTAAATGCCAGTTGTGTAATACTAAAGCATAAGTACGAGATGTAAACATTGTATAAGACCTCGTAATGAGCACTGGAGGCGTTAGAATGCCTGTATCTACAAGGGAAGAGCTGGGGATATCAGACAGGCCTCACTGAATGTCTATGTGCTCCGGAGAAAAGCAAGGGATACCAGATAGACCCACGTATAATGTTATCACAGAGTGTGTAAATTAAAGAATGCTACATGCACAAGAGAAGAGCTGATGATACCAGACATGCCAGAGTTTTCGCCGGGCTGAAAAGAAATTATAAAACAAGTAGTGCGTTCTACAAGTGCTAATAGTGTCACATAATGTGACATAAAATAACGTTACCTAACAGAACATGAACATATTGAACTACTCCGGCTACTTCAGTTAGCTGGGGATAGCCTGAAGGGTGACTGACTCAGACTTTCATACTTCTGTGGTCGATGCATTGAAGACATTGAATTTGGTAATTATAGCAGCACAATAGTGACAGCAACACAATAAATATGGATATATTGAAAGTCTGTGAATGCTACGATTCATTATAGGCTGGTCTACATCCTGTTGGAAACAAACACTGCACGTGTAAAGAAAAACTTCAGTTTTTGCTATGAGAGCAACAACACTTTTTTGTAATTGAGTCAGTTTTAACTCAATCATCACAAACAATGAAGGCCCGTTCAGGGAAACACCATCAGAGTTAACAAGCAACACTTAGAACAGCAGTAGGAGCCGTCGAGCTTGACTGCGCAGTGACCTCTACCTGGGGTGTTGCCCATGACGCACTTGGTGGAGTCTCGATGCCCGGAATCGCAACATGTTCTTGGTCTCCTGTCAGGGCGATATGGCCATGCTGTTGGAACTCTCGGCTGCAGTGCCGAAAACAGCTTCCTGAGCTCCGTTGTTTATTCTTTTTAAGCGGTATGCAGCCGAAGCAAGCCCACATGCGAGAATGTTTCTTATGCTGCAGGCAAAGTGATGTTCTCAGTAGTGTGCATAGGATGTCTCCGCGTAGCCAACGGGGAAAGGGAAAGTGGAAGAACGCGATGCGCGCGTTGTAAGCACGCCGTGAGAATGCACATCGGCGTGTCCTGCGGCTCGTGCCCAGTGGCGGCGCCTGCAGTCTTCGCCGCTGCGCTTGAGGAGTGCTGCGCGGCCCTGGGAGGGAGCCGCCAAAGCAACACAAGCATTTGCAATGCAATAGGTCTCGCATTTAAGTGAGTTTAAGCTATTGGCATTGTAAACGACAATGCCTTTTATTTATGTTTTAAAAACAAAAATAAAAGGCATTGTCATTTGCAATGTCAATAGCTCAAACTCTGGTAAATGCGAGACCTATTGCATTGCAAATGCTTGTTTAACTTCCAGTGCCATCTATCTATTCAGCTGTTGTCCAGGAAATCACGAAAGACCGGACCTGATTAGGATATTAGAGGTCCTAATCACTTAAGATTTTGTGCCCCGATATATATCCAATTCAAAATATAAACATTAAGCCATAAAATTAATATATTTTTTTTAAATGAAACAAAACGTACAGTAACATGAAACAGTATTTTTGCATACTTCTCCTTTAATTATAGGTTCAGTTGCACCATTCGTAGTTTTGCACCATATGGTCCATGGTAAATTCGACAATGGTAAATTTCTGTGGTGCCCCCCCTTACCTCGATGCCGTAAGCACATGCTTATTTGCTTAATGATTAATCCAGTTTTGACGAAAGACCGCACCACAAGAAAGTCGCCCACAAGAAGCACAATTTTCCACTTTTAAAAATAAATACAGACCGGACACATTGTTTTCTGTCTGCATTTAATTGTAAAAAAAAAAATCTGTAAAAAAGGGAAACGGAGCCTTTATGACAAATAACAGCCCTCCAGACAGGCCACGTGCATACACATCAGCACGCATGCATTTACCTCATGAACACCGACTCACAAACATGCAGTTAACCAGGCACAAAGAAACATTTACTAAAATGGTTGATTTAGTCACTGTGGAGGAAAACAAAAATTTAGATGTAGAAAACAGTTGTATTAATGCCCATTCCGTCCTTGGCCTCTTGGTTGCTGAAAGAATACTTCAACCTTTTGGCCCATCCAGTGTCTGACGCGTGATTCAGCAGTGAGAACTGCAGTGTGACTGAGTACACATTCCTGCATGTGCTGATAATTATTATAGACGGATTAGAAGAGTGCTGCGGGTTAGGTTTTTACTACAAAGTGAAATCTAGACGATCCTAGATTGAATAGAAGGGAGACTCAGTAACCGGTCTTCTCTGAAAGTTAGTCAAAGTATGTTCTAGCCTCTCAGAACAAGTTGAAGATAACACAACACTCCCAAATAAGCAGATGTTGGGGACAGTACATTGTCAAAGACTATTCTTACAGGGTCAGGACAGTACGAGAGACAGACTGTTCTCTCGGTCACCGAACAAAGTAGGTGTTCAAAGCCCAGCAACTGAGTCTGCGCTTGTCTAGATTTCCCTAAGTATTACTGACACACAGAACTGTGTAGCATTGTGGGACGCTACAATAAAAAAAAAAAGAAACTCTTATTACCTTCTCTTTCCTCCTTTCGTGTTTTTTGCTCCCCTGTGAAATGGATCCAAAATAAAAGACAAGAATACAATGGGCAGCTTGCTGCTTGAATGGGGAGGGGTGGGAGAGCCGTGCACGCATTGTGGGCGTGCACATTGCCGTGGTCTACGGCTCGTGCCCAGTGGCAGCGCCTGCAGGCTTCACCGTGCTGAGGTCGGTGTGTGCTGCGCAGCTCGTGCAGCCCAGGGAGGGGGCCGCCGGGACAGGGACACATGGCGTGTCGAGGTTTGCAGAGGACTTAGAGGTGGGAGCCGCAGAGGTACTGCTACTGTGCTCGGGGGTGTTGTGGGGGATGCCGGGATGTACTGTAGTGGCAGGGGAGGAGCGCTTTGCTCTGTGTTGATGGGCCGTCAACAGAGGCTGCAGTGTCGTACAGAGGAATTTAGCGCTCTGACACCTTAAAAAAACGCATACATGAAGTAATAAAGACAATTAAATGGGGCGTGCTGGTGTGGGACGGAACCGTGGTGGGTGCGGAAATAGGCAGTGGCGCTGTCGGAGGAATTTGTTCTTGTATTTGAGTCTCCATGTATTGCAGTATTACACCTCTACTTGTAGTTTGTACGCGTGTGTAACCTGCACACATCAGAGTTCCCTCCTGTAATGCTCCGTTAGTTTTCTCTTGTAGTTTGTTCACTCAGGATTGTCACTTTTGCCTCATGTAATGTAACTTTAGCTTTTGTAATTTGTTCACTTCTAATGCTCTCTTACATCAGTCCTGTTCCTTTTGTTTAGCGCTCTGACACCTTCAAAAAAATGCATAAATGAAGTAATGAAGAAATTAAATGGGGCGTGCTGGTTAAACAGGACGGTGGTGGGTGCGGAGATGGTCAGTGGCGCTGTCAGGCACCGGAGGTAAATGTAGAGTGAAGCTTCTGCGCCGCCCGCGCACGCTTTGTGGCAGGCACGTCTCACGTGCGCATCCACTAAGCAGAATCTGCAAAGAATCTGCGCGTGCCCCGTCTGTCTCCCTTGAGAAGCATCTCGTCCACAATAGGTCTCGAGGACGAGACCTAAAAAGGAAATACCTCTGCTGTTTGCAGCAGAGGGATTTTGGGCGCCTGTGCACAA